>NC_133324.1:560732221-561932221 GCF_042186555.1 Aquarana catesbeiana
TCTTAAGAGTTCCCTTCACTGGAACTAAGGAGCCAAGCCCAAGCCCTGAAAAACAACCCCACATCATAATCCCCTCTTCACCAAATGATTTGGACCAGTGCACAAAGCAAAGTCTATAAAGACATGGATGAGCGAGTTTGGAGTGGAGGAACTTGACTAGCCTGCACAGAGTCCTGACCTCAACCCGACAGAACACCTTTGAGATGAATTAGAGCAGAGACTGCGAGCCAGGCCTTCTCGTCCAAAATCAGTGCCTGACCTCACAAATGCGCTTCTGGAAGAATGGTCAAACATTCCCATAGACGCACTCCTAAACCTTGTGGACAGCCTTCCCAGAAGAGTTGAAGCTGTTATAGCTGCAAAGGGTGGGCCAACTCAGTATTGAACCCTACAGACGAAGACTGGGATGCTATTAAAGTTCATGTGTGTGTAAAGGCAGGTGTCCCAATACTTTTGACAATAGAGTGTAAATGATGCCCTTTTTACTCCATCTGACACCAATGATGGGGCTCATTTTAAGTTTTCTCCCACTTACCAGTAGTGTAAGGGACACAATGCTGATTACACTTGACACTGAACTCTGTACACTGTGACCAAAATAGTAATTGTCTCAACAGTTGCTGGTTGCTTTGCAAGTAACTGTCTGTTTTATAAAATTATTCTTTTTTTTTTCTTCGCAAAACAAAACTTTTCAAATATGATTTTCACAGTTTACAATTGTCATCATAGAACAATGGCAGGTCAAAAGGTGTTGGCCAAATGTGTACACAGATATGAGAGTACACAAAAGTTCAAATCTTTGGTAAGGGCCGGTCAGATTGAGAAGACATAATGACTGCATTTTACTGTAAATCCCCTTCTTGAATCTTCGGAAAGTAGCATCTTCTGACAAAAATCTTGGTTTTCTTATGAATATGGAGTGTCATCTGCAGAGGAATTGTCACATTCTGCGTTTATTAAGACTCTATGGCATATGTTCTTTTCTAACTCCTGTTGGGTTGTAAACGTTAAATGTATTTTTAACATTATGCCCTGTACACACGACCGGTTTTGCAGTCGGAATAAACTCCGAAGGTTTCTCTGACGGAACTCCGACGGAATTCCATTCATGCGGTCTTGCCTACACACGGTCAAACCAAAGTCCGTCCAAAGTCCGACCGTCCTGAACGAGGTGACGTACAACACATACGACGGGACTAGAAAAGCTTCAGAGCATGCGTCGTTTTTGGTCCATTAGAACAGCATACAGATGAGCGGTTTTCCCGATAGGGATTGGTTCCGTTGGAAATATTTAGAACATGTTCCATTTCTAGGTCCGTCAGAATTAAAAAAAAAAAAGTCCGACGAGGCACACACACGATCGGAATATATGATGAAAAGCTTCCGTCTGACTTTTTCTGTCGGACATTCCGCTCGTGTGTACGCGGCTTTACTATTATTACTATAATTACATTGTTACAGCATTGTGTTTTTTGGTAAGTTAACACTGAAGTGAATTTTACATTTCTTATCATTTTGGGTAGATTTTTAGATTCAGTTAGGCTGGTTTTACACATATGTAGCACACTTCTCTTGTAGAGTAGGCTGCTAGGTAAATTTAGTTTGCTCCACAGTAAACAGAGGAGCAAGGGGTTGATTATTAGGGCTGCTTCACAGTCTGCTGCTCTGTTACTTTCCCTTGTCTTCTAGAGGATTCTGGAAGTATAGTGGGAAGAACAATAGAGAAAGCAGCCTGAGTATTTATGGGACTCAAGCCAATCCCTAGGGAGGTGTCCCCAGAAGGTGGTGAGAGAACCCATAAATAGGCTGAGGCCTGAACAGCAAGGAGCAGAGTTCCTGGGTCCAGTCCTGCCGGGGCAGATTTCTGGAAGGATTCGTCAGGAAGACACAGAGATTCCAGTTAGATTTACCTGGGAAGCCTGTTTGCAAGCTTAAGGCCGGGGATCAAGTTTGGTCTGGAGAAGATTCCTGAAGAGAACCAGGAGGAAGTTGGTGGCAAAGAGTCCAGCTGTCTTATGGTGGGGTTGAATCTACATCTCCCTCACTAGTAAGAGACTGGTGAATATCGGCATGATGCAACTGATGATCCTGTGGATCCAGTGAGCACTAAGCAACCTCATTGCTGAGGAGTCAGTGACTGTGTGTAGCTTTTAAACTCTGGATGCAGTTCTAGTCACTATCAGCATAAAGATCCAGTGGGACTTCTATCTTAATACTGTACAGCCAGAAAACTAAGGAGTCCTCAAGTTGTTCAATTCTACAGTTTTCGGGGTATTCCATGCTCCCTCTTCCTATTCATTGTTTCCAATAAAAACCCTAAAAAGAGCCCCTAGACTGTTTCATTGAGCTAGAAGAGGAATGAAGAAAATGCTGTGTGCCTGGCTGTGAGTGCTCTAAGTGGGGAAATAGGACTATATTTACTAGCGGATCCTACGGGGGTGAGCTACATATTTGCATTGTTATAGTGTACATGTTTTAACGTGCTTTATCGCAACCAATGGCAACACATGTACCATGATGCCATTAATTTTGAATGGCACTGCAATGCAGTAAATGAATGCACCTGAATTGCAGTGTACCACAACACATAGTGATCCACCACTGTGCATTGAGATGCGCTGCGTTGGCAAAAATGGTGCAGGTGCTTTTTTCGGTCTGCGGTGGTACATCTCCCAACACAGTGCTTGCTAATGCACCACACTGGACAATATACAGTGGGGATGGAAAGTATTCAGACCCCCTTAAATGTTTCACTCTTTGTTATATTGCAGCCATTTGCTAAAATCATTTAAGTTAATTTTTTTCCTCATTAATGTACACACAGCACCCCATATTGACAGAAAAACATAATTGTTGACATTTTTGCAGATTTATTTAAAAAGAAAAACTTTGGTCCTAAGTATTCAGACCCTTTGCTCAGTATTTAGTAGAAGCACCCTTTTGATCTAATACAGCCATGAGTCTTTTTGGGAAAAATGCAACAAGTTTTTCACACCAGGATTTGGGGATCCTCTGCCATTCCTCCTTGCAGATCCTCTCCAGTTCTGTCAAGTTGGATGGTAAACGTTGGTGGACAGCCATTTTTAGGTCTCTCTGGAGATGCTCAATTGGATTTAAACAGTTACTAACCAGCCCATAGCCAAATGACGGCTGCAGGGTGGTTGGATAACTCAGGAAGGACGTACTATGACGTGATCACATGGGAACATCCAAAACCGCCGGGTCCTCTGGATCACGGATCACGGTAAACGGGAGCTGATCACGGCCGTTTACCATGCGATCATCAAATGACGGAGCGATCACATGTAAACAAACCGGCGTCATGTCATGACACCGGTTCCTCTCTCCCCTCTTTGTACCGATCGGTACAGAGGAGGAGGGATCAGATGGCAGCAGTGCTTTGGGCTGGATGTGTAATGCCCACAGTGCTGCTCTGTGACATGTGCAGTCACATCCATGGATCCATCCATCCATGCTCAGCCATCCCTCCATGCTCAGCAATACCCTGCACTACTCTGCAATACTCTACAATACTCTGCAATACCCTGCAATACTCTGCAATACTCTGCAATACTCTGCAATACTCTGCAATACCCTGCAATACTCTGCAATACTCTGCAATACTCTGCAATACCCCGCAATACTCCGCAATACCCCGCAATACCCCACAAAACTCTGCAATACCCTGCAATACTCTGCAATACTCTGCAATACCCCGCAATACTCCGCAATACCCCGCAATACCCCACAAAACTCTGCAATACCCTGCAATACTCTGCAATACTCTGCAATACCCTGCAATACCCTGCAAACCCTGCAATACTCTGCCATACCCAGCCATATTCTGCAAAACCCAGCCATACTCTGCCATACCCAGCCATACTCTGCCATACCCAGCCATACTCTGCAATACCCAGCCATACCCAGCCATACTCTGCAATACCTAGCCATACTCTGCAATACTCGGTGATACCCAGCCTTACTTTGCCATACCCAGCCATACTCTGCAATACCCAGCCATACCCAGCCATACTCTGCAATACCTAGCCATACTCTGCAATACTCGGTGATACCCAGCCTTACTTTGCCATACCCAGCCATACTTGGCCATGCTCAGCCATACTCTGCCATGCTCAGCCTTACTCGGCTGTACTCGGCCTCTGTATGTGGCCAGGCTGTGGAAGTCTCACACATGTGATATAGCCATACTCAGGAGGAGTAGGAGAATCTATTTTGGGGTGTCATTTTTGGTATGTACATGTTATGTGTTAGAAATATTGTATAAATGGACAACTTTGTGTTAAAAAAAAAATGCGTTTTAACCACTTCCCGCCTGCCGGCCGTCATACGACGTCCTTGACTTTGTGCTGGGATATCTGAATGATGCCTGCATCTACAGGCATCATTCAGATATCAGCTTTTTCAGCCAGTGATTCCCTACACCATAAGAACAATCATAGCGGCTGTTCCACTGCTTGATCGTTCTTACGGGAGGCGAGAGGGGACACCCCCCCTCCCGCCGCCCTCAGGTGCTTCTACCGACTCACCGCTACAATCGAAGCCAGGATTGTTGGTTTTTTTATTTTTTTATTTCAGGCTTCCCAGCCTAGAGGTGAGATGTGGGATCTTATTTACCCCATATCTCACTGTAAAGAGGACCTGTTATGCCATATTCCTATTACAAGAGATGTTTACATTCCTTGTAATAGGAATAAAAGTGATCAAAAAATCTATTTTTTGGACAAAAGTGTCAAACAAAAATAAATAAAGTAAAATGAACAATAAAAAAAAAAAAATTTTCCCCGTGTCCCCGTGTGTTCGCATGCAGAAGCGAATGCATACGTAAGTCCAACCCACATATGAAAATGGTGTTCAAACCACACATGTGAGGTATCGCTGCAATCAGTAGAGCAAGAACAATAATTTTGGCCCTAGACCTCCTCTGTAACTCAAAACATGTAACCAGTAAAAAATTTTAAAGCGTCGCCTATGGGGATTTTTAAGTAGCAAAGTTTGACGCCATTCCACGAGCATGTGCAATTTTGAAGGGTGATATGTTAGGTATCTATTTACTCGGCATAACTTCATCTTTCACATTATGCAAAAACATTGGGCTAACTTTACTGTTTTGTTTTTTTTTTTTAAGCACAAAACTGTTTTTTTTCCCAATAAAAACGCGTTCGAAAAATTGCTCCGCAAATACCGTGCGAGATAAAAAGTTGCATTGTATTCTCTAGGGTTTTTTCTAAAAAAAACATATATAATGTTTTGGAGTTCTGTGTAATTTTCTAGCAAATAAATGATGATTTTTACATGTAGGAGAGAAATGTCAGAATTGGCCTGGGCACTCCAGAACGCCTGAAGGTGCTCCGTGCATGTTGGGCCTCTGTATGTGGACACGCTGTGTAAAAGTCTCACACATGTGGTATCACCGTACTCGGGAGTAATAACAGAATGTGTTTTGGGGTTGTAATTTGTGGTATGCATATGCTGTGTGTGAGAAATAACCTGCTAATATGACAATTTTGTGAAAAAAAAAACGAAAAAAAAAATCTTGATTTTGCAAAGAATTGTGGGAGAAAATTACAACTTCAAAAAACTCATCATACATCTTTCTAAATACCTTGGAATGTCTTCTTTCCAAAAAGGGGTAATTTGGGGGGTATTTGTACTTTTCTGGCATGTTAGGGTCTCAAGAAATTAGATAGGCTGTCAGTACTTCAGGTGTGATCAATTTTCAGATATTGGCACCATAGCTTTTGGACTCTATAACTTTCACAAAGACCAAATAATATACACCGATTTGGCCAAAATATATGAAGAAAAATTATTAATTTGCAAAATTTTATAACAGAAACGAAGAAAAATGAATTTTTTTACAGAATTTTCAGTCTTTTTTCTTTTATAGCGCAAAAAATAAAGAACCCGGCGGTGCTTAAATACCACCAAAAGAAAGCTCTATTTGTGTTTAAAAAAAGGACAAAAACTTCATATAGGTACAGAGTTGCATGACTGAGTAATTGTCATTCAAAATGTAAGAGCACTGAAAGCTGAAAATTGGTCTGGTTATTAAGGGGGTTTAAGTGCACAGTGGTCAAGTGGTTAAGTCAGGGCTCTGGCTGGGCTATTCAAGAACAGTAACGGAGTTGTTGTGAAGCCACTCCTTCGTTATTTTAGCTGTGTGCTTAGGGTCATTGTCTTGTTGGAAGGTAAACCTTTGGCCCAGTCTGAGGTCCTGAGCACTTTGGAGAAGGTTTTTGTCCAGGATATCCCTATACTTGGCCGCATTCATCTTTCCCTCGATTGCAACCAGTCGTCCTGTCCCTGCAGCTGAAAAATACCCCCACAGCATGATGCTGCCACCACCATGCTTCACTGTTGGGACTGTATTGGACAGGTGATGAGCAGTGCCTGGTTTTCTCCACACATACCACTTAGAATTAAGGCTAAAAACTTCTATTTTGGTCTCATCAGACCAAGGAATGTTATTTCTCACCATCTTGGAGTCCTTCAGGTGTTTTTTACCAAACTCCATGTGGGCTTTCATGTGTCTTGCACTGAGGAGAGGCTTCTATCGGGCCACTCTGCCATAAAGCCCCGACTGGTGGAGGGCTGCAGTGATGGTTGACTTTCTACAACTTTCTCCCATCTCTTGACTGCATCTCTGGAGCTCAGCCACAGTGATCTTTGGGTTCTTCTTTACCTCTCTCACCAAGGCTCTTCTCCCCCGATAGCTCAGTTTGGCCGGACGGCCAGCTCTAGGAATGGTTCTGTCATCCCAAACATCTTCCATTTAAGGATTATGGAGGCCACTGTGCTCTTAGGAACCTTAAGTGCAGCAGACTTTTTTTTGTAACCTTGGCCAGATCTGTGCCTTGCCACAATTCTGTTTCTGAGCTCTTCAGGCAGTTCCTTTGACCTCATGATTCTCATTTGCTCTGACATGCACTGTGAGCTGTAAGGTCTTATATAGACAGGTGTGTGGCTTTCCTAATCAAGTCCAATCAGTATAATCAAACACAGCTGGACTCAAATGAAGGCGTAGAACCCTCTCAAGGATGATCAGAAGAAATGGACAATACCTGAGTTAAATATATGAGTGTCACAGCAAAGGGTCTGAATACTTATGACCATGTGATATTTCAGTTTTTCTTTTTTAATAAATCTGCAAAAATGTCAACAATTCTGTGTTTTTCTGTCAATATGGGGTACTGTGTGTACATTAATGAGCAAAAAAAATTAACTTAAAGCGGAGTTCCACCCTAAAGTGGAACTTCCGCTCATCGGATTCCTCCCCCCCCTCCGGTGTCACAATTGGCACCTTTCAGGGGGGAGGGGGGTGCAGATACCTGTATAATACAGGTATCTGCACCCACTTCCGGGTATAGCTAGCCGCAGCTAGCCGCAGCGTCCCCGCCCACCCCCGTTGTGTTGTGGGAAATACACAGTTCCCACAACACAACGGGGACCAGTGTAAACGCGCAGCGCAACTCGCGCATGCGCAGTAGGGAACCGGGCAGTGAAGCCGCAATGCTTCACTTCCCGATTCCCTCAGTGAGAATGGCGGCGGCAGCACCTGAGGATCGAGGGACGGTTCGGCCTCGGGTGCCGACATCGCTGGACCCCGGGACAGGTGAGTGTCCTTATTTTAAAAGTCAGCAGCTGCAGTATTTGCAGCTGCTGACATCTAAAAAAAATTTTTAGCGAAACTCCGCTTTAAATGATTTTAGCAAATGGCAGCAATATAACAAAGAATGAAAAATTTAAGGGGGTCTGAATACTTTCCGTCCCCACTGTAAGTGCCAATATATAGTGCATTGTATTACATTTTACTGATTGAATACAATCTTTATGAGATATTTAGACACCCAGGCCATGATTAGGGTTCTTATAACCTCTGCTGTTTTTCAGTACTATAACTTTTGTTTTTCCTGCAAAACTAGCAGTGACAGCATAGTCTAATGTTTTATTGATGCTGACAATTAAATAATTGTATTTAAATGATAAATAACACAATTATTCTGTTTATCTTTACACAGGTAGAGTGTCTATATAGCTACATAAAGAACAATAAAAAATACGTTACTATAAAAAAATATAAACTACTATATTCTGCATAGTAAAAATGAACGGCTGTGCCAAATTAATTTTGTAACTGCAAAGTTGATATTCTGGAAATGAGAATGTAAGCCTTCCAAAAACATGATTAATTAATGTGGGGAGGTTGATATAAACTCCCATGGAATGGCATGTATCAACATATTGTTGAATATATTAGCATTTAAATAGCTTTTGCAAACCTAATGTGAAAATGAATTTTTCTTGGAACCTACAGAATGATCATTGGTGGCTATTTAGCTCTCATAATGTGGTATTCAGCGAAAAACAATACATTTGCAGTTGAAAAATGTTATCATACTGAAATGATCAAACCAGATTGGATAATTCAGAATTCCATAACACGTGTGTTTGTTTGCATTTGGATCTACATAAATAATGGAATCAGCTTTTATATTTGTAGTTTAGTGTAACAATCACACTGCTGGCAATGCCCAGTGCTGTATAGTGACGATGGAATCAATATGGCATTGGCAAGAATGCCATTCTTTTGACATCAGAAAAAATATAATTTAAAAAAAATATATTTTTATTTATATATTTTTCAGTCATGTAATACTGGTTCTGTTACAATCTAGGAGAGCCCTGGAAAACCAGCACAATAGGTTTTACAGAAATAAAACGTTATCTGTTGGCATTTACCGGCAAAACTGGAATTCTGGCATTAGAGTTTTCCTTATTCTATGTTTCACTATACAGAAAGGCATTACAAGTACTAGATTCCTCTGGTCAGTAATGACTAAAAACATATGTACAACATATCGCAGCAGTTAAATGTTGAGCAATCTAGAGATTCATCCATAGAGTAACTTAATTTGGTTGTGATCCTTTACATAAATACGGAATCTGGAGTAACGTTCCCCAAATCCCTAATTATATTGGCACTGCATGTTTGTGAATGTAAGGTGCAGCTGGAGCCAGCATGGATATATTGTACACCTCCGAGACCCGCCTCTGCCTTCAGGCACAGGGCCCCCTCTTCAAGGACCAAACAATTGACAGGATCCCTGCTTTATGCCACACACAATTGTGGCACCAAGGCAACTCTAGATATTTGAAGAGACTCGCCCCAACCCCCACTATATAACAAGAGGGCCAGCTAATCCTTTCTTACTCAGGAGTTGTCCTGCTGGGGGGTAACCCTTTCAGTTCCATGCGCAAATAGTACCATTGCATTCTGAACATTGGCATGTCAATTTCATGATTTTATTATTTTTTTTATCTGTTGCCTACATCTGCAAATGTACTTGGAAATATCAGTTTTTAAACATTTGTTTTAGTCTGAATTCCCGAATTCCTCGACTTTTTTTGTCCCTTTAATGAGTGCTAAATAGGCAAGGCCACTTCTGTCTTGCTTGCAGTGTTTGCTCTTGTGAATGGCAAAATTTGTAAAACACATTGAATTCTTAGACTTTATTCAGAAGCATATTCAAAAATCATCACCTTAGCAACTGAACAGATTCAGATTGGTGTCAGAAAATGACAGATGGCAGATTAAAGTTTAAATCTGATTCTTGGTAATGTAAAATACACATACCCACTTTTTAAGGCACTTTTAAAATGACCATTGTGTTGTTCACAAGTAAATGTGTGCCCCTTCCTCCAGCAGGATACAAAAGATTCAAAAGACAAAAAATGTTGACAGTGGTATTCATAGGGCAGCTGTTTGATAATTATAAATCATGAGTATATAAAGAACGAAACAGTATATAGTGTGGTGATACTCTATATAATATACAAAGTGGACTGGAGTATATACAGAGCACTTTGTGGTGTTTGGCATGCTACAGTATTTAACATACAGTAAAGTGCACACCGCAGACCACAGTATTCAATATTAACACAGCGCAGTAGTTCAGAGCATATAAAAAACAATAGACTCAATTCACAATAGGCTCACAATTCACAATAGGCTCAAAGGTTTAAATGATAAGTTCACTTTTTAGAACAAAAAAATAAATGCACATTTTTTTGCAGGTAAAAAAATTAGCTTTTTTTTTTTTTTTTTTTTTGGAGCCTGTAAAGCAGGCAACCTTTTTCCACTTAAGGGCCGGATTCAATGTATGTGAATGCATGCAGGGCTGCATTTACCTGCTAAAAAATCAAGTTGGGGGGGTATAGAATGGAATACAGAGGTGGCTGTGGATAGGGGGGGTACAGTGGTGGCTGTGGACGGGGGGGTACAAAGGTGGCTGTGGACAGGGGGCGGATACAGAGGTGGCTGTGGACGAGGGGGGGGGGGGACAGAGGTGGCTGTGGACAGGGGGGGGGAGATACAGAGATGGCTGTGGACAGCAGGGGGATACAAAGGTGGCTGTGGACGGGGGGTACAAAGGTGGCTGTGGACAGGGGATACAAAGGTGGCTGTGGACAGGAGAGGATACAGAGGTGGCTGTGGACGGGGGATAGAAAGGTGACTGTGGATGGGGGGGATACAGAGGTGGCTGTGGACAGGGGAGGTTGCAAAGGTGGCTGTGGACGGGGGGATAGAGAAGTGGCTGTGGACGGGGGATAAAGAGGTGGCTGTGGACAGGGGGGATACAGAGGAGGCTGTGGATAGGGGGGGGGAATACAGAGCAGGCTGTGGACAGGGGGGGAAATACAGAGGTGGCTGTGGACAGGGGGAATACAGAGGTGGCTGTGGTGGATAGGGGGGGGATACAGAGGCGGCCGTGGACGGGGGGATACAGAGGTGGCTGTGGACGGGGGGGAGGGGGATACAGAGGTGGCTGTGGTGGACAGGAGGGATACAGAGGCGGCTGTGGATGGGGGATACAGAGGTGGCTGTGGACAAGGGGGAATACAGAGGTGGATTTGGAGGGGGGGATACAGAGGTGGCTGTGGACAAGGGGGGGAATACAGAGGTGGCTGTGGATGGGCGTGCACAAAGGTGGCTGTGGACATGAGGGGATACAGAGGTGGTTGTGGACAGGGGGGATAAGGAGGTGGCTGTGGACGGGGGGGATACAGAGGAGGCTGTGGACAGGGGGGGAAATACAGAGGTGGCTGTGGACAGTGGGGGAAATACAGAGGTGGCTGTGAACAGGGGAAATACAGAGGTAGCTGTGGACAGGGGGGATACAGCAGTGGCTGTGGAGGGGGGGGGGGATACAGAGGTGGCTGTGGACAGGGGGGGATACAGAGGTGAGGCGGCGAGTCATCTAAGTGCTGAGTGGTGCTCTTAATGAGGTTTATAGCTGCACTTTTATTATATAACACAGACACTTTTGCAGATAACATTATTAACCACCTCAATACAGGGCACTTACACCCACCTTCCTGCCCAAGCCATTTTTCAGCTTTCAGCGCTGTCACACTTTGAATGACAATTGCGCGGTCATGTAACACTGTAACCATGTGGAATTGTTATCATTTTCTTCACACAAATAGAGCTTTCTTTTGGTGGTATTTAATCACTCCTGGGTTTTTTATTTTTTCCTAAAAAAAAAGACCAAAAATTTAAAACAAAAAAAGTTTTTCTTAGTTTCTGTGAGTAAATTTTGTAAATAAGTAATTTTTTTTCCTACACTGATGGGCGCTGATGAGGCAGCACTGATGGGCACTGATAGGCTGCACTGATGGGCACTGATGAGGTGGCACTTATGGGCACTGGTGAGGCGGTACTTATGGGCACTGATTAGGTGGCATTGATGAGGAGGCAGGAATATGCTGCACTTATGGGCACTGATAGGTGGCACTGATATCTGGCACTGATGAGCACTGATCGGAGGCACTGATGGATGGCACTGGTGGGCACTGGGTACAGATAGGCGGCACTGATGGGCACAGGTAGGCAGCACGGATAGGCGGCACTGATGGGTGGCACTGATGGGCACTGATTTGCATTGATGGGTGGCATTGATGGGCAGCAGCGATGAGCATTGATGGGTAGCAGTGATGGGCATTGATGGGCAGCACTGATAGCCAGCACTGACTGGCATCACTGATGGCCACTTATTGCTGGCACTTGTGGGCACTGATTGCTGGCACTTGTGGGCACAGATTGGTGCCAATTGTGGGCACTTTTTGGCACTGATTGCTGGTAGTGGCATTGCTGGCATTGCTGGGCTGGCACTGTTTGACACTTAATTGTAATCAGGGTACTGATGATCAGTGTCCTGATTACATCCCTAGATGTCCTCTGTGAGGAGATGCCGCCGATCGGCTCTCCTCTCCTCACACTCTGTCAGTGTGAGGCGAGGAGCGCTGATTACCGGCATCTCCGTGTTACATGTGACCGGCTGTGATTGGACACCGCTGATCACATGGTTAAAGAGCCGCGGGCGCAGCTCTTTACACAGATTGGGGTCACGCTGTGTCCTAGCAACACGGCGCAGCTGCGATCTCCACGCTGCGTGCTCCTGGGGGCGCGCGAGGGCGGTCGTTCTAGGAGGCCGTCATATGACAGTGGGCTGACGGCAAGTGGTTAAACATACAATCACTTGTCTGCGGGCCGGGTGCCCGCGAATTAATCACGGGGACTGACAAGCCGGAGATTTAGGGATGGCCGGCCGAGTGCGGCCAGCGGGCCACGGGTTGCCGACCCCTGCTAATAAAAACAACAAAAACAAGCAAGAGACTGTTCACTGTCTGGGAAAGTGTGCCAAAATTGATGTCTGACTAGCAGGGTGATATGTGTGGATAGGGATGGGCGAACATTTGTTCGCCCACCCGAACCGACCACAGTGCAATGTGGCGCTGAACAGTGCATTGCAAGCCCTGATTGGCTGAAGCAGTGAAAGCTTCAGCCAATCATGGCACAGAGCACTGTCAGAGTCATGATTGGACACTGTCATTATGACTTTATCCAATCATGGCTCATTCCCACCCCACAATATAAAAGTATTCTTTCAATGAAAGCCATTTTCACTGTGATTTTGGTGTGGAGAGAGATAGAACAGGGCTCTGTTCAGTGGTATTAGTTAGTTAGTGTGCTATACTGTGCTATTTTGCTTCAATTTTCAGTGCAGAATATTAGTTTAGTGTCAGTCTAGGGATAGTGTGAATGTAGTGAGGAGGACCATCATTTAGCTTTGCATAGTGTGCAGCTAGAGTAGGGACACTGTAGTGTAGTGAGACCGTATCATTCATACATACATTAGTGTAGAGTAGGGACAGCTCAGATAGTTTTAGTGTAGTGTAGTGAGACCATGTCAGTAATCTTGACATTAGTGTATAGCTAGAGTAGGGACAGTTCAGATAGTGTGAGTGTAGTGACGGTTGAACACCGTCTATTTGATTGCTTTACTGCCAGTTTAATGCCAATTACTTTTGTGTGCGTTACTGCCAGTTTAACGCCATATAGTTTTGTGTGAGTTACTGCCAGTTTAACGCCATATAGTTCTGTGTGCGTTACTACCAGTTTAACGCCATATAATTTTGTGCATTACTGCAAGTTTAGCGGCATTTACTTCTGTGTGCGTTACTGCCAGTTAAACGCCATATAGTTCTATGTGCGTTACTGCCAGTTTAACGCCATATCATTTTGTGTGTTACTGCAAGTTTAGCGCCATTTACTTCTGTGTGCGTTATTGCCAGTTTAACGCCATATAGTTCTATGTGCGTTACTTCCAGTTTAACGTTACTGCCAGTTTAACGCCATATAGTTCTGTGTGCGTTACTGCAAGTTTAACGCCATATAGTTCTGTGTGCATTACTGCCAGTTCAATGCCATATAGTTTTGTGCGTTATTGCAAGTTTAATGCCATTTACTTCTGTGTGCATTACTGCCAGTTTAACGCCATATAGTTCTGTGACAGACCTAGCCGGGACAGAGGCTTTTGGAGAGGACTGAATGCAAGCCTCTTGCCGACCGATTATGGGCCCTGGATTTTAAGGGAACAATACTCTTTGCGAGGTGAATGAGAAATCCAGTCTGATCTGTTCTAATCGGACTCAATTGTTTATATGTATATATTGTATATTGTATATGCATAGCAGACTTCAGTCACCCCAATGGAGATATGGATCTGGCATCAAAGTTCCCGGGGCTGCTGCGGATCGTCCTTTCAGCAATCCCCAGGACTGTGTCTGCGGATGAATACCTGGAGCTCAGGCAGAAGATTCGGGTAAGACACTGGATTAGAGCCCTCCAGGTTGCTGGTATGCAACAGGGCAAGTGCTTTCCAACCCCAGAGCAGCAGGCCAGTGAACAACAGGAGTTACGGATGCAATTCCTGGGAGAGCGGCCCCAGAAACAAATGGGTGACTGAGTTGGACAGGCTGGTCCAGCAGGAAATAGAGGTGGACAATCGGTATCAGGCTCTGCAATAGCACGCGGAGGAGGAATATTTAGGGGAGACAACAAAATGCTCTCCGGAGGGATATGACTTTGGTGGCCCTGGATTGCTGTGGGAGAGCCTTTCAGATTGTTTTGTGTATGGCGATGAAGGGGAACCTACCCTTGAGGACCTGCGAGGATACAGAGAGGCTATGCTCAGTCTTGCAGGGGTCACAGAGCTTAAACCTGATCTAGGCTATTTGCTAAGGAAGGAACAGCATCTGGAAAGGTCATACAGGAAACTGCTATAATGCGTTCAGCAGCATGCCAGAGAATCGGCAGTGGAAACTCCGGAGATTACTGTCTCCAAAGCTGAAATGCTGACAACAGGACAGAGCTCTGCTAACCTCTGCCCAACACCAACAGCAGCTTCAGCCTCCCAGAGAGAAGAGGCAGTTTGCCTTTCTCCCACAATACTGACAGAGACATGGGATTTTCTGACAGCAGCATCGGTGGCGTCACCAGAAACTTCTGCAGCTGAAGCGATGGCCACCGGGCAGAAGGTCCAAGACCTCTGCCCCACACCTGTGGCAGTTATGGAGGCCCAGGGTGAAGAGGTGGTGGTCACTCCCGAGCAGCAGATCAGGACCCAAGGAGAGAATGCAATCTGCACCTCACAGCTGCAGCTTGAGCTGATATCAGTGGATGGGACTGCGGTCTCTACTCACAGCAACCCAGCAGAAGGGCTGGCAACAGAGCAGAGTGCTGCTAGCCTCTGTCCTCACCTAACAGAAGAGGGAGTTCCTGTGGTGGTGGAGGGGACTTTGGTCTTCACTGACACAACATAAAAAATTGGTGCGGCACTGGGACAGGTGGATGTCAACCACGCTTTGCAAGCACTGGGGGATTTTCACCTACCAAAAGTGGATGGGACTTCAGTCTCCACTTGTATACCCCAGGGATGCTGGGCAGTCAGCCCAGTTCCCCAGCAGCATTATGGAGTGAGCCCAGTCACCCTGTCTTCTCTCCAGCGGCTGAAAAGACTCCAGGGAGAAAGGCCAGTCCAGGCCTCTCCCCAGCGGCAGGCGTGTTCTCTGAGAGAGGCAGAAGTTTGCTGGGTGAGTAATGCTCTGTTTGGGACAATTTGTTTGGGGTACTGTGTGGATACCGGCATTGGGGGACTGGAACTATGGACTAACTTTGAAGTCAACCCGTCTGGGGTCTCCTCCTGTGTTAGTCTCCTGCCGAAAGGGGAGATGTGTGACAGACCTAGCCGGGACAGAGGCTTTTGGAGGGGACTGAATGCAAGCCTTTTGCCAACCAATTATGGGACCTGGATTTTAAGGGAACAATACTCTTTGCGAGGTGAATGAGAAATCCAGTACTAATCGGACTCAATCTTGTATATATGTATATATTGTATATTGTCTCATTTTGTTGTGGACTCTTTGCTGTGATCGGTTAGGGTGTGGCTGTATTCCAATGTTCTATTGTGTCTGTCTGCTCTGGATATTATGGGATGTTTCTCTCTATGGAGGGAGGGGGGATTCCTCCAGCAGCCCCCTGCTAAGACTGTTTACTGAGGAGAAGTTTGAACACACCCGACCTGTGTGTTTATTGTCATTGGACAGTCTAACCTGCCCTGTTTTCCGAGGGTGGGGGGAAAGAGTCTCTGAGTTATTTTATCTGTTGTGTCCATGTGTGATAATAAATGCATTTGTTGTTTGCCACTCCAAGACTGGTGTTGTCTGGTGACTGGGTGGGCTAAAGGGTCTCGGATAGTGCTGGTTCTGGACAGAGGAAGCATTTACGACGGACAGAGACCTGTTTGAGGACAGGGGTTCGTCACAAGTTCTATGTGTGTTACTGCCAATTTAACGCCATATAGTTCTGTGTGCGTTATTGCAAGTTTAACACCATATAGTTCATTGTGCATTACTGCCAGTTTAACACCATATAGTTTTGTGCATTATTGCAAGTTTAATGCCATTTACTTCTGTGTGCATTACTGCTGGTTTAACGCCATATAGTTCTGTGTGCGTTACTGCAAGTTTAACACCATATAGTTCTGTGTGCGTTATTGCCAGTTTAATGCCATATAGTTCTGTGTGCGTTACTGCCAGTTTAACGCCATATAGTTTTGTGCGTTACTGCCAGTTTAATGACATTTACTTCTATGTGTGTTACTGCCAGTTTAACGCCATATAGTTCTGTGTGTGTTACTGCCAGTTTAACGCCATATAGTTCTGTGTGTGTTACTGCCAGTTTAACGCCATATAGTTTTGTGCGTTACTGCAATTTTAATGCCATTTACTTCTGTGTGCGTTACTGCCAGTTTAACGCCATATAGTTCTGTGTGCGTTACTGCCAGTTTAACACCATATAGTTCTGTGCGTCACTGTACGTTTGGCGCATTATATTACAGTATATTATAGTGTATCAGTGGAGTGTGTCTGTGTAGTGTGAATACTCTCTAGTCTAGTTTTGTGTGCGTTACTGCCAATTCAACGCCATATAGTTCTGTGTGCGTTACTGCCAGTTTAACGCCATATAGTTCTGTGTGTGTTACTGCCAGTTTAATGCCATTTACTTCTGTGTGCGTTACTGCCAGTTTAACGCCATATAGTTTTGTGTGAGTTACTGCCAGTTTAATGCCATATAGTTCTGTGCGCGTTACTGCCAGTTTAACGCCCTATAGTTTTGTGCATTACTGCAAGTTTAGCACCATTTACTTCTGTGTGCGTTACTGCCAATTTAACGTCATATAGTTCTATGTGCGTTACTGCAAGTTTTTTTTTAAATCAGAAAAGTTTTTATTGAACATTTTAAGTAAATACATCTTCCAATGCACATTGTCCTACATTTCAGTGTCATACTTATATAATGTATAAAGCATAGGTTCTTATAGTAGTACTACATAGCCCTTTATTCAGTATTATACAACTTAGATATAAATGACTCCCATCCCCCTACCGATCCGCATGTATTACACAGCCTTTTTTATTAATTTAATTATCTAGGGACCCTGTAAAAGCCTTGTCATGACTAGTTCACTCGGACTAAGTCCTGGTGTATCTAACCATCTTGACCAAATGCGTTCAAACCTGTTTGGGCAACCTCTATGTTGGTATATGTATTTTTCCATAGTGAGAGTTTTACCCACATGTGTTATCCACATTTTAACAGAGGGCGGTACCGCAGACTTCCATGCCATTAGTATAAGTTTTCTAGCTTGAAATAGAGCCCTGGAGAAGGCCACTCTAGTTTGTTCCTCTGGGATTACCTCATCCAATACCCCTAACAGACAGCACATAGGATCCACAGGTACTGTTGTTTGGAACACTCCATTTAGTGTATTGATCACCTCATGCCAGTACCGATGTAGCTTCGGGCAACGCCACAAGAGGTGTACAAGATCCGCACTTTGCTGCCGACAACGGCAGCACAGGGGGTCCCCCACTCTGCCCATCCTGTGTAGTTTTGTTGGAGTGCACCCTAAGTATTATATATAGTTGGGACACTTTTTGCGCCACGTTGAGGGAGCATGTATTTATGGCTTGTAGCACTTCCTCCCATTGATCCTCTGTTATCTGGCCCAGGTCCCTTCTCCATGCATCGATTGCTTTGCATGGGTAAGCATAGAGGTGCTTGGTAAGCAACATTTGGTAACACATGGAAATAATCCCTTTGGTTGCACTGGAGGATTGCAGCACATGGAACACCGGCGTGGGATACATTTGCCACTCTCCTGCGTCTCCCTGCGCAGCAATCGCATGCTGAAGCTGTAAATAGAAATAATACATATTGTCTGGAAGATTAAATGAGGCCTGTAATTCTGCAAAAGACATCAGTCTACCATGTTTAAATATGTGAAACAGCATGGTCACCCCGTGGGACCTCCATTTGGGCTCACGCTGTAACTTAGCCAGCTCCACATAGGTACGATTACCCCATATTGGGCTGTATTCTGTAAATCCCTTGTACCCCCTGTAGTTGTCTACTTTTGTTCCATACTTTCTGCACCAGGGATAACGTCTGGGTTTTTTTATTAGATTTCGCGAACAATTGTGCCTCCAGACCCAAAGGAATGGTCTCAGCACCCGTTGCAAAAAGCATCAATCTCGTTGCTGAGCCCTTTGGTTCATGTGTCATAGATCCTACAAGGTGTTGCAGCTGCGCCGCAATATAGTACAGCCAAGGGTTGGGGACCGCCAACCCTCCGCTGTCCTTGGGGTACTGTAATTGCTCCAGCCGGACTCTGGGTGCTTTATTGTGCCAGAGTAGTCACCTAAAAAGAGTATTGACCACTCTGAAAACTTTTAAGTGGATCACTACTGGTGAATTGTGGAGGAAATATAGTAATTGGGGCATTAAAATCATTTTAATTAGATTTGACTTACCCGCTAGTGACATCATTAGGTTGTTCCATGTATTTATTTTGTCGCGGAAACGGGATAACAATGGGAATATATTTAAGGAACAGTAGTCCCCAATGTGTGGTGATATCTGGATGCCCAGATATTTAAATCTGGTGGTAATTGGGATAGGGCAGGAGTCGGGCAAATTCACATCCCGACTCTCGTCCAGCATCATCAAGGCCGATTTAGACCAATTTATAGTCAGGCCTGAGAAGTGTCCAAATTGTTCTATTATATCCATCACCCCCAGCAACGACTGACTAGTGTCTCCTAGGAAGATCAACATGTCATCCGCATATAACATGAGCTTTTCATGCAAGCCACCATATTTGAATCCCACTATCTGTGGACTATCCCTTATCCGGGCCGCTAGAGGTTCTATAGCGATCGCAAGGAGCAGGGGGGGCAGCAGGCAACCTTGCCTCATCCCCCTACCCAAAGCAAAGGCGTCTGACATCCTGTTTGCTATTCTAATAGTAGCCTGGGGAGCCGCATACAGCAATTTTGTCCACGCTATAAACCTCTGTCCAAAGCTAAATTTGTCCAGTGTCGCCCATAAGTATCTCCAACTAACGCTGTCAAACGCCTTGTTGGCGTCCAAGGATAGGAGAGCTCTAAGATTTGTGGCTGTGGATTTTTGTGGCATGAAGCCAGCCTGGTCTGGATGTATGATTGAGGATATTATCCCATTGACCTGAATCGCCAGGACATTAGCAAGGATCTTTACATCACTTTGGAGCAAGGATATGGGCCTATACGAACCCGGGTCAACAGGATCCTTCCCTGGCTTAAGCAATAAGATCATGTTTGCTCTGGTCATGGAGTCTGGCAGTCTACCCTCAGTCAAGCTGGTGTTGAAAACCTTTAGTAGTTCTGGCAACAATTTTTCTCCATACTGAGAATATACCTCCACTGGGAGACCATCCTCCCCTGGCGCCTTACAGGTAGGGAAAGAACTCACCGCCACCTGGAGCTCTTCAATAGTTATTGGAGTGTCCAGGTGTTGTCTTGCCTCAGCAGATAGTGTGGGTAGATTTATATTAGTCATGAAAGCATTAAGATCTTCATCAGAGTAGGTCTCTCTGGACTTGTATAAGTCCCTATAAAAATTTGCCAGCTCAGAGATGATATAATCGGGAGCGTTAACTATCCTGCCATTAGCAGCTCGAATAGCTACTATGGCCGGTGATTGTTGTTGTGATTTCGCAATTTTTGCTAATAAGCGGCCCGTCTTTTCCCCCTCCTCATAAAATGCCAGTTTTTAAAAAAATCTTTTGCGTTCTGCAGCGGAGGATCGCACGCGGTCTAAGGAATCCTGAGCCGCGATCCATGCCTCCCTTGCAGAATCAGTGGGATCGGTCACAAATGCCAGCTCTAGTTGACTCACCAAGTCCTCCGCCTGCTCCAGCAAAGCCGAGGTATTCTGTTTGACCACATTTATTTCCTGAATGAATAGACCTCTACAATATGCTTTAAGAGTTTCCAATTTGTTCAGTACATCTGTGTGCTGTCTATGCGTTTTAAGAAAATTATGGATCTGGGCCTCTATCCGTTCATGTGAAGTAAATAATTTAAGCCAGAAAGCATTTAGTTTCCATGGGGCCTTAGATAATAGACTACAGGGTTGCGCATTTAGCCATATAACTAGTGGGGAGTGATCAGATACCCCGCGCGGGTAGTATTCCACCCTCGAGGTGTATCCCACCATATCCGAGGTGCCAACACAGAGGTCTATACGGGATAGAGAACCATGCGTCTTGGAAAAGCATGAAAACTGCTTATGGTTTGGGTAACGAACACGCCATAAGTCAATCCATCCTATTTCCGTTAGGAGACGACTAAGGGAAGTTCCCCGACCTCCCTTGGGTGGTACCATAGGAGGGTGTCTGTCTATTCTGGGGTCTAGGCAACAGTTATAGTCCCCCATAATTAGTAGCTGAATGTCAGGTTTATTAGTCATATATGAAACCAGTATTTGCAACACTTCCCGCGAAAACGGGAGTGGTATGTATACAAACGCCAGAATCATGGTAATTGTATATATTTTACAATGGAGGAAAATAAATCTACCAGATATGTCTATCAAAGAGTCTAACTCTTGATATGCTACGGCCTTGTGTATTAGTACACTCACTCCGCGGGAGAAGGCGGAGTAAGTGGAATGATATGCCTTCCCCACCCATGCATATTGCAAGAAGCTAACCGTATTGTCCTGCAGGTGAGTCTCCTGCAGGCCAATTATGGCGGGGTGGATCCTTCGCATGACCGTAGATATCATTGTTCTCTTCAAGGGATGATTTACCCCCCGCACTTTCCAAGACATTATAGGTGTACTAGACATAACATACCGTTGTAAATCAATCTATGCATGTAAAACATTGTTGCACATTTAAATACATTTCCCTTATCGTCTCTAATGTGGGCTGCATTGAGTTCAGAGGAAGTCATCACGTGGCATAGCAACTTTTGGGCTATATGGAAGAAGCACGTGCACTGAAGATGCATTAGAAGACTGGTGAATGAACATCTGCGCCACTGCGCATGCCTGTGAATATGCTGTTGAATCAACAAGTGGGTTACAGTCAGCGATTCTGTATTTGCCAACATGGCATGATAAACGATTCCCAGCAGCCACAGGGTTTGAACATTAACATTCAACTGTTTGCCAACTGGGCAAAGATAACTGTGCCATAGCAACCCGAACAGTAGGTTGAAAGTGCACATTGCACTTACATTCTCGCCGCAAGAGCGGTTAAACTTGTGAGTGTTCAAACACAGATTGCGATCGAACTGCCATTCGCTGATGGTGGAATTTTAGCATGAGTCCTCTTTAGACCCTGTAAAGCTGCACAAGTGATGGGGCGCCCTTCCAGCCTGATTGATGATGATATGACTATGTCATCCGTCTCCATTTTCTCGTCCTGGTCTTCGGAGGCCCTGCTCATTACGGTCCAGCCAGTCTGCTGCATCTTGAGCGTTTTCAAAGAAGTGATTTTGATCTCCTTCTGTAATGCGTAGCCTGGCCGGAAAAAGCATGGCATACTTTAACTGCAGGCGCTGTAACCTTTTCTTGACATCCATACATTTAGACCTTTTACGTTGCACTTCTGCGGAAAAGTCTGGGTAAAAGGAGATTTTGGCTCCATTGAAGTGTACTGCTCCTTTTTCCCTGGCCAAACGGAGCACCACCTCACGATCCCTGTAGTTCAGGAGTCTGGCAAGCACTGACCTCGGGGGACTACCGGGCGGGAGAGGACGCGGTGGCACCCGATGTGCCCTTTCCACCGCGTACAGGAGTGAGAACGCCTCTTTTCCAAAGATTTCCTGCAGCCAGCCTTCAATAAATGTAGTGGGGTCCCTTCCCTCCACCTTCTCAGGGAGCCCCACAATGCGAACATTGTTGCGTCTCAGGCGGTTTTCCATGTCGTCTGTTTTATCAAACGCTTGGTGGGCCTGCTAAGCTGCTACTCTCACTTCTCTGTTCAAATGAGGCATGTGATCCTCCATGTCACTCACTCTTCCTTTCTACCGCGGTGATTCTCTCTCTGATTTTTTGCAGATCATGGCGTAATAAAGAGACTGTCTCCCTCAGCCCCCCAAATTTCTCTTTGAGATCGTCCACCGATGTTGTGCATTTATGCACTGCCTGCAGAATATCACTCAATGATGGTTGGGGACTGTCCTCTGTCTGCATATCAAACAAAGCGGGCATAGGGTCAGGAACAGACTCCATGGAATCAGTGTCTTCCAGCCTGTCTGTGTTATCTCTGTCTGCCTGCACCGCTGATACTGCTGTGTTCTGTGATTCAGCCTGTGTAACTTCCATAGTTCCTGCCATTTTTTGGGCATAATAAATCATGTGTCTGGGCTGGTCTTTAGTCTTAGGGAGTTTTGGCAGCTTACCCCCTTGCTCTGGTTTCTTGTCCTGGCCTTGTGGTGTCCTCTGCAGTTGAGGGTGCCAGGCGCCATCTTGGAATTCCTGGGAGGCTGAGGCCGCGGCGTCTCCTCGGTTACCCCGGGTCATCATACCCAATCTAGCTGCCGTTTTGGGGTCCGCTGGTATCTGGAGACTATTAGAAGTCGGTTCCGTGCGTTTGCGGGCGCTGTGTGTGGCAAGGAAAGGATTCTCTGCAGGATCAACAGCGGGAGCTCCGTCGAACACGACTGTTCACATGCCTTGCTAGGCCACACCCCCCCGCATTACTGCAAGTTTAACGCCATATAGTTCTGTGTGCGTTACTGCAAGTTTATTGCCATATAGTTCTGTGTCCGTTACTGCCAGTTTAACGCCATATAGTGTTGTGCGTTATTGCAAGTTTATTGCCATTTACTTCTTTGTGCATTACTGCCAGTTTAACGCCATATAGTTCTATGTGCGTTACTGCCAGTTTAACGTCATATAGTTCTGTGTGCGTTACTGCCAGATTAACACCATATAGTTCTGTGTGCGTTACTGCCAGTTTAATGCCATATAGTTCTGTGCGCGTTACTGCCAGTTTAACGCCCTATAGTTTTGTGCATTACTGCAAGTTTAGCACCATTTACTTCTGTGTGCGTTACTGCCAATTTAACGTCATATAATTCTATGTGCGTTACTGCAAGTTTAACGCCATATAGTTCTGTGTGCGTTACTGCAAGTTTAATGCCATATAGTTCTGTGTGCGTTACTGCCAGTTTAACGCCATATAGTTTTGTGCGTTATTGCAAGTTTATTGCCATTTACTTCTGTGTGCATTACTGCCAGTTTAACGCCATATAGTTCTATGTGCGTTACTGCCAGTTTAGCACCATATAGTTCTGTGTGCGTTACCGCCAGTTTAACACCATATAGTTCTGTGTGCGTTATTGCCAGTTTAATGCCATATAGTTCTGTGTGCGTTACTGCCAGTTTAACGCCCTATAGTTTTTGTGCGTTACTGCAAGTTTAATGACATTTACTTCTGTGTGTGTTACTGCCAGTTTAACGCCATATAGTTCTGTGTGCGTTACTGCAAGTTTAACGCCATATAGTTCTGTGTGCGTTACTGCCATGTTAACGCCATATAGTTCTGTGTGTGTTATTGCCAGTTTAACGCCATATAGTTTTGTGCATTACTGCAAGTTTAATGACATTTACTTCTGTGTGCGTTACTGCCAGTTTAACACCATATAGTTCTGTGTGTGTTACTGCCAGTTTAAGGCCATATAGTTTTGTGCGTTACTGCAATTTTAATGCCATTTACTTCTGTGTGCGTTACTGCCAGTTTAACGCCATATAGTTCTGTGTTCTGTGTGAGTTACTGCCAGTTTAACACCATATGGTTATGTGCGTCACTGTACGTTTGGCGCATTATATTACAGTATATTATAGTGTATCAGTGGAGTGTGTCTGTGTAGTGTGAGTACTCTCTAGTCCAGTTCTGTGTGCGTTAATGCCAGTTCAACGCCATATATTTCTGTGTGAGTTACTGCCAGTTTAACGCCATATAGTTCTGTGTGTGTTACTGCCAGTTTAAGGCCATATAGTTTTGTGCGTTACTGCAATTTTAATGCCATTTACTTCTGTGTGCGTTACTGCCAGTTTAACGCCATATAGTTCTGTGTGAGTTACTGCCAGTTTAACACCATATGGTTATGTGCGTCACTGTACGTTTGGCGCATTATATTACAGTATATTATAGTGTATCAGTGGAGTGTGTCTGTGTAGTGTGAGTACTCTCTAGTCCAGTTCTGTGTGCGTTATTGCCAGTTCAACGCCATATATTTCTGTGTGAGTTACTGCCAGTTTAACGCCATATAGTTCTGTGTGTGTTACTGCCAGTTTAACGCCATTTACTTCTGTGTGCGTTACTGCCAGTTTAACGCCATATAGTTCTGTGTGTGTTACTGCCAGTTTAACGCCATTTACTTCTGTGTGCGTTACTGCCAGTTTAACACCATATAGTTTTGTGTGAGTTACTGCCAGTTTAACACCATATAGTTCTGTGCGCGTTACTGCCAGTTTAATGCCCTATAGTTTTGTGCATTACTGCAAGTTTAGCACCATTTACTTCTGTGTGCGTTACTGCCAATTTAACATCATATAGTTCTATGTGCGTTACTGCCAGTTTAACGCCATATAGTTCTGCGTGCGTTACTGCAAGTTTAATGCCATATAGTTCTGTTTGTGTTACTGCCAGTTTAACACCATATAGTTTTGTGCATTATTGCAAGTTTAATGCCATTTACTTCTTTGTGCATTACTGCCAGTTTAATGCCATTTACTTTTGTGTGCGTTACTGCAAGTTTAACGCCATATAGTTCTGTGTGTGTTACTGCCAGTTTAACGCCATATAGTTTTGTGCGTTACTGCAATTTTAATGCCATTTACTTCTGTGTGCATTACTGCCAGTTTAACGCCTTATAGTTCTGTGTGCATTACTGCCAGTTTAACACCATATAGTTCTGTGCATCACTGTACGTTTGGCGCATTATCTTAGATAATGGCGCATTATCTCTAATCTTGTTCCCAGTGCACTACATTGTGGCCTCATCATACACAATGGCTCCCCAGCTGCTGCTGAGCAAAATAAAGGCAGCTTGCAGGGAAAATGTCATTTTTTTGGGCTTTATAAATGCAATTATTGCTGCGGCAGATTCTAGTCATGGTACAGATCTGCCACTTTACAGGTAGGCTAAGGGGACCCCCCAGGCACTATATTGGAAGGAATTTTTCATTTTTATGCTTTCATTTTAACCACTTCAGCCCCAGAAGGATTTACCCCCTTCCTGACCAGAGCACTTTTTACAATTTGGCACTGCATTGCTTTAACTGATAATTGCGCGGTCATGCAATGCTGTACCCAAACGAAATTTGCGTCCTTTTGTTCCCACAAATAGAGCTTTCTTTTGATGGTACTTGATCACCTCTGCGGTTTTTATTTTTTGCGCTATAAACGGAAAGATACCGAAAATTTTGAAAAAAAATGATATTTTCTACTTTTTGTTATAAAAA
Source organism: Aquarana catesbeiana (assembly GCF_042186555.1). NCBI lineage: Eukaryota > Metazoa > Chordata > Amphibia > Anura > Ranidae > Aquarana > Aquarana catesbeiana. The sequence goes on from NC_133324.1 coordinate 560,757,951, forward strand.
AAATCCAATAAACTAAATTTTAGTCATACATTTAGTCCAAAATGTATTCAGCCACATGTCTAAAAAAATGTCAATAAGCGTATATTTTTTGGTTTGCGCAAAAGTTATAGCGTCTACAAACTAGGGTACATTTTCTGGAATTTACACAGCTTTTAGTTTATGACGGCCTATCTTATTTCTTGAGGTGCTAAAATGGCAGAGTAGTACAAACCCCCCTCAAATGACCCCATTTTGGAAAGTAGACACCCCAAGGAAATTACTGAGAGGTGGTATGTTGAGCCCATTGAATATTAATTTTTTTTGTCCCAAGTGATTGAATAATGACAAAAAAAAAAAATTTACAAAAAGTTGTCACTAAATGATATATTGCTCACACAGGCCATGGGCATATGTGGAATTGCACCCCAAAATACATTTTGCTGATTCTCCTGAGTACGGGGATAACACATGTGTGGAACTGTTTGGGAGCCTAGCTGCGTACGGGGCCCCGAAAACCAAGCACCGCCTTCAGGATTTCTAAGGGCGTAAATTTTTGATTTCACTCCTCACTGCCTATCACAGTTTTGAAGGCCATAAAATGCCAGGGCAGTTCAAACCCCCCCCAAATGACCCCATTTTGGAAAGTAGACACCCAAAGCTATTTGCTAAGAGGCATGTTGAGTCCATGGAATATTTTATATTTTGCCAAAAATTGCGGGAAAATGCCAAACTTTTTTTTTTTTTTTTGCAAAAAGTTGTCACTAAATGATATATTGCTCAAACATTCCATGAGCATATGTGAAATTACATCCCAAAATACATTCTGCTGCTTCTCCTGAGTATGGGGATACCACATGTGTGGGACTTTGCGGGAGCCTAGCTGTGTACGGGGCCCTGAAAACCAATCACCGCCTTCAGGATTTCTAAGGGCGTAAATTTTTGATTTCACTCCTCACTACCTATCACAGTTTCGAAGGCCATAAAATGCCAAGAAGGCACAAAACCCCCCCAAATTACCCCATTTTGGAAAGTAGACACCCCAAGCTATTTGCTGAGAGGCATTGTGAGTATTTTGCAGCTCTCATTTGTTTTTGAAAATGAAGAAAGAAAAGAAAAAAAAAATTTTTTTCTTTTTTTAATTTTCAAAACTTTGTGACAAAAAGTGAGGTCTGCAAAATACTCACCATACTTCTCAGCAAATAGCTTGGGGTGTCTACTTTCCAAAATGGGGTCATTTGTGGGGGGTTTGTGCCATCTGGGCATTCCATGGCCACCGAAATTGTGATAGGCAGTGAGCAGTGAAATAAAAAATTTACACTCTTAGAACGCCTGAAGGCGGTGCTTGGTTTTCGGGGTCCCATATGCGGCTAGGCTCCCAAAAAGTCTCACACATGTGGTACCCCCGTACTCAGGAGAAGCAACAGAATGTATTTTGGGGTGTAATTCCACATATGCTCATGGCATGTTTGAGCAATATATCATTTAGTGACAACTTTATGCAAAAAAAAAAATTGTCTTTTTACCGCAACTTGTGTCAGAATATAAAATATTCCATGGACTCGACATGCCTCTCAGCAAATAGCTTGGGGTGTCTACTTTCCAAAATGGGGTCATTTGGGGGGGGGTTTGAATTGTCCTGGCTTTTAATGCACAACATTTAGAAGCTTATGTCACACATCGCCCACTCTTCTAACCACTTGAAGACAAAGCCCTTTCTGATACTATTTGTTTACATGAAAAAATATATATTTTTTTAAAGAAAATTATTTTGAACCCCCAAACATTATATATTTTTTTAAAGCAAAGTCCCTACAGATTAAAATGGTGGGTGTTTCATTTTTTTTTCACACAGTATTTGCGCAGCGATTTTTCAAACGCATTTTTTGGGGAAAAAACACACTTTTTTAAATTTTAATGCACTAAAACACACTATATTGCTCAAATGTTTGATGAAATAAAAAAGATGATCTTAGGCCGAGTGCATGGATACCAAACATGACATGCTTTAAAATTGCACACAAACGTGCAGTGGCGACAAACTACATACATTTTTAAAAGCCTTTAAAAGCCTTTACAGGTTACCACTTTAGATTTACAGAGGAGGTCTACTGCTAAAATTACTGCCTTTGCTCTGACCTTCGCGGTGATACCTCACATGCATGGTGCAATTGCTGTTTACATTTGACGCCAGACCAACGCTTGTGTTCGCCTTTACGCGAGAGCAGGGGGGGACAGGGGTGCTTTTTTTTTTTCCTTTATTATTTTTTTTTTGCTTTTTTATCTTATTTTTAAACTCTTCCTTTCATTTTTTTAAAATCATTTTTATTGTTATGTCAGGGAATGTAAATATCCCCTATGATAGCAATAGGTAGTGACAGGTACTCTTTTTTGAAAAAAATGTGGTCTATTAGACCCTAGATCTCTCCTCTGCCCTCAAAGCATCTGACCACACCAAGATCAGTGTGATAAAATGCTTTCCCAATTTCGCAATGGCGCTGTTTACATCCGGCGAAATCTAAGTCATAAAATGCTCATAGCTTCCGGTTTCTTAGGCCATAGAGATGATTGGAGCCATTCTGATCAGCTGGCCGAATCACCAGCTGCATTCTCAGATTCCCTGTTGGGACAGAAGAGCCCGAGAAAAACATGGAAGACAGTGGGGGGGGGGGGAGACATTCTCTCCCACTGCTTGTAAAAGCAGTCTAGAGGCTAATTAGCCGCTAGGATTGCTTTTACATGAAAGCCGACTGCTGGCTGAAAAGAATGATACCAAGATAATACCTAAACCTGCAGGCATCATTCTGGTATAACCACTCAAATTTCAGCAACATACCAGTACGTTGCTGGTCCTTGTTGGGCATATATTGTAATCTTTTTTTTATGCAGCCTGTGGGCTGAACGAAAAAAAGAGATTGATCGGTGGGTATGCCCACCATTAGAATACTTCCCTACATCCACCCACTTCTAATGATGGGCATACATGCACCATTTATATATGCCGAAGCATGGGGGCATCCGCCCCAAAAGTTAGGAGCAAATCGCTCCTCCGCCCCTGCTGCCCCCATGCTTTGGCATATATCATCTCCGACAGCGCGGGAGTCAGGGCTTTATGTATAGTGGGAGCAAACACTGTTGCTGTCACGATAAATAAATCCGCGCTGCAGCTGAATGGCGTACCTGAAAACAAAAAAATGGTTAACAATAAAACACAGTAAACAGTAAAGTATAAAAAATTACATACCTGAAAAGCAAACAGGATAAAACATGATAACAATAAAACATTGCAGAATAGAATACAGTAAAAAAGAGCAGAACAATAGAGAGAGAAGAGAGAGAGAGAAAAATAAAACAACAGCTATTTTTGTTTTTTTAATTTTATATATTTTTTTGTTTTTTTACTTTTTTTTTGAGAAATTTTTTTTGTAACTGTAACTTTTATAACTGTAACCGGTTCCAGGTTCGGGTCTCTCAAAATGCGATGGCATCTTGGGAGACCCTGTGAAAGTGTGCCTAGTCTGTGCAATGCTGTACCCTACGCTAATACTCAACTAGTGTATGGTAGCGTTCAAAACATTCACCAATGCAAAGACCAGGATTGTCAGGACAAGGAGGGACAATAATAGCGGGTGTCACGCCTATATCAGCGCTTGCTGCAGACACAACATCTTTTTTGGGGGGTTCATTGGGTAGGGGTACTCGGGAGGACATAAAGAAAATGCCTCTCATGCAGCCGACTGCATTTGGTTGGGGATGTGAATGGGGGAAGTACGGGTGCTGCAGAAGTGGTGGGTTCCCAATTAGGATTGGTGAATGCAGCAGGAAGGGCACTATGGGCACGACGGGCCTGTGTTTGTCTTCTTCTTGGTGGCAGCGGGACACTACTTGTGCTTGCCACCTCACCAGCTTGAACTGCACTTATGGGACTCGCCACATCACCAAGTATTACTGCAGTGCTGGTTTGACTACGACTGGGGTGTACTAGGCCGCTGGTGCTTGCCAGTTCACCAGAAGGAAAAGCGGCGCTAGTACTGCTCTGCTCCATAAGAGGGACCTGAGGTTCCTGCACCTCAACAACAGCAGAAGAAGATTGGGGTCGGCTACGCCTGACCTTGGCAAGGACCACAACTCCGTCGTCAGAGCTATCTGTCATGGAGCCACTGTCATCTACAGGATGGTATTCTGAGCCTGAATCTGACAGATGAGTGCCTTCCTCTTCACTGTCATTCCCAGAAACGTGTAGGCCTCTTCACTACTGTACCTTCGATTTGCCATTTTGGGCTCTAAATTTAGTGGTACAGTAGTGAGACTCACAGGTAAAAAAGCTCCTGACTGTTAGTGACTGATTCAGATGCTACCAAAAAAACTGTTAGAGATCGCAGGGATCAGGCCTGACTCTGCGGACGCTGCAGTTATGTGCATAGTGTTTTGTAAGTGACAGTGATCGATCAATACTGCACTTGGGTGGGCTGGGCTGGGCGGAGGGACAAAATGCAGGTGCTAGCAGGTATCTGGGCTGATCCCGCTAACACTGCGTTTTTGGGAACCCTAAACTGCTGGGGACACTAGTATAGATCTGATTGGATCAGATATTGATCCGTTCAGATACTATACTACTAAGGGAGGTGTATGCTGCGTGCGTGGGTGTTAGCGCTACTGGCACTAACCTGATGCTGCCTGGGGCAACGCAGACCCTATCTGACCCTAAAACTTAACTTATATCACCGCCGGGCGATCAGGGGGTTAAACCTTTATTAGGTAATAAACGGCCCTGACACTATAAAAAATAAACTAACTAACCAGCGTCACCCGTAACAGTTATACGGTGATCACTGGTAAAAGGTTAACTAGGGGGCAATCAGGGGGTTAAAATCTTTACTAGGTAGTATATAGGGGTCCCTGACTCTATAAAACGCTGATGGCAAACCTAAATGCTTATGTATTTAGGTATAGGAAAAACGATTGCTTAGTGACACTGGCGATGGGGGGTGATCACAGGGTTAAAACTTTATTAGGGGGGGTTAGGGGGGTACCCTGGACCTAAAGGGGGCCTAACACTAACTGCCCTACCACTTATAACTGTCACAAACTGACACCAATGCAATAATCAGTAAAAAAAACAAAACTGCTATTGGTGTCACTGTGACAGGGGGTGTGATCGGGGGTGAAAAGTGTGCCTAGTGTGTTTTACTGTTAGTGTAGTGTTGGTGCACTTACTTGGATGCCTTCTCTCCTCGGTGCCGGAACGAAAAAGACCGACGCGAGGAGAGGTGACATTCACTTCCTCTGCCGCTGTTTACATTACAGCAGCAGAAGAAGATTTTCATTCGTTGGGAGCAATCACAAGGGGGTGGCCACGAATGAGTGGCCTCCTTCAGCATTGATCGCTCCCCTAACAATGCCGACCGCCTCAGGCACCTGGGGGCGCGATGCGCCCCCCCCGCCCTACGGTAAGCAGATCACGTAGCATGTACGTGATTTTGCCTGCCCGTGCCAATCTGCTGCAGTATATCTGCGTTAGGTGGTCGGCAAGTGGTTAAAAATCAAAAAATCACTGCTCATTTAAAAATGAAGTTTTTCACAATCTTTTTTTTATTGATACATGTCCCCCAGGGCTGGACCCGGACCCCCATAACCATTGTATGCCCAATTACTTGCATATAAGCCTTCAAAATGGGCACTTGTGATTTTTGACGTTCGGGTTAAATTGGCTTTAATGGGGTTCGTTATTTGGGGCCTTACTTTCGCTGTGTTCGAAAGTTCTGGTGCGAACCGAACAGGGGTCCATTCGGCCCATCCCTATGTGTGGATGCTAGAACATGCAGCGACCCCACAGGGGCACCGCTACATAAAGATAGCAAGTATACATATATAAGCAAGACACACTATGCTGTCACTATGGTGTCACATACTGATACATGCCCCCAAAGTATTAGTAAAGTGTAAAAGTATACTTTGCAATAAATGCTGAATATAGGCACTAGGGATGAGGTTTGGGTTTGCCCCTAACAAGGGTTTTTGATGAATCCTTGGTATTCATAAGTTTCGTGAATTGTGGACTTTTGGCCAACAATTTAGCAGGTTCACAGTCCAAAAAAATAACAATGTATAATGCAGTCCATAACCTTAACCCCTGATCAGCTGATTCACAGAAGCCAATAGTTTGAATGGGTTGGCAACATAGTGCCCTTTCTTCAATCCCTTCCCGCAGCCACCTCCTAGCCCTTTAACAGCTTCAAAATGCTGGGAGGCAGAGGCTGGCATTCGGGTCATGTGACCGCTGTAAGCATTTAGAGCTTTCCGGTCCCCGCCAGTAACTGTGCAGGGCGCACTCCCTCAGCACAGAAAAATGTTAACATAGGGCCGCATATTTGTGGCCTCTCAGAGTTAAAGCCCACCTGACGAGAGGCTGCAAAAATATGTACAGCCGGTGGGAAGAGGTTACAAACGTGAGCTCTTAGCACTCATATTTTCAGTGTCTTTTAGGAAAGAGTTGACAATTCTGCACAGGGAAAGATACTGTTTTTGTTTAATTTTTATGTTTGGTATATGTTCTCCATGGCAGTGCCGGGCTTCCCGTGCCTTTTGTTTAACAATAGCTTTAATTGCTTATTAGCTATTCAAATAGTCAGAATTGAATTAAAAGAGTCACCACCTCCTGTAGACTTCGGTAAGGTTCACCCCAAACTGTCTGTAAATCGAAATCCAATCAGATTGGCTCATGCCGTATTTTACATTTTTGATGTCATATTCCATATTATTTTGAGTCACCCCTTTATGTATAGCCGGAGGTTCTTGAAGCTTGTATCTGTAGGAAACTTTTTATTTATGATCCACTTTTTTTTTTTGTGTAGTTGGGCAACATTCAGATTACATCTCAGCTAATACATTTCTCAGAAACATTCTTTTCACCTACACACTGGTACTAATTGCAAAAGAGCAGACAAACAGGTTATATATTTACAATGTTTATATTATGGTGTAATAAATGGCATATAAAGTTTAAATATGCACAATAAATGTTAGCTTTATCTTTACAGGCTTTCTCATCCTTATAGATTAGTCGGCAATAGAAAGAAAAGTATGGACAATGGACTTTCTATTGACCATAATCAGCTAATGACATTAAAAGGTAGTGATAAAGACTCATAAGACTGATATCACATATATTTTCATGTGTTTATTATTTAAGAAAAATAGTATGACTAGATAAATACTAATTAAAACATACAGAAATTGAAAAAAGTTAACAAGTTCATTTCTCACCAACAGTACTACAGGACTCAAATACTTTGGACAATTTATACAAGTCTCTTAAAATAACAGCCTTTTCTTGATATAAATCAATTTCAGGGGGGCCTTGTTCGCTTTAAAATAAACACAAATGGGGAGCTCTTTCCTACTGGACTCATATGATTATATGCTATGAACTCATATGATAATTATGATGATGGAAATGACCTCATTTTTTGTATGAAGTTTATGTTCCCCCTTTTATACTTCTTTTCTCCTATTTATTTGGTTATGATTTATTCAGATTTTTGATCATTACTTTATTCGTGTCAACATCAAATATGATTATAGCTGCTCTCCACAAAATATAGTTTTTTTGCTGCCTGTGTTTTGCTTTTCAGGTGAAAAGGTATCAGAAGTTGTTGGGTTGATTCTGGAGCAGGCTGGTGGAAACTGGGAAAAGAAAGATCTTGTCTTACCTTTTAGCAGACTTTCCTTCTATGGTGGGAAGAGCGATCATCAAATAGCTAGATGATTAACCACTTCAGCCCCGGACCATTATGCTGCCTAAGGACCAGAGGACTTTTTCCAATTTGGCACTGCGTCACTTTAACTGCTAATTGCGCGGTCATGCAATGCTGTACCCAAACAAAATTTGCGTCCTTTTCTTCCCACAAATAGAGCTTTCTTTTGATGGTATTTGATCACCTCTGCCATTTTTATTTTTTGCGCTATAAACGGAAAAAGACCGAAAATTTTGAAAAAAAATGATATTTTCTACTGTTTGTTATAAAAAAAATCCAATAAACTCAATTTTAGTCATACATTTAGGCCAAAATGTATTCGGCCACATGTCTTTGGTAAAAAAATGTCAATAAGTGTATATTTATTGGTTTGCGCAAAAGTTATAGCGTCTACAAACTAGGGTACATTTTCTGGAATTTACACAGCTTTTAGTTTATGACTGCCTATGTCATTTCTTGAGGTGCTAAAATGGCAGGGCAGTACAAAACCCCCCCAAATGAGCCCATTTTGGAAAGTAGACACCCCAAGGAAATTGCTGAGAGGCATGTTGAACCCATTGAATATTTATTTTTTTTGTCCCAAGTGATTGAATAATGACAAAAAAAAAAATATTTACAAAAAGTTGTCACTAAATGATATATTGCTCAAGCAGGCCATGGGCCTATGTGGAATTGCACCCCAAAATACATTCAGCTGCTTCTCCTGAGTACGGGGATACCACATGTGTGGGACTTTTTGGGAGCCTAGCCGCGTACGGGGCCCCGAAAACCAATCACTGCCTTCAGGATTTCTAAGGGCATAAATTTTTAATTTCACTCCTCATTACCTATCACAGTTTTGAAGGCCTAAAATGCCCAGATGGCACAACCCCCCCCTGCCCCAAATGACCCCATTTTGGAAAGTAGACACCCCAAGCTATTTGCTGAGAGGCATGTTGAGTCCATGGAATATTTTATTTTTTGACACAAGTTGCGGGAAAGTGACAATTTTTTTTTTTTTTGCACAAAGTTGTCACTAAATGATATATTTCTCACACAGGCCATGGGCATATGTGGAATTGCACCCCAAAATACATTTAGCTGCTTCTCCTGAGTATGGGGATACCACATGTGTGGGACTTTTGGGGAGCCTAGCCGCATACGGGGCCCCGAAAACCAAGCACCGCCTTCAGGATTTCTAAGGGCGTAAAGTTGTGATTTCACTCCTCACTACCTATCACAGTTTTGAAGGCCATAAAATGCCCAGATGGCACAAAACCCCCCCAAATGACCCCATTTTGGAAAGTAGACACCCCAAGCTATTTGCTGAGAGGCATGTTGAGTCCATGGAATATTTTATATTTTGACACAAGTTGCGGGAAAGTGACAATTTTTTTTTTTTTTTTGCACAAATTTGTCACTAAATGATATATTGCTCAAACATGCCATGGGCATATGTGGAATTACACCCCAAAATATATTCTTCTGCTTCTACTGAGTACGGGGATACCACATGTGTGGGACTTTTTGGGAGCCTAGCTTCATACGGGGCCCCGAAATCCAATCACCGCCTTCAGGATTTCTAAGGGCGTAAATTTTTGATTTCACTCCTCACTACCTATCACAGTTTCGAAGGCCATGCAATGCCAAGATAGCACAAAACTCCCCAAAATGACCCCATTTTGGAAAGTAGACACCCCAACCTATTTGCTGAGAGGCAAGGTGAGTATTTTGAAGCTCTCATTTGTTTTTGAAAATGAAGAAAAATGTATTTTCTTTTTCTTTTTTCAATTTTCAAAAGTTTGTGACAAAAAGTGAGGTCTGCAAAATACTCACTATACCTCTCAGCAAATAGCTTGGGGTGTCTATTTTCCAAAATGGGGTCATTTGGGGGGGGGGGGGGGTTGTGCCATCTGGGCATTCCATGGCCTCCGAAACTGTGATAGGCAGTGAAGAGTGAAATAAAAAATTTACGCCCTTAGAAAGCCTGAAGGCGGTGCTTGGTTTTCGGGGTCCCGTACGCGGCTAGGCTCCCAAAAAGTCCCACATATGTGGTATCCCTGTACTCAGGAGAAGCAACAGAATGTATTTTGGGGTGTAATTTCACATATTCCCATGGCATGTTTGAGCAATATATCATTTAGTGACAACTTTGTGCATAAAAAAAAAATTGTCTTTTTCCCGCAACTTGTGTCACAATATAAAATATTCCATGGACTCGAAATGCCTCTCAGCAAATAGCTTGGGGTGTCTACTTTCCAAAATGGGGTCATTTGGGGGGGTTTTGAACTGTCCTGGCATTTTATGCACAACATTTAGAAGCTTATGTCACACATCACCCACTCTTCTAACCACTTGAAGACAAAGCCCTTTCTGACACTTTTTGTTTACATGAAAAATTTTTTTTTTTTTTGCAAGAAAATTACTTTGAACCCCCAAACATTATATATTTTTCTAAAGCAAATGCCCTACAGATTAAAATGTTGGGTGTTTCATTTTTTTTTTCACACAGTAATTGTGCAGCGATTTTTCAAACGCATTTTTTGGGGAAAAAACACACTTTTTAAAATTTTAATGCACTAAAACACACTATATTGCCCAAATGTTTGATGAAATAAAAAAGATGATCTTAGGCCGAGTACATGGATACCAAACATGACATGCTTTAAAATTGCGCACAAACGTGCAGTGGCGACAAACTAAATATATTTTTAAAAGCCTTTACAGGTTACCACTTTAGATTTACAGAGGATTTCTACTGCTAAAATTACTGCCCTCGACCTGACCTTCGCGGTGATACCACACATGCATGGTGCAATTGCTGTTTACATTTGACGCCAGACCAACGCTTGCGTTCGCCTTTGCGCGAGAGCAGGGGGGGACAGGGGTGCTTTTTTTTTTTTTTCTTTATTATTTTTTTGATTTTTTTATCTTATTTTTAAACTGTTTCTTTCATTTTTATGTTTTTTAATCATTTTTATTGTTATCTCAGGGAATGTAATTATCCCCTATGATAGCAATAGGTAGTGACAAGTACTCTTTTAAAAAAAAATTGGGGTCTGTTAGACCCTAGATCTCTCCTCTGCCCTCAAAGCATCTGACCACACCAAGATCGGTGTGATAAAATGCTTTCCCAATTTCCCAATGGCGCTGTTTACATCCGGCGAAATCCAAGTCATGAAATGCTCGTAGCTTCCGGTTTCTTAGGCCATAGAGATGTTTGGAGCCATTATGGTCTCTGATCAGCTCTATGGTCAGCTGGCCGAATCACCAGCTGCATTTTCAGGTTCCCTGTTGGGACAGGAGAACCAGAGAAAAACATGGAAGATGGTGGGGGGGCATTCCATCCCACTTCTTGTAAAAGCAGTCTAGAGGCTAATTAGCTGCTAGGATTGCTTTTACATGAAAGCCGACCGCTGGCTGAAAAGAATGATACCAAGATGATACCTAAACCTGCAGGCATCATTCTGGTATAACCACTCAAAGTCCAGCAACATACCAGTAAGTTGCTGGTCCTTGTTGGGCATATATTGTAAACTTTTTTTTCATGCAGCCTGTGGGCTGAACGAAAAAAAGATATTGATCGGTGGGTATGCCCACCATTAGAATACCTCCCTTCATCCACCCACTTCTAATGATGGGCATACATGCACCATTTATATATGCCGAAGCATGGGGGCATCCTCCCGCAAAAGGCAGGAGCAAATCGCTCCTCCACCCACTGCTGCCCCCACGCTTCGGCATATATGCTGAAGTATGTAACTGTGGTGGTGAAATCACCTCCGACAGCGCTGGAGTCACGGCTTTATATATCGTGGGAGCAAACGCTGTTGCTGTCAAGATAAATAAATCCGCGCTGCAACTGAATGGCGTACCTGCTAAGCAAATGATGGTTAACCAAAAAACAAAGTAACATTACAGTATAACAGTAATACTTACCATACCTGCTAAGCAAATACAAAAAAAACATAGTAAAAAATAAAACATTTAACGCAACCTGTGCCTACCTAAAATATATATATGCCGAAGCATGGGGGCATCCTCCCACAAAAGGCAGGAGCAAATCGCTCCTCCACCCACTGCTGCCCCCACGCTTCGGCATATATGCTGAAGTATGTAACTGTGGTGGTGAAATCACCTCCGACAGCGCTGGAGTCACGGCTTTATATATCGTGGGAGCAAACGCTGTTGCTGTCAAGATAAATAAATCTGCGCTGCAACTGAATGGCGCACCTGCTAAGCAAATGATGGTTAACAATAAAACACAGTAAACAGTAAAGTATAAAAAAATTGCATATCTGAAAAGCAAACATGGTAAAACATAATAACAATAAAACATTGCAGAATAGAATACAGTAAAAAAGAGCAGAACAATAGAAAGAGAATAGAGAGAGAGAGAACAATAAAACAACAACAACTATTTTTGTTTTTTTTATTTTATATTTTTTTTGTGTTTTTATTTTTTTTATTTTTTATTTTTTTATACACTTTTTTTAGTAACTTTAACTTTTGTAACTGGTACCAGGTTTGGGTCTCTCAAAATGCGATGGCATCTTGGGAGACCCTGTGAAAGTGTGTCCTAGTCTGTGCAGTGCTGTACCCTACGCTAATACTCAACTAGTGTATGGTAGTGTTCAAAACATTCACCCATGCAAAGACCAGGATTGCCAGGACAGGAGGGACAATAACATCGGGTGTCACGCCTAAATCCGCGCTTGCTACAGACACGACATCTTTTTTGGGGGGGCTCGTTGGGTAGGGGTACTCGGGAGGGCATAAGGAAAATGCCTCTCATGCAGCCAGCCTACTGCATTTGGTTGGGGATGGTGAGGTGGAGCACCGTCTGGATACAGAAGGGCTCTGAGGATCTCTTCCTGGGATTTAAGGAAGGATCCAGTCCGTCCTGAATCTCTGTATAGCACATGAGCGTTCAGCAAAGCCAATTGAAATAAATAAACAGACACTTATTTGTACCAGCGTCTGGCCTTACGGGCAACTAGGTACGGCTCCAACAACTGGTCGTTGAGGTCCACCCCTCCCATATTTTGGTTATATTCGTGGACACAGAGGGGTTTCTCCACAACACCAGTCGCCGTAGTAATTTGGGTCGTCGTGTCTGCATGAAGGGAGGTGAGAACGAAAACATTCTTCTTATCCCTCCACTTCATAGCGAGCAAGTTATTACACTTCAAGCAGGCTCTATCCCCCAGCCTAAGACGGGAATCTACAAGCCTCTGAGGAAAGCCCCGGCGATTAGGTCGCACGGTGCCACATGCTCCAATCTGCTGATCAAACAAGTGACTAAAAAGTGGCACGCTCGTGTAATAATTGTCCACGTACAAGTGGTACCCCTTTCTGAATAAGGGTGACACCAAGTCCCACACTATCTTGCCAGCGCTTCCTATGTAGTCAGGGCAGTTTGTCGGCTCTACGTGACTATCTTTGCCCTCGTAAACCATAAAACTACATGTATAGCCTGTGGCCCTGTCACAGAGCTTATACATCTTGACCCCGTATCTGGCACGCTTGCTGGGAAGGTACTGTTTGAATGACAAGCGGCCAGAAAATTTAATCAGGGACTCATCAATGCAGACAACTTGATGGGGAGTAAACAAGTCTGCAAAACGTTGGTTGAAGTGGTTTACGAGGGGCCGAATTTTGTAGAGCCAATCGTATCCAGGGTCTCCACGAGGACGACAGAGTTCATTGTCGTTGAAGTGCATGAACCGCAAAATCTGCTCGTATCGTGCCCTGGCCATGGAAGCAGAGAACACGGGCGCATGATAAATTGGGTCAGTGGACCAATATGAACGCAAATTACTCTTTTTATTCAAGCCCATGTTGAGGGAAAGGCCCAGAAAGATCTTAAATTCGGAGACCGTAATTGGTCTCCAATCTCTGGCAAGGGAGGACTGGGGATTAGCGGCGATGTGTTGACCAGCGTATAAATTGCTTTGGTCCACAATAGATCTATAGAGATCTTCGGTGAAAAACAGTGAATAAAAATCCAGTGGCGTAAAATCAACTGTTTCCACCTGAATTCCGGGTTGGCCAGTGAATGGGGGAAGTACGGGTGCTGCAGAAGTGGTGGGTTCCCAATTTGGATTGGCGAATGCAGCAGGAAGGGCACTATGGGCACGATGGGCCTGTCTTTGTCTTCTTGGTGGCAGCGGGACACTACTTGTGCTTGCCACATCGCCAGCTTGAACTGCACTTATGGGATTTGCCACGTCACCAAGTGTTACTGCAGTGCTGGATGTACGACCAGGGTGTACTAGGCCGCTGGTGCTTGCCAGTTCACCAGAAGGAATAGCGGCACTAGTACTTCTCTGCTCCATACGAGAGCCCTGCGGTTCTTGCACTTCAAGGACAGAAGAAGATTGGGGTCTGGTACGCCTGACCTTAGCAGGGACCACAACTCCGTCGTCAGAGCTATCTGTCATGGAGCCGCTGTCCTCTACAGGATCGTATTCTGAGCCTGAATCTGACAGATGAGTGACTTCCTCTTCACTATCTGTCATGCTCAGAAACGTGTAGGCCTCTTCACTAGTGTACCTTCGATTTGCCATTTTGGGCTCTAAATTTAGGGGTACACTAGTGAGACTCACAGGCAAAAAAGCTCCTGACTGTCAGCGACTGTATCAAAATGCTACCAAAAAACTGTTAGCGATCGCAGGGATCAGGCCTGACAGTGATCGATCGATACTGCACTTGGGTGGGCTGGGCTGGGCCGAGGGGCAAAACGCAGGTGCTAGCAGGTATCTGGGCTGATCCCGCTAACACTGTGTTTATGGGAACCCTAAACTGCTGGGGAGTATAGATCTGATCGGATCAGATATCGATCAGCTCAGATACTATAGCACTAAGGGAGGTGTATGCTGCGTGCGTGGGTGTTAGCGGTACTGGCACTAACCTGACGCTGCCTGGGGCGACGCAGACCTTATCTGACCCTAAAAACTTAACTTATATCACCGCTGGGCAATTAGGAGGTTAAACCTGTATAAGGTAATAAGCGGCAGGTGCCCTAAAACTATAATAAACTATAATAAACAAACCAACTAACAAGCGTCACCCGTAACAATTATACGGTGATCGCTGGTGAAAGGGTTAACTAGGGGGCAATCAGGGGGTTAAAACCTTTATTAGGTAGTATATGGGGGTCCCTGTCGCTATAAAACACTGACAGCGAACCTATATACTTACCTCCCTAACTAGCGTCACCTGTGTCACTAATACAGCGATCAGAAAAACGATCGCTTAGCAACACTGGTGACGGGGGGTGATCAAGGGGTTAACCTTTATTAGGGGGGGTTAGGGGGGTACCCTGGACCTAAAGGGGGGTACCCCAGTCCTAAAGGGGGCTAACCTAACTGCCCTAACACTTATAACTGTCATAAACTGACACCAATGCAAAAAAAAAAAAAAAAAACTGCTATAGGTGTCAATGTGACAGGGGGTACAGGGGGGTGATCGGGGGGTGAAGGGGGGTGAAAAGTGTGCCTGGCGTGTTCTACTGACAGTGTAGTGTTGGTGCACTTACTTGGATGTCTTCTTTCCTCGGCGCCGGATCAAAAAGACTGGCTCGAGGAGGGATGACATCACTTCCTGTGCCTCTGTTTACATTACAGAGACACAGGAAGGATTTTCATTCGCCGGGAGCGATCGGGAGTGGGTGGCCACGAATGGATGGCCTCCCCCTCACCTCTCATCGCCCGGGAAGAGATGGCGACCGCCTCTGGCACCGGGGGGGGGGTCAGATCGGACCCCCTGCCCGCGGAAGGCAGATCACGTGTATGTACGTGATTCTGCCTGTCCGTGCCACCTTGCCGACGTACTTTGGCTTGAGGCGGTCGTCAAGTGGTTAAAGCTGAACTCTGGCTGAAAAATAGGATTTTTGTAACAGCTTACCTGTAAAATCCTTTTCTTTGAGGTACATCACGGGACACAGAGCCATAGTAGTTACTATGTGGGTTATAGGCCACCTTCAGGTGATGGACACTGGCACGCCCTAAGACAAAATGTGCACTCCCTATATAACCCCTCCCACTACTGGGAGTACCTCAGTTTTGTAGCCAAGCAATACATGTGTATACCAAAGAAGGGAGGGACCTCTGTGTCCCGTGATGTACCTCAAAGAAAAGGATTTTACAGGTAAGCTGTTATAAAAATCCTATTTTCTTATCGTGCATCACGGGACACAGAGCCATAGTAGTTACTATGTGGGATGTCCCATAGCAATGGCAACAGAAGGGAGGGAAACACAACAAAAGTAAGGCACCAAGAGACTAGAGGACTTATACTGCAGCCTGCAGTACACTGCGCCCAAAGGCGATAACCTCATGACCTTTTACATCTACTTGATAGAATCTGGTAAATGTATGGACTGAAGACCAAGTTGCGGCCTTGCAGATCTGAGCCATAGAGGCTTGGTGATGCACTGCCCAAGAAGCACTAACGGCCCTGGTGGAGTGCGATTTAATATGAAAAGGAGGAATTTTCCTCTTTAAACCATAAGCTTGATCCCTTGACAAATCCATTTAGAAATAGTAGACTTTGATGCTGCCTGTCCTCTCTTAGGATCTTCTGGCAACACAAACAAAACATCTGTTTTACGAATCTGAGCGGTCACTTTCAAATAGACCTTGACCGTCCTCACCACATCAAGAGAATGTAGTGACTTTTCTTCCACAGAACGAGATTCTGGAAAAAATGAAGGCAGAAATGAAAAACTGATACTACCTTCGGTAGGAAATTAGGATGAGGTCGCAATACAACCTTATCCTTATGAATAATAAAATATGGCTCTTTACAAGAAAGAGCAGCCAACTCTGATACTCTTCTTGCAGAAGATATGGCAAGAAAACTATTTTCCTCGTCAAAGGGGACTAAGGGAATATCTCGAATTGGCTCAAAATGCTGTTTTTGTAAAGCGGATAGGACTAAATTTGAGTCCCAAGGGTTCAGGGGAGATCTAACTGGGGGATTAATCCACGTTACCCCCTGAAAAAAGTTACGAACCAGAGAGTGTGAAGCAAGTGGTCATTGAAAAAACACAGATAAGGCCGACACCTGGCCTTTGATAGTACTCAAGGCCAGCTTCATCTCTAATCCCATCTGTAGGAATTCAAGGATCCTACCTGTGACATATTTTCTGGGGTGCCAACCCCTGGATTCACACCAGGAGACATATGCCTTCCAGACTCTATAGGATATGATTCTGGAGGCCGGCTTCCTAGCATTAATCACAGTGGAAACTACTGAAGTTGACAGCCCACGGTCCTTTAGAATGTGGGTCTCAATAGCCAAACCGTTAAATTTAGCTTTTGTAAGGTAGGATGGAATACCAGACCTTGCGAGAGAAGGTCTGGCCACAGTGGTAGGGTCCAAGGGTCCCCTACCGCCATTTTTATGATCTCAGCAAACCAAGATCTCCTGGGCCACAAGAATTACCTCCTTCCCCTCTTGCTTGATCCTGCGAAGAAGACGCGGAAGCAGCAGAACAGGAGGGAACGCATAGATCAGTGAGAACTGATCCCATGGAAAGACAAAGGCATCTGTTCCGCATGCCATCGGATCCCTTGTCCTTGACACAAAGTTGTCGATCTTGTTGTTGAACCTGGACGCAAACAGATCCACGTCCGGAGCTCCCCATTTTTGACATATTGACAGAAAGATGTCGGGATGAAGGGACCATTCTCCCAGGAACAATTGTTGGCTACTCAAGTAGTCCGTCTGCCAATTTCCTATCCCTGGAATGAAAATTGCTGATAGGCAAGGAATGTTGCTTTCTGCCAAAGAAAGAATATGATTCACCTCTCTCTGGGCCGCACGACTTCTCATGCCCCCTTGGTGTTTGATGTAGGCCACTGCTGTGGCACTGTCAGATTGAATCCTGACAGGATAATTCCGTAGTCTGAGCGTCCAGGCCTCCAGGGCCATAATTTCTAGAATATTGATGGGCAAGGTCCTCTCTGAGTTGGACCATTTCCCCTGGACAGATGCTTCTTCCAGGACTGCTCCCCAGCCCAGAAGGCTGGCATCTGTTGTTACCACCCTCGAGGTGACTGGCAGAAAAGATTTCCTTTTTGAAGATTCTTGGATATCAACCACCAATTGAGGCTCTGACGCACATTGGGGGATAAATGCATTGGAAAGTCCAGAGCTTGGACCTTCTTGTTCCAAGTAGACAGGATACTGTTTTGTAGCAGTCTTGAATGAAACTGCGCATAAGGAACGGCCTCGAAAGAAGCCACCATCTTTCCCAACAATTTCATGCAAAGTCGAATAGAAGGATTCTTCTTTGTTTTGACCAACTGAATTAGTTCCTTTATGGAACTGATCCTTTCCTGGGGCCGAAACACCCTCTTCTGAGCTATGATCAGCCCCAAGTACTGCAATCTCCTTGATGGTTTTAAGGAGGATTTTTCTACCTACCAACCTAGGTCTTCCAGGTAGCTGACTGCGGTGACCAAAGTTTAGTTTAAGCGGGCTACCGATTGATCTATCAAGAGTAGATCGTCTAAGTAGGCTAGTATAGTTATACCTTTGGCCTTTAACCCGGCTAAAGGAGGAGCCAGGACCTTTGTAAACACTCGAGGTGCAGTAGCCAGACAGAAAGGTAGAGCTACAAACTGAAAATGAAGATTTTCTACCTCGAAGCGTAGAAATTTCTGATGAGCGGGGAAAATCTGCACATGGAGATAAGCATCCTTGATGTCGATTGACGCCAGAAGTTCTCCCCCTTGTAGGATGGAGACTACTGATCGGATTGACTCCATGCGAAAGGAACGGATATTTAAAAACCGGTTTAGATGTTTGAGATCTAAAATGGGTCTGACATCCCCGTTTGGTTTTGGAACTGTGAACAGGTTTGAATAAAAGCCCAAACCTCGCTCTTCCAAAGGGACCTCAGATATCACTCCTTGAGATAATAGATGATCCAGAGCTAGAAAGAGAGACCTCTTTTTCATTGGATCTCTGGGAACGTTTAACTTTTAAAATCGCGCTTTTCCCACGCCCCTGATCCTATGGGAATCCCAGGATGGAGGGAGGAATGGCAAAGGGGAGCTGGAAGGCACCGAGTGGCGTCCATACGTGCCGTTTTTTTTTTTTCAAATTTAGCCCTTTTTCCCCCCCGAGGATGAGAGGGAGAAAAAACTGCACATGGGGCGTCTGGTGGGGAGAGGGACCCCCCCCCAGGCTTACCGGAAGTCTTGCTGCTGGCCGGAGGAGGAAGGACTTCTGCTTCCTGGATCACATCATGGCTTTCTGAGAAGCATGAGACATAAGTGCTCAATACAGCCCCCAGTGGTGATCACATAGGCATGACAACATTTACAAATGTAAAGGAGACATTCATAAGAAAATGTTAAAAATTTCTTAGAAAACTCCACTTACCTTTCCCGCCGCAGGGTTTTCTGTGGTAAACCAACAGACCCAATCTTCACCCTTCTGTCTGTTATGAGCCCCGAAAAACTGCAGGATCTGTGGGTGGGTCTGTTGTCTGGAGCTCGGTGGGTGGAGTCGTGATGTCAGTAGACTCCCCGCCCATCTCTACACTCCTTGTCAATATGCATTTTCTCCTGTTTATTTCTAACACTGAACTTCTGCTGAACTTCTGCTATGATCTCTAACATCCAGTGAAAAGACAGGAAAAGTAACCACATGACTTCAACGTGCCAAATCATGCTGAGGTGTGAAACAGTCAATCCTTGCAGAGCTGCTGAAGAAAGGAGTGGGAATTAAAAAATAATGCCTGTGTCTTAGGCTGTCACTCACAGCAAGGGGAAGTATTTGACAAAGTTTTTCTCTGTTTGTTAAGATTTTTCTCACTGAACAATAAAAGAGGATTGCTCAGAGATTGATTAACTCTGTGTGGCAAGACTGGGCTCAAATGATAGGAAATATTATACTCTACAGTATGATAATTAAAAAAAAAACAAAATTTCGGGTTTACATCCACTTTAAGATTTATTTTGCTCAGTCCCCGCATTGTGGATGGAGGAATCTCCTCTGCTGGCTACTGGCTGCCGTAACCATCACCTGTCACAACTCAAAAATTCCTGCATTCTAATCAAATGCAGGACAAGAAGTTTCCACTAGACTCCCTTGGGTTTACTGGTCAAAGGACATGGGGGGTACAGCCACCCCAGGGCCACCCATGTTTCAAATATTAGCCAATTCATCAGGAACTGGCTGAAATGGGTCAGTCCCTCTACAGTTCAGCATTCAGTAAATGTCTTGCATTCTTTTCACATGAACATCATGCTCTCTCCTCTTTCAATCACAGAAAAGTTGCATCCTGTGAAAAGCATGCAAAACATGTACATTGCAGTTTATGGGGCTAGGGACAGCGGAATGTAAGCTCACCTGCATTCACTGTGATTTTAGTCCTTGTTTGGTTTGGATGTCAAGGGGGTCCCAGCGCCAAAAAATTAAAACAAAAAAGCAAAAATAAGACATAAAAAGCATACTGTCCAACCCAAAATCTACTCCATGACCAGTGTAGCAAAGTCCCGGGCCACTGGGGTCTAATGGTGGCCTCCAGAGTTAGGGACAGCTGACATCCTTCTGTATAGAGTGGGTTACAAGGCATAGTGGGTGTAGAGCAAGGTAGATTGATGGGTGCCAGACACTTCTTGAATGCAAAGAGATTTATTGTCTCTTAAACAGAACTAGGGAGAGAGAATTAGGGCCAGGACACCCTTTAGTAGATGCAATGTTAATTGGCAGACTCTGAGACTTCTATAGGCAGATAGCCATGCAGGGAAAGGCATCCAGCTAGACACCACATCTGCATGAGTTGGGCTGCTGTCTCCCATGGCAACAATCTTGTAACAGTTTCTAACAAAGGAAGTAGCGATACGGGTAGGTGATAATGACAAGGAAATGGCACCAACATCTCTGTAGATAAATGTAGACGAGGGAATTTTTTTGGCGTGATTTTTGAGGGTGCCGGCCAAAAAAAAAAAAAGGGAGAAGAAGTATTTTCAATACTCCACAATATGTATAAAAATGACAAAGTTTTTATTGCTACATATAAGACATATTTAAAAAGTTTTGGTATAAGTTATGTGCAGATGTACAAAGAAACATCTAGAATTCAAAGCAGATGACAAAATTTAATGACTCGGCAATAACATTGGAGTGATTGTCCGACATGTTTCACCACTCTGGGGTCATCAGGGGATGATTTAAAGACAATTAGAGGTAACACTGCATAGAACAAAACAAAATTAAAAACATTACATTGACTTTGAATACAATATAAAAAAATAATAAGAAATAATAATAATGGTACGGTAGAGTAGGCTGTAGGTAGCCTGCCTTTTGCCTGCCCTTGGTGATGGGCAAGGTAGTCGACAGCCTACTCTACCGTACCATTATTATTATTTCTTTTCTTTTTTTTGTATTGTATTCAAAGTAATGTTTTTAATTTTGTTTTGTTCTATGCAGTGTTACATCTAATTGTCTTAAAAACATCCCCTAATGAGCCCAGAGTGGCGAAATATGTCGGGACAATCGCTCCAATGTTATTGCCGAGTGATTAAATTTTGTCATCTGCTTTGAATTCTAGATGTTTCTTTGTACATGTGCACATAACTTATACCAAAACTTTTTAACTATGTCTTATATGTAGCAATACAATCTGTTATTTTTATACATATTGTGGAGTATTGAAATTACTTCTTCTCCCTTTTATTTTTTTATTTTTTTGCCGCCACCCTCAAAAATCCTGCAAAAAAAATTCCCTTGTCTACAGTTTCTAACAAAGGTTGCAACTCTTCTACAATCTCCTATTGTAGAACTTCACTCCGCTGAGCTCCCAGTCTTTCACTAGACTAACAGATTCACTCGCCACTGGATCTTCTGAGCTCTTCCAATCTTCTCAATCAGTATCTTCCTCAAGCGTCACCCCCGCGTCCCTGTTGGGTCCCTAGCTTGGCACTCACAGATACTCCTCAAGCGTCACCCCGCTGGCCTGCTTGGTTCCGGGCTTGGCACATAATAATGCTCTGCAAGCGTCACCACCACTGGCTGGGTCCCGGGCTTGGCACCTGCTGAAGTTTTCCCAATTCTTCACTGTCTCTGGCTGGTGAGAATACTGCTCCGGTACTTGCTTCAGCTACTCACAGTGGTCTCCGGTAGCAAGGTGGATGGTCCCTTAGTGGTGACAGCTTCCACTCTACTAGACATGTGCATTCGTTTTCGTCCGAATGCATTTTCGTCCGAATTTCAGGTATTTTCGTTATCGTTTTAACAAACGATAACGAAAGTGCAGAGTCCGAAAAACGAAAGATCCGACATAAACAAATGCTTTATTTTCGTTTTCGTTGCTACAACAGTTCGATATAGATAGGAGATTCGACATGACGATGACAATAACAATCTGTCCATCAAACCTGTGGTCGAATGTGCCTAACCTTAGCTCTATTAGTCCAAGATTATTCTACATAGAGAGAAAAGATTCGACGTAGAGAGAAAAGATTCGACGTAGGGGAGGAAAGATTCGACGTAGGGGAGGAAAGATTCGACGTAGGGGAGGAAAGATAAATAAAAATAATGATGATGATGAATGTTATTGGCTGATTGTAACCAAAGAGGAGGAGCAGTAAAATAGCTAGAACGAAGTACACACGTACTTTGGCTTATGGTGTCTGTTGAAAGTTCTAAGAAGATTCGACGGAGCAGGTAAACTATACGGCGTCGCACAGTTTAGCTGCTCCGTCGAATCTTCTTTGAACATTCGACAGACACCATAAGCATTCAATGACAGATTCGACCTTAATTAGGATTTTCGGACGAATGCAATTTTTAACGAAAACCGAAATAAATAAAAACGAATTTCGGGAGTAACTAAATAAATGTATTTTTTTGCACGAAAACGAAATTCCGAAACAAAATATTTCACATGTCTACACTCTACCATCAACCACAGCTGGTTCTCTGTCCGGCAGAGCCATTGCTTCTGGTTGGACTGCAAGCGGCAATCCCAACCCTACGGTGCTCTCTTTCTTCTGGATAGGCCCTCAGACTGCCTAGCAGCCAGATGTCCCCGGGATAGGCTGATGGCCTAGCAACCCGGGGCTTTACAACACATGTCCATCCAGACAGCCGTCCAGGTGGCACAGAACTCTGATCACCTGACTCCACCCAAATAAATAGGTACTCCCAGCAGGCCAAGGGACCCAAGAAAATCCCTGCCCTTTGGCTGATACACCCCATTCATTCCTAATCTGTCCTTGCAATGCCCTTGTCTTATCAAGGTCTCCAGAGAGCCCCCCATACATCAGGGTCCCCAGAGAGCCCCGCCTTACATCAAGGTCTCCAGAGAGCCCCCATACATCAGGGTGCACTCCCCAGAGAGCCCCCCCATACATCAGGGTCCCTAGAGAACCCCCCATACAACAGGGTCCCCAGAGAGCACTCCATACATCAGGGTCCCAGATAGCCCCCCCATACATCAGGGTCCCCAGAGAGCCCCCCATACATCAGGGTCCCCAGAGAGCCCCCCATACATCAGGGTGCACTCCCCAGAGAGCCCCCCCTATACATCAGGGTCCCTAGAGAACCCCCCATACAACAGGGTCCCCAGAGAGCACCCCATACATCAGGGTCCCAGATAGCCCCCCCATACATCAGGGTCCCTAGAGAGCCCCCCATACATCAGGGTCCCAGAGAGCCCCCCATAGATCTGGGTCCCCAGAGAGCCCCCCATACATCAGGGTCCCCAGAAAGCCCCCCATACATCATGGTTCCCAGAGAGCCCCCCATACATCAGGGCCCTCAGAGAGCCCCCCATACATCAGGGTCCCTAGAGAGCCCCCCATACATCAGGGTCCCCAGAGAGCCCCCCCATACATCAGGGTCCCCAGAGAGCCCCCCCCCATACATCAGGGTCCCCAGAGAGCCCCCCCCCATACATCAGGGTCCCCAGAGAGCCCCCCCATACATCAGGGTCCCCAGAGAGCCCCCCATACATCAGAGTCCCCAGAGAGCCCCCCATACAACAGGGTCCCCAGAGAGCCCCCCCATACATCAGGGTCCCCAGAGAGCCCCCCCATACATCAGCGTCCCCAGAGAGCCCCCCATACATCAGGGTCCCCAGAGAGCCCCCCATACATCAGGGTCCCCAGAGAGCCCCCCATACATCAGGGTCCCCAGACTTAAACCCCCCCCAGAGGTTCCCCTGTACCTGGCTGTGCACCTCCAACCCCCAGCACAAGAGGAGGTGGGAGGTGGCGATCGGCAGCTCTATGGTGCCTGTGGACCACGGGAACTCCCTGGGGCTTGTAGTTCTCTTCCTGATTCTGTGCAGTGGAGAGGGGAGGGGCCTCTGACCCGGGCAGCAGTCGGCAACAGTGTACAAGCAGAGCAAAAAACTTGTACACTGAAGAGTGAAACTTGTAGCTGCCCGGATCAGAGGCCCCTCCCCTCTCCACTGTATACACTCTGGAGGAGAAATACAAGCCCCAGGGAGATGCCGCGAGCACCATAGATCTGCCGATCGCCACTTCCCTCTCAAACTGAAAGCCAGAGGTGCAGGGGGGAGATGCTGTGTCTTGGGCGCCCCCCCCACAGCGGCAGAATGGCTCCACCGCAGCACTGCCAGCAGCATACCCCTAGATCCGACGAGCATCTCTTAGGAGCTTCTCACGGGCCCACTACTGCCCACAGGCCCTCGGTCGGCGTCCGAATGCCCGAATGGTCAGTCCACCCCTGAGTGCAGCAATTCCAGAATTAGGGTGAAATCAATTGACCTTCTATCAATTGGCCAAGGCAACTATCACTTGCCAAATAAATTTAATAGCAACCCTGCCTAAACATCAGGGTGCTACATCTTCCCATTGCTTACGAAAACTACATCTCGGAGTTTGCAGAAAATAATTTGAGCTCTCAAGCCTGAGAGCAAATGTCCTGGCAAAAACTGGGATAGATGGGGAAACAGGAAAGGAATAATAATAACAAATAATACACGTGGCGTACCACATGGAGTAAACATGTATAACATATACATGAGCGAATGGCAGCTCACATAGGGCAGATAAATATTAGACATTATATACAATTTACGTGTGGCGTACTACCCAAACGTTTGAGGGAAAAATATAAACAGTAGTCTTATATCCTGACTATCTATCTAATATATACAGTAGTAAAGGGCATGAATAGTTAGCATTAATATCCATGTCAGGTCACTGTCTCTCCTTGTCCAAGGAAGAAGCAAAAGTTCAGGAACAAGAGAAAATAAACAGCAATGCAAATGCATCCTATCCCTATGATAACATAGAGCAATATATACATAAGTGAACTTTAAGAAGTTGTTAATTGCCCTCAGCCGAGAACAGCATAGCAGCGTAAATACACTCTATAATATGTCTAAACCACACACATGTAAATGAAAGTGGGCCCCATCCTTGTCCGAAGATGCCACCCCCTTCCACAACTAGTCTACAGAAACTTTCCTTAGCATGTTCTATCAGATATACACATAATATGAATAAAGGCACTACTCACGCCACCTGGTGACCAACGTAGGAAACAATCCTGGCACATTGAACAGTCCATCATTCAAAGGTAAGGTGAGAATTTGCCCCTTTGCCACAGCTCATTCTACCTAACTAGCTAAGCACCCCAGTGTCCTTGACGTTTCACAATCCATCCCAAAAACATTTCACTTGGGGTAGATCAATATTTCCCAGCAGTTTCCCTTCTCCTCAGGATAACTCTGGGGACAAGAGGCACGGCTGCAATCAGGCAACAAGCAGCCAGGCCATGGTGCAAGGCACTTTTGAACACAGGTCCCCTTGCAATGGTAATCTCAGTCTGTCGGCATGACAGCCGGGAACTGAGAAAGGTTTCCTCATTGGTTGAAGAATAAACAGGTTGAAAGTCACATCAACAGATTACTTTTCAGAGGGAGACACACTGGCAATTCCGCAGCACTAGCCAACGCGACTCAAGTGGGCACTCCCTGTATCTGCCGGCAGCATTCAGTCCAGCACAGTCTCAGTAATACAGCCAACAGGAATGTTCTCCACTAGCAACAAGTCTTCTCTGTACGAAGGTGGAGTGGCTTTTCAGCATAGCGTCCTAACTCCACAAAGTACACATTTGTAATCCACATAGGGTCAATGAAACACAATTCAACATATTCTACTAATAATATCTGGGATCATGTAACTTCAAGGCCTCTCCTTTGGCATTTACCATAGTAATAAAGTGTTGAATATCCTTCTGGTTTGGCCTACGGATGATCACACAGTCTAAGTTGATTTTGCGACCATAGCCCCAGGTGTGTAGCACTGAAATATACTTTTCAATTATCTTAGGTGACAGCTTTGGAAAGTCCACCCACAAAGGAATTTGGAGGAAACTTTGCACAGCTTTGTCTACCCATTGGGTTTCTTAATCCAGGATTTCTTCCTCTAAGTGAGTCGGTATATAAGGATACAGATATCTGTATTCCTCAGCCACTTTCTTAATGACAATGCGCTGTACCTTGGACAGCCTGGGCAGGGTCTCCATACCCAGACAGAACCCGCGTGTCTGGAGCACACCGGACTGGGTACTCCACAACAGTATCGGGTTTGCAATCAAATTTGGT
Organism: Aquarana catesbeiana; assembly: GCF_042186555.1. Taxonomy (NCBI): domain Eukaryota; kingdom Metazoa; phylum Chordata; class Amphibia; order Anura; family Ranidae; genus Aquarana; species Aquarana catesbeiana. The sequence goes on from NC_133324.1 coordinate 560,784,270, forward strand.
TGCCTCCATCTGCTTAGTGGGAATCACTTTAGGGACCCAATGCTCCCAATGACCTTCCTCAAAAGATTTAGTAATATGCACAGTGTCACGGGCATGGCCAGAGCGGAGGCTGTTGGAGAGGACTGTGTGCAAGCCTGTTGCCCACCGATTATGGGCCCTAGCATTTGAGGTGAATGAGAAATCCAGTCTGAACTGTATTAATCGGACTCAGTCATGTATATATTGTATGGGGACTCCTTACTGTATATTTGTGTCCCTGAAGAGGGAGGGGGGATTCCTCCAGCAGCCCCCTGCTGATAAGACTGATTCATTCTGCTGGGACACATCCTGTGAGGAGATGCTGGTGTTATCAACATGTGTTTATGTTAATTGAGAGAGCTGATCACATTAGCCACCAGCCCTGGCTAATAGACGAATGGTCTAGGCTGAGGAGGGGGGAGATTGTTGTTTGTATTGTTAGTTGTAATTAGCTCCAGCTATTGTGTTTATATTAATGTGTGAAGCTCGGTGCCTACAAGTCTGTCATCTGGTCTGGGTACATTTTGTAGTAAATTAGCTCATGTTAATTAGGTTAGCTTTGAGTCATCCCTGCTGTATAAAGGTCTGTGAAATCTCAAAATAAAAAACAGTTCTGATGTACTCCAAGACTGGTGTTGTCTAGTTCTTGGGGTTCCTATAGCCAGATCCATTGGACTCGTGTTCCAGAACTTAGGAAGCGGTATATGACGGAAGCACTCAAGCGGAGTGTGGGGCGTTCCGTGACATTGGTGGCAAGCAGCGGGAAAGCTTCCTGAAGTCTGGGACATCCAAACTTCCATCTGGATCCAAGGTCCAGATAGCAGAAGAGGAGAGGTACAGATACCAGCCGCCATGGATGAGGAATTCAGAAGGAGGTTGCGAGAGATGCAGATACAGCACAGAGGACCAGTATCGGAGCAGGTCCTGCTGGGATGGTGTGATTCTATTCGCTGCAAACTCTGGAAGGAAGCGCTAGCCCGTGAGCAGCGACACCAGGGAAAAGTTCTCCCCTCCATCGAGGAAAGGTACTGGTCGCAGTACGGACTGCGGGTGCGGTTTTTGGGAGAAAAACCACACAAGAAGCAGACAGCTGAATTAAGCAGGCTGGTCTGGGCAGAGATGAAGCTGGATGAGAGCTACAGAGCCCTCCGGTGGCATGTATCTCAAGCATGTCCCTGGATAGCGGATGACAGCCCAACGGAAGGCTTAAGCTACGGCGGCTTGGGACTGTTGTTTGTGAAGCTGACAGGGGACCCTAACTTTGGGAGTGATTTGGAGCGGCGGGTGGACGAAATCATGGATTTCAGAGAAGGGCTACTGAACATTTCGGAAGTGCACTGGGCACAGGAAGATTTGGAGTTTCTGGCCGTTCAGGAATGGGAGCTAGAGATCGCCTACAGACGGCTGCTAGACATTGCTCAGTGCCAGGGCTGGGCTCCCTTTGCCTGGGACTATCAGGAAATACCAGCTGACAACCCTGAAATCCTGGCTGAAGAGTCGGCAATGTGGCAGAGCGATAGTGTGCTTTGCCAACCTGCCCCCACAGCTATGGAGGCGGAGGTCTTATGGCGGATGCAGCAAGTGCTGACTGACCTTGATGATCCTGTTTCTGCATGGGATGATCTTGGATGGAGGAATGTGCCTGTCCAGCAGCATGCCAGAGAATCTGCAGTGGAAAATCTGGAGATTGCCATCCCCAAAACTGAAGTGCTGACAACAGGGCAGAGCTCTGCTAACCTCTGCCCAGCACTGATAACATCTTCTGGGTTCCATGGACAGGAGATGGTGAACCTCCATCCCCAGACACCAGTTGCAGAGACAGGGGATTTGATAGACTTTTCTGCTGAGGAAGAACCATCGGGCGAGCCCCCAGCAGAAGAGTTGGGATTAGGGCCAAACTTCATTGCGCTCTGCTCAGCACTGATGGCATCTTCTGAGTTCCACGGACAGGAGATGGTGAACCTCTATCCACAGACACCAGTTATAGAGGTAGAGGATTTGATAGACTTTTCTGCTGAGGAAGAACAACCTGATGAGCCTCCAGCAGAAGAGCTGCTATCAGGGCTAAAGTTCACTGTGTTCTGCCCAGCACCAACAGTGGCTTCGGCCTTCCTGAGAGAAGAGGTAGTCGGCCTTTCTCCCACAACACTGACAGGGACATGTGATTTTCTGCCAGCAGCATCTATGGAGTTAAAACAAACTTCTCCAGCTGAAGATCTGGTAACTGAACAGAGGGTCCAAGACCTCTGTCCCACACTTTTACCACTTCCAGAGACTGGGGATTTAATAGACGTTTCTGTAGAGGAGGAACCACCTGGCAAACCCCCAGCAGAAGTGCTGGCAACCGGACAGAGGGTCCAAGACCTCTGCCCCACACCTGCAGCAATTGTGGAGGCCCAAGGTGAGGAGGTTGCAGTCTATCGCGAGCTGCAGATCAGGATCCAAGGAGAGAATGCAGTCATCACCTCACAACTGCAGCTTGATCTGGTGTCGGTTGATGGGGCTTCAGTCCCCACCTGTATACCCCAGGGATGCTGGGCAGTCGGCCCAGATCCCCAACAGCAGGATGGAGTGAGCCCAGTCCCCCTGTCTTCTCTCCAGCGGCAGAAAGGATTCCAGGGAGAAGGGCCAGACGGGGCCTCTCCCCAGCGGCAGATATGTTCTCTGAGAGAGGCAGAGGATGGCTGGGTGAGTAATGCACTGTTTGGGATGATTTGTTTGGGGTACTGTGTGGGTACAGGCAGTAGAGGACTGGAGCTGTGGACTAACTTCGGAGTCAACCCGTCTGGGGTCTCCTCCTGTGTTAGTCTCCTGCCGAAAGGGGAGAAATGTCACGGGCATGGCCAGAGCGGAGGCTGTTGGAGAGGACTGTGTGCAAGCCTGTTGCCCATCGATTATGGGCCCTAGCATTTGAGGTGAATGAGAAATCCAGTCTGAACTGTATTAATCGGACTCAGTCATGTATATATTGTATGGGGACTCCTTACTGTATATTTGTGTCCCTGAAGAGGGAGGGGGGATTCCTCCAGCAGCCCCCTGCTGATAAGACTGATTCATTCTGCTGGGACACATCCTGTGAGGAGATGCTGGTGTTATCAACATGTGTTTATGTTAATTGAGAGAGCTGATCACATTAGCCACCAGCCCTGGCTAATAGACGAATGGTCTAGGCTGAGGAGGGGGGAGATTGTTGTTTGTATTGTTAGTTGTAATTAGCTCCAGCTATTGTGTTTATATTAATGTGTGAAGCTCGGTGCCTACAAGTCTGTCATCTGGTCTGGGTACATTTTGTAGTAAATTAGCTCATGTTAATTAGGTTAGCTTTGAGTCATCCCTGCTGTATAAAGGTCTGTGAAATCTCAAAATAAAAAACAGTTCTGATGTACTCCAAGACTGGTGTTGTCTAGTTCTTGGGGTTCCTATAGCCAGATCCATTGGACTCGTGTTCCAGAACTTAGGAAGCGGTATATGACGGAAGCACTCAAGCGGAGTGTGGGGCGTTCCGTTACACACAGTTGGTGCGGTATTGGCAGTCAGTTCAATCTTTACACTTGTATTAGGCCCTGAAGGAACCTTGTCCTCTTCCAAGTCACACAACTGCTCCTCTTCACTCTCACTCCCCTTTCCAGTCCAGGACAAAGTGTCTGAAAACGGTTCAGAGATCCCATCAGAGGGAATGTCCAAATCGGAAATGGTGGAGCATTCTTCGGCCGGGAGATAGTTGCGCTTGGAACTGGCTTTAACCGGCACAACCGTGTTGTTCCCCTTAATGGCCACAGGTATCACTTCCCCTACTGGTACACTGCTTTCACCCCTCGCACGCTTACCTGACTCCGGTACCCTTTTCATCAGTGACTCCGACATCAAAGCGAGCAGGTGGGTCCAACCGCGGCCTCGAGGAACGACCAAAGCGCTGGGTCCTGGGGCAGCCGTCGAGACAGGAGGAGCAGCTCCCCGCACAACTCGGGTGATGGCAGGTGGGCTCTTGATATCACTCCCAGCCAGGATAGTGACATTCTTGTCCCACTCCACTTGCAGTATCCGCGGAGGTTGGGCTGGTGAGACCACCTCGAGCAGTGGTTCCCTGCAGCGACCACAGATGATTCAAGGCCTCAGATGCGTGGCCAAACCGGAACACTTCCCGCAGATCAGTCCCAAAGCCTCATAGTCTCCAGCCGTGTACATGGCAAGACTACCCTTAGGTGTATACGGCACTCCGGTGTCCATCAGAATTGATTTTGACTCTCTCAGACCAAAGCCAACACCCGTAGCATACATCTTCCAATTCGCCTTTGCACTTCCAAACTGCACCATCTTCTCCAACCCACAACCAGGCACACGTGGCAGCACTTCCTGCCAACGGATTGGTGCAGATACTTTCTGGAACTTTCAGTGCCCACCCCTTTTCTTCTGGAGCATGCCAAATGTGTAATGGAGTCCGTTTTAACCCTTGCAGCGCTGGCGGGAAGTGTCAAAAGACCAGGCTGGTACTCTCCCATGAGCAATGAGACTTACTAGTTCTTCCCCACTTTGTCGGAATGCATAATAACACAGTCTATAAAAAGTAGAGATGTTACTTGCCACTTTCTCATGGAGCCAGACAAAATCCTGATGTAGCTGTAGCTGGTTGCCATGGGCTACTGCTGCGAGGATAATGCTTTGCCCCATGTTGGGCTCCAAATGTAGCAAAATCCCAGGGCCCCTGGGGCCTAATAGTGACCTCCAGAGTTAGGGACAGCTGACATCCTTCTGTGTAGAGTGGGTTACAAGGCATAGTGGGTGTAATGCAAGGTAGATTGATGGGCGCCAGACACTTCTTGAATGCAAAGAGATTTATTGTCTCTTAAACAGAACTGGGGGAGAGAGGATTAGGGCCAGGACACCCTTTAGTAAATGCAATGTTAATTGGCAGACTCTGAGACTTCTATAGGCAGACAGCCATTCAGGGAAAAGCATCCAGCTAGGCACAATGTCTGCATGAGGCTGGCTGCTGTCTCCTATGGCAACAATCTTGTAACAGTTTCTAACAAAGGTTGCAATAAACTCCTTCAACTCTTCTACAATCTCCTATTGTAGAACTTCCCTCCGCGAGAGCTCCTATTCTTTCACTAGACTAATAGATTCACTCACCACTGGATCTCCTGAGCTCTTCCAATCTTCTCACACAGTATCTTCCTCCAGCGTCACCCCCGTGTCCCTGCTGGGTCCCTAGCTTGGCACTCACAGATACTCCTCATGCGTCACCCTGCTGGTCTGCTTGGTCCCTGGCTTGGCACACAATAATGCTCTGCAAGCGTCACCTCCACTGGCTGGGTCCCTGGCTTGGCCCCTGCTGAAGTTTTCCCAATTCTTCACCGTCCCCGGCTGGTGAGAATACTGCTCCAGTACTTGCTCCAGCTACTCACAGTGGTCTCCGGTAGCAAGGTGAATGGTCCCTTAGTGGCAACAGCTTCCCCTCTACCTCCGGCCACAGCTGGTTCTCCAGCCGGCAGAACTGTTGCTTTTGGTTGGACTGCAAGCCGCAGTCCCAACCCTACGCTGCTCTCTTGCTTTTGGTTAGGCCCTCAGACCTCCTAGCAGCCAGATGTCCCCGGGATAGGCCCAAGGCTTATGGCCTAGCAACCCGGGGCATTACAACACATGTCCACCCAGACAGCCGTCCAGGTGGCACAGAACTCTGATCACCTGACTCCACCCAAATAAATAGGTTCTCCCAGCAGGCCAAGGGACCCAAGAAAATCCCTGCCCATTGACTGAGACACCTCATTCATTCCTAATCTGTCCTTGCAATGCCTTTGTCTTATCTAATGCCACCAGATACCCGGCCACCTAGTGACAGAAGATTATACACAGAGTTGGTTTACATTCTCAATGACAGTCATTCTGAGGTAACACGTGCCCACACGCACAGGGGCGGACTGACAACTCATGGAGCCCCCGAGCAATAGGGGATCATGGGGCCCCCTTTATCCCCACCCACCCACACACAAGCCACACCCTCACAAAGCCCCACATATATATTGCACTGCTACATTACATGCATTGGTCACAGAATTTCTCTACTGTATTTTCAAAATAAATGTTTAAAGAGTTAAGAAAATAAAGAAAAATAAACTCACATTAACCATGTACATTTACTGCGGGGCTGCGTGTCCTGTGAGCAGAATCACGTACAGGTACTTGATTCTGCACTTGCAGGTCTGCGTGCTGTTTGACCCACTGCCGCTGTGATTGGAGACACCGAGAGCTAATCAGCAGGTCTGGCGGACCCGATGTCTGCCGGGCCACGACGATCGTTTCCAACAGAGGCAGAACGGTGGTCTGCCGATGTAAATAAGTCCACAGAGAGCCTCCCCCCCTTACATCAGGGTCCCCAGAGAGCCTCCCCTTACATCAGGGTCCCTAGAGAACCTCCTTTTACATCAGGGCCCCAGAGAGCCCCCTCCTTACATCAGGGTCCCCAGAGAGCCCCCGACCCCCCTTACATCAGGGTCCCCAGAGAGCCCCCCCTTACATCAGGGTCCCCAGAGAGCCTCCCCTTACATCAGGGTCCCCAGAGAGCCCCCCTTACATCAAGGTCTCCAGAGAGCACCCCCATACATCAGGGTCTCCAGAGAGCCCCCCATACATCAGGGTCCCAAGAGATCCCCCATACATCAGGGTCCCACAGAGCTCCCCCATAGATCTGGGTCCCCAGAGAGCACTACATACATCAGGGTCCCCAGAGAGCCCCCCCATACATCAAGGTCCCCAGAGAGCCCCCCCATACATCAAGGTCCCCAGAGAGCCCCCCATACATCAGGGTCCCCAGAGAACCCCCCATACATCAGGGTCCCCAGAGAGCCCCCCCATACATCAGGGTCTCAGAGAGCCCCCCATACATCAGGGTCCCCAGAGAGCCCCCCCATACATCAGGGTCCCTAGAGAGCCCCCCATACATCAGGGTCCCCAGAGAGCCCCCCATACATCAGGGTCCCCAGAGAGCCCCCTCATACATCAGGGTCCCCAGAGAGCCCCGCCTTACATCAAGGTCTCCAGAGAGCCCCCATACATCAGGGTCCACTCCCCAGAGAGCCCCCCCATACATCAGGGTCCCCAGAGAGCCCCCCCATACATCAGAGTCCCCAGAGAGCCCCCCCATACAACAGGGTCCCCAGAGAGCCTCCCATACATAAGGGTCTCAGAAAGCCCCCCATAGATCAGGGTCCCCAGAGAACACCCCCATACATCAAGGTCCCCAGAGAGCCCCCCCATACATCAGGGTCTCCAGAGAACCCCCCATACATCAGGGTCCCCAGAGAGCCCCCCATACATCAGGGTCCCCAGAGAGCTCCCCCCATACATCAGGGTCCCCAGAGAGCCCCCCCATACATCAGGGTCCTCAGAGAGCCCCCCATACATCAGGGTCCCCAGAGAGCCCCCCATACATCAGGGTCCCTAGAGAGCCCCCCCATACATCAGGGTCCCCATAGAGCCCCCCATACATCAGGGTCCCCAGAGAGCCCCCCATACATCAGGGTCCCAAGAGAGCCCCCCCCATACATCAGGGTCCCCAGAGAGCCCCCCCATACATCAGGGTCCCCAGAGAGCCCCCCACACATCAGGGTCCCCAGAGAGCCCCCCCATACATCAGGGTTCCCAGACTTAAACCCCCCCGCAGAGGTTCCCCTGTACCTGGCTGTGCACCTCCAACCCCCAGCACAGGAGGTGGGAGGTGGCAATCGGCAGCTCTATGGTGCCTGTGGATCGCGGGATCTCCCTGGGGCTTGTAGTTCTCTTCCTGATTCTGTGCAGTAGAGAGGGGAGGGGCCTCTGACTCGGGCAGCAGTCGGCAGCAGTGTACAAGCAGAGCAAGTCACTTGTACACTGAAGAGTGAAACTTGTAGCTGTCTGGGTCAGAGGCCCCTCCCCTCTCCACTGTATACACTCTGAAGGAGAAATACAAGCCACAGGGAGATGCAGCGAGCACCATAGATCTGCCGATCGCCGCCTCCCACTCCCTCCCACTGCATCCCAAACTGAAAGCCAGAGGTGCAGGGGGGAGATGCTGTGTCTTGGGCTCCCCCACAGCGGCAGAACAGCTCCACCGCAGCACTGCCAGCAGCATACCCCTAGATCCGACGAGCATCTCTTAGGAGCTTCTCACGGGCCCCCTACTGCCCGCAGGCCCTCGGTCGGCGTCCGAATGCCCGAATGGTCAGTGCACCCCTGCACACGCACACAATCATAGTGCTCTGTGTGTGGTTTGCTTGAGCCGCCAAAGTTAACTTTTGAAAAATAATACAATATCTACAATATCTAAAATATATTATATTTTTTATATTGTTTTATATAATTTTTGTGTAGAGGGGGGCCCCTTCTGTCAGGGGGAGCCTGGGCTGATTTCCCCTTTTGGCCCTTATAAAGCCGGCCTTGGGTGATGCACAGATTGCACACCCCAAAGGCTGGCCCTGGTTCTAGATCTGAACTCAGGAAATGTTGAAGCCCCTTCACAAGAAAAAAGTAATGAACCCTGGGTGTCAGCCAAAGATTGCACAACCTAAAGCAGTGATGGCGAACCTTGGCACTACAGATGTTTTGGAACTACATTTCCCATGATGCTCATGCACTCTGCAGTGTAGTGTAGCATCATGGGAAATGTAGTTCCAAAACATCTGGCGTGCCAAGGTTTGCCATCACTGACCTAAAGGATGTCCTTGGTTCCTGGTCAGTAGCTCAGGAAATATTGAAGGCCCTTCACAAGACAGGGGTTATGAACCCCTGTGCGTCAGCCACAAGTCGCACACCTCAAACGCTGACCTTGGTTCTTGATCAGTAGCTCAGGAAATCCTGAAGCCAATGTATTACAGATAGATGAAATTCTGATCTGTGCATCAGAGCCACAGAGATGTACACTGTGGGATTCTGGAATGCACATGGGGGTCTATGCAGGTCAATGTAGTCACCTGTCTGTCTCGCCTGTCTGCATGCCTCTGCATGGATCATCCTGGGTGTCTGAAGATGTCCCTCAACATGGGTATACAGATCAGTACACAGGTGTGAATAAGGCCTAACATGACAACTGGAATAACTAGCATTTTTAGAAGGCCAAGCTAGCAATGGTAGACTACTTTTTTGACTTCAGAAACTCCCTTTAAAAATTTCTCCTTGTACCCAAAAAATGTATTTTTTTGGTCAATTCTCATATAAATAGGTGCCATCATTGCCTTTTTTCCGGGGACAGCCCTTGGTTCTGAGGATTTGTGTTTGGAGTTATTTTTTTCATGAAAATTTTACTTTTTTAAAATTCTAACCAATGAAACCATATCATTACTTATTTCTGACTTTTAAATTCATATTATATCATCATCAGTGGTAAAGCTGAGTATATCCTGAGCTGTCTTTCTGCTGGGCAGTATTTTTCAACAAAGTGGCCGTTGAAATTAATGTTGGTATTGAAAAATATTATAGACAACTACAGACAATTTTCCAAACATACAACAGTTCGGTCTTCAGAAATCTTTTTTTGTATTTACAAGATACATTTGCTTAAATATAGAGTGCAATGGCAGAAATAAATTAGAATTGTAGTAAAAGATAGAGGAACATTTTTACATACTTACCAACAGGTTCTTTTTATAAATCAGGAGTTTACTCAAGCCTACAAATTGGGACTTAGGGCCAGTTCACAATTTCTGCGTTCCGGATGCTTTTTGAAGCATTGCGTTTTGAAGCATCTGGATGCGTTTTTGAAGAGCATTGGTGCATTTTTTCCCCCCTCTTTTTTTTATTCATCATAATTCAGGACATGTGCATTCCAGTGCTTTTTTAATTTGTATTTTTTATGTGTTCCATGCAGAAAAAATGCAGAGTGTTCCAATTTTGCTGACTGTACTAGAATGCACTGCACTGGTGTGAACTTGGGCCATTGGAATACTTGTAAATATTGTGCATGCTTTTGCTTCAGATTTAAAATGCACTGGACTGCATCTGGTAGTAAGCCCTTAAGCTGTGTTTTCCAACCCTAGCTAAAGTCCCACCAATGATGCCTGTTTTGCAGGTAATCTGCTGTATGCACTGGTAATGTGATATTTATTTATCTATTTTTTAACTATGGGTGGATTTCCACAAAACAAGAACTAGGACTTCTATGTATAGGAGGCCTATAACTGATTCCACAAGCCATCATTTTTGAATTGATACCTCCAAAGAGTTAATGGGTGTAACATATAACGAGTATGAATTAACCACACATGTGGTGTCTCTCTCTAGTAGATATTTAGCTTATATTAAGTCTGCTTAGAGAAGGAAGAGGTATAAGACTTATAAGCAAGCCGTGGTTGGCTTTTGTGGAAGAGCAGAAACAATGGCTCAGAATGGTACCAGTCCCCAAAAGGATGTTGATGCCAAGGTAAGATACTGAGCCCAAACAGTCACAATGCCAGGGTTATGGCTTTATGTTTGATTAGACATAGAAAAGTGCAGTTTCCTCTTGTATATACTCTATAGTCTGACATAGAAGGTTGTGTTATGCACTTCTTGGTGTGTGGAGTTTCTGTGTATGGCTTAACTGCTATAGCTTTTACTAATAACCTATTTATGCTTTTATACAAACCTCAACCAACTTTTTGTGGGTAGTGTTCTAATATAGGAAGATTAAAAAAAAGCTTTGCTATTTAAATCAGTGTTTAAACTCAAAAGCAAGCCTTTTAATATATTGCAGCTTAACCATTCTTGTGATGGATGCATTTAGCTTTCTTTTTTCACCTGGGGATCCAGTAAGTCTGTTGTCTTTCAACAGCGCAAGTTGTACAGCAGATGTAGAAGTTTGAGACAAACCATTTGCTGACAAAGGTCAAACCATTTTATCCTTGGTAGTTTGAGCCAATCTAACTGGATTGAATAAAGTAAAACTAAGGGCCTCTTGTTTGGTTCATTTGTAATAACCCTTCTATTAGCTTATGTGTCCATGCACGTATGAGCATTTACAGTCTGAGAAAAAAAAAAATCAAAATCAGCTTCAGAAGAGGTTTTTGAACTGGGGGGTGGAGTGCCTAAGGCTTGCCATACATTATCCAACCTTGTGCAATTTACCTCTAGATTTACCAAAACCATATGAGTTCAAACCTAAACACTTTCAACACGTATGTGATCGGGCAGGCCCTTGTACTATATAGTTGAAGGTAAATCTAAAGGAAATTGAATAATTTTGGCATGTATTGCTTTAAATGCATTCCAATAGTCAGAATAAATTGATATTTTGGCCAATGGAATCTATTAATGCTAAACACATGTGTATGCAATACCTGGCTTTAGCTACTTTATTTTTCAGCCTTTCTCCTACCATGTGTTCTGGCATTCAGCGAAAAAATGCCATGTATGTTTCTCCTATAACAATAAAAAGGCCAGAAATGTTGGCTATGAGGTTTTAAAAAATTTGGTGGCATGATATACACAACAGGGCAAGGCCCTTCTGCATCCAGAGCAGAAACCCACCTTCTGCTTCTCAGCCTAGCCCTTTTACATAATGCTACAGTTGTGGTGGCCATTGGTTTGTGCTTAACTTTTTTGGGTTTGCAATAAGTTGAGGTCCCATTTACATTTTTGCTGTGTTGCTAATTGACCTCAATGGGCTGCTAATGTTTAATCCCTAGCGTCTAACAGTGTTTTGGTTGAGGTCCAAAATGACTGGAAACGCATGTAGCATGCACAGATGTAAATGGGACCTAATCCTGTAACCAATGTTGGTTACAGGATTAGGAGTGCAGTGCAATATTTAAACCTTGCAAAAATGATTCACTGACAATTGTAATTGCAGGCATGTGTGACCCCTCCCCCAGTGGCTGTTCTGCAATATACATTTTGTTCTTCTACAGTGCATATACATAGGAAATGCTTTAAAAGGATTGTAATGAGAAACCAGCTACAATTCCTCACACATTTAATTTTTTTTTTATTGGGTGGGGGAGGAGGCACAGAATCTGGCTGACATTTTTGGGTTACTTTGCCTAACTTTGTTTTTGTTTTAAATTGCTTAGTAGAATGGGAATATGTGCAGTGACTATTTTGCATTTAAAAACTTTTTTTTTTTTCTCTTGTAATTTAAAAGCCAGAAGAAACCACAGAGAAGGGTGTTGAAGACTCAAAGGTAAATATGGGAAAATCCTGTTTAGTACAACAGAAGCTTGCAAAAATACTTGGCACTGTATTTTAGAGAGATCCTCCTGTGTCTCTTCACAGTAAGATGTGCAATAGACTCCCTCAGTAGCTTGTTTATAAAGGCCTGGATTCTCTCCTAGATGCTCCTAAAATAGATACTTAGGCCTCTTTCACACGGATGATCCGTATGTCCGTTTTTCATCCATCCGTTTTCGGATGAAAAACGGACATACAGTCATCCCTATGGAGCGTCGGATGTCAGCGGTGACATGTCCGCTGACATCCGACCCGCTCCGATCCGAAAAGTGTAACGGAGGAAAAACCTACTTTTTCCTCCGTTTTCGGATCGGATCGGATGACGACGGACACTACGGACCGTCATCATCCGATCCCCCCATAGGGGAGAGCGGCGCTCTGACAGGTCCGTCGCTGCACAGTGTGCAGCGATGCACCTGTCATCTTCCTGCTCAGCGGGGATCGGCGGAGCTATCCCCGCTGAGCAAGCGGATGTTCACGGGGCGGATCATGACTGATCTGCCCCGTGTGAAAGAGGCCTAACATGGGTAAAGTTGATCCAGGGAATACCCGATTGCCTGTTGGATCAGGAACTTTATTTTTTTTATTTTCTCCCTTCGCCTTTCAGGACAGCACCTTGGAGAGAGCGCAGCTCCACCTCTTAGACAGGAAACACTGCGTGACAATGCCCCTTTAAAAAGCAGCTGCTTCCACCATGCTGTCAGTTTTAGTGTTTCCTCTTCCATGGTGGAAGCACTGTTTGGGGAACCAGAGGGGCTGCGCTCTCTCCAAGGAGAGGGTTTTGGCAGGACCTCCACGTTTGGGTACTCAGACCAGCCCAGCTCCTTCCCGCACGTGAGGGGGGTGCTCCGGTGTCCCTTCCTTCTCCGGCTCACAGGAGTAATGGTCTGCCGGAAGTTTTTCCACCCGGGGTGTTTGGGGGGCCGCGGTTGTGCTCAGTAAGAGCGTCCATGCCAGGCCTCTGCATGGCGGCGCCGAATCCCGGACAGCGGATGATGCCAGTTCCGGTGGGAGGAGACTTCCGGCGGGGCGTAGCAGCGATTGGTTCCTGCTGCTGGAACGCAGGAGGAAGGGGTGGGTCCTCTGGCCAGGACTTCCTTTTGTTTGGCACATGGAGCCTAGTACACAGTGCAGCAGCTGCGGATTGCACTATGGAGACAGCGGAATCGTCAGCAGCAATGGCGGATGAAGGTGCCCAGGTGCCAGGCCCAGGTAGGAGAGGTGCAGTGGCACCTCCTTTCCTTTTATATCACTGGGTGTTTTATCTTTTATGTGGTTATTCAAAACCTGCTGCTGTCTGCTATGGGGTAACAGTTTCCATTAGCAGTTCAGCAAAGGAGTGAGACTCTGGGCACTTGGGGTGTTGGCTGGAGGTACTACTTTTCTCTGAAGCCTTAGTTCTAAGGACCTGGCTTTTTCTTGTTTCTCTGTTTCAGAAAGCTACTGCCAAATCGGAGAGAACAGGGAGAAAGTGCCCCTCATGCAAAAATCCTTTAAGGGACTCTTGGCCCAAACCACTGTGCAAATCCTGCATTGTGGATTTAGTAAAAGAAGAATCCTCACAAGAGTGCAAAGAGCGCTTATCTTCTGTGAGGAAGGAATTAGCAGAGGCCCTAGGGACAGTGCGTTCCCTTGTGAAACGCGGCCAGAGTTCCAGCCAAGAACAGAGTTTTCACTCCAGTTTCCCTCAGTCCACTTCCAGACAGGTGGAAAGGGAAAGCATTCCACCCTCAGGCGGTGGATGAATTACTCAATGCAATTTTTACTACCCTGGAGATCCAGGAAGAAAAAGCTTAGCTGTCCGTGCATGACAAGATGTACCTGGGGCTGGAGGAAATTAAACACAGGGTGTTCCCTGTGCATAAAGTGTTAACGCACTATTAAAAAGGAATGGAAGGATCCAGAGAAAGGACTTTTTTTTTTTTTTTTTTTTTTTTTTTTTCTCTCTAAAGCCCTCAAAAGGTTTCTTTTTGAGGAGAATGAGGAACTGTTGTGGAATAAAAAAAACAGACGCTGCTTTTTCTCAAGTATCTAGGAAAACTGATTTAGCTTTTGAGGACATGGCAATGGCGGCTACAGTTGTGGCTAGGAATCTGGAGTGTTGGTTAGATCAACTTAAAAATCATGTTGTTGCAGGTACCTCCAGAAAAGACTTATTGGAGTCCTTCCCTACCCTGCTTAAGGCAGTAAAATAGATGGCAGATGCCTCTGCAGAATCTATCAGGATGTCAGCCAGGTCCTCTGCGCTTGTTAACTCAGCAAGAAGAGCACTCTGGTTAAAGACCTGGTCAGGGGATTCAGCTTCTAAAGTAAAACTGTGCGGAATTCCCTTTCCAGGAGACCTGATGTTTGGGACAGCAGATACGAAAGATGCAGTTGACCCTAAACACTTCAATCCAACGCAGAGATCTCTGTAAGACAAGCCATGTCCGCTCTGGGACTGTTGACAGCAGCAATTCCTTCGGTACAGTGGGCCAGGTTGCATGCCCGTCCTCTACAATCGGATATTCTGATGAATTGGTCATACCAGGAACCTCTGGAGAAGAAATTCAACATGGGGGCAAGAGCAAAAAGATCGCTCTGGTGGAGGAACCTAGGAAACATTTCAAAAGGGCTTCCTTGGGTCTTTCCGGTAACCAGAAGGCTGACTACAGATGCCAGAGCATGGGGGTGGGGAGCTCATCTGGAAGAAAAAATGATTCAGGGAGTTTGAACCAAACCAGAAGTGAGAAGATCTTCAAATTGGAGAGAGTTAAAGGCTGTTCACCTAAGCCTCCTCTCCCTCCGGGAATTTCTAGTGAATCATCATGTCCAAATATTGTCAGACAATATGACGACAGTATTATATTTAACAAAGCAAGGGGGCACAAAAAGCAAAACCCTAATGGGTCTAGTGCATCAGATCCTAAGATGGGCAGAGAACAATGTGGCCTCTCTATCAGCAGTCCATCTGAAGGGGACGGCAAACACCTTGGCAGATCTCCTCAGCAGGAAAGAAATAAGGGAAGCAGAGTGGTCTCTCAATCAGGAATTATTCGAAACAATTTCCAAGAGTTGGGGTTATCCCCAAGTGGACCTCTTTGCAAAACAGGAAAATGCAAAAATACCAGCCTTCTTCTCTCTTCAGAGACAGGATCAAGCTCTCGGAGTAGATGCGTTAGCTCACAAGTGGGATTTCCATCTGTCCTACACTTTTCCCCCGTTTCAACTGATACCAAAGGTGTTAGCCAAATTCAGATCGGAGTCCACGGAGCTAATATTAATAGCTCCTTATTGGCCAAAAAGACCCTGGTTTTCAACCTTGATGAACCTCTCAGTGAAACCTGCTTGGAGATTACCAATCAGGACAGACCTGTTGAGTCAGGGCCAAATTCTCCATCCAGATCCAGCTTACCTCAAACAGCTTGGTTTCTGAAGAACAAATCTTAAGACAGAAGGGTTTATCAGAGAAGCTTATTTCTACCCTTGCAAGTAGAAAAAAAGTGACGAGAGACATTTACTTTAAAGTCTGGAAGATCTATAATTCTTGGTGTTCCAGTAAAAACTTTGATTTTCGTACCACTTTTTCAGTTTTGGAATTTCTTCAAGAGGGATTGGAGAAGGGGTTAGCAGCAAGTACGCTCAAGACGCAGGTAGCTGCTTTATCAGTGTGGGGGGTTTTTTTTTTTTTTTTTTTTTTTTTTTTTTTTTTTTGGGCAATGGCAAAAGTAAAGCCTAGACCTGTTAGTTTTACCAAATGGGATTTATCTTTAGTTCTTCAGGGACTAACTAAGGCACCGTTTGAACCCATAGAAGAAGCATCATTAAACCGGGGTTCAACCCAAATTTTGAACAATATCTGTATGTATTCCCTTCTGTGCTGACATGCCGTTTAAAAAAAATTTAAATCGCTGTAATTAACTTTATTTTTCTATTCTTCTTTGCACTTCCTGGTTCTCCTCCCGTGGGAGTAGGTGTGTTTCTAGCCTCTCTCAGACTCCGCATAGTCTCCTGGGAGCTAGTCTCAGGCTTCCCAGGATGCCACTGAGCATGTGTGGGAACGAGCGGTGAATGCTGGGAGCACAGCATTCACCGCATCCAGGAAATAAATGCGTGTGGGCTTCAAATGCCCACAATGAAGATGGAAACCGCCTGCAGTGAATAATATAAGTTATTCTTTCCGACGAAATCTGACACAGGCGGACATATTACACACACAATATGTGAGTATGTAATGCTGAGAAGAAAAGTTTGTGAATGAACTCAAAAAAAAAAGTAGTGGACCACCGCTTTAAGTTTCTTGACGTTAAAGACTATTTTACTGGTAGCAGTAACTTCCGCACGTAGAATTAGTGAGTTACAAGCCCTTTCAATTAAGGAGCTATGAGATGTCTACAGGATAGGGTAGTCTTAAGGACGGATCCAGCATTTCTACCAAAGGTGGCTTCAGTTTTTCACCGTACACAGGAAATCATTCTCCCTACTTTTTGTCCTTTACCTTCGGGGGCAGGAGAAGAGGCTTTCCATACTCTTGATGTCAGGAGGTGTCTGCTTAAATATCTGGAAAGAACAAAGGGAATCAGTCATCTTCACTCTTTGTTTTAATGGAAGGTACTCACAAAGGAGGTAAAGCTTCCAAGAGCACCCTTGGAAGATGGTTAAAGCAGGCCATTAAAGAGTCATACAAATCTTTGGGTCTGGAACCTCCGGAAGTATTGCCTCATTCTACTCGAGCAGTGGCGGCATAATGGGCAGAAAGGGCCAGGGCATCTCCTGAGCAAAACTGCAAGGCTGCCACATGGTCCAGTTTTTCGACCTTCATAAGGCACTACTGCTTGGATCTACTATCAGCCTCGGACCAATCATTTGGTAGGAAGGTTTTGCAGGCAGTAGTCCCACCCTGAAGTAAGTTTCTCGGTTATCCTCTCCAAGGTGCTGTCCTGAAAGGCGAAGGGAGAAAACCTTAGTTAAACTTACCGGTGACGGTATTTCTACAAGCCTTTCAGGACAGCAGCCTACTTCCCTCCCTTGGTTATCATATGTAAAGTATAATTATAGGACCTGGTAATTGTCTGATTATATTTTCCAGCATGTCGGAGGATTTCTCGGTAACAACTGACAGCATGGTTGAAGCGGCTGCTTTTTAAAGGGGCGTTGTCACGCAGTGTTTCCTGTCTAAGAGGTGGAGCTGTGCTGTCCTGAAAGGCTCGTAGAAATACCGTCACCGGTAAGTCTAACTAAGGGTGTCTTTTTTTTTTTTTTTTTTTTTTTTTTTTTTTTTCCCAACCAGATTAACTGACTGTTTGTATCTGACCACTGTACCTAGTGGTTCCTTTCAGCACTGTTGGGTGACCCAAGGGGCTCAGCAGATGTTACTGGAAGATATCTCGAACAGATCAGCAATTGGGCAGTAGCACCCATGCTCATTTTTAGGGTGTGTCAATAACTTTGTAGACACAGTGCAGGTTTCATCAACCATACCAGGCTCTGAAAGGATCCACCCAGGTACCTGATGTGATGGCCGGCTCCACCTCTCAGCACATGGCTTAAAGCTGAAGCCCGCTGCCTATCCAGCCTGGTGCTCCAGTGAGTGCTTGGAGGATGGTAGCAGTAACTAACTGCCACTGTTCTCTGCTCAGCACTGAGCAATTGGCAGTTGTGTAATCATTCAGTTGTCAAGCTTGGAGCCAACAAGGGACAGCTTCCACATCACACTGATGGTGCATGTGTTTACACCCCCCCCCCCCCCCCCCCATCTTCCAGGGCAGTATTGAGACGACTTTCCCCACCTAGAAACAGGTAATGCATCATCCATCACTATAAGGGCAACATAATCCCCTGAGCCTGGTTTTTTTTTTTTTTTTTTTTTGTTCCCCAAGGGTTCCTTTTCCACTGGAGGAAAATCGACTATCCCTGTGGTCGCAGAAGAGACTCTAGTGGGGCCCTCCCTTGCTCGCATGTAGTGAGGCTCCAAGTCCCCCCTGTTCTTCAGGTGGAATGCAGCCGGTTTTGCTGCAGGCCCCCCTGAACCGACAGCAATATGGTGGTTCTGTGTATATCCTGGTGCTGATGTCCAGATACCAGGGTGGGAGCACGAGTGGGGGGGATAGAGCAGTTGGTTAACCTGCATTCTCCAGAAGTTACAGCTGCTTTTATCCTGTCGGCAATTCTACACCATGCAGTCTGACTATTTTACAGTGTGTGTTCTCAAACCTCTCCTTTTTTTAGGGCATTATGCTGTATGTAGTGTCTCTGTGCTTGCACGTCTTGTAAAGCTGAATGATACAAATGTTACAGGTTGCTTGCTTACACTGTAATCCTTGTACATATGTTATACTGCAACAATTTTGTACAGACCTCACAATAGGATTTCTTGTCTTAACAAAAAGTTGACGCTTCTACAGATTGCTACTAGTACAGACAGTGACCTTGACAACTTGTGCAGATCAGTACCGCTTTGTTTGCCCTTTTCTACAGGTACTAGAATAAAATCGCATTCCTTCTAGTATTAAAACTGTTCAATTCCGCCCCCCCCCCCCACATTCAGATCAAGTACTGTTCATAAACCTTTTCCCAGGATACTTTTAACAAACCTATTCCAAGCTCTAACAAGCAGGGCCCACTGATTCTTCCTGTAGCATACTATCTGCCCTCACGTATAGCGCCAATGTGCAAACTGTTGGCGCTATATACAGCATATCCAGTTGTGCCGACAATTAAAATTTGGTAGTAATTAGGCCTCTAATGCACAAAACCTGTGATGTCATCACCTGGCAATTTCAGTCTCCCCAGGCTACGTGGGTGGGCATATAGCAGTGTTGCAAGCTATTTCTGCTTGGCCTGCAGGAAACTACACCCATCATAGTTGCATAGTAGGTGAGGTTGAAAGACACGTCCAACCTATGTGTGGTTATATGTCAGTATTACATTGTATGTTGTTCAGGTGCTTATCTAATAGTTTCTGACAACTATTGATGCTCCCTGCTGAAACCACCACCTGTGGAAGGGAATTCCACATCCTTGCTGCTCTTGCAGTAAAGAACCCTCTACGTAGTTTAAGGTTAAACATCCTTTTCTTATTTTAATGAGTGGCAGCGTGTCTTAAACTCCCTTCCGTAGAAAAGTTTTATCCCTGTTGTGTAGTCACCAGTATGGTATTTGTAAATTGAAATCATATCCCCTCTCAAGCGTCTCTTCTCCAGACTGAATAAGTTCAGTGCTTGTAACCTTTCCTCATAACTAAGGTCCTCCAGACCCTTTATTAGCTTTGTTGTCCTTCTTTGTACTCGCTCCATTTCCAGCACATCCTTCCTGAGGACTGGTGCCCAGGACTGGACAGCATACTCCAGGTGAGGCCGGACCAGAGTCTTGTAGAGTGGGAGAATTGGTGCTTCATTTCTTGAGTTAATCCCTTTTTAATGCATGCCAATATTCCGTTTGCTTTGCTTGCAGCAGCTTGGCATTGCATGCCATTGCTGAGCCTATCTACTAGGACACTCAGGTCCTTTTCCATCCTAGATTCCCCCAGTGGTTCTCGAGTAGATTGCATTCATATTTTTGCCACCCAAATGCATTATTTTACATTTTTCCACATTAAATCTCATTTGCCTTGTAGTTGCCCACCCCATTCATTTGTTCAGATCTACTTGAAAGGTTTCCACATCCTGCAGAGAAGTGATTACCCTGCTTAGCTTAGTATTGTCCACAAATCCAGAGATTGAGCTGTTCACCCCATCCTCCAGAACCCTGGGGCACCTCTGACCATTCCAAGCACTCGCCATTTATCACTACCCTCTGAACTCTCCCTTTTATCCAACTTTCAAGCCATGTACTCGCCTTGCTTTGTACAGTAAACATTTATGGGGACATGTATCAAATGCTTCTGCAAAATCCAGATACACCACCTACAGGCCTTTATCTAGATAGCAGTTCACCTCCATAGAAGGTTAATAGATTGGTTTGGCAAGAATAATTCTTCATGAATCCATGCTGATTACTGCTAATGATACTGATAATTTTTTTTTTTTTTTAAATATTTTTGCTAAATTGGCTTTTCTCCAAACAGCTGGTACCATTCCAGTCAGACTGTCAGTAAAAATTAGGAACAATGGTCTGGCAATTACTTGACTGAGTTTCCGAAGGATCCTCGGATCAGCCATCTAGTGATTCCTGGCTGAATCTTACGCGCTTTCCCACACCGCTACTTTGTAAACCCAGGCTGAAATCGGTGACAAGCCTGGGTTCACACAGGAGCAGTGTGGGGGGAAACTGCATGTGATTTGGACAGGAATTGCACTGCATTCCTGTTTAATTCTCATGCAATTATTTGTAGTGTGACTTGAGCCCTTTCATTTTGTATGAACTTAAATTGCACCACAAATGTGTCAGCATTTTCACAAGTACTCATGAAAATATTCCAACACCACCCTAGAAATATACTAGTTAAAAATTGGTTGCACAATGATTGCTTTTAAGTGATTCCTTGTATTGTAACCTTAATCTGGTCAACCAGTGAACTGCTATTTCCATTGCTTTTCTTTCAAAATAACTCTAATGCCACGTACACACGAACAGACTTGCCTACACACAATCAACCAAAGTCTGATGGATTCGTACGTGATGATGTACGACTGGACTAAAACAAGGAAGTTCATAGCCAGTAACCAATAGCTGCACACAACAAAATTCTGAAAAAAATCAAACGCAGCCCCTGTGACCCATCTGCCTGGTACTTACCCTATCTCAGTGGAGAGCTGTGTCCTCCATGCATCTCTTCTCCTGATAGGCCTCCAATCGCAGTGCCTGTCCTTTCAGCCAATCGGATGACGGGTAACAGACCCTTGCTTCTTAATTGGTGGAGAGACGGGTAAGTGTTAGAAAAGAAAATGAATATTTGCTTTTCTAACACTTGAGTGGACTCGGAGCACAAAGCATTGCGCTCAGAGTCCACCTTTTGAAGCCTATTGGAGCCTATGGCTCTAATCAGGTGCTTCAAAAATATACCTTCGTTGCTGTAATTCAGGTGCCCAATGTCCGAAAAGGGGCCGGACACCTGAATAGGGGGTGGCGGCAGCCATGGATAGATTCATTCAATGCATGAAGCTATCCATTAGTCATAGAGGGGGGGGGCTGTGCCCTTAATGGACACACCACCACTGACAAACACAATTCTAACTTCCTGTCTTGAACACGCCCATTAAACTGTCTCAGTTCTAGAGGCAAAAGTGACATTATTCAGGAGGAATGTATGACCATTCCCCTTTACGAAACTACTTCAGCTCAGACACTGACTAGTGTGGCTCTTGAGGTCACTCCACAGCATTTCTATGGGTTAAGGTCTGGGCTCTTGCTGGGCCATTTCAAAATCTCTTTTCTTAAGCCAGTCTTTGATGCTTGGGGTCATTGTCCTGCTGCATCCAACTTCTACTCTATCATTTAGGATACCTTGGTAAATATGGCAACTGGTCCAGGCCCTGAGGCAGCCAAGCGAGCCCAAATCGCAATATAACCTCCACATTTCTTCACTGCTGGGACGTTGGTGAGCAGTGCCATACATGGTGCTGATTATTCTTCTCAAACTTATTTAATCAGTTCAGAAAAACCTATTACTGGTAGCATTGTCTGCCAAGGTGTTCCTTGGCAAACTTCAGGCATGCAGCAATGGTGTGGTGGTTCTTTTGACTTTTTGTCGATACCTAATCACTTGTTTTGTATCCCTTTTCCAGTCCTTTGCAGATCAACTGCTTTTTGATTGTAGGTCTTTAGCGCTCCTTGTCAAAGTAGCTCTAAACTATACCTGCGATAGAATTTCAGCCATTGCACTATGGGACTTTATAGGCAACAACAAATTTGTAAAACTTTTAAACTGGGGGGGGGGGGGGTGAGACACCTGCCAACAACGGCAGCATGTGCTAGTATGCAGTGCATACTAGCACATTAAGAAATGCTCACCTTAGATGGAAGCCCTTCTAGCGGTGCCCACTTACCTCTGAGGGCTGACATGCGTTGAGTGGCTGGAGCCGCAATAACGTCACTACTGCGCATGCCCTCAGTTCTGGCAAGAAGCTCTGGTGTGGTATGCCAGACCTTCAGAGCGCATGTCAGCAGCTGCATGTGGGTTTAAACTAGCAAATTTGGGAAACTGGAGGTATTAAGCAATCCACATGGATGGGATAAATGTGGTACTTTATTTTAAGACCATATGGGATGCTGTCTAAATATTACTACAAGAAAGGGGGGGGGGTACCCACAGCAACCATGCACACCAGAGCCAACCAAATCAGCACTAGTTGGCAGTAGCTAATGGGTAAAGTTCACAGGGCAAAAACAAATCCGATGTATGCCACAAAGGTAAGAAAAATCTATCTGAAAGTGTCATGTTCTTGCCTATGGGGAGCACATCATCCTTCTCTAAGGACCATATTGGGTGACAGGCAGGAGAACTTTCAGTGTATTTGTAAGTGAACCTCTTATAATTGTAGCCAACCACCATGCGATTCCTGCCAAACGGAGGGGTAGGGATCACCTGTGCATGCCAGCCTACATATCCTGTCATGGCCTGACAAACTTCTGGCATGTGGCCAAGCCTCACCCACTACCAAACTCATTTAAAGTGGAGTTCCACCCACTTTTACAACTCTTCAGCATCCCTCACTAAGCTGTGCACTGTAAACTAATTGGATATTTTTAAAAAAAATTTTCTCAGCACCTACTGTATATCTGCTGTATTCATTTTTCACTTCCTCCTCCCTGGCCCATCGCATCATTTCCTGTTTGCAATGCCTTCTGGGAAGGGGCGGCAACTTCCTCTGACACTGCTGTTGCTATAGAAATCTGACCTGAAACCTATTACACTGCTTGTGCGAGATCTGCAAGGTTGAGATCCAGGAAGAAATACAGTCTGGCTTCAGATGCCCACACTTAAGATGGCCACAGCCTGCTGTAAGTTTATAAAATAACAAACTACTGCTATAAACTAAACAGACCTTAGTTTACAGACTAACTTTACTAGAATACATTAGGCTTGTGTATTATAGGGGTATTTTTATTCAAAAAGTGTCATTTCGGCCGGAACACCACTTTAAGTAACTGCACTCTAGGTGTGCAAACTGATTCAAATTGGCTTTCATTAAAGGAATTGGTCTATGGGTTCATTTTCCTCCAGCGTTGTGAATTTGTAATGGATGTCTTCATTAAACATACAAATTTTATTGGCTTGGGGACATTGTCTGTCCACTGGCTCCTAGATGAGGATCAGATCACATTTTAAGACTAATTACTGCAGAAAACTTCAGAGGACTTCACAATTGTTTGTAGCTTGTAGTTGGCAACATACAACTGAACTTGTGATGGGGACTCCAAGCCACTATGTTCATGAGTGTTGAAGATACCCCAGCTTTGTAGTAGGCCAGATGGCACATACACCTTGACCTAACTACTGAAATGTGTAGATCATTCCAGAACAGGTTGGGAGATGTGAGGTTGTGTAAAATCTTTGTCAGGAAATCTGCATAGCTGTTTTGTTTCTAGATTTACATTACTAAATGTGTGAATTGTTATATTGCCCACATAGTGATGTTAAAGCGTTTGTTACCCCCAACATTTTATATTCCTGATATGTGCCTACTGTATGAAAGTATCCTGTTTTTTTGTATTGCTTCATTTATGTGGAATCTCTGGTGTTCCTGCCAGTATCTCTGCTTTCCTAAACTGACCACACTATGCAGAAGAGTACACCGTGGTCCACTCCAGCTATGCTGGGAACTGTGTACTTTGCTCCCAATGATCAGACTTGACCAAACACACCCCTGCTGCACAGCCATTCACTGGCAAGCTCAGTGTGCTGCTGCTACTTCCCTTCCCGTTTATATGCAGAGAACACAAGTAATGTGGTCATTTATAAAAGGTATTTAATGTGTGGGGGTGGGGTGTTTGTGTTTTTTTTTTTTTTTTTTTTTTTTCTGGGTTTTACAAGGTGATCATTTACAATCGCTTTAAAATGTAATTTGTTAGTAATGAGATGCAGTTGATGTAGATGTAAATTCACTCTTTGCAGCTTGCAATGGGGGCACCCAAGCAGGCTTGTTCCTGAGCCTCAGTTCTGCATGTTCATTTGCAGAACTACAGCTCAGCCCCTCTTATTGGCTCACTAGCTGTAATTTACAGCAGTGGAGGTAATGGCTCCGGCTGCTGTCTCAGCCAATGAGGGAGAGTCCCTGGAGAACTGAGGCTCTCGTGTACATTGCTGGATTGAGATGGGCCTCAAGTAAGTAATGGAGTTGGCGGCTGCAGAGAATGTCTTTTACCTAAACACTGCATGTTACATAGTAGGTGAGGTTGAAAAGACACAAGTCCAACCTATGTGTGATTGTGTCAGTATTACATTGTATATCCCTGTATGTTGTGGTCATTCAGGTGCTTATCTAATGGATTCTTGAAGCTATCGCTGAGACCACCACCTGTGGAAATGCTGCATGTGAGATACTTGTGCAGAAATAAGAGTTTGGGCATCCACAGTTCCACACTCATTGGAAGGAAGTGGCTTGCAGGAGCTATAAAACCAACATTACAAAATAAGTCCAGCTGAAGGTGACTAAATGCTACTCCCTATACTATTGCATAGGTTGAGTCTTCCAACCTGCATATTGGTTCCAGCTGAAAATTTAAAGTGACTAGGCACTTCATGCTCATTTTAACAACCAGGAATAAAAACTGCAGGCTCTTGTCAATGCATATTGTGTGCCATGAACTAGCATATCTTCTGATATTTTGGCTTTCTCTCTTTAACAAGGAGACAAATGCAAGCCCACGTAATTTCAAAGGTGTGCACACAAAGGTAAGAGTTCTGGCTTATTCAGTCATACATGTGGTGGGATGGAATCCAGTGGGACTGCTTTATGAAAATGTACAAAGAATGTAATTTGAAAGGCCAAGTAAAGTGTGTGTGTGTGTGTGTGTGTAGATTAATGCTGGCAGAACTGCACCAAGTCAGGAGACATGCACACAATTCCATTCCAGCATTTGTAAAACCTTTTGGAGTTTTAGCACTTGACTTTTTTTTTTTTTTTCTGCCACTTAAAGCGTATCTAAATGTAAAACCTTTCTTTTTCAGTCTACACCCTTAATAGAATGGGGGGAAGTCTGAACCCCTGTCTAGTTTGTCTTGCTATCTGGGGCTCTGATGGATTCCTACTTTTTCTGTTCTGGTAAAAAAAAAAAAAAATCTTGCAGCTGAGGTTCCCATACTGAGCTGCCCAATCACTTCTACACTGCTAGGAATATGTAGAGGCGGCTCTCTAATGCTTATATGGAAATCCTAAACGGTCAGGTCTGCTTAGACCTCTGCCAGTGTTCTGTGTCCCTGCCTGTGATTGACAGCCCTGATCCCCCACCCTCATCCCTGGCCACCCAGGGCTCTGCTGCAGTGGTTGGGAGGTCCCAGCTCAGTCATGGTGGGCAACACTGTCTTCATTCTGCAATGGTACTGCTCATGATTGGCTTCTCAAGGCTATCTCCCACCAGGAGTGCTTATAAGTGCACTTTTTTGAATAAAAAAATAGGACCACAATAAAGATTATCTATATATCTATATCTATCTATCTCCAAGTAAATTGATACCCAACATGTCACGCTTCAAAATTGCACCCGCTCGTAGAATGGTGTCAAACTTTTACCCTTAAATCTCCATAGGCAACGTTTAAAAAAAAAATTCTACAGGTTGCATGTTTTGTGCTACAGAGGAGGTCTAGGGCTAGAATTATTGCTCTTGCTCTACCCATCGCTGCGATACCGTACATGCGTGGTTTGACCACCGTTTTCATAAGCGGGTGCTACTCACGTATGTGTTCGCTTCTTCGTGTGAGCTCGTCGGGACAGGACGCTTTAAAAAATTTTATTTTTTTCTTATTTTTGCACTATTTAAAAAATTTGGATCACTTTTATTCCTATTACAAGGAATGTAAACCCTTGTAATAGAGAAAAGCATGACAGGTCCTCTTAAATATGAGATCTGGGGTCAAAGTCCTCAGGTCTCATATTTGGACTAAAATGCGCAAAAAGTCGTTTGATAAAATAACATAAAAAAAAAAAAAAAATGCCTTTAAGACAAGTGGGGTCGGAGCTGATGTAATGACGTTGCTTCAGCCATCCAATGGTATGGAGATGGGTGGCGGCCATCTTAGCCTCACTAGTCTCCATACCAAGGCTCCAGAGAGGGGGGGGGGGGGGGTGGCACCTCTCCTGCTGCCGATAACGGTGAACCTGCCACAGAGACCACCATTATCGTACACAGAACTGGCTCCTGTAAAGATGGATACCTTGGTTGTGGCAGCAGCTGCTGCTGTTACCGAGAGATCCCTCTTCAAAGTGCCGATGTATTTGTACAGGAGCCGACCTAAATTTTCATTTTAAAAGCCCCCTGCATGTACACATTCATGATTGCTAACCTGATCCTCTGTGCATGAACTGCACAATGGAGTTAGAGCAATAATTCTAGGGTCATCCTTAATGGTTGCTATGAAAAGCAAAGCACATCAACACAGGATGGTACTGTGGGTGTATGATAGAGTAACAAAGTGCCACATCCTAATTGATGAAGCAATGAAAATAGAGTAGCTGGAAAAAATGGACTTTATAGGCACTACTAATGGACAATTTTATTGAAACGCTACATAAAGTTTAAAATTTAACAATACTTGTAATAGTTCAGTTTCCAAATATAATGTCTCCAGAACAGCCGCCTGGATCAGAATGGGTAGCCCTGACAACTGCATCACGGCTTTGCAGAAGTTTAGACTTTAAATATTTAAAGGAAGCTTGACATGTTTTGCAGGGAGCCACTTCTTCAGGAGCTTGTATACAATTTCTGACACTGTCGGTAGGACCAAACCAGATCAGTTTGGTTCTCCCTCAAGGTTGAAAATATAGGAAACTTGCCTATAGGCAACCAGTAAAGGTAAAAATTGCACCTCCCGGCAGTATCTAAGATGAACATAAATGCAGCCTCAGGATAGCATGAGTATGATCACAGGTAAGCTGACCATTCATAGTGGATCGCTCTTCAGTGATGTATGAAAGTTTCCAGAGTAATGCCTACTGCTGATGTTGATCTTGTACAGTTATATGAAGACAGTCTAAGATGTGTGGTATTTCCCAACAAGCAAGACCCCAGGGGTACATGGAGATGCTGAATCTGTACATGGGTGTGCGTACTTTAAAAGTTATCATTGGAGTTTGTTGTAGACCAGTGTTAGTGAGGAGGTGAAGACTCGGTTCCTTGCACAGATGGCAAGGGCTCAGACAGTAATGATGATTTTAACTTCCCAGAATCTGACCAGAGTAGTGTCACTGCTGGGACAGTTAAAGGGCAAAAATGTATAAACCTATTAGACAATTTTATGGTCCAGTTTATTAAGACCCCCAACTAGGAATGAAGCTCTGTGGGACCTGGTAATCTCAAACCATACAGAGCTTTTTCCCAATATTCATGTAAAACTTCTGGGTTGGAGTGACCATAACATGATTTCATTTAATGTTCGCTGTATGCAACAAACATACGGGGAAGAAACCTTTAACTTTAAGAGCAAATTTTCCAAGGATGAGGGCTGCTCTCCAGGATTTATACTAGGAGGCAATATTTGCATCGATGGACACAACAGAAATGGGAATTCAAAGTGACTGTATGTAAATTCACTGCAAAGTATATTCCCATGGGAAAGTAGTTTAACTGGTTCCTGACTGGCTCATGCCAATATAATGTGGCAGAATGGCTCTCCTGGGAGAAACACCATATGGGTATGTCCTGCCCCCTTTTCCGCCACCAGAGGGCACCCGCTGCACGGCAGGTGACCCAATGCGTGTGACCGGCGGTCGCCAGCACGAGTTTGTGTAAACACACAAATCCCTGTGCTGTCAGTGCCGGTTCACACAGGGGCGGCACGACTTGCAGGTCGACTCGCCAAGGCGACCTGCACGTGACTTCAGCAGCAACTTGCAAAACGACTTCTGTATAGAAGTCAATGGAAGTCGCCCCAGAAATACTACAGGAACCTTTTTCTAAGTCGGAGCGACTTGCGTCGCTCTTATTAGAACAGTTCCGTAGTACAGAACGGGAGGAGACTTGTCAGGCAGCTAGGTCGCCTGACAAGTCGCCCCTGTGTGAACTGGCACTCAGAATAGAGCAGACATGTCATTTGTTCCTAGTAAGTAGAAACAGCGATATGTCTCCTCTTACTCAGTCCTATCCCCATACAGTTAGAACAGAGGGAACACTTAACCCCTTGCTTGCCTCTTAGTGTTAACCCCTTCCCTACCAGTGATTACACAGTAATCAGGGCTGTCATTAATATTGATTGGACCCTGGGCAAAGAACTATTGCGTGCTCCCATGCAGTTTCAATCAATGGCAATACTGATTTTAATTTTTTACCCAATATCAATATAAAGAGGAGTTTCAACACTGGCCACCAGTGTAATGGGGGTTTTTACTGACCACCAATGTAAGGGGCATTCACACTGACCACTAGTGTGAATGAAAGGATTCTACACCAATGTAATGAGAAGATTTACACTGACCACCAATGTAACCGAGACATTTAGCATGCGTTCACATTTGTGTCAAACGCATGCAAAATTGCTTTCCTGACACCACAGAAACATGCTGCCCTTTAGCAGATACACAGCAGTGCCATTAATTGTTAGACACCCTCACGCATCTGACATGTACCTTAGCACTGTGTGATTTTGAAAAAGGGGTTTGAGACTTCCGCAAGTGTAGCGCATAGAGCAGCCCATTGAAATTAATGGGCTGCCCTACACACAACCTGCATCTTTATCCACCCTGTCAGTACACATTTGCAATCCTGAAACCCATGCTAACCTCTGCACTCCAAACATCCCCCATCCTCTCCACTCCAATCCCCCTCCCTTTTTAACTCTACCTGCCTCCTCATCTTTGCACCCACCTTCCTTGCCTCCATACATCCCCTCCTTGCTCACCTGTGCATCCCAAACTGTAATTCCTTCTCTGCCTACCTCTGCACACTACCCTCCCCCACCAATTTGCTTACCTTTGCAGAACAGACTGATGTTAGGCTTAATGACCACAGTTGTAGGCAGGACCTTCAAGCATATCCCTTTATCTCCCCAGTGGGCAGCATTCAGAACAGGTGATGGTGGATATGACCTCAGGGAGGCATGGTATACATATGAATGCTGACGGTCTGCCCTTATTTACATATAAATGCTGCTGCTATTAACATATCAATGCCAGTATTGACGTGTAAACGCAGGGTCTGCAGGTGAGTAACCTGTACATACTAATGCTGCCCAGCTCTGCCCTATTAACAGAACTTCATACTGAGATATCAGGACACAGCCGGGACTAAAACCTCAAGGAATGAAGAAATTTATACTGGGATAGTTGGCAAGTATGAGGCAGCTGCTTTGGGCCCCACAACAGGGCCCAGGGCAGCTGCCCCTTTTGCCCTACCTTAAAGACGGCCCTGATAGTAATCGGTGCATTTTTATAGCACTGACTACTGTGTAATTGTCAATGGTCCCAAAAAAAGTCAGTCTCCAATACCGCTAAAAATCGCCACTCACCGCCATTACTGGTAAAATAAAAATGCCATAAACCTTTCCCATAACTTGTAGATGCTATAACTTGAAACCTGATGAAGAAATTTGTTTAAAAAAAATTTGGAATTTTTTTTTTTTTTTTTTAACCAAATGCCACAAAAGAGAGCACTAGCTGTGGGGGGAAACGTAAATTTTGTTTGGGTACAGCATTGTATGACTGCAATTGTCAGTTAAAGCAATGTCAAATTGTAAAGTGCTCTGGTCAGGAAGGGGTAAAATCTTCCAGAGCAGAAGTGGTTAAAAGGCTAAGAATAATAAAACCTATATGGCTCAAGGCCAAAGTTAAGATGGCTATAAAGTATGTGTATGTGGCTTAAATGTTACAAAGAATATGACAAGTCAATGGGGGGTGGTAGTGACACAGCCCCAAATGATCCACAATAGCTCAAAAGGGATATGGTCCAGAAATATTTAGACAGAATCAATGGTGTCCCTAGGGGGAGGGGGGCAGAGGGAGCCCTGACCCCCCCCCACATTATGCTGTGCCCCCAATAAAAAAAAAATTTGCTTTTTCTTTAAAAAAAAAAGTCCTAAGAGGGAGAGAGTCCCCAGTCAGCTCCTGCGGGTGATTGCTCCCCCTCCCTCTGCTCGCTGACACTGCATAATGCGAGCGCTCACACAGCCACGGCCGCCCGATCTGCTCCTTCCCCTGCATCCTCATTGGCAGAGAGAAGAGCAAGTTGCAGGAAGGACTCCACCAGGACTCAGTTACTGAAAAAACAGACTGATTTTTCCTGTCCTTAGGACAGAAGAACCAGTAGTAAATTCCTGAGATGCCAGACCAGTGTGTCATTAGCAGGGGCAGGACAGCAAGAGGAGGCTGGGAAACCCCACAGTGGCAGAACACCAGGGCCTGGAGGCAAGACAACCTTTGCAACCCTGATAGTTCTCCCACTGCTTTGGATACTTATATTTTATTGGTATGCTGGTGACATATATCTCGTTTTCTGCCACCCTGGGGGACCCCTATACAGTAGGAATGGAGCTCACTGCAGAACATATAAGAGGGCCATTGTGGGTTCGTAGTAAAGGGGCCCCAGTATAGATGCCCCCCTAAATATGAAAGCTGGAGACGCCACTGGACAGAATAAAGTTGGATAAAGCACCTGGATCAGATGGCATCCACCGATACTAAAAATTGCGCTGTCATTTCGAGGCCATTCCTAATATTTAGGGACTCATTAATGACTGGAATGGTACCACTGGCTTGGCGCAGGGCCATGTGGTGCTCATATTTAAAAGGGATCTATGTAACTATAGTCAGATACTGGAGGGTTGAACCACATGCCGGCTGTCTGACGGCGGCAGAATGGCTCCCATGTGCAAATCGCTGTACGGCTGCTTTAAATGGTATAGGGGGCATGTGTCACTGAGGAGCCAATGTGAGTGGCCAGTGGCCACAATGTCTACCAGGCACCCACAATCGCTCGTGACAGAGCAGGAACGTGGATCTGTGTGTAAGCACACAAATCCATGTCCTGTCAGAGGAGACAGATCACATTCCTAGTATATAGGAACACCGATTGGTCTCCTCCCCAGTCAGCCGACCTCAAAGCACTGTCTAATTGGGCAAATGCATTTGGGGGGTAAGAATATGCATGCATCATAAATACTAGGGGGAGTAAAACTGGAAATGGTGAAGAATCTGGGGGTTTTGTAGATCATAAGCTCAATGGCCTGCAATGCCAAGCTGGTTTACAAACCAAGCAGAGTCCTTGTATTAAGACAGGTGTGGACTCCAGAGATATCATTTTTGCCCCATACAAATCATTAGTAATGATTCACCTGGGATATGCAGTTCAGTTTTGGGCACCAGTTCTCAAGGATATTGGAAATGGAGAAGATTAACCAAACTGAGGCATGGAGCTCAGCTATGAGGAAAAATTGGAGGAACCGAATCTCCTCCCTCTTGAGAAGAGATTAAGGGGGGGATATGATCAACATGTACAAATACATAAGTGGTCCATATAGTGAACTTGATGTTGCGTTATTCACTATAAGGTCATCAGAGGACAAGGGGGCACTCTTTACGTCTAGAGGAAAAAAAAATCCCCTCCAAATACAAAAATGTTTCCACACCGATGTGGAATAGACTCCCTCCAGAAGCTGTTCTGGCAAGCTCAGTAGACTGCTTGAAAGGTCTAGTTTATTTCCTGAATGTACATAGTGTAACTGGATACTAATGTTTTTATAGGTAAAGTTGATCCAGGGAAAATCCAATTGCCTCTTGGGATCAAGTTTTTTTCCACCTACTGTAGCAACTAACTAGATGCCCCCCCCCACCCTATCACTGAAGAGTGGTAAACTTGACTGATCATGCTATCCTGAGGCTGCAATTTATGTACATCTTAGATGCTGCCTGGAGGTGCAGTTTATGCCTTTACTGGTTGTCTACATACAAGTTTTTTTTTTTTTTTATATATATTTTCAACAGTGTAAGATGTGTGGTGTATATAAACTCCCAAAGAAGCAGTCCCCTTTAAATATTACTGTCTAAACTTCTGCAAAGCTGTGATGTAGTTGCCAGGGCTGCCTGTTTTGCATCCCTGATCCAGGCAGCTGTTCTGGAGACATTATTTCCGACAACTGAACTACAATGCCCCGTACACACGATCTGACATTCCGACAAAATCAATTTTTTTTTTTTTTTTTTTTTTTTTTTTTTTTTTTTTTTCCTCCCCGACTGATGTTGGCTCAAACTTGTCTTGTATACACACGGTCACTCAAATTTCAGAAATTCCGAACGTCAAGAACGCAGTGATGTATGATGAGCTGAGAAATTACGCTCAGTAGCCAGTGCGGCTCTTCTACTTGATTCCAAGCATGCGTGGTTCTTTGTGCGTCAGAATTGTGTACACACGATTGGAATTTACAACAATGGATTTTGTTGCCAGAAAATTTTAGATCGGGGGGGGGGGGGGAGGCAATGTAGGTTTCTCAGTAAATGGAGACCAAAAAAAGCATCTGATGCCATTTTATTGTAGGGGGGGAAATGTAGTCTCTAATACCCCCAAAACATTCTTAAGCAGTCTTCAGGGCTAAAGTGAATTTAACATGCGCAAAAAACTTCAGGCAGTGAAGGGTTGAACATATTACAGCTTAAGTCTTATTTCAAGCTGTTTTTGAAAAAGATGCACTCTGTTCCTGGGTGGCTATAATCGACTCCCTCTATGAAGGAAGCCATGGTAGCCATTTAGTCCTTTCAAAAAATGCCTGGTCTGCATGCACTTTTGTGCTAACGGGAAGTTACAAGGATATTGAATTTCTGCCAAAAAACAGGTATTTTCTGTAGTAGCTGAAAATGAATGCAGCTGCCACATTTTTAAGTGCTACAACGTTTTGGTTTATCTAATACTTCTGATAGTTTCCAAAAGCACTGAAATGCAGCACCGACTTTTACAACAAATGTGATTTGTCTTTCAATTAAAAACCCCAATAATGCAAAGTCAGTGGGAATTTTATTGATTAATGAACAAGCACCATGTTTCACTGCCTATACTTGAGCATAAAAATCCCTGCAACTTTCATCAGGGAAACAGGCCAGGTGAACTTGCCAGTGTGTCTATCTCCACATAGACCCCCGCCTCTTCTCGGGGAAAATTTGAGCTTGTATCTGATGCCTCACTACCTAAAATCATTCATATTGCTTTCTGAATTTGATTTTTGGCCACCCATGTTTCTTTCAGGCAAAGTCTTCTGTGCCAGCTAAGAACCAAGGCTTTATTAAGTCGCTCCTCTTAAGGATCTCTCGCATCTGGCCTCTGAAATATGTGGTAAGGACAAATGAATACTTAATTTTTACTTGACTTAAAGCCCAGTTCTGGTGTGTAGGTTTGTTTTTTGTGATCAGACAGGGTTTCAGAATTTTAAATACAGGCTTCCTTTTTTACTTCCTGTCCAAGTTATGGGTCATCGCACCTAGCAAGTGTTGTGGTTATGTTTGAAAATCTAACCTTTCTTTCTGAACTGACATGTGAATTTATTGCAAACAGTTGGTGATTTGACAACTATTACTCAAACAAAACCAGTCTGGAATTTGTGTGTTTTTTCAAACCTATATCTGAAAATCTTTGCAGCTCAGTAATTATATTAAAACATTCTGCTTTTAAATGTTGACACATCTAGGTTTGCCATGTGTTTAATGTATGACTGCTATGACTTTTTTTTTTTTTTTTTTTTTTTCCTCAGTTTGT
This sequence comes from Aquarana catesbeiana, assembly GCF_042186555.1. Taxonomy (NCBI): domain Eukaryota; kingdom Metazoa; phylum Chordata; class Amphibia; order Anura; family Ranidae; genus Aquarana; species Aquarana catesbeiana. Next base: position 560,818,270 of record NC_133324.1, read on the forward strand.
AATCCTGAAAAAGATTGCATCCTTTGCTGGCTTCACTGAAGTGGAAAACATTGGTATTGCTGATCCGATGCAGTCTACCAGAAGACGTTTGAGTGGCAAAAAGAGAATTGGGCGCTTGACTAGACTTATTCTCTTCGTCACTCCATACAGACTACAGTGTGCCTTGGGGTATCATGCTGCAGAAAAAATAGGAAATGCTAAATACTCTGACGGTAAGAGAAATGCATTACTAAGGGTTGGGAGTAATGCAATATGAAGGTGTACAAACAGAAGCTTTTACTTACAGAGATTAGGAAATCTCCTTTAAAACCACATGGGAAAGGGAGCAAGCGGAAACAAGATGACCTAGTGATTGAAGAGGAGCATCACAGTTGGGTAAAATTCATGGCTGAAGATCTACCAGATGAGGATCAAGAAGATGACCCTACATATGAGGCAAGTTATTTCTTACAAAGTTAACATGCACTGGTGTTCAAAAGGACAGTTGTGAAAGGATAAAAATATATTAAGGTGGTCTTGCGCTATTCCCTAATGCGCGTGTGTATAACATATTAAATGGGAATATTCCCAAACAATACTGTTAGTGATGCATAAACATACAAAAAAGCTGCCCAGTATAAATGTGATTCACATTTTTTCACATCTAGCATCTTTCCGCTTCCACCAACACCTCGGTGCTCAACAAACTTTCACCTCATGGGTATATAACATGAACCTTGGCTCATGATCCAAAAAGGGGTTAGGTGGCTCATCCCTCCAGAGACTCCTCAGAGATCCCGACTCTCATATGCGGATGAAGTAGACAAAAAGCCTCCAATCGTGTAGTACCCTTAAAATGATTGCTTGCTTACATCTCACTAAAGCAAGCTGCACACAGATGGATAACGGTGTTTTCCACCACTTCTGGTCTGCTGTGTACTCTGGCCACATCCTATGCACCATGTAACTTCTTCAGGGGACTGAAGTCATGTAACGTGTGGCCAGAGTACACAGCAGACCAGAAGTGACATGAGGCAGAAAAAATCGTTATCTATTTGTGCGCAGCTTGCTGTAGTGAGATGTAAGCAGTTTTAATTTTAATGGCACTATACTATTGGAGGATTTTGTCTACTTCATCCCCGTATGAGTCGGGATCTGAGGATTAACTGAGAAGTCTGGAAGGATGGGCTACCTAAACCCATATTGGGTGTTGAGCCAAGGCTCATGTTGTATACCTAATGAGGTGAGCACTGACTTTCACGTTTTATATTGGCAGCTTATTTGCACTTTACGAATCGCTAATAGAAATAGTCTGAATATTCCCAATACTATTTTATATACACCTACGCATTAGGGAATGGCGCAAGACCACTTTAATAGAATTTTTATTTTTTTATGCTTGTGAAGTTGTGAATTCATTAGGTATCGCAATGCTTTACAAGGTTATTTGGCTTGCACATGTCTGGTAGCACGAAGGACCACTTTTTTACTAGTTATGAAAGGATGCCGTTTGCTATTGATAGTATTTATGCTGTTTAATGTCGGTTTTGACCTCATTTGAGTCAGATTAGTAAGCCAAAGGCCTCTAGAAGGCAGACCACATTTCTCTCATGACAGGTGTACTTGGAACACTTATACACCAGAGATCAGTGTTTAAATTGTGTCTCTAGCCCAGTATGTCGTCTGAGTCTGACAGTGAAGAAAACCGATCCAAAAATGACACTGAAAGTGATGTGGAAGTAGAAGAGAAGGATGGCATCTTTATGCTGAAGGAATCTACACAAGTGAGTAGCAAAATATAATAAAACTGCCATGTTCTGTACGCATGGCACAAATGGAAGTGACTTCCAAGAAACCAGGTTTTACCTTAACGACAGCTGGAAATGCCAGTCAAAGATGGTGCCAGCTTAACTAGTGATGGTTGTGAATACCATGAGAGGTAAGGTCTATTGTGAGCATACATGGGTGCTGCTTTAACAAAATAAACATTTCGCATGTGGATCTACATTCATGGAATATCAGATATCCAATTCTTCTAATTAGCTTACGCTTTTATAAGGAGTATTCAATTGTTTTCTCATGTCTCTTGGCTCGGTTCACACTTGTGCGATGTAGGAACCCTGCAAATCCACTGCGGGTTCCCACACAGCAGTTCACACTGCCATATGCATAGCTCCCAGCTGTCCCTGATTTGGAGCAATGTCCCTCTTTTCTCCATTTGTCCCTCATTTTGGTCTGATCCATATAGTTGTATATAAAATGAGCTTTTTAACTTTCAAAGTTTCCCAATGCTAAAACTTTCATCCAAATTCTAGCTGGCTGCATCTGTAAATTTTAAAAGCCAATATAAAGGAATGGTAGTGGTAAAAAAAAACCCTTGTAGATTTAGTAAGCCCTGTTTTATTTGCCTTTAATGGCAGGGGGCATGTCCTATGCCTACATATGTTTGCTTGTAGGTGTCCATTCTAATCTCAATGTTGGGAGGTATGTCATATGTAAACTGCTCGGGGTGTCATTAACATTGTATTGACACTCACATTTCAGCTTGCATATTGCACTACGAACTGACAGTTCGGACATGAATCAAATCGCATGGGTGTGAACCAAGAGGGTCCTGTGCGAGTTCGGTCTGAATGCGCTATCAGCCATATTTTCTGTATCAAATCACATGCAATATCACACCTCACACACGTGTAAGCCAGGGCTCAGGTTATTAGCACCTGTGTGGGAGTTGCAGCATCCCACCATTGGCAGTGAAGATGGGAACACCAAGGAAGCTCACAGGACATCTGTGCTGGGATAAAGGAGAGCAGTATTTTGGCTCCACTTAAGGTGACAGTTTGTAGTGAGGTGGGGGGTGTGGTAAAACTGTCGCATATGAGGATGCAAACAAAAAGGTGAGGTCTTGAATGACTGGCTAAAAATTTTCAATTCAGTTGTACTTCCAATTTAAAATCGTACTGAATTCAGCACTTTACAGTACATGACTTCTGAGTGGTTGACATTGCTTAAGTTGTAGCTTAAAAACTAGGTAACCCCCTAAAAGCAGAACTTCACTCTCAATCAACTTTGACTTTTTTTTTTTTTTTAAATTCTTTATATATTTTACTTTTTACTCTTCAATTACTTGGTTTCCAGGCCTAGGCAAGTGTCATTCAGCCCAGGCAGGAGTCTTCAGGAGGGAGGAGGAAACCCTTTTACATGAGCATGCCTGAGCTAAGGGCAGATGGATTCCAGGAAATGCTACATGAATCATTTGCCCTTACTCAAGATGGCCACAGCCAGGAATGCTAGAGGGGCATTTTTGAAAGTGATTTCTCAGCAAAATAAAGCAGTTGGATGGATGGGAGTTTGCTTTGAATCTTCAACTTTTTTTTTTTTTCATTTTTTAGGACACACCAGCCAATGAGGAACACGTGCAAAATGGAGAAATTGAGCCTAACAATGAAGAGCAGAAAACATCTTCTGCAGGTCAGAAATCCAGTATCTTGTAGTTTTTGCTTTAGCACTGTTGGGCCTCTTGCACACTGCAGCTTAAAAAAGCTCAGGTGTGTGTAATGACACCACATGCACACGAATGTACACAAATGGCCACTGCATATTGTGAACTAAAACGCAAGAATAAGTTGTTGCGCGCATATACGTGAAAATGTATGCAGATGCATACAAAAAAAAAGTCTGCAGGAGTATTGTGCAAGGGGGGGGGGGGGGGCGCGCGCGCGCGCATCTAGTTTTGGTTAGAGTAGAGGGAAAGTGTTGCCTTTTGCTTCTACTTTTAAGCAACTGAATGTAGTGGTGTATGTGGGGAAATATATTTTCACCTCTTGATAAAATATGGAAGTTGTTGGTAAATGAGGTGTAGCTGTGTCCTTCACTTGGCACAGCATGCATTCTCTAGTTCAGCAAATGACCCCACTCTGGATTGGTAACTCAAATCGTTATGCCAAACTGCCTTACAAAAAAGCTTCCAATTAGTAAATGGCAGCTAGTGTCTCTTGGCAGGAAATGTGCTTAAAAGCCTCCTTATGTTAGAAGTATTGTGAACTCATACTGGCCTTCGTCACCCAGATTAGAGCCCTGACTAGCTTGTAATGCTCTGCTTACAGGAAGCTGTTTCACTATGGTGTGTAGTCTGTATGTGTGGGGGTCCCCCCATCTTGCCTTACAAGGTGGATCCAGATACATTGTAGTATGCACTGAGGACCTGGCTGTAGCTGGTATTGTGTTCTAGCCACCCCAACAAACCTTACAAAGGATGATATAAACCTTTGATCCATTCTCAAAACGGATGAAAGATGTGAACAAATAGTTTTGCTAATCTTGACTTGCAATTGTTAAAGCTCTGTGCTGTCACATGCAAATTGTGTAGATTTAATTCAACCTACTGTGGCAATATTTTAAAGACCTTTTTTGTTTCTTTTCTATAGAATGATCTACTAAATCCAGATGTAGTGTCCTAAACCTAATCAGCCATGACTTGCTACCTGTAACTTTGCTACTATGTTAATAAATATTTTTCAATTAGCATGGCTTCTAGAGTGGTGTGTTTATAATAAACAGCAAGATGTGTACTTTCTGTTAGTGACCTAAAGCAAATCTATTGAAGGGTGGTGCTGGAAATTTACACCTGTAGTATGATCAGCATAGTTCTGCACAAGATAGCAGGACAACAGTAGGCCTTAAGTCTATGGAAATTTTTTTTTTTTTTTCTGATTCAAGCGTCCCACTTGCCCTTACCACCTAAGGGGGTGGCTCCCCAGCTCATAAAGGCCTATAAATTGTTTGCTTTTTTTGCAAGACAAAAAAAAAAAATAGTCCAAGCTCTGAAAATTAAGCTGAGAATGCAGCCTGTGCTGCAGAGACCTACTTATCAGTTAGCAGGTGTCATTTCAGGAGGCTGCAAGCAGTTAAGGCTTTTCATTCTTATCACTTAGTGGTGTACTTGCAAGAGCAAAAATGTGCCACTAAGCAGAACACAGTAGGGTGCATTGGTTTAGTGAGTGCTGAGGCATGGGTTGGTTTAAGTGCTGCTGAAGTGGGGGACATTGGGAGAGGTTAGAGGATGAGACCAACATTATACAGACTCCATGGATGCTGTCTGCCTCGCATCACCACCCCTTTATGGGCACATTTATCTTGTCTATCCCGAACCCACATAGCTGACTTCTCCCTGTCATGGCATGTATTGAAGTGCTGTGCTACATTAGTTAACTAGTTCTCCACACTATAAACATGGTTAAAAAAAAAAAAAAAAAACCCCCAAGGTGCCTTGTAGTCCTGCTCACATACTGGATGTGGCATAGGCTACGACTGATCATAGACCACACAAAGCGGGTTTTACAATCATAGGAGTCAATTGCAAATTCATTGAGGAATGAAATTATTTCAACCCAAAATATGGTTACAGCACGGACACACTGATGTGCCACACTTATAGTTGCCCTTAAAGTGCAATTGAGGATCTTGCAACTTTCAGGTTGAAAAACTCACACAAATCCCTTCCCAAAGTGGGTTCCCTTCTAGCAACTATATTACCGTCCTGTAAAATATTTGCACATCACCATACAAGATGGACAGACTTTTTTTTTTTTATTTTTTTTTTTTTTTGTTGACCTTCCTCATTTTATCAAACTTGGTTCTGTAGTCTATAGAAAGGGTTAATCTGTTTAATTTCCTGAATTCCTCTTCAACATATATTTGTGTTTTTTTTGTTTTGTGGCAATCGTGGGTGCTTTTATCATCCATATGGGATGACCCTTATTGAGGAACCATTTGTATAGAGGCCTCCTAGTCTTTGCTACATATGTGTACCTTGCCAAAACTGGCCCACCGGGGATCCCTTGCTTTTATAATATGAAAAAACAAATCGGCGCAAATATGTATGTAACAATAGCAGATAGCTGAACACCAGGGTCAATCAAAAATCCCTGAAAGACATATAAAACAGATGGTGCAGCGCTAAAAAGATATACTTTTTTTTTTTTTTTTTTTTTGTTTTATGAACCAAGTGGTCATCCGTGATGTAACATGCAGAAGACTCAGTGTGTGTGGCCTCTCACCTCAGCACAGGGACCCTTTAATTACAGAGGGTCAAATGCACCTTCCCTTATGGGTCAATATGGATGATTGGCAGCAGATCCCGATTGGTCTGGATACAGCAAAAAGCAAGGACTATGCAGTGTAGGAAACTCCCAAGGCATATGACTCATGTAAGCAAAAAGGGGTACAACAGTGCGCGCCGCAAGGTAAACTAATTTTATTAATGAACAATTAAAATCAAACTTACAAACAAGGCACTATTCCAGTGCCACATGCATAAGCGTGTGGGTAAACAAGGATGCGAGATTGCTGCGGATGAAGTCACAACGCTTCCTTCCGACAGAAGGAAGCGTTGTGACATCAAACATGACCCATGAATGCCCCTCATTCCATGCAAAGCCATCTAAAATGTTTAACATGGTTTGCATATTTTTAAGTAGCTGGGAAGCCATTCCACTAAGGCTTGTAACCTTGTCCCTCTAACATTGTCCCAACCTTACATTGAGTGAACTGATACTTTATATCATGGGCCTGCCTTTGTAGGGGGGCCTAGACCTTTTGGGTCTTTGGTAAGTGGTGGAACATGGAAGAGTGGGGTGCTCAGTTTTTAACTTATTGCCCCCCTTTCTGATTTAAAATCACCTAGCTGGATACCTCTAGTAACCAAGAGCAGTTTTACGTTTTTGTGGGGTCCCCTTTAATCTAATAGGTCTGCTGTAGATCCTCCTTGTGCTGCCTGTATTCAGCAGTGCGGTGTGAGATGGCTCTACATCAGTGGACATAGACATATTAAATTTTTTTTTTTTTAAAAACATGTTTACGGTCTTATTCACTTTACCCATTCACCAAAAATGTGTGAAGAGGTGCCCCCAATCACATGGGGGGGGGGGGGGGCCAGACCCCCCACAGCCTGGGGTTGTAGTAAAGAGGCCCTTGTCTCCATCGGGACAAGGTGCTTTGGGGTGGGGCAGAGCCCCAATGCATCCCGCCAAATGATGGTGTGGGGGCTGCTTGCCCCCACCTTTCCTGGGTGCTGGATGGGGGCACCCCACACTGGGTTTTCCCAGAATTTTTCTATTGCTGTCATTGTCTTGTGCAGCATTTTGAGCTGCCAGAGGGGAAGACAGCTGATGCATAATTTGGTTAAGGTAGCGGTGGCTAGCTTCCTGGCCCACCGCTTAACAACCAGCTATTCTTCACACAGGATTTGAATAGTTTGACCGATCTGAATTCGAATCGTTCTGAATTTGGAGTTCATTTAGAAAATGAAATTTAGCATAAACTAATTCCAAAACAACACTAAATGAAAACTAACGAATATATCCAAAACAAATCTTTTCATTCTGCACATGTCTAGTATTTAGCCTGTGTATGTCCTTTGGCCTCCTTCTGCTACTTTTCATGTTGGTAGAAGTTTGAGGGTTGATTTGTGCTTTTTCTTTTACGTTTTTCACTTGGCGCTTTTCAGTTTGTTTCTGAATGGCCTTTCGTCAACCTGACATGTTGCGGAATCGAGGGAGATAACGTGTTATTTTAAAATTGGCCTTGGAGTTATTGGTTTGACTTTTTTTTTTTTTTTTTTTTATGCACAATAAAAAAAAGTGGAGAATAATACTTATGTGTTTTTACATCAAATGACAGTTTGGGAGTAGGCAGTTTAATTTAAAAAAAAAAAAAAAATAAAAAAAGTTGACAAGGGGAAACCAACATCTTTATCTTTGATCTTATAAACTAGGGGATAATGGTGTTGTAACTTTCCCAAACCCCCCCCCTAATATTCTTGATGGAACTAGGGGGGAAGCCTTTGAAAATTTTGTTTGCAATAACTCGATCAGTGTCAACAGCAAAGCAGCTTCATTCTTATCCCATTAAAGAAAATTGTGTGCTGCATTTGAAGATTTCATAGTTTGCCACGTCTCAAATGTTCTCCATTACAACCGCTAGTTTATAAGACCGACCGCTTCTGCTTACGATCATGCGTTTTTGTACTTTTAGACTTTTGTCTGGTCTTGTGTACACACGATTGGACAATCCGACACACATTTTGTTGGCGGAAAACTTTAAGTCGGACTTTCTGCCAACAAATGTTGGCTAGTATGTCAACAAATGTCTAAAGGAGCATACACATGGTTGGATTCTCTGCTGACAGCCAACATTTCTCGTCGGAAAATTTGATCGTGTGTATGGACGGGGCTTTAGACACTTGCATACAGGTGGACATTTCACTAATCCTATGACTTCTGAAGGTAATTGGTTGCGCCAGATCTTTTATGGGCTTCATAACAAAGGGGTGAATACATACACATGCCAATTATCAGTTTTTGATTTCTGAAAAATTGTTTTATGTATACACCTTACTTCACCAACTTAGACTATTGTGTTCTGATCATCACCTATAATTCAGATTAAAAAAAAAATTGCACTAAAACTAAAGGCTGTAATGTAACAAAATAGGGGGATTGAATACTTTTTGCAAGGCCCTGTTTATTCCATTAAGTACTCCATAGTTACCCATAACATACAGGGCTTTAACTCCCCAGTCAAAAGGATTAAAGCCCTCCAATGTTATCACTCCCAGTGAGCTGATGTCGTGTGTGTGTGGGGGTTTTTTTTTTTTTTTTTTTACAGGAAATTCACTTTTCTAAGACCTCGCCTCCTAGATATCTTAGTGCTAAATACCCACAATATTTGTCCTTGGGCCCAGGAAAAAAGGGGGGTGGCAGTTTGTTTCTCTAAACAAACCCTTTTCACACCCATCACTATAGCCAAGGACAAGAATGGTTGATATATTATGATGGTGGGATGCCTTCGTAACCAATTGGTTTAATTTTATTTACTTTTTATGCACCGAATTCTAGACAGGTGGAGCAAGATGTTTGAGGTGTTAGATCAGGATTGTTGGATAAACCTGACTCTACTAAGACTATTCTCAAGCAAATGCCCAACAGCAGCAGTAAAGTGGCGTGCCTATTTCACTTATACAATTTAATTGATGCCTGGTGGGAGACAAACCCCTCTGCTAGAGATTACACACACTTTTCGCAGGTACATAATACATACTCTTGTATAGACCACTTTTTCATACACACTTCCTTGCTTTCATACATAACGTCGGTGAACATTTTGTCTGACCATTCCCTGATTAAACTATCATTGACTGGCCTTTGGCCTAAACCACACCTTCTCCATGGCGCTTTAATTAGGCCTTATTAAATGACCCCACACTATATGCTGAAATGGAATTACAGGCCTATTTTTGAGAACTTGTCATTGGATACATCCCCTGCCATAAATTGGGCAACTCATAAGGCTATATGGGGTAAACTTAAGCAGCTAGGGATCAGGGCCAAACAAGTCTAGAAGCTGACCTAGACAGTCTCATGAAGGAGCAGCATATGGCCCCTCAGGTTGATATTAGACATTGGCACCAAACCTATCTAGCCGCAGCAATCCTAAGTCTAACTACCCTAGCAGAAAAATGTATTCGCTGGTCGAAACATAAATATTATACAATGGGTGACAAACCTACTGCAATGCTGGCTAGAAAATTGTTACCCTGGGTACATATGCTCACATTGTGACTATCCAGGATATTGTGTTGGGTGTCCCATGAACTAATTATACAGGAATTCCATAAATTCTACACTAAACAGCATAGCATGCCAGATCAGTTTTTGCAAATAAAAGCAGATGCGTTTTTCTAAGATATTCCACTGCCCCAGCTTTCAAACTCATGTCGAACTTGTGGATAAAGAATTCACAGAATCGGAGATCAGAATGGCTTTAAAAACTATACATCCCTCTAAAGCAGGGATATGCAATTAGCGGACCTCCAGCTGTTGCAAAACTACAAGTCCCATCATGCCTCTGACAGCCACAAGCATGACACAGAGGCAGAGTCTTGCTATGCCTCATGGGACTTGTAGTTCTGCAACAGCTGGAGGTCTGCTAATTGCATATCCCTGCTCTAAAGCACCAGGCCCAGATGGCTTCTTGGGCTATTATTATAGGAAATATCAAGAAATCCTGATTTTCCCCATCTGTGCTCCTACTTTAATGACCTGAGAGAGTAATAACACCCCATGAAAACGCAGCATACATCCATGTTATACCGAAACTGGGAAGAGATCATGGAGAGAGCTCTTATTACCATCCAATTTCTTTAATAAACGTGGATTTAAAAATGACAAAAGTGCTAGCCCTTAGATTAAATTCTTTCCTTCCACAATATATTCATCTAGATCAGGCGAGCTTTGTCCCTAATCGCCAGGCATCAGATCTGCAGAATTATAGGTATACTCTCAACCACAAGCAGGGGCGTAACTACCACCATAGCGACCCATGCGGGCGCTATGGGGCCCGCAGCCGAGTGGGGCCCAGTGAGGATAAGAGCACCGCTGGCACAGTGGAAGAGAGAGGAAAGGAAGAGGTGAGCTGTCCGTATCAGCAGAGAGCTGAATTGCCCGATGTAATAGCTTTCATTAGAACTTCCAGTGTTCCCGGGGCTCACGTCACATAGCTCCACCTTTTGGCCCGGTGCCTTTGATAGACAGAACGCCGATCCAATGCGGGAAATGTGACATCATCAAAGGTGTCGGGCCAAGAGGTGGGGCTATGTGACGATGAGCCCCGGGAAGACAGGAAATTTAAATGAAAGCTATTACAGCGGGCAATCCCACTCTCTCCTAATCCGGGTGGCTTGCTTCTTCCTCTGCATAGGTGGGGCTGTATGGGGCACAGGCAGGTCACGCTGAATTGGGCACAGGTCAGGCTGCATTGACACTAGGGCAGCTGTGGGGGGGGGCTGTTTGTAGGGGGGGCCCATACCACATTTTGCTATGGGGCCCTGCTATTTCTAGTTACGCCCCTGACCACAAGGGACCTAGACAGGGCATGCTGCTTTCGTTGGATATCTATGAAGTGTTAGATTCCCTATCCTGGGATTATCTGTTAAATGTTTTATCCCACTTTGGGTTTTGCAAACACTTTCTGGCTTTCCTTTGAACACTGTACGACACACCAACAGTGTCTTTGATGCCTAGAGGATATTCCTCCCGATCCCTCGATATTCATAGGGGGAACTCTGCAGGGGTGCCCTTTTTATCCCCACTGCTGTTCATTCTAGCAATGGAACCGCTTGCAATAAAGATACATAATTGTCCAGATGTTAGGGGTATAGAATGCGGAGACGGAACATAAATGTATACTTTTGGCTGATGACATCTTGATGGTTATGTCATCACCTATCGCCTCACTCCCCAACCTATATGCAATACTACAACCCTTTTCAGGAATCTCGGGTCTTAAAATTAACCATGATAAAGCTAGGGCATTGATAATCTCTGTGCAGAGTACCACCCAGAAAGCCCTCGAACAATCCTACCAATTTCAGTGGGAGCCGGAAGCTCTTCCTTACCTAGGAATTAATTTGACCCCTTCCTTACATACACTTCTTTTTTTTTTTTTTTTTTTTTTTTTTTTATATACTCGCACAATTACCCTTCCCTATATAGATGTTTGACAGCAGACCTAGCCAGATGGCAAATTCACCCTCCATCGTGGTTTGGCAGATTACACTCAATAAAAATATTCTTCAGAGAATCTTGTATTTTGTTTCGCACTATAGCAGTGGCGCTTATTAGATCTGACCTGACGACATTCCAGAAAAATCTTCTCCCGTTTATTTGGGGAGACAAGAGGCCCAGGGTAGACAGGCATACACTGTTTACACCAAAACAGAAGGGGGGTCTTGGACGCTCAACGTATGTGGTTGCCGATGAAGGAGAGGCCAACGATTTTTTGCCCCTCCCTCTCCTTGTTAGGCATTTGGGACAGACTGTCGACTCAGAAATTCAAATCACCCCACAACCCATTAGCTCCCCTTTTGGGGATTTCACCCTGGGCCTCGCCCAACCCCCACCCCCCGCTTTTGATTGGTGGTCCAACAAGGCTTCATATGGATTTCAGACCTTTATGGCCAAAAAGGAATAGTATCCAAAGGATTGCTAATAGAAAAACACCACTTACTAGACTCTGAACTCTGTAGATACGCAAATGTGACCTCGCAAATATGTCACCTATGGAGAACATGTGCCGTCATTATGACAAAATTTGAGGTCACGTATCCGCAATATATACTACTTTAACGTATGTCTCAGTAAAACAGAATTGTATGGTCCAGGGCCGTCTTTAATATTGGTTGGGCACTGGGCAAAAATGTTCTTGGGGCCCCCAACCCCCCCCATTGCAATTTCGCTCACTACCTGCTCTGAGACATACAATAAATAGCAGCTAGACTCAAAATCAGTTTACTGTATCAGATCAGGCAGCTATTGCGATTGGTTGCCAGAAGTTACAGCATATCATTAACACTGACTGACTGGTTGCTGGAGGTTACAGCACACATTACAGCTCACTGATTAGTTGCTAGAGATTACAGCACATGATTTCTGCTTGTTTGGTTGCTAGAGATTACTGTACAGTAATACTGCTCACTGGTTGCTAGAGGTTACAGCACATCATCTCCTCACTACCTGCACACCATGGACTGGGGAGGCGAGGGGACCCATTAATAGACAGAAAACTCCTAGGGATCTTAGAACTCCTGGGATCAGTGGCAGTGATGGGTGGAGGGGAGGGTGTGATCAATGGCAATGCTGATAAATTTTTTTTTTTTTTTTTTTTTTTTACCAACTACCAATGTAAAGAGGAGTTTCAACACTGGCCACCAATGTAATAGGGGTTTACACTGACCACTAATGTAATAGAAGCATTCACAGTAACCACCAATGTAAGAAGGGACTTACACTGACCACCAATGGCCACTAGTGTGAATGAAAGGATTCTACACCAAGCACCAATGTAATGAGAAGATTTACACTGACCACCAATGTAACTGAGACATTTAGCCTGCGTTCACATTTGTGTGTGTCAGGAACGTATGCAAAATCTGCACGCTGCCCTTTAGCAGAAACACAGCAATGCCATCAATTGTTAATGACACCCTCACACATCTGCTGACATGTGCCTTGGCACCGTGTGATTTTAAAAAAGGGTTAGGGACCTTCTCCCGCATTTCTAGCACATAGAGCAGCCTATTGAAATGAATGGACTGTCCTACACGCTACCTACATCTTTTATCCACCCTGTCAGTACAGCTTCGCATCCTAAAACCCCTGCTTACCTCTGCACCCCAAACCTCCCCCATCCTCTCCACTCCAACTCTCCATCCCTTTAACTCTACCTGCCTCCTCTGCTCATCTTTGTACCCACCTTCCTTACCTCCATACATCCCCTCCTTGCTCACCTGTGCACCCCAAACTGTAATTCCTTCTCTGCCTACCTCTGCACACCCCACACTACCCTCCCCCCACCAATTTGCTTGCCTTTGCAGAACAGGCAGATGTTAGGCTTAATGACCACAGTTGTAGGCATGACTTTCAAGCATGCTCCTTTACCTCCCCAGTGGGCAGAATTCAGTATAGGTGATGGTGGATTTGACCTCAGGGGGGCATGATATACATATGAATGCTGCCACTATTTAAATATTAATGCCAGTTATTTACATGTAAACACAGGGTCCGCAGGTGAGACATCCGTACACAATAGGGCAGAGCTGGGCAGCATTAGTAGCAGCAATTCACACTGAGATATTGGGACACAGCACAGGACTAAAACTTCACGGAACAAGGGAATTTAAACCAGGATAGTTGGCAAGTATGAGGCAGCTGCTTTGGGCCCCACAACAATGACAGGGCCCAGGGCAGCTGCCCCTTTTGCCCTGCCTTAAAAACGGCATTGGTATGGCCCAATGGGAACAGGACATCCAGGAGACCCTGGAACTTGAGGAATGGCACTCAATAGCATTAACCGCTTCTAGATTACTTGTCAACACTTCAATTGTAGAAGCAAATTATAAGGTTTTATTGAGGTGATATTTGGTACTGGCTAGACTCATAGTTGCCAACATTGCAAAAAAAATATGTGGGACACTTTTTTGGCTGTAGGCGAAGCCGTATAATAATTAGGGGGCGGGGCATGTGTTTGTAGGCGTGACATAGCAATAAAAAATAAAACTGCGGCGTGTGAAAAATGGGTGTGGTTTATGTGAAATAGTGGGTGTGGCTCAAAGGGGGTGTGGTTAGAGTCTGAGGTGAATGAGGAAGGGAGAGAGGGGAATGAAGGGACAGCAGCCCCAGATCCTGCACAACAATAGAAATATGTGTATTCTAGAAAGAAAATCATTCAACTCGCCATAATGCAGAATCAGTAGGATCCCTGAGCGTGTCACTAGCTATGTCGCCTGCCCCCAGCAGAGTCCGCCCTTGCATCAGGTGCCCCCAGCAGAGTCAGTATAGACCCCCTCAGTGCAGACCCCCTCAGCAGACCACCCTCAGTGCAGACCCTCCCCTCCCATAATGCCCCCCAGGCAGCACATATCCATTACAGCATGAGCGGCCGCTGGCGCCATGTGTTCAGTGGAGAGAGAGGAGGGGCCGATCCGTGCGAGAGGAGAAGCCGATTCATTGGCTGCACGGATTGAGCCCCCTTTCTCTCTTCATTGAACACAAGGGGGAACGATCTAGCGGCGGCTCCGGCGGCCATTTTGCTGAAGCCAGCTGCAAAAAAAGGTAAAATGGAAACATTCCCAATTTCCCTGGGCAAATCCTGATTTGGGACAGCCTCCGATCGGGACGAGGGTCCCAAAATTGGGATTGTCGGGATTGTCCCGGGAAAATCGGGACTGTTGGCAACTATGTAGACTGGCCACTTTTGTTCCTGGGGGTTCTTCTAAATGCTTTCGGGGCTGTGGTCAGGAAGGGACGGCATATCGTATATGCTGGCAATGCTCCAATGTACGGAGGTTTTGGATCAGGGTCTATAACTTCATTTATACTCTCACCCAAATCAACCTGACCAAGTCCTCAAGGCACGCACTCCTGGCTTGTAAAGTAGAGGATGCCTACTTTACAATTCATATTACATTCATACATTTGTATTCATATTTGTATAGGCTAAATCACAATAGCTAAGAACTGGAAGTCAGCAGCCATACCATTTGACCAACTTAACCACTTGCCGACCGGGCCATAGCCGAAAGACGGCTACAGCGGGTCGGCTTATTCTGGGTGCACATCCGTGGGACGTCATTCCAGAATGTTGCTCCCGCGCGCCCTCTGGGGTGCGCACCGGGGAACATCTGTGACCGCCGGGTCCGGAGGATCCGGCGCATCACGGATCACGGTAAATAGCCACTGATCGCGGCTGCTTACCATGTGATCGTTCTGTCAAATGACGGAGCGATCACTTGTAAACAAACCGGCGTCACGTCATGACGCCGGTTCCTCCCTCCCCTCTCTGTACCGATGGGTACAGTGCGAGGGGAGAGGGGGAGAGATTGCAGCACTGCTGTGGGCTGGATGTTTAGTGCCCACAGCGCTACTCAGTGTCAATAATCTGCAACACTGTGCAATACTCTGCCAATACTCACCAATACTCTGCCAACTCTACTCTTAATGTGTTTACATATTAGATGTTCACTTACCACACTTATTACCCAACAGGTATAGATTATTTCTTCAGCACTTTTTCACAGATATATGTTGCAAATGTAAATGCACATCTTTAGCGCTGCATGTTTTTTATTTTTATTTATCTGTGCTAGTGCTAGACAATGCACTTCAATACATAAAATGTGATCACAAAGAATAAAATAAAATCGCGTGATAACAGGGCATCTGTAGGCATTAGCAACCCGACATGTTTCGGACCATCGTCCTTCTACTGAGGCAAGGATGGTCCGAAACATGTCGGGTTGCTAATGCCTACAGATGCCCTGTTATCACGCGATTTTATTTTATTCTTTGTGATCGCGTTTTATGTATTGAAGTGCATTGTCTAGCACTTTTTCAGCTTTTAAATAAAGCTTCCTTTTTTAACCGATTCATGCCCTATGTGGAGAATTTTTTGCTGTTATCTCCCCTCATAAATGGGACCCTGCTGAGCCCCAGCCATTTGTCTTTGGATACTCCTTCTGTCTGAGAGAGAGACTCCAATTGACTGGGAACTTCCATACCACCGAACGGTGACTGTCGCTCTGGATGTGACTCCCCATCAGGACTTCTCCAGCCGGATACCCTTGGGATCGTTGAATCCCTCAAGCCTGTATGACACTCCACCGTACGGTGACTGTGTCCACGTCTTCTGGTAAGGATATTAATTTCTACCATTTGCAGTCTCCATTTGGAACTTAGAAGATTCATGTGCAGAGTGTCTCCTCATACAGAGTCTTTTTCAGCCCCCACTCCACATGGAGTCGCGACACCATCCATGCCCATGAATCCCCATGTGCTTTTGGATTAACAGATGATCCACCATACATTTATGGACCTTTTTCTTAACCACTTGCCGACCGCCGCACGACTATATACGTCGGCAGAATGGCACGGGCAGGCAAAAGGACTTACAGGTACGTCCTTGCCTGCCCGCGGGTGGGGGGTCCGATCGGACCCCCCCCCCGGTGCCTGCGGCGGTCGGCAAATCTCCCACGGCGATCGGTGGTGAGGGGGAGGCCATCCATTCGTGGCCCCCCCCTCGCGATCGCTCCCAGCCAATGGGATCATTTCCCTGCCTCTGTATTGTACACAGAGGCAGAGGAAATTATGTCATCTCTCCTCGGCTCGGTATTTTCCGTTCCGGGCCGAGGAGAGAAGACTGCAATGTGAGTGCACCAACACACTACACACAGTAGAACATGCCAGGCACACAAAACACCCCGATTTCCCCCCCCCCCGATCGCCCCCCGATTCCCCCCCCCCCAATCACCCCCCCCGTCACAAACTGACACCAAGCAGGTGGTTTTTTTTTTTTCTGATTACTGTATTGGTGTCAGTTTGTGACAGTTACAGTGTTAGGGCAGTGAGTGTTAGGCCCCCTTTAGGTCTAGGATACCCCCCTAACCCCCCCTAATAAAGTTTTAACCCCTTGATCACCCCCCCGTCACCAGTGTCGCTAAGCGATCATTTTTCTGATCGCTGTATTAGTGTCGCTGGTGACGCTAGTTAGTGAGGTAAATATTTAGGTTCGCCGTCAGCGTTTTATAGCGACAGGGACCCCCATATACTACCGAATAAATGTTTTAACCCCTTGATTGCCCCCTAGTTAACCCTTTCATCACTGTATAACCGTTACGGGTGACGCTGGTTAGTTTGTTTATTTTTTATAGTGTCAGGGCACCCGCCGTTTATTACCGAAATAAAGGTTTAGCCCCCTGATCGCCCGGCGGTGATATGCGTCGCCCCAGGCAGCGTCAGATTAGCGCCAGTACCGCTAACACCCACGCACGCAGCATACGCCTCCCTTAGTGGTATAGTATCTGTACAGATCAATATCTGATCCGATCAGATCTATACTAGCGTCCCCAGCAGTTTAGGGTTCCCAAAAACACAGTGTTAGCGGGATCAGCCCAGATACCTGCTAGCACCTGCATTTTGCCCCTCCGCCCGGCTCAGCCCAGCCCACCCAAGTGCAGTATCGATCGATCACTGTCACTTACAAAACACTAAACGCATAACTGCAGCGTTCGCAGAGTCAGGCCTGATCCCTGCGATCGCTAACAGTTTTTTTGGTAGCGTTTTGGAGAACTGGCAAGCACCAGCCCCAGGCAGCGTCAGGTTAGTGCCAGTAGCGCTAACACCCACGCACGCACCGTACACCTCCCTTAGTGGTATAGTATCTGAACTGATCAATATCTGATCTGATCCGATCAGATCTATACTGGCGTCCCCAGCAGTTTAGGGTTCCCAAAAACGCAGTGTTAGTGGGATCAGCCCAGATACCTGCTAGCACCTGCGTTTTGCCCCTCCGCCCGGCCCAGCCCAGCCCACCCAAGTGCAGTATCGATCGATCACTGTCACTTACAAAACACTAAACGCATAACTGCAGCGTTCGCAGAGTCAGGCCTGATCCCTGCGATCGTTAACAGTTTTTTTGGTAGCATTTTGGTTAACTGGCAAGCGCCAGTGGCCTAGTACACCCTGGTCGTAGTCAAACCAGCACTGCAGTAACACTTGGTGACGTGGCGAGTCCCATAAGTGCAGTTCAAGCTGGTGAGGTGGCAAGCACAAATAGTGTCCCGCTGCCACCAAGAAGACAAACACAGGCCCGTCGTGCCCATAATGCCCTTCCTGCTGCATTCGCCAATCCTAATTGGGAACCCACCACTTCTGCAGCGCCCGTACTTCCCCCATTCACATCCCCAACCAAATGCAGTCGGCTGCATGAGAGGCATTTTTATGTCCTCCTGAGTACCCCTACCCAACGAACCCCCCCAAAAAAGATGTTGTGGCGTGACACCCGCTATTATTGTCCCTCCTGTCCTGACAATCCTGGTCTTTGCATTGGTGAATGTTTTGAACGCTACCATTCACTAGTTGAGTATTAGCGTAGGGTACAGCATTGCACAGACTAGGCACACTTTCACAGGGTCTCCCAAGATGCCATCGCATTTTGAGAGACCCGAACCTGGAACCGGTTACAGTTATAAAAGTTACAGTTACAAAAAAAGTGTAAAAAAAAAAAAAAAAAAAAAACACAAACAAAAATATAAAATAAAAAATAATAGTTGTCGTTTTATTGTTCTCTCTCTATTCTCTCTCTCTCTATTCTCTCTATTGTTCTGCTCTTTTTTACTGTATTCTATTCTGCAATGTTTTATTGTTATTATGTTTTATCATGTTTGCTTTTCAGGTATGCAATTTTTTATACTTTACCGTTTACTGTGCTTTATTGTTAACCATTTTTTTGTCTTCAGGTACAGCATTCACGACTTTGAGTGGTTATACCAGAATGATGCTTGCAGGTTTAGGTATCATCTTGGTATCATTCTTTTCAGCCAGCGGTCGGCTTTCATGTAAAAGCAATCTTAGCGGCTAATTAGCCTCTAGACTGCTTTTACAAGCAGTGGGAGAGAATGCCCCCCCCCCCCCCCCCACACCGTCTTCCGTGTTTTTCTCTGGCTCTCCTGTCTCAACAGGGAACCTGAGAATGCAGCCGGTGATTCAGCCAGCTGACCATAGAGCTGATCAGAGACCAGAGTGGCTCCAAACATCTCTATGGCCTAAGAAACCGGAAGCTACGAGCATTTTATGACTTAGATTTCGCCGGATGTAAATAGCGCCATTGGGAAATTGGGGAAGCATTTTATCACACCGATCTTGGTGTGGTCAGATGCTTTGAGGGCAGAGGAGAAATCTAGGGTCTAATAGACCCCAATTTTTTCAAAAAAGAGTACCTGTCACTACCTATTGCTATCATAGGGGATATTTACATTCCCTGAGATAACAATAAAAATGATTAAAAAAAAAAAAAATGAAAGGAACAGTTTTAAAATAAGATAAAAAAGCAAAAAAATAATAAAGAAAAAAAAAAAAAAAAAAAAGCACCCCTGTCCCCCCTGCTCTCGCGCTAAGGCGAACGCAAGCGTCGGTCTGGCGTCAAATGTAAACAGCAATTGCACCATGCATGTGAGGTATCACCGCGACGGTCAGATCGAGGGCAGTCATTTTAGCAGTAGACCTCCTCTGTAAATCTAAAGTGGTAACCTGTAAAGGCTTTTAAAGGCTTTTAAAAATGTATTTATTTTGTTGCCACTGCACGTTTGTGCGCAGTTGTAAAGCATGTCATGTTTGGTATCCATGTACTCGGCCTAAGATCATCTTTTTTATTTCATCAAACATTTGGGCAATATAGTGTGTTTTAGTGCATTAAAATGTAAAAAAGTGTGTTTTTTTTTTTTTTCCCCAAAAAATGCGTTTGAAAAATCGCTGCGCAAATACTGTGTGAAAAAAAAAAAATGAAACACCCACCATTTTAATCTGTAGGGCATTTGCTTTAAAAAAAATATATAATGTGTGGGGGTTCAAAGTAATTTTCTTGCAAAAAAAAATAATTTTTTTCATGTAATCAAAAAGTGTCAGAAAGGGCTTTGTCTTCAAGTGGTTAGAAGAGTGGGTGATGTGTGACATAAGCTTCTAAATGTTGTGCATAAAATGCCAGGACAGTTCAAACCCCCCCCAAATGACCCCATTTTGGAAAGTAGACACCCCAAGCTATTTGCTGAGAGGCATGTCGAGTCCATGGAATATTTTATATTGTGACACAAGTTGCGGGAAAGAGACAAATTTTTTTTTTTTTTTTTTTTTTGCACAAAGTTGTCACTAAATGATATATTACTCAAACATGCCATGGGAATATGTGAAATTACACCCCAAAATACATTCTGTTGCTTCTCCTGAGTACGGGGATACCACATGTGTGAGACTTTTTGGGAGCCTAGCCGCGTATGGGACCCCGAAAACCAAGTACCGCCTTCAGGCTTTCTAAGGGCGTAAATTTTTGATTTCACTCTTCACTGCCTATCAGTCTCGGAGGCCATGGAATGCCCAGGTGGCACAAAACCCCCCCAAATGACCCCATTTTGGAAAGTAGACACCCAAAGCTATTTGCTGAGCGGTATAGTGAGTATTTTGCAGACCTCACTTTTTGTCACAAAGTTTTGAAAATTAAAAAAAGAAAAAAAAAATTTTTTTTTTTTGTCTTTCTATATTTTCAAAAACAAATGAGAGCTGCAAAATACTCACCATGCCTCTCAGCAAATAGCTTGGGGTGTCTACTTTCCAAAATGGGGTCATTTGGGGGGGGTTTGTGCCACCTGGGCATTCCATGACCTCCGAAACTGTGATAGGCAGTGAAGAGTGAAATCAAAAATGTACACCCTTAGAAATCCTGAAGGCGGTGATTGGTTTTCGGGGTCCCGTACGCGGCTAGGCTCCTAAAAAGTCCCACACATGTGGTATCCCCGTACTCAAGAGAAGCAGCAGAATGTATTTTGGGGTGCAATTCCACATATGCCCATGACCTGTGTGAGCAATATATCATTTAGTGACAACTTTGTGCAAAAAAAAAAAAAAATAAATAAATTGTCACTTTCCTGCAACTTGTGTCAAAATATAAAATATTCCATGGACTCAACATGCCTCTCAGCAAATAGCTTGGGGTGTCTACTTTCCAAAATGGGGTCATTTGGGGGGGGGGTTTGTGCCATCTGGGAATTTTATGGCCTTCAAAACTGTGATAGGTAGTGAGGAGTAAAATCAAAAATGTACGCCCTTAGAAATCCTGAAGGCAGTGATTGGTTTTCGGGGCCCTGTATGCGGCTAGGCTCCCAAAAAGTCCCACACATGTGGTATCCCCATACTCAGGAGAAGCAGCTAAATGTATTTTGGGGTGCAATTCCACATATGCCCATGGCCTGTGTGAGCAATATATCATTTAGTGACAACTTTTTGTAATTTTTTTTGTCATTATTCAATCACTTGGGACAAAAAAAATGAATATTCAATGGGCTCAACATGCCTCTCAGCAATTTCCTTGGGGTGTCTACTTTCCAAAATGGGGTCATTTGTGGGGGTTTTGTACTGCCCTGCCATTTTAGCACCTCAAGAAACGACATAGGCAGTCATAAATTAAAGGCTGTGTAAATTCCAGAAAATGTACCCTAGTTTGTAGGCGCTATAACTTTTGCGCAAACCAATAAATATACACTTATTGACATTTTTTTTACCAAAGACGTGGCCAAATACATTTTGGCCTAAATGTATGACTAAAATTGAGTTTATTGGATTTTTTTTAGAACAAAAAGTAGAAAATTATCATTTTATTTCAAAATTTTCAGTCTTTTTCCATGTATAGCGCAAAAAATAAAAACGGCAGAGGTGATCAAATACCATCAAAAGAAAGCTCTATTTGTGGGAAGAAAAGGACGCAAATTTCGTTTGGTTACAGCATTGCATGACCGCGCAATTAGCAGTTAAAGCGACGCAGTGCCAAATTGTAAAAAGTGCTCTGGTCAGGAAGGGGGGGTAAATCCTTCCGGGGCTGAAGTGGTTAATGTGTTTACATATTAGATGTTCACTTACCACACTTATTACCCAACAGGTATAGATTATTTCTTCAGCACTTTTTCACAGATATATGTTGCAAATGTAAATGCACATCTTTAGCGCTGCATGTTTTTTATTTTTATTTATCTGTACACTGTCTACCACATTGTTACATGCCGGCAGCTATTATTCACACTTTTTTTGTAATAGCGCAATTATTGTTTGGTTTTATTGATTATCAACATATATCACTATCACAAATGCGACCCTGGTAGTTCCAAGACTGGTGTCAGTTTTTTATTTTATTTTATTTTTCCCAAATCATCTTCCAGCACAGCTACCCGAGAGGCCCCTCCCACCTAGACAGGAAACACATGATCCACATTCGATAAAAAGCTATCACATAGACATCACATCAGTTTTATGTGTTTCCTCCAGCCAGCCTGTTCCCTTTTTTTTTTTTTTTTTTTTTTTTTTTTTTTTTTTAATTTTCATCCTTTTTTAAACTCAGAGGACTTCTGCCTCACTGCGCCTGGAGAGTGGATGTCATGGCCGCTGGAGGGCTCCTGGCCGGCCTGCCAGGGACAGACTCCTCATGGCGCCGCTCCCATTATGGCCGCCAGAGCAAACCAAAATTTTTTCCGGCGTTTTTCTCTGACATCAACTCTGGTGGTCAGTGTGTGATGTCACTTCCAGGTATGGGGTGGCCATTTTCTTTTTTTTTTTTCCCCCCCTCTAGAGCAGCGTGTGTTTTCTATGGAGCAGCATTAACCGCTTATTTACTGCCGGGCAGGAATCGGGCCAGGGGGTCAGCGTGACTGTCATGTGTGGCAGATCTGGCAGAGACTGGGGAGGCATGCACCAGGGTAAGAAGGAAGGAGTGGGGTCCTCTTATCACTTCTTCCTGTTTGCCCTTCACTGGTTTAGGGGGCACTGCTTGGGGTATGTGGGCCTCATCTCAAGCAGTGATTCTCAAACTCATGCCTCAAGTACCCCCAACAGGCCATGTTTTGGGAAGTTCCCTTAGGTAAAATGGCTCTTAGCAATACCATGTCATTGATATTGTTTTAAAGCAGCTGTGCAAAGTAAAGGAAAATCTGAAAACATGGCCCGTTGGGGGTACTTGAGGACTGAGGTTGAGAACCACTCATCTAAGGCAGGGGCACAAGTGTGTAGCTTAAATTTTCCTTCTGTGCACTGGGTGCAGTAGAATTCTCTTCTCCACAGTTACTTTGCTTCTGACTGGGTGGTTTTTGCTTGTTTTAGGCAAACCCCCAGGAGGAGAAGAAAAGAATCTTCTGGTGGCAAATCGTCCAAAAAAACGCTGTACATCTTGTTAAAAGAAACTGTCAGGCTCTTGGAAAGAGCCCCTGTGTAAAGATTGCTTGGATAGACTGATTAAAAATCTAAGATTAAAAGGTCTAAAGTTATTCCTTACCTGGATGACATAATTTCTGCAAGCACAGCGGCTTCGGTGATAAAAAATTGGAAACTGTGGAAACAATTTTGAGAAATCGCAGTTATTTCCATTTTTTTTCCCCCAAATTTTCAAAAAAAATTGTACATTTCAATGTTTTCCCGAACTATTATTATTTTTTTTCTTTTCATTTTTTTTCTTTTTGATTTCTTGATATTTTTTCCCCTATCTTCTACTTTTCTATTTTTTATTTTGTATCTTCCCCCAGATTCTTTTTTTATTTTAAATTTCTTTCTCTTCCTTCTTCCTTTTTTTTTTTTTTTTTTTTTTTCCCGGTGGATTTTTCTTGCTTTCGACTTTCCCCTGATGATACTTGATGTTTGATTTTTCGGCATTTTTTTCATTTTTTCTGGATTTTCAAATTGTTCTTTAGATCTTTCGTTTTTTTTCAAAAATTTTTCCTGGTGCCTCAATGGCAGCATACCAGTGGTTGGTGGCTCCGCCCTCAACCTACCCACAGGACCACATAACTCTATAAAAAGTATTACTCCCCCTCAGGTATTCTTTTTCCTGTCCTCATCTCTGCAGGATCACAGTCCAGCCCTAACTCATCATATGGTGTGACGATTACAGGTTCATGCTCTCCTGCAGTATGAAGTCCCATTACTTGGGCTGCTAAATGTGCCATATAAGTATGGGAGCCCGTTTTTCTGTGGATCTTTTTGGGGCCTGTGGAGAGATCCAGGATTATTTCCTTCTCCTCTGTGGCTATGGCTCGCTATCCCAAAGCCTGGTACCTTCCTGGAGCCTCCAGTGGCGAAAATTCTCTGCCTTCCAGGTACGCCGGCATGCTGACTCCCCCCCTTCCGTGGATCGCTTCCGCCAGCGGCCTGACTCTGCCTCTGTATGCGCCGGCATACCACCCCCCTTCTGGGTGTGCGGGAGCTTCGTGCGCGCCTCTGAACACAGCTTCGTCACTTCGGGGGGTGGGGTCATGGCAGAACGCCACGGCACATGCGCAGTAGCCTTCTGAGGCTAAGCACCGGCCATCTTGGTACACCCTGGCCGAGATCTTCTATTTAAACAGCCTATAGGTTCATTTAAGCCAGGCTGTCAGAGAGAAGACATCTCCAGGTGTCTTCTCCACCTTTTCAACTTCTCCTCCCTTCCTATTATCATGGAGCCTGGCCAAGGTAGTGGTGTGTGTGTGTGTGTGTGTGTGTGTATATATGTGTGTGTATATATATATATATATATATATATATATATATATATATATATGTATATATATATATGTATGTGTGTGTGTGTATATATATATATATATATATATATATATATATATATATATATATATATATATATATATATATATATATATATATATATATATATATATATATATATATATATATATATATATATATATATATATATATATATACACACGTTTAAATCGTTTTATCGTGCCATTCCTTTGCCTTTTTCATCTTAAATTTTTCTATCCCTAGCTGCCTCTGATATTACAATGCCGCATCAAAAAGATCCTCAACATACCACTAGGTAAGGACTGCAACAAGCAGGTAAGTTCCTTTTATTCAAAGAGCTTTTTTTGGCATATGGTAATATCCTTTTGTTTTTTTTCCACAGCCTGCACCGAGAGTCATCCTGCAGATCTTCCCCCAGAAGTTCTCCCGATAGGGGCCAGAGAAGTTCTGGTCAATCGCATTCATCTTCTGCTTATGCTTCCCGCAGCAGTCGGAAGTCACCCCAGCATACCTCAAGCAGGCATGACTCCCAGGGCAGGTCAACACATCCAGGGAAGAAGGCCTGTTGGGTCTGTGGGAAGCAAGCCCTCCCGGGAAAATTGGCATGTAGCCAGTGTCTCCTGGAAGCCACGGCGGACAAGCAGGGATAGATAGACTCAATTAAAAATTGAATCAAGGATTCCATCCGGGAATTAGCCCTATCCCAAGATCAATCATTTCCGCCTACGGAGGAGAGAGCTGTGGAGACGCCTATTCTCCAACCCAGTTCAGAAGCTAATTCAAAAGACAAATCGATTACAGTCGAAGAGAATTCATCAACATTTGATTTTGCTTTGGTAGAACCTTTTGATATCGCAGTTAAAGATGCGATTCAGTGGGAGGAAGATCCAGAACCTCCGTCTAAAACGAAAAAAATATTTCCTCATCTGACTAAAAGTTTCAAACTTCCCTTTGATAGATGAAATTAGGGGAGTGGTTACAGATGAGTGGCGGAAAGTGGACAAGAGGCCCGTCGCCTACAATCGGTTTCTCAAACTTTACCCACTGGCGGAGGCAGATGCTCGGCTCTTTGATTCTGTTCCGACTGTGGACGCGTCGGTAATGAGATTAGCCAGGTATACAACGTTACCTTTAGAAGACAGTCTCCTTCAGGGATGTCCTGGTCCGCAGGATCGACTCAGATCTTAAGAAGCTTTATCAGGCAACAGGGGGAGCCTGCAAGCCAGTGGCTCTGTCTTCAATCTCCAGGGCCACCAGGGTGTGGTCAGATAATATCGAGACGGCTCTCAGGCGCAGCTTAGGTTCAGATGAAATCATTAAAGCACTGGATGAGTTGAAGCTAGCCTACAATTTTATGGCAGAAGCAGCCATCGATGTCCTGAGGTGCTCCTCTAGGGCCATGCTATACTCCATCACAGCCAGAAGGGCATTATGGCTTAAGCCATGGTCGGCGGACCCATCTTCAAAGCAGTCCTGGTGTCACATCCCATACGTTGGAACGGCCCTGTTTGGCAAGAAGATTGGATACAGCTATTACCAGAGTCACAGGTGGAAAGAGTGGCCTAATTCCCCAGGACAGGAATAGGAGAAGGAAATTCGCTTCACGGCGATCTACCCAGCAAAGATCAAGGGATGCCAGAACATACCATCCTGGTAAGGAGTACAGAAGAGGCTGGAAAGGCTCACAAGCCACCTTTCTCAAGTTGGGAAAGCCTAAGGCCTCGACATAGATAGTTGAGAATCTGAAGTCTTTTTGACTCCTTACCCACCCAAACCGGTCCAGGGGGGGCAAGACTCAGGTCTTTCGCCCCGGTTTGTGTGTGAAAATTGTACAGATCAATGGGCAATCTCCACGATCCTTCAAGGGCATTTTTGAAAATTCAAAAGCCGTCCTCCACCCTTTTCTTTCCAACCCACCAAAATTCCGATCGCCAAGGAGAACAAACAAGCTCTCTTTCAGTGTATTCAAATACTCCTACACCAATGGGCAGTACTGCCAGTACCAGACTCAGAGAAACACTCGGGGTTCTATTACCCAATCCTTTTTGTCCCCAAGAAAACAGGAGGCTGGAGGGCCCGTATTGGACCTAAAGAGGCTAAACAGCTACATTCACATAGAACACTTCAAAATGCAATCCCTGAATACAGTAATTCTGTCAGTACAGCCAGGGGATTGGATGGTCTCTATAGATCTCCAAGATGCGTACCGTCACATCCCCATCCACCATCAGGGTGGAAGGGGGTCAGGGTCCTTTACTACTTAGACGACATACTGATCCTATCACAGCACAGAGGGACTCTGGAAGCATATGTGCAGCTAGTTCTGAACACTTTGATCCAATTTGGGTGGCTTATTATCTACTCAAAAAGTCAATTGAGGCCTACACAAAAGATGACATATCTGGGAGCTTTATTCAACACCCCGGAGAAGGCTGTGTCACTCCCACCAGAGAAGATCCCTATATTGATACAGAAGGTGAAGCAGGCATTAGGGAGCCGTTCCATGCCAGCATCAGACTGTCTGAGCCTCCTAGGGTCCCTTTCATCATGCATAACGATGGTGAAGTGGGCCAGGTGGCATCTACGAGATTTCCAGTTGGGTTTTCTGGCTCAGTGGAGAAAGAAGCACCTGGGACAAACTATAGTCATCGCCTTTTCAATGAAATCCAGCCTCTGGTGGTGGACAAGACCACCCAACCTTCTAGTTCACCGTTTCCTGGGCCCCATCTCGTGGTCCATCCTTACATCGGATGCAAGTCAACTGGGATGGGGGGCACACTACCAAAACCAGTTAGTGCAAGGAAGATGAAGATTCAATGCGAAAGGGATGATGATTTCCAATATCCTCGAGCTAAGGGCAGCATGGATGGCAATTCTACATCTAGCCCCTCTTCTCAGAGGCAAGTCCATACTGCTCCAGATGGACAACAGAGCAGCAGTGGCCTATGTTCAAAACCAAGGGGGGACGCACAGCAGGTCCCTAGCCAGCGAGGTAGCCCCAATTATATCATGGGCCGAGAGCAATTTGATTGATCTTCGGGCTGCTTACATCCCAGCCCCTGAGAATCAACTGGCCGATCGCCTTTCAAGGTCTTTCAGCAGCAACACCGAGTGGTCACTAGATCCACAAGTTTTCCGCTGGATATGCCAACAGTGGGCTACTCCCCAGATAGATTTTTTTTTTTTGCTTCCCCGCTCAACGCGAAAACCCCTCTGTTTTTCACGAGATTCCCATCTCCAAGGTCAGCGGGAGTGGATGCCCTAGTCCAGCCTTGGAACTTCCAAAGGGGGGTACGCATTCCTTCCGATTCCTCTGATACTGAGGTTCCTCCAGTGTCTGACATCGGAAAAAGTCGCTATCCTGGCGGTCATCCCATACTGGCCGAGGAGACCGGGGTTTCCGCTCCTAGTCAAAATGGCTCTGTGCAACCCACTTCCGCTTCCCCACACAGACAACCTCCTTTCACCCTTACCCTTCTTTCACCCGCATCTGGAGATCCTGGACTTGAAGGCCTGGACGTTGAGCGGAAGAGACTGGGCGACTTAGGGTGCTCACATGATGTTAGCCAGACATTATTACAGGCAAGAAAATCGTCCACCAATGCCACCTACTAAAGGGTATGGAGAAAGTTCACCCAGCTGGCAGAATTCAACTATTTCAATCCACTGGATCCTGGAGTCCAAAATATTTTACTCTTTCTACAGACTGGTCTGGACTTAGGCTTAGGTCTTAACACACTGAAGGTTCAGGTTTCAGCCTTATCAGCTCTAACGGACACACGCTGGGCACTAAATCCCCTTGTAGACCGTTTCCTGAAAGCAGTCCTAAAATTACGTCCTCCCAGAAAGGCACTATACACCAAATGGGATCTGACAGTTGTCCTCAATGCCTTAGCCAACCCTCCCTTTGCACCCACTGAAGAATGTGCATTGGAGGATATTACCTGGAAGACGACCTTTCTGATCGCCATCACGTCAGGGCGTAGAGTGTCGGAAATTCAAGCTCTAGGAGCACAGGAACCCTATGTCACCTTTTTTCCAGACCGGGTTGTCCTGCAGCCTATTCACCAGTTTGTCCCTAAGGTACCTTCAGTCTACCATCTCAATCAGGAATGGGTTCTCCTGGCCTTCGGAGAAGATCCAACCTCCGCAAAACTACACAAATTGGATGTGGCCAGGTCCCTGAGGCGTTATTTAGAGCTGACAGTTCCAGAAGGCATCTCGGGCTAGTGGTCTCCCAGTCCCAAATGCGGTGAATGCACACTCAACGCAGGGAATGGCCTCTTCTTGGGCAGCTTTGGCTCGGGTCTCCCCTGAGATAATTTGCAGGGTGGCTAGTTGGTCGTCCTTCAACACCTTCATGTTGCACTATAGCCTAGATCCGGTGGTCCTCACCTCCCGAGACTTTGGGAAAAGGATCTTAGAGCTATTAATTCTGTAAACAAATTAAAATTTATTATTGCAGTACCCTCCCTGTAAGCGAGTTATTTACCATTTACCACTACCCTGTAAGTGAGTTATTTACCATGAAGGCACCAGGAAAATGGAAAATTGAATACTCACCTTTCTGTAATTTTCCTTTCCTGGTGCTTACCCATGGCAGCATACACCCTCCCTTCGATAATCCTTAAAGGTTCTGAAGACTAGTTACAAGAATACCTGAGGGGGGGAGTAACTTTTTTTTTTTTTATAGAGTTATGTGGTTCTGTGGGTTGGTCGAGGGCGGAGCCACCAACTATTGGTATGCTGCCATGGGTAGGCACCAGGAAAGGAAAATTACGGAAAGGTGAGTATTCAATTTTCCGTTTTTTTTTTTTTTTTTTTTTTCTTCAATTTTTCTTGATTTTAATTTTTTTCAGAATTTTTAAATAAAATTAAAATGTTTTCCCAATTTTATTTTAGTTTTTAACATTTTATAACTGATCTTTGCAGATCAATTTTTTTTTTTTAATTGTTGTCGATTTTCGTGTTTTTTTCGATTATAGATTCCCCTTCGATTTTTCTGATTATTTATATATAAACAAGTGCAAGCAATCAAGCCCTCCCAAAGTCTTACATTATAGGAAATGACAAAAAGGGATTGCTGCACAAAAAATGTTTTAACCACTTGCCTACTGGGCTTTTAAACCCCCCTCCTGCCCAGACCAATTTTCAGCTTTCAGTGCTCTCACACTTTGAATCACAATTACTCAGTCATGTAATACTGTACCCAAATTATTTTTTTGTCCTTTTTTTTTCATACAAATAGAGCTTTCTTTTGGTGGTATTTGATCACCTCTGGGATTTTTATTTTTTGCACTATAAATCAAAAAAAACAGAAAATTTTGAAGAAAAAACACATTTTTCTTTGTTTCTGTGAACGGTGTCTGTGTTTTTTTTTTTTTTTTTTTTTTTTTTTT
Organism: Aquarana catesbeiana; assembly: GCF_042186555.1. Taxonomy (NCBI): domain Eukaryota; kingdom Metazoa; phylum Chordata; class Amphibia; order Anura; family Ranidae; genus Aquarana; species Aquarana catesbeiana. The sequence continues at coordinate 560,848,313 of NC_133324.1, forward strand.
ATTTACAATTTTTTTATTTTTTACAATAATATTTTTTTTATTCTTTATTGCAATATGTGTTTTTTTTTTTTTAATCAGCCCTGTTGGGGGGCTTTGGTGAGATATCAGGGGTCTTAACAGACCTCTGATATTTCCCCCTTGAGACAGAGAAAAAGACAGAGGATAGAGATTCCCCACTCCCTTTCTCAGCAGCCTCAGCTGCACTGAAAATGAATGGAGAGAAGACAGCAGCTCCTCTCCATTCATAAACTGACACATCGTAATCACAAGAGATTACAATGTTTCAGGTATGTGAATAGACAGAGTCAGCTGACTCTGTCCATTCACAAAGGAAGGAGGAGGAGGACAGCAGAACGGAGGGGACAGAGAAGGAGAGGGGGACAGCGGAACGGAGGGGACAGCGGAGAGGCACAGCAGAACGGGGGGGACAGAGGAACGGAGGGGGCATGGAGGAGGATGAGGTGACAGTCAGCGGTGATCGCGTGTGGGGGAGTTACAAGCACCGATCACCGCTGCATGTCACTAAAGCAGCTGAAAGCCGCGTGGGGAGAAGCTTGTAACTCCCCCACGCGCCGATCACCGCTGACAGTCCAGGTATCGGGGGGAAGCATCAGGAGCATTTGCCCGAGTACAAGGACTTGGGCAAATGCTCGGTATCGGTGCCGATACCGATACTAGTTTCGGTATCGGGACAACCCTAGTTATTTCTCTCACATGGCATGTGTATACCACAAATGACACCCCAAAATACATTCTGCTGCTCCTCCTGAGTATTACGATACCACATGTGTGAGACTTTTTCACAGCCTAGCCACATAGAGAGGCCCAACATGCAGGGAGCACCATCATGTGTTCTAGGAGCATAAATTACACATCTACCTTGTTGACTACCTATTACACTTTTGAAGGCCCTAGAGCACCAGGACAATGACACGTGGCACTGATGACAGGTGGCACTGATGACAGATGGCACGAATACGTGGCACTGATGACAGATGGAACTGATACGTGGCACTGATGACACGTGACACTGATAGCAGATGGCACGTGACACTGACAGGTGGCACTGATGACAGATGGCACTGATATGTGGCACTGATGACACGTGACACTGACAGATGGCACTGACAGGTGGCACTGGGGACAGATGGCACTGACAGGTGGCACTGGGGACAGGTGGGCATGTATGTTTGTGTGTGTGGCACTGTGTTAGTGTTCAAAGCTACAGGTCGCTCTCCCTCCTCACACGCGGTCTCTGTGTGAGGAGGGAGAGCCGGCAATGAGAGATGATCTCATATGTTTACAAATGAGATCATCTCTCAGTGGACACTCCGATCAAGTGCTAAATGGCCGGTGTGATTGGCCATTTAGCACGATCTGTGATTGGCCGTGTCCAAGGGACACGGCCAACACAGATTTCCCCCGATGCGCGCCCGTGGCGGCGCGCAGGGAGAAAGTAAACAGGAGGACGTCCAGGGACGCCCTCCAGGCATTGAGCGCCGCGCTGTAGCCGTCTTTAGGCTATAGCGCGGGACGCGTAGTGGTTAATGAAAAATATGATCAAAACATCCGATGTATATAGGCCATCATTGAGATAATGATGATTACACCCCTCACGTTTTTGTAAATATTTTATTATATCTTTTCATGTGACAACACTGAAGAAATGACACTTTGCTACAATGTAAAGTACTGAGTGTACTGCTTGTATAACAGTGTAAATTTGCTGTCCCTTCAAAATAACTCAACACACAGCCGTTAATGTCTAAACCGCTGGCAACAAAAGTGAGTACATCCCTAACTGAAAATTACTATTATTTTCCAGCACTGCCTTAACCCTCTTGGGCATGGAGTTCATCAGAGCTTCACAGGTTGCTGGAGTCCTCTTCCACGCCGCCATGATGACATTACGGAGCTGGTGGATGTCAGAGACCTTGCGCTCCTCCACCTTCCACTTGTGGATGCCCCACAGATGCTCAATAGGGTTTAGGTCTGGAGATATGCTTGGCCAGTCCATCACCTTTACCCTTAGCTTCTTTAGCAAGGCAGTGGTCATCTTGGAGGTGTGTTTGGGGTTGTTATTATGTTGGAATACTGCCCTGCGGCCCAATCGCCGAAGGGAGGGGATCATGCTCTGCTTCAGTATGTCACAATACATGTTGGCATTCATGGTTCCCTCAATGAACTGTAGCTCCCCAATGCCAGCAGCACTCATGCAGCCCGGACCATGACACTCCCACCGCCATGCTTGACTGTGACAAGTGTGTCTTGCCTACAGTCAAGCATGGTGGTGGGAGTGTCATGGTCTGGGGGTTCCGGGGTGCTGCCGGCACTCCAGTGGCAACCTGTGAAGCTCTGGTGAACTCCATGCCCAAGAGGGTTAAGGTAGTGCTGGATAATAATGATGACCACACAAAATATTGACACTTTGGGCCCAATTTGGACCTTTTCACTTAGGGGTGTACTCACTTTTGTTGCCAGTGGTTTGAACATTAATGGCTGTGTGTTGAGTTATTTTGAGGAGACAGCAAATGTACACTGTTATACAAGCTGTACACTCACTACTTTACATTGTAGCAAAGTGTAATTTATTCAGTGTTGTCACATGAAAAGATATAATAAAATATTTACAAAAATGTGAGGGGTGTACTTACTTTTGTGAGATACTGTATATTGTATATTCACATCAGTTCCTGCCCTCAAGGAGCTTACAATCTAAGGTCCCTAACTCCCATTCATACATACACATACTAGGGCCAATTTAGACAGGAGCAAAACAAATGACTTATTTTTACTGGTATCCTCCTTGTCTGAATAGCCCTGAATAGGGATGAGCCGAACACCCCCCTGTTCGGTTCGCACCAGAACATGCGAACAGGAAAAAAGTTCGTTCGAACATGCGAACACCGTTAAAGTCTATGGGACACGAACATGAATAATCAAAAGTGCTAATTTTAAAGGCTTATATGCAAGTTATTGTCATAAAAAGTGTTTGGGGACCTGGGTCCTGCCCCAGGGGACATGGATCAATGCAAAAAAAAGTTTTAAAAACGGCCGTTTTTTCAGGAGCAGTGATTTTAATAATGCTTAAAGTCAAACAATAAAAGTGTAATATCCCTTTAAATTTCGTACCTGGGGGGTGTCTATAGTATGCCTGTAAAGGGGCGCATGTTTCCTGTGTTTAGAACAGTCTGACAGCAAAATGACATTTTGAAGGAAAAAACTCATTTAAAACTACCCGCGGCTATTGCATTGCCGACAATACACATAGAAGTTCATTGATAAAAACGGCATGGGAATTCCCCAAAGGGGAACCCCGAACCAAAATTTAAAAAAAAAAATGACGTGGGAGTCCTCCTAAATTCCATACCAGGCCCTTCAGGTCTGGTATGGATATTAAGGGGAACCCCGGCCAAAATTAAAAAAAAAAAAATGACGTGGGGTTCCCCCTAAATTCCATACCAGACCCTTCAGGTCTGGTATGGATTTTAAGGGGAACCCCGCGCCAAAAAAAAAAAAAAAAACGGCGTGGGGTCCCCCCAAAAATCCATACCAGACCCTTATCCGAGCACGCAACCTGGCAGGCCGCAGGAAAAGAGGGGGGGACGAGAGTGCGGCCCCCCTCCCTCCTGAACCGTACCAGGCCACATGCCCTCAACATTGGGAGGGTGCTTTGGGGTAGCCCCCCAAAACACCTTGTCCCCATGTTGATGAGGACAAGGGCCTCATCCCCACAACCCTGGCCGGTGGTTGTGGGGGTCTGCGGGCGGGGGGCTTATCGGAATCTGGAAGCCCCCTTTAACAAGGTGACCCCCAGATCCCGGCCCCCCCCCTGTGTGAAATGGTAAGGGGGTACATAAGTACCCCTACCATTTCACGAAAAAAGTGTCAAAAATGTTAAAAATGACAAGAGACAGTTTTTGACAATTCCTTTATTTAAATGCTTCTTCTTTCTTCTATCTTCCTTCATCTTCTGGCTCTTCTGGTTCTTCCTCCGGCGTTCTCGTCCAGCATCTCCTCCACGGCGTCTTCTGTCTTCTTCTCCTCGGGCCGCTCCGCACCCATGGCATGGGGGGGAGGCTCCCGCTCTTCTCTTCTTCTTTTCTTCTCTTCTTCTCTTCTTCATTTTCTTCGGGCCGCTCCGCAATCCATGCTGGCATGGAGGGAGGCTCCCGCTGTGTGACGGCGCTCCTCGTCTGACAGTTCTTAAATAACGGGGGGGCGGGGCCACCCGGTGACCCCGCCCCCCTCTGACGCACGGTGACTTGACGGGACTTCCCTGTGGCATTCCCCGTGACGTCACAGGGAAGTCCCGTCAAGTCACCGTGCGTCAGAGGGGGGCGGGGTCACCGGGTGGCCCCGCCCCCCCCGTTATTTAAGAACTGTCAGACGAGGAGCGCCGTCACACAGCGGGAGCCTCCCTCCATGCCAGCATGGATTGCGGAGCGGCCCGGAGAAGAAAATGAAGAAGAGAAGAAAAGAAGAAGAGAAGAGCGGGAGCCTCCCCCCCATGCCATGGGTGCGGAGCGGCCCGAGGAGAAGAAGATAGAAGACGCCGCGGAGGAGATGCTGGACGAGAACGCCGGAGGAAGAACCAGAAGAACCAGAAGATGAAGGAAGATAGAAGAAAGAAGAAGCATTTAAATAAAGGAATTGTCAAAAACTGTCTCTTGTCATTTTTAACATTTTTGACACTTTTTTCGTGAAATGGTAGGGGTACTTATGTACCCCCTTACCATTTCACACAGGGGGGGGGCCGGGATCTGGGGGTCACCTTGTTAAAAGGGGCTTCCAGATTCCGATAAGCCCCCCGCCCGCAGACCCCCACAACCACCGGCCAGGGTTGTGGGGATGAGGCCCTTGTCCTCATCAACATGGGGACAAGGTGTTTTGGGGGGCTACCCCAAAGCACCCTCCCAATGTTGAGGGCATGTGGCCTGGTACGGTTCAGGAGGGAGGGGGGGCCACACTCTCGTCCCCCCCTCTTTTCCTGCGGCCTGCCAGGTTGCGTGCTCGGATAAGGGTCTGGTATGGATTTTTGGGGGGACCCCACGCCGTTTTTTTTTTTTTTTTTTTTTGGCGCGGGGCTCCCCTTAAAATCCATACCAGACCTGAAGGGCCTGGTATGGAATTTGGGGGGACTCCCACGTCTTTTTTTTTTTTTTAATTTTGGTTCGGGGTTCCCCTTTGGGGAATTCCCATGCCGTTTTTATCAATGAACTTCTATGTGTATTGTCGGCAATGCAATAGCCGCGGGTAGTTTTAAATGAGTTTTTTCCTTCAAAATGTCATTTTGCTGTCAGACTGTTCTAAACACAGGAAACATGCGCCCCTTTACAGGCACACTATAGACACCCCCCAGGTACGAAATTTAAAGGGATATTACACTTTTATTGATTGACTTTAAGCATTATTAAAATCACTGCTCCTGAAAAAACGGCCGTTTTTAAAACTTTTTTTTGCATTGATCCATGTCCCCTGGGGCAGGACCCAGGTCCCCAAACACTTTTTATGACAATAACTTGCATATTAGCCTTTAAAATTAGCACTTTTGATTTCTCCCATAGACTTTTAAAGGGTGTTCCGCGGCATTCGAATTTGCCGCGAACACCCCAAATTGTTCGCTGTTCGGTGAACTTGCGAACAGCCAATGTTCGAGTCGAACATGAGTTCGACTCGAACTCGAAGCTCATCCCTAGCCCTGAATACATAGTTGCCAACAGTCCCGATTTTCCCGGGACAATCCCGATTTTGGGACCCTCGTCCCGATCGGAGGCTGTCCCGAATCGGGATTTTCGGGAAAATCGGGAATGTTTGGTTTTTATTTTATTTTCTGAGCAGCTGGTTCCAGCAAAATGGCCGCCGGCACCGCCGCTAGATCTCCCCCCCCCCCCCCAGTGTTCAGTGGAGAGAGGAAGGGGGCTTGATCCGAGAAGCCAATGAATCGGCTTCTTTAGCTGCATGGATCAGCCCCTTCCCTCTCCACTGAACACACGGCGCCGGCGGCCAGACACAGCACAAACACAATCGACCCGTCAAGAGAAAGGAAATACCAAGTGAGAGAAAATGTACTAGTTCCTCCCAGGGGCCGTAGTGCTGCCAGTCAGTCCCACTGTCTGCTCTAATGGACATGTCATGTGCTGGGGGGCGTTATGGGGGGGATCTGCACTGATGAAGGGGGATCTGCAGTGAGGGGATCTGAAGTGATGGAGGGGGTCTGCACTGAGGGGGTCTGCGCGGATGGAGGGGGGTCTGCGCGGATGGAGGGGGGTCTGCGCGGATGGAGGGGGATCTGCACTGATGGAGGGGGGTCTGCACGGATGGAGGGGGGATCTGCACTTGGGGGGTCTGCACTGATGGAGGGGGGACCGCACTGAGGGGGTCTGCACTGATGGAGGGGAGTCTGCACTGAGGGGGTCTATACTGATGGGGGAACCGCACTGAGAGGGGTCTGTACAGAGTGGGTCTATACTGAGGGGGGTCTAAACTGATGGAGGGGGTCTGTACTTAGTGGGGGGGTCTGTACTGAGGGAGGAGGATCTATACTGCTGGGAGGGGCGGTCTGTACTTAGTGGGGGGTCTTTACTGAGGGAGGGGCATCTGTACTGAAGGGGGACCATAGATGGTGGAGGGGGGGTGACACCAATTTTTTTTTCGCACCGGGTGACACGAGCTGTAGTGATGCCACTGGCTCTTGTCTCTGCAGCAATTTAACTTTAATGTACAGGGGGGGGTAACTATTTACAGGAGGGGGGGATAACTATGTACAGGAGGGGTTACTATGTACAGGGGGGGTAACTATACACAGGAGGGTAATTATGTACAGGGGGGTAACTAGGGGGAGAGGGGAAACTATGTACAGGAGGAGGGGGTAACTATGTACAGGGGGCGTAACTATGGCTCTGCCTGGGACACTGATTTAAGGACTGAGGCTGGGAACACCTGGTGTAAAGACTGACTCTGCTGGGGGCACCTGATGCAAGGAGGGACTCTGCCGGGGGCACCTGATATGAGGACAGACTCTGCTGGGGACCCCTGATGCAAGGAGGGACTCTGCCGGGGACACCTGATGCAAGGAGGGACTCTGCCGGGGGCACCTGATGCAAGGAGGGACTCTGCCGGGGGCACCTGATGCAAGGAGGGACTCTGCCGGGGGCACCTGATGCAAGGAGGGACTCTGCCGGGGACCCCTGATGCAAGGAGGGACTCTGCCGGGGACCCCTGATGCAAGGAGGGACTCTGCCGGGGACCCCTGATGCAAGGAGGGACTCTGCCGGGGACCCCTGATGCAAGGAGGGACTCTGCCGGGGACCCCTGATGCAAGGAGGGACTCTGCCGGGGACCCCTGATGCAAGGAGGGACTCTGCCGGGGACCCCTGATGCAAGGACGGACTCTGCCGGGGACCCCTGATGCAAGGACGGACTCTGCCGGGGACCCCTGATGCAAGGACGGACTCTGCCGGGGACCCCTGATGCAAGGACGGACTCTGCCGGGGACCCCTGATGCAAGGACGGACTCTGCCGGGGACCCCTGATGCAAGGACGGACTCTGCCGGGGACCCCTGATGCAAGGACGGACTCTGCCGGGGACCCCTGATGCAAGGACGGACTCTGCCGGGGACCCCTGATGCAAGGACGGACTCTGCCGGGGACCCCTGATGCAAGGACGGACTCTGCCGGGGACCCCTGATGCAAGGACGGACTCTGCCGGGGACCCCTGATGCAAGGACGGACTCTGCTGGTGGCAGGCGACGTGGCTAGTGACACGCTCAGGGATCCCACTGATTTGGCATTATGGTGAGTTGAATGATTTCATTTTATATTACAATAGTAATAGTAGAAATAATGCGCTTCAATCATCCTGACACCATAACAATCATGGTGTCGGGATGATTGAAGAGCTAACACCAGGTGTTGGAGTATCTTTATCTGCTGATTGTTAAACTTTCTAGAATACACATATTTCTATTGTTGTGTAGGATCTGGGGCTGCTGTCCCTTCATTCCTCTCTCCCCCTTTCCCTCTCCATCCATTATTCATCTCAGACTCTAACCACACCCCCTTTGAGCCACGCCCATTTAAGCCACACCCACTATTTCATGTAAACCACGCCCATTTTTTGCCGCTGCGCGCAAAGTTTTATTTTTTTTGCTAAGCCATGCCTACAAACGCATGCCCCATTCCCTAATTATTATATGGCTCAGCCTACAACCAAAAAAGTGTCCCACAATTTTTTTTTTTTTTGCAATGTTGGCAACTATGTGAATATAGTAGGGGTCATTTAATATAGCGCCAATAAATGATCCTGCAGTCCTGGAGAATAGCGCCCAATTAAAGCCAATTAAGGCTTCAACTCTCTGGGCGCACATGCAAATGGAAAGCAGCGCTATTGCCGGCGAACATGCCTGTCCGATCACATATGCAGGATGCATACTGTTAGACAGGTACATTTGGTTGGTCGCAGGCTGGTTGGTAAGTTGAGCTTGAGTTCTTTGGTTTTATTTGACATGTATCAATTGGAAAAAATGTTTTTAGAAACTTCAATTTTTTCAGAAGCAGTGATTTTAATAATGCTTAAAATTAAACAATAAAAATAAAAAAATTCCTTTTAAATATCGTGCCTGGGGGTGTCCTTAGTATGCCTGTAAAGTAGCGCATCTTTCCCGTGTTCATTACTGTACCGCAGCAAAATGACATTTCCAAAGGAAAAAAGTCATTTAAAATTGCTTGCGCCTATAATGTATTGCCAGTTGCCGGCAATATAGAGTAAAAATCTGAGAAAAAAAACGATGTAGGTTCCCCTCACCAGTCCATATCAGTTCCTTTGAGTCTGTTATGGATATTAAGGGGAACTCCACACCAAAATTGCGTTTTTCCGACGCATCTTCCCTCATCTTTCTCTGGTCTTCCTTCGGTTTTCCCCTTCATCCTCCAGCTTCTTCTTCTTCCCCCACTTATTCCTCTTTCTTCCTCCGGTCTTCTCCATCTTCCTGTGGCTTCTTCCTTCCATGCTTCGTCCTCCGGTCTTTCTCCACCACCGCTCCCACTGAACATTCAAAAAAAGAACCTCCTCCGATGCTGCAGATGATGTAACTCTGAGACCCCGCCCCTTGCGACTTCACTGCCCGGGCATGATGGGTCAGTGACGTCACAAGGGGGCAGGGTCTCCGGCTGACATCATCCGGTGGCCACGCCCCATAGTTATATATGAAATGTGCGCTATGCAAGCGGACAGATCGGTGGCGGAGAAAGACCGCAGGACGAAGCGGGGGAAGAAAAAGCCGGAGGAAAGAAGAAGCTGGAGGAAGAAGAAGACCGGATGAAGAGAAGCAGGGGAAAGAAAAAGCCGTTTTTAATATAGAAATTGTCAAAAACCGGTTATTTTCTTTTGCCACATTTCACTGCTTTTTTTGGTGAATAGGTAGGGGTACAATATACCCGATACCCATTCACATGGAGGGGCCCCTTTGTTAAACACTTCAGCCCCGAAAGAATTTACCCCCTTCCAGACCAGAGCACTTTTTGCGATTTGGCAGTGCGTCACTTTAACTCACAATTGCCCAGTCCTGCACCGTTGCACCCAAACAAAATTGATGTCCTTTTTTACCCTCAAATAGTGATTTCTCTTGGTGGTATTTGATCGCCTCTGCGGTTTTTATTTTTTGCACTATAAACAAAAAAAGAGCGACAATTTTGAAACAAACACATTATTTTTTCCCTCAAAAAATATATAAAAAAACAATTTTTTTTCCTCAGTTTAGGCCAATATGTATTCTTCTACATATTTTTGGTAAAAAAAATTCGTAATAAGCGTATATTGATTGGTTTGTGCAAAAGTTATAGCGTCTACAAAATAGGGGATAGATTTATAGCATTTTTATTATAATTTTTTTTTTTTACTAGTAATGGCGGCGATCTGCGATTTTTATCATGACTGCGACATTATAGCGGACACATCGGACAATTTTGACACATTTTTGGAACCATTGGCATGAATACAGCGATCAGTGTGATTAAAAATGCATTGATTACTGTAAAAATGTCACTGGCAGTGAAGGGGTTAACACTAGGGGGCGGTGAAGGGGTTAACTGTTGCCTGGGAGGTGATTCTAACTGAAGGGGGAGGGACTAACTACAGGAAGTGACAGATCGTGGTTCCTAGCTAATAGGAACACACGATCTGTCACTCCTGTCAGAACAGAACAGGGAAGTGTGTGTTTACACACACTTGTCCCTGTTCCGTGTCTCCGGGTCACGATCCCTCGTGGCCGGTTGTCATCACGCCTGTCGGCCACGAGCATCAACACACCCACTATGCAGCGGGCGCGCGGGTGCCTGCTATCCGGACCCAGCGAGATCACGTACAGTAACATGATTTTGCGCAGGGGAGTTAGCCTGCCGCAGTGAAACTGTGGCGGTTGGTCTGGAAGTGGTTAAAAGGAGTTTCCAGGTTCTGGTAAGCCCCCCGTCTGCAGACCCCCACAACCACTGGGCAAGGGTTGTGGGGATGAGGGTAAGCAACCTGGTATGGTTCAGGAGGGGGGCTCCCCCCCTTTCCTTGCCTGCCATGGTTGCTTGCTCACATAAGAGCCTGGTATGGATTTGGGGGTGGGACCCCACGCCATTTTTTTTTTTTATTTTGGCGCAGGGTTCCCCTTAAAATCCATACTAGACCTGAAGAGCCTGGTATGGATTTTGGAGGGGACCCCATGTAAATTTTTTTTTTTTTTCAAATTTTGGTCCATACCAGATCAGCTGTTTTTTTTCTTGATTTTTGAATAGCTTGATTTTTGGAATTCCACACCATAATATTATTGAATAATTACATACCATCGCATGCATTTGAAGAGTTAAAATTATGTAATAAACCAAACTGATGTGCATTCGCTAATTATGCTGCTGAGTACAATGTACGTTTTCAGGAGGTGGTACCATTGGTGGGATTCAAACCCATGGCTTGAACCTTTGAAGGTAGCAGGGCATACCACTACGCTATGGAGCTGAGCACGATTGTACATAGAAAATACTATTAGTAATGTTTGATTCTTCTCATTCTATACAAAAAAGTTTTGCATTTGAGGCATTAATATTATGGTACCAACCATGCTCATGTGCCATTGGCTATTGGGTAGGGATGAGCTGAACACCCCCGATTCGGTTCGCACCAGAACTTGTGAACAGGCAAAAAAATTTCTGTGAACACCGTTAACCGCTTGCCGACCGTCCACCGCAGTTGTACTGCGGCAGAATGGCACAGGCAGGCGAATTGCCGTTATGCTCTGTCGGGCACGTGGCCGCGACGATCGGATTCAATCAGGAACCGATCAATCCCCAGGCCAGTGAAATCTGGCCTGGACCTGGTGATCGCTCCTGACGAATGATATCCTTCCCCTGTCTGTGTAACTGTAAACACTGACAGGGGAAGTGATGTCTTCTCTCCTCGTGTCGGTCTTTTCGTTCCAGACCGAGAAGAGAGAGCATCAAACAGTGAGTTGCACAACACTACACTGACACCAGATTACGTAGGCACACATTCACCCCCCGATCACCCCCCCCCCCCCGTTAACCCCTTCACCACCTGTCACTGTGTCACCCAGTACAGCAATCAGATTTTTTTTTTGATCGCTGTACTAGTGTAATTAGTGACAAAAATCTGTGTTAGGGTAATTAGTCTTAGGCTCAGATAGGTCTAGGAACCCCCCTAACCCCCCCAATAAAGGTTTAACCCCTTGATTACCCACTATCACCTGTGATCACAATACAAGTGTCACAGGTGACGCAGTTTAGCTCGATTTTTTTTTTTTTTTTTTTTATAGCATCAGGGCATCCGTCGTATTTTACCTAATAAAGGTTTAACCCCCCTGATCACCGGGTGATCAAAGTTAGGTTTTAGCATAAGATAGGGTCTGCGTCGCCCCAGGCAGCGTCAGATCAGTGCCAGTACTTCTAACACCCACGCACGCACCATACACCTCCCTTAGTAGTATAGTGTCTGAACGGATCGATAACTGATCTGATCAGATCTATATTAGCGCCCCCAACAGTTTAGGGTTCCCAAAAACGCAGTGTTAGCGGGATCAGCCCAGATACCTGCTAGCACCTGCGTTTAGCCCCTCAGCCCAGCCCAGCCTACCCAAGTGCAGTATCAATTGATCACTGTCACTTACAAAACACAACACACATAACTGCAGCGTTCGCAGAGTCGGGCCTGATCCCTGCGAACGCTAACAGTTTTTTTTGGTAGCTTTTGAATCAGTTGCTAACAGTCAGGAGCTTTTTTTACCTGTGAGTCTCACTACTGTACCAGTAAATTTAGTGACCAAAATGTCAAATAGAAGGTACAGTAGTGAAGAGGCCTACATGTTTCTGAGCATGACAGATAGTGAAGAGGAAGTCACTCATCTGTCAGATTCAGGCTCAGAATACGAACCTGTAGACAGCAGTGGCACCCTGACAGAAAGCTCTGACGACAGAGTTGTTGTCCCTACCAAGGTCAGGTGTACCAGACCCCGATCTTCTGCTGTCGTTGAGGTGCAAGAACTGCAGGTCCCTCATATGGAGCAGAGAGCCAGTACTAGCGCCGCTATTCCTTCTGGTGAACTGGCAAGCACCAGCGGCCTAGTACATCCTGGTCATACATCCAGCACTGCAGTAACACTTGGTGACGTGGCGAGTCCATAAGTGCAGTTCAAGCTGGCGAGGTGGCAAGCATGAGTAGTGTCCCGCTGCCACCAAGAAGAAGACAAAGACAGGCCCGTTGAGCCCATAGTGCCCTTCCTGCTGCATTTGCCAATCCTAATTGGGAACCCACCACTTCTGCAGCACCTGTACTTCCCCCATTCACTGGTCCAGAATTCAGGTGGAAACAGTTGATTTTACGTCACTTGATTTTTATTCGCTGTTTTTCACCGAAGATCTCTATAGATCTATTGTGCCCAAAGCAATTTATATGCTGGTCAATTAATCGCCGCTAATCCCCAGCTGACCCTTGCCAGAGATTGGAGACCAATTACGGTCTCCGAATTTAAGACCTTCCTGGGCCTATCCTTCCTCATGGGCATACATAAAAAGAGTGAGTTGCAGTCATATTGGTCCACTGACCCAATTCACCATATGCCCGTGTTCTCTGCCTCCATGACCAGGACACGATACGAGCAGATCTTGCGGTTCATGCATTTCAACGATAATGAACTTTGTCGTCCTTGGGGTGACCCTGAATTTGATCGCTGTACAAAATTCGGCCCCTCCTAAACCACTTCAACCAATGTTTTGCAGCCTTGTTTACTCCCCATCAAGTTTTCTGCTTTGATGAGTCCCTAATTAAGTTTTCTGGCCCCTTGTCATTCAAACAGTATCTTCCCAGCAAGCGTGCCAGATACAGGGTCAAGATGTATAAGCTCTGTGACAGGTATACATATAGTTTTATGGTTTACGAGGGAAGAGATAGTTACGTAGAGCCGGAAAGCTGCCCTGACTACATAGGGAGCGCTGGTAAGATTGTGGGACTTGGTGTCACCCTTATTAGGAAAGGAGTACTACTTGTACGTGGACAATTATTACACAAGCGTGCCACTTTTTAGTCACTTGTTTGATCATCAAATTGGCATATGTGGCACCATGTGATCTAATCGCCGGGGCTTACCCGTCTTAGCCTGGGGGAGAGAGCCTGGTTGAGATGTAATAATTTGCTTGCTGTGAAGTGGAGGGATAATAAGAATGTTTTCGTTCTTTCCTCCCTTCACGCAGACACGATGGTCCAAATTCCTAAAGCGACTAGTGTTGTAGAGAAACCCCTCTGTGTCCACGATTATAACCTTAATATGGGAGGGGTGAACCAGTTGTTGGCGCCGTAACAAATTGCCCGTAAGGCCAGACGCTGGTATAAAAAAGTGTCTGTATACTTATTTCAATTGGCTTTGCTGAATGCTCATGTGCTATACAGAGCTTCAGGACGAACTGTATCCTTCCTTAAATTCCAGGAAGAGATCATCAGAGCCCTTCTGTTTCCAGACGATGCTCTGGCCCAACTTCCCAATGCAAATGCAGTAAGCCGGCTGCATGAGAGGCATTTTCCGCATGTCCTCTCTGGTACCCCTACCCACAGAAACACCCCAAAGAAGATGTCGTGTCTGTAGAAAGCGTGGATTTAGGTGTGACACCCGCTTTTATTGTCTCTCCTGTCCTGACCAACCTGGTCTTTGCATTGGTGACTGTTTCGAACGCTATCACACACTAGTTGAGTATTAGCGTAGGGTACAGCACCACACAGTCATAGGCACACGTACACAGGGTCTTGGGGACTTGAAAGATGTGATGGCCATCACATTTTGAGTGACCCTAATCTGCAACATTCAGTTTATAGTTTCTTTTACAGTTTTTATAAAAGTGAAAAAAAAAACACAAAAAAAATAAAAAAGCCAAAAATAGTTGTGGTTGTATTTTTCTTCTCTCTCTATTGTTCGCTCTCTACTGTCCGCTCTACTGTTCGCTCACTTTTGTTCTATATCTATCGTTCTCTCTGTTTTATATTTACTATGTTTTATTGTATTTGCTTTGCAGGTATGGTATGTTACACTGCAATGTTTTATTGTTAACCATCATTTGCTTAGCAGGTACGCCATTCAGCTGCAGCGCAGATTTTTTTTTTTATCTTGATAGCAACAGCGTTTGCTCCCACGATACATAAAGCAGAGACTCCAGCTCTGTAGGAGGTGATTTCACCACCACAGTTAAAAAAAGAGCATATATGCCGAAGCATGGGGGCAGCAGGGGTGGAGGACTGGTTTGCTCCTAACTTTTGGGGCGGATGCCCCCATGCTTCGGCATATATATATTTTAGGCAGATTGCGTTAAAAAATGTTTTATTTTTTACAATTTTTTTTTTGTATTTGCTTTGCAGGTATGGAATATCTTACTGTTATACTATAATGTTACTTTGTTTTATTGTTAACCATCATTTGCTTAGCAGGTACGCCATCCAACTGCAGCGCAGATTTATTTATCTTGACAGCAACAGCGTTTGCTCCCACGATACATAAAGCCGTGACTCCAGCACTATAGGAGGTGATTTCACCACCACAGTTAAAAAAAAGAGCATATATGCCCAAGCATGGGGGCAGCAGGGGTGGAGGAGCGATTTGCTCCTAACTTTTGTGGCGGATTCCCCCATGCTTTGGCATATATTTTTTTTAGGCCATTCAGCTGCAGCACTGATTTATTTATCTTGACAGCAACAGTGTTTGCTCCCACGATACATAAAGCCGTGACTCCAGTGCTGTAGGAGGAGATTTCACCACCACAGTTAAAAACAAAATGGTGCATGTATGCCCATCATTAGAAGTGGGTGGATAAGGGGAGGTATTCTAATGGTGGGCATACCCACCGATCAATCTCTTTTTTGTGTTCAGCCCACAGGCTGCATGAAAAAAAGATTACAATATATGCCCAACAAGGACCAGCAATGTACTGGTATGTTGCTGGGCTTTGAGTGGTTATACCAGAATGATGCCTGCAGGTTTAGGTATCATCTTGGTATTATTCTTTTCAGCCAGCGGTTTGCTTTCATGTAAAAGCAATGCTAGCAGCTAATTAGCCTCTAGACTGCTTTTACAAGCAGTGGGAGGGAATGTCTCCCCCTCCCACCGTCTTCCATGGTTTTCTCTGGCTCTCCTGTCCCAACATGGAACCTGAGAATGCAGCCGGTGGTTCCGCCAGCTGACCATAGAGCTGATCAGAGACCAGAATGGCTCCAATCATCTCTATGGCCTAAGAAACCGGAAGCTACGAGCATTTCATGATTTCGCCGGATGTAAACAGCGCCATTGGGAAAGCATTTTATCACACCGATCTTAGTGTGGTCAGATGCTTTGAGGGCAGAGGAGAGATCTATATAAATAAATTATTAAAAAAAAAAGAAGCACCCCTGCCCCCCCCCTGCTCTCACGCAAAAAGGTGAGCGCAAGTGTCGGTCTGGCGTCAAATGTAAACAGCAATTGCACCATACATGTGAGGTATCACCACGAAGGTCAGATCGAGGGCAGTAATTTTAGCAGTAGACCTCCTCTGTAAATCTAAAGTGGTAACCTGTAAAGGCTTTTAAAAATGTATGTAGTTTGTTGCCGCTGCACATTTGTGCGCAATTTTAAAGCATGTCGTGTTTGGTATCCATTTACTCGGCCTAAGATCATCTTTTTTATTTCATCAAACATTTGGGCCATATAGTGTGTTTTAGTGCATTCAAATTAAAAAAAAAAGTGTGTTTTTTTTCAAAAGAATGCGTTTGAAAAATCTCTGCACAGATACTGTTAAAAAAAAAAAAATGAAACGCCCACCATTTTAATCTTTAGGGCCTTTGCTTTAAAAAAATATATAATGATTGGGGGTTCAAAGTAATTTGCTTGCAAAAAAAAATTTTTCATGTGAACAAAAAGTGTCAGAAAGGGCTTTGTCTTCAAGTGGTTAGAAGAGTGGGTGATATGTGACATAAGCTTCTAAATGTTGTGCATAAAATGCCAGGACAGTTCAAAACCCTCCTAAACGACCCCATTTTGGAAAGTAGACACCCCAAGCTATTTGCTGAGAGGCATGTCGAGTCCATGGAATATTTTATATTGTGACACAAGTTGTTTTTTTTGCACAAAGTTGTCACTAAATGATATATTGCTCAAACATGCCATGGGCATATGTGAAATTACACCCCAAAATACATTCTGTTGCTTCTCCTGAGTATGGGGATACCACATGTGTGAGACTTTTTGGGAGCCTAGCCACGTACGGGACCCCGAAAACCAAGCACCGCCTTCAGGCTTTCTAAGGGTGTAAATTTCTGATTTTCACTCCTCACTGCCTATCACAGTTTCGGAGGCCATGGAATGCCCAGATGGCACAACCCCCCCCCCCCCCCCCCAAATTACCCCATTTTGGAAAGGAGACACCCCAAGCTATTTGCTGAGAGGTATGGTAAGTATTTTGCAGACCTCGCTTTTTGTCACAAAGTTTTGGAAATTGAAAAAAGAAAAAAAATAAAATTTTCTTTCTTCATTTTCAAAAACAAATGAGAGCTGCAAAATACTCCCCATACCTCTCAGCAAATAGCTTGGGTGTCTACTTTGCAAAATGGGGGCATTTGGGGTGTTTTGTGCATCTTGGTTTTTATGGCCTTCAAAACTGTGATAGGTAGTGAGGAGTGAAATCAAAAATTTACGCCCTTAGAAATCCTGAAGGTGGTGATTGGTTTTCGGGTCTCCGTACGCGGCTAGGCTCCCAAAAAGTCCCACACATGTGGTATCTTCATACTCAGGAGAAGCAGCAGAATGTATTTTGGGGTGTAATTCCACAAATGCCCATGGCATGTTTGAGCAATATATCATTTAGTGACAACTTTGTGCAAAAAAAAAAAATCTTGTCATTTTCTCGCAACTTGTGGCAAAATATAAAATATTCCATGGACTCAACATGCCTCTCAGCAAATAGCTTGGGCTGTCTACTTTCCAAAATAAATGGGGTCATTTGGGGGGGGGGGGGGGTTTGTGCCATCTGGGCATTTTATGGCCTTCAAAACTGTGATAGGTAGTGAGGAGTGAAATCAAAACTTTACGCCCTTAGAAATCATGAAGGCGGTGCTTGGTTTTCGGGGCCCCGTATGCGGCTAGGCTCCCAAAAAGTCCCACACATGTGGTATCCCCGTACTCAGGAGAATCAGTAGAATGTATTTTGGGGTGCAATTCCACATATGCCCATGGCATGTTTGAGCAATATATCATTTAGTGACAACTTTTTGTAATTTTTTTTTTTTGTCATTATTCAATCACTTGGGACAAAAAAAAGAAATATTCAATGGGCTCAACATGCCTCTCAGCAATTTCCTTGGGGTGTCTACTTTCCAAAATGGGGTCATTTGGGGGGGGGGGTTGTACTGCCCTGCCATTTTAGCACCTCAAGAAATGACATAGGCAGTCATAAACTAAAAGCTGTGTAAATTCCAGAAAATGTACCCTAGTTTGTAGACGCTATAACTTTTGCACAAACCAATAAATATACGCTTATTGACATTTTTTTTACCAAAGACATGTGGCCGAATACATTTTCGTCTAAATGTATGACTAAAATTGAGTTTATTGGATTTTTTTTTATAAAAAAAAGTAGAAAATATAATTTTTATTCAAAATTTTCGGTCTTTTTCCATTTATAGCGCAAAAAATAAAAACCGCAGAGGTGATCAAATACCATCAAAAGAAAGCTCTATTTGTGGGAAGAAAAGGACGCCAATTTTGTTTGGGTACAGCATTGCATGACCACGCAATTAGCAGTTAAAGCGACGCAGTGCCAAATTGTAAAAAGTGCTCTGGTCAGGAAGGCGGTAAATCCTTCCGGGGCTGAAATGGTTAAAGTGAAACAATAAAAATGAAATGAAATATTCCTTTAAATAAGGTGCCTGGGGTGTGTCCTTAGTATTGCTGTAAAGTAGCGCATCTTTCCCATGTTTAGAACAGTACCACAGCAAAATGACATTTCTTTGTTAAAAAAAAAAAATAAAATAAAAAAAAAAAAATCAGGATTGCTTTATTGAGGGATTAAGTAGCAATACATTAATGTATGAGAAGCATGGAGAGCATAAACAATAAGACATGGTATAATGCAGTAAACCAAACCTTGATTAAGATTTAGTCAGTATTCAACCAGTATTGAAGCAGCAAAGCAATTGGATAGGGTGTTTGATCATACATAGCTTTCTCGGGAACCGGGCCCAGCAAGGGGTGGGGTGGGGGCAGGACAACCTCAGAGTACTACTTGTCTGTCCAGCAGGGGAAAAGAGGGGGGGGGGGGAGGCAGTTTCATTGGGAGGTCCATGGCAACCACACCTTATCAAATTTCCAGGGACAACCACGACTAATGTATGTCAACCTATAAAGGGGCAATGCAGCACTGATCCTATCTTCCCAGGACAACAAAGTAGGAGGGGCGGGGAGGACCATTTACATACCTTTTTTATTTTACGCAAAAAAAGAAATTCTATGAAACCAACAGTTTACTGTGGTGGGGTCTTTGGTCATTCTCGTGGCTTCCCAACAGGGCCAACTCTGGCGACATAGGGACAGACAGCTCAAGCCCAACATTAGGTTGCTCAAATATACTGGACCAGAAAGCAGAGAGAACTGGGCACTCCCAGAACATATGCAGATAGGTACCCAACTGCAGCTGACAACGGTGACAGTGTGGGTCCCTATCCGGATAAATTCTATGCAACCTCACTGGAGTGAAATTAACCGGATGTAGGAATTTTATTTGTATTAGTTTATCCCCAGAGGAGATTACCAGCTTAGGACCCTGTTCTAGGCAGTCCTCCCAGTCCTCCCTGTCCAAGGTAAGAATATCTAGTTTCCATAAGTCCCACAGTTTGTCCATTTTAGGAGAGTCAGTGGTTAACAGGGTAGCATATAGGGCAGACAGAGGCTTCTCCAGACCACTGCGAGACAGCAAATCTTCCACTGGGTCCAACTGGATGAGCGCAGGGTCAGGGAATTGGGCCCTGGCAGCATGGTGGAGCTGGACATATCGAAAGAACATCCATCTGGGCAGGTTGTACAATCTAGAGAGCTGGGGAAAGGTCAGCATCACACCCTCAGGCATAATTTCTCTTAGGGTCTTAATACCAAATCTTCCCCACACCTGGGGTCCGGAATAATTCTAAAATGAGCCAAGTTAAGGTTTCCCCAAAGAGGCTGGACAGGAGACCAGCGCTCTATTTGGAAGAAACTACGTCTAGCCGTAGCCCACACCCGTAACGTCGTCCTAGTTGGACCCGGTATCGCATCATAGGCCCCTACCCCCCTGTACACACTAGGTTTTGCAGATCCTGCAAGGAACCTAACCAGGCAGCCTCCACACATACCGCAGCATTGGAATGTGAGCCCTCAAACCACCAGTGAGTCGTAACCAGCACTGCTGCCCAGTAATAAACCTGGAAGTTAGGTAGAGCCAGTCCCCCCAGGTGTACTGGAAGATGGAGTGTGGATTTTGCTAGTCAGGGGGGGATGGAGCCTTTCCAAAAAAAAAGGAACCAATGCAGCAGTTCACATCCCAAAAGAAAGAGGCCGGTATCCATACTGGGCTATTCCGGAATAGATACAGTCAGGTCCATAAATATTGGGACATCGACACAATTCTAATCTTTTTTGGCTCTATACACCACCACAATGGATTTGAAATTAAACAAGATGTGCTTTAACTGCAGACTTACAGCTTTAATTTGAGGGTATTTACATCCAAATCAGGTGAACGGTGTAGGAATTACAACAGTTTGTATATGTGCCTCCCACTTTTTAAGGGACCAAAAGTAATGGGACAATTGGCTGCTCAGGTGTTATGTTATTCCCTCATTATCCCATTTACAAAGAGCAGATAAAAGGTCCAGAGTTCATTTCAAGTGTGCTATATGCATTTGTTGCTGTCAACTCTCAATATGAGATCCAAAGTATCACTATCAGTAAAGCAAGCCATCATTAGGCTGAAAAAACAAAACAAACCCATCAGAGAGATAGCAAAAACATTAGGTGTGGCCAAATCAACTGTTTGGAACATCCTTAAAAAGAAAGAACGCACCGGTGAGCTCAGCAACACCAAAAGACCCGGAAGACCACGGGAAACAACTGTGGTGGATGACCGAAGAATTCTTTCCCTGGTGAAGAAAACACCCTTCACAACAATTGGTCAGATCAAGAACACTCTACAGGAGGTAGGTGTATGTGTGTCAAAGTCAACAATCAAGAAAAGACTTCACCAGAGTGAATACAGACGGTTCACCACAAAATGTAAACCATTGGTGAGCCTCAAAAACAGGAAGGCCAGATTAGAGTTTGCCAAACAACATCTAAAAAGGCCTTCACACTTCTGGAACAACATCCTATGGACAGATGAGACCAAGATCAACTTGTACCAGAGTGATGGGAAGAGAAGATTATGGAGAAGGAAAGGAATTGCTCATGATTCAAAGCATACCACCTCATCAGTGAAGCATGGTGGTGGTAGTGCCATGGAGTGGGCATATATGGCTGCCAATGGAACTGGTTCTCTTGTATTTATTGGTAATGTGACTGCTAACAAAAGCAGCAGGATGAATTCTGAAGTGTTTCTGGCAATATTATCTGCTCATATTCAGCAAAATGCTTCAGAACTCATTGGACGGAGCTTCACAGTGCAGATGGACAATGACCCGAAGCATACTGCGAAAGAAACAAAGAATTTTTTAAGGGAAAGAAGTGGAATGTTATGCAATGGCCAAGTCAATTACCTGACCTGAATCCGATTGAGCATGCATTTCACTTGCTGAAGACAAAACTGAAGGGAAAATGCCCCAAGAACAAGCAGGAACTGAAGACAGTTGCAGTAGAGGCCTGGCAGAGCATCACCAGGGATGAAACCCAGCGTCTGGTGATGTCTATGCGTTCCAGACTTCAGGCTGTAATTGACTGCAAAGGATTTGCAACCAAGTATTAAAAAGTGAAAGTTTGATGGATTGTTAATCTGTCCCATTACTTTTGGTCCCTTAAAAAGTGGGCGGCACATATACAAACTGTTGTAATTCCTACACCGTTCACCTGATTTGGATATAAATACCCTCAAATTAAATCAGAAAGTCTGCAGTTAATGCACATCTTGTTAGTTTCATTTCAAATCTATTGTGGTGGTATATAGAGCAAAAAAGATTACAATTGTGTTGATGTCCCAATATTTATGGACCTGACTGTAGATAAAAATCATTGAAAAAAACTATGTGAGTCTCCCTCCCAGTCCATTATCAGGCCCTTTGGGTCTGGTATGAATATTAAAATAAAAAAAATTGCGTGGGCCCCCCCCCAAAATCCATACCTGGCCCTCATCTGAGCACGCAACTTGGCCGGCCGCAGGAAAAGGTAGGGACGAGAGAGCACCCCCCTCCTGAACCGTACCAGGCCACATGCCCTCAACATGGGGAGGGTGCTTTGGGGTCCCCCAAAGCACTTTGTCCCAATGTTGATGGGGTCAAGGGCCTCATCCCCACAACCCTTGCCCTGTGGTTGTGGGGGGTCTGCAGGCGGGGGGGCTTATCGGAATCTGGAAGCCCCCTTTAACAAGGGGGCCCACAGATCCCGGCCCCCCTATGTAAATGGGTATCGGGTACATTGTACACCTACCCATTCACCAAAAAAACTGTGAAATGTGACAAAAAACAATAGCTGGTTTGGCAATTCCTAAAATAGCTCTGAGCGGTCTTCTCCTCTAAGCCGTGTCTCCTGCCGTCATTTTCTCCTGGTGCTGTCTCTCTTGCCACCATCTTCTGTCACTGCCTCTCCCGCCACCACCTACTGGGGGCAGGCTTTCCGTGTGAGCTCAACGGATGGTCATGCCCCATGGCTGTGTAAGAGACGCCAGACAGCAGGTGACAACACAACGGAGGATGACCGTGGCGAGAAAGAACACAGCAGCGGGAGAAGTAGGCGGACAAGGGCCTCATCCCCACAACCCTTGCCCTGTGGTTGTGGGGGTCTGCGGGCGGGGGGGCTTATCGGAATCTGCAAGGGGGCCCACAGATCCCAACCCCCCCTATGTAAATCGGTGTCAGGTACATTGTACCCCTACCCATTCACCAAAAAAAAGCAGTGAAATGTCTCGCCCGCCACTGCCTACTTCTCCCGCTGCTGTGTTCTTCCTCACCGCAGTCATCCTCCGTTGTGTTGTCACCTGCTGTCTGGCATCTCTTGCCATGGGGTGTGACCATCCGTTGTCACACGGAAAGCCTGCCCCCATCAAGTAGTGGCGGGAGAGGCGGCGACAGAAGTTGGTGCCAAGAGAGATAGCACCAGGAGAAAATGATGGCGGGAGACACGGCTTAGAGGAGAAAACCAGCTATTGTTTTTTGTCACATTTCACTGCTTTTTTTGGTGAATGGGTAGGGGTACAATGTACCCGATACCCAGTCACATAGGGGGGTGGGATCTGGGGGCCCCCTTGTTGAAGTGGGCTTCCAGATTTCGATAAGCCCCCCCGCCCGCAGACCCCCACAACCACCGGGCAAGGGTTGTGGGGATGAAGCCCTTGTCCCCATCAACATAGGGACAAGGTGCTTTTGGGGGGACCCCAAAGCACCCTTCCCATGCTGAAGGTATGTGACCTGGTACGGTTCACTCTCTCACTCCTCCTTTTCCTGCGGCCTGCCAGGTTGCGTGCTCGGATAAGGGTCTGGTATGGATTTTGGGGGGAACCCACGCCATTTTTTTAAAATTTTGGCACGGGTTCCCCTAAAAATCCATCCATCCATACCTGAAGGGCCATTTTTTTTTTCAAATTTTGGAGCAGGGTTTCCCTTAATCTTCATACCAGACCTAAAGGGCCTGGTATGGATTTTGGGGGGACCCCACGCAATTTTTTAAAAACTTTTGACGTGGGGGGTCTCCTTTGGGTCCATACTAGACCCGAAGGGCCTAGTATAGACCTGGGGGGCCCCATGGCATTTTCTTCTAACTTTTGGCATGGGGGGGTCCCTGGACCTGAAGGGCCTGGTATAGACATGAGGGGGAACCCCACGGCATTTTTTTAAATTTTGGCGTGGGGGGGTCTCCTCCGAATCCACACTAGACCTGAAGGGCCTGGTATAGACTTGGGGGGGGACCCTGCCATTTTTTAAAAATTTTGGCATGGGGGGGGTCCACTCCGAATCCATACTAAACCCAAAGGGCCTGGTATAGACCTGGGGGGGATTATTTTTGCGATTTTTTTTTTTTTTTTTTTTTTTTTTTTTTTTTTCTGGCATTTTTTTTTTACTTTCAGCTGATGACTCATTGGTTTTTAAGGATGCGGCAGCTGGCTTCCCGGCCCCCCGGTTAGCAACCAGCTATTTACAGTGTTAAAATAAGAACCATAAAACACATCAAAAATTGCATCACAAATGCAACAGTTGCGTCCCTGGTGCGGTTCTATTGAAATCTATTACCTGCAAATCGCGTGAAAAAAGCCCCCGACCATTTACAAAAAACACAAAATGCATAGGTGTGAACTAGTACCATAGGAAACCATGTAAAAATGGACTGTAGAGTGTTTCTGCAAACTGCAAAACACACTAAAAAATGCATAGGTGTGAACCTAGGGTCAGGGCCAGTTCACACTGGAGCGATGCGGGAACCCTGCAAATCCAGTGCAGGTTCCCGCATCGCATACAACTCGCAGGCAGTTCACACTGCCATATGTGAATGGCTGGGAGTGTCAGTAGAAAGCTAATGACACCCCCAAATCAGTTCGCATATTGCAGAGTGAACTGCAAATTCAGACAACACCCATGCAATCCGATTCTGCTGCAGACCAAAAAAAGGGTCTTGTGCGAGTGAGTTTGCAGCACACGGACATCGCATGTGATTTGCAGTGCTGGGCAAATCACATTCGATGTCGGACAGCACATTGGTGTGAACCGGCCCTAAGGCCCCTTTCACACTTGTGCGACTTGTCCTGTGACTCCTGCGTCCATAGACCTCAAGATTACACTGGCATTGCTTCAAATCACATCAATTTTGCATCAAAAAGTGCTGCAAAATCACGGGATTTTCAGGTCGCACAAGTGTGAAAGGGGCCTTATGGACCTCAAGTTGTATGAAAAGTCGAGCAAGTGTGTAACGAACCTAATGAGATTCATTGATAACACCTTTGAATTAGGCCCCATTTGCACTTGTGCGACCAATGCCTGTGTAATCTTGCGGTATATGGTCCTCAAGTCGCATCAAAGTCAAACCAAAGTAGTGCAGGGACGAATTTGACTCAATTGCAGGATGCACAAGTGAGAATAGGGCCTAATTCAAAGGTATTATCCATGAATCTCATTCACACTGATGCGACCTGAAAGTCTCATTATTTTGCTACCACTTTACTGCTGCAACTGGGCCCCAACTTCCTGGGAATGCCTGTATAATATTGCGCCCTATATACCCCAAGTCACATGAAAGTCACACCAAAGTAGTACAGAGACTACTTTGAAGTTGTTGCAACTTGAAGTAGCATAGATATGAATGGTTATTATTGAGAATCATGGGGTACAATTTGTAATGCAACTCAGAGGTCCAAATTTGCTGGAAAAGTCGCCTAACTGTGAAACAAGTCATATATATTGTAATAGAAAGGAGCTCTAATTTATATTTGCATAGTCCTTACTGATTACATCAGCAGAACAAATGCAGGAAGTGATGTGTGCACATGGGCCAGAAGCAAATGTGTGGTGATGCCAAACAAATTAATGAACCCCACCCACACCAAATCTAACTACCACATCCACCCCCACACTAAGTAGGCACAAGTACATATCCTATAGACAAAAAATTGGTCTGGTTGATGGTGAAACACCCAATCCCAAAGGGAATCAAGAGGAATTACAGGGATTTTTGCGGTGCCAAAAGAATCCAAAAGAGATAATTGTTTAAAAAGATATATATATATATATATATATATAATATTTTATTTTGACAAATTCAAGGTTAAAAACTCAGAAAAAGTATATATTCACAATAATAATAATAATAATAATAATGTGGTGGTGGTCACAGAAAGCAGGTAGAGTAAATACATTGCACATTAGCCGGACATGTTTCGCCGATTGCTTCTTCAGGGGATGTGCGAATGAAGATACAAATAGCGTGAAAAACTATACAATCACAAAAACAAAATGGTATAATGAATAACCAATAAATAACAGAGTATCAGAATGTAATGTCAAAATGAGAGCATAATGTTAAATTGAGCACCTTCAACAGAGTGGCTTACCCTACAACAGCTTCCGACCGGGATTAACCAGCACCCGAGTCCCAGAGGACCCCCACAGGAAGTCGTCAAAATTGCAGTCACAGAGGACAGAAAGGTGAGACTATAATGTAATAGAATTACATTTTTAAGAAAAATGCTTTGTTTAATAGGTAGGTAAGAAAAAAAAAAAGGGGGGGAATCTCAGATTGTAAATACTTACTAAAAACAATATATCTAGTGACCCATGAGATGAAGGCGACTATGGACAGCCTGCTGGATATTATAAGCAGGGAGTCTTACTAAAAATAAAAGAAAACGAGAAAAAACTGAATAAAAGGAAAAAACTAAATTCAACACAAAATATAAGCGAGATAATAAACAAGAAATATAGTAGGTCTTTTTAAGATAATATACAGGACTATGTCTCTAATGCCTCGTTTCCACTGATCGGTTCGGTTCGGTACGTTATTTGGGTGTTTCCATTATGAAAGTGGCCCATACAACCGAACCGTTCCATTCAGGGTCCTGCTTCAGATGTGGGGCCATAGAAAATGGAACGGTTCGGTTAGGGCGGAGCTACGATACATTCCACTGATTGGCTGACAGAAAACCCTCTGCTGTGCTATGCTGAGGCATTTTTTCTAAACCCTGTATTGCCCCTTGTGGTCCCACTTGCAGTGGAAACGCTCACCAGAATAGACCGGACCATTCTAGGCCATTCAAACTGTACCGACCCGAACCGATCCGCTCAGTGGAAACGAGGCATAAGGGACCTTAAGTTATCCAAAAATTACAATATGTTTGGACAACAAAAATAGGAAAGTTATCAGATGCTATTATAGAGCTTCTTATTGAGCACTTAGAAAACTAAAAGAGTATCGGTGCAGAGAATCAGAGAACAGGAATATTTAAGTGGTAGTGAGACTTACCGGTAACAAATGTACCGCTCGATGAGGTCTAACCTTCCGGCTCTGGCAAACTAAGCGGCCAGACAAGCCGGTCTTATCTGTCCTCCATCGAGCCAGCGTTTGACGTCACCGACTCGATGCGGACGAAAAGACACCAGTGCGCATGCGCCGAGAGCTGAGGGATCCCTGAAACTTCGATAACCAGGGGGCCATGCGGTGGGGGGGATCAAGGTGGCCCAAAGGGACTAGATGGAAAAGCCGAGAGACACATCCATCCCAACAGCAGGGACCACTGGGGAAAGAGTTGAGTGATGGAACAAAGCACAGAAGGAGATGCAGAAAAACGGGAAAACGCTTTAAACGTCACCCAGGGATACGGGCTAACTGCAGCAAAGCACGACGTGAGACAGGCATACATTGGATGAAATCAATGCATACCCTGGGCGTCCGTATGACTGCTGGAGACATACTCCTGGAGAGGAGGGAGCTAAGATCGGGCAATAGTCAACCAATGGGAAATTTAAGAGGGTCAATAGACGGGCACAAAGTGCTGGACCACACCCACAGCTGTGACCCGTCTAGGTGCTCAAATAGAACCCAGCTCTCTTTGACAAAACACACATAACCATTTATTAAATATAAAAATGAGATCCATAAATGTCATGAGATAGATAGTATACATATCAATAAATCAACTTATAAACAACTTAGGTTTAAATTAATATAGTAGAAATAAGAATAGGAATTAGCTCAAAGGTAGGCAAATAAAAAAAAAAAGGGGAGACAGGGAAACCAAACAAGGGGAAGGAAAGGAAAAAAGGGAAGGCTGACATTCAATAGAGTTAAAGAAAGGGCTTAAAACTAAGGCTCTCGTTAAATCCTGTAAATACGGTGGCTCTGAGGTAGGGTTGTCCCGATACCACTTTTTTAGGACCGAGTACAAGTACCGATACTTTTTTGTCAAGTACTCGCCGATACCGATACTTTTTTTTTTTTTAATGTCATGTGACAGTGGGTTTTTAAAATTTTTTTTTTTTTAACAATGCTTTCTTTTTTTTGGGGGGGGGGGGGGGGGTGAACGGTGTCTGTGTGTTTTTGTTTTTTTTTTTGTTTTTTTTTTATTTACAATTTTTATTTTTTACAGTAATATTTTTTTTATTCTTTATTGCAATATGTGTTTTTTTTTTTTTAATCAGCCCTGTTGGGGGGCTTTGGTGAGATATCAGGGGTCTTAACAGACCTCTGATATCTTCCCCCTTGAGACAGAGAAAGAGACAGAGGATAGAGATTCCCCAGTCCCTTTCTCAGCAGCCTCAGCTGCACTGAAAATGAATGGAGAGAAGACAGCAGCTCCTCTCCATTCATAAACTGACACATCGTAATCACAAGAGATTACAATGTTTCAGGTATGTGAATAGACAGAGTCAGCTGACTCCGTCCATTCACGAAGGAAGGAGGAGGAGGACAGCAGAACGGAGGGGACAGCGGAGAGGCACAGCAGAATGTAGGGGGACAGCGCAGGGGGACAGAGGAATGGAGGGGGCATGGAGGAGGATGAGGTGACAGTCAGCGGTGATCGCCTGTGGGGGAGTTACAAGCACTGATCACCGCTGTATGTCACTAAAGCAGCTGAAAGCCGTGGGGGGGAGAAGCTTGTAACTCCCCCACGCGCCGATCACCGCTGACAGTCCAGGTATGGGGGGGGAAGCATCGGGAACATTTGCCCGAGTACAAGTACTTGGGCAAATGCTCGGTATCGGTGCCGATACCGATACTAGTATCGGTATCGGGACAACCATACTCTGAGGTCATAGATCCAACGGGCTTCAAGTTGGAGCAGTGTACGATCAACACTACCCCCCTAGAGTTCAAAGGAACATGTTCCAGTGCCAAAAATTTTATGAATTGAGGATTAAATCCGTGATGGATACCGACATGTCTGCTAATAGCCGTATCCATCTTACTTTTCTTAATTGGTTTTATATGATCTCTTATTCGTCTAAAGAGCTGTCGCTTAGTCTTTCCAATGTAGAAGCCACCGCACAAACACTGGGCTAAATAAATAACCCCCGGTGTTTGGTAAGTGACCCTACATTGGATAGAATGCCATTTGCCATTGGGTAATTTAAATTTGGTCTTCTGATCAACAAACTGGCAAACATCACAACAACCACAAGGAAAGGTACCCCAATTGGTCTGAGTTCTTGATGAAAGAGTAGTATCAAAATGGCTGTGGACAAGGCGATCTTTCAATGACGAAAATCTCTGATATATTTCTTTGCAATAGGGTCTGCTGACAA
Organism: Aquarana catesbeiana; assembly: GCF_042186555.1. Classification (NCBI taxonomy): domain Eukaryota; kingdom Metazoa; phylum Chordata; class Amphibia; order Anura; family Ranidae; genus Aquarana; species Aquarana catesbeiana. The sequence continues at coordinate 560,877,279 of NC_133324.1, forward strand.
AAGTGGCCAAAATGTATTCAATATTTTCCTAATTTCCTTGTGTTGGTTTGAATAGCGGGTAATGACTCTTGCTGTATCAGATTTGTCTGCCTGTTTAGCAGAGAAAATCAGAGAGTTTCTATCTTTAACATTCACACGATTGTACGCCTTTTTAAGACATGCATGGCTGTAGCCCCGAATTCTTAGTCTACCATAAAGGTCCCTAGCAGCAGTTTGGAAATCTGAGTCCTTGCTACAGTTGCATTTCAGCCGTAGGTACTGGCTGTACGGAATACTTCTTACTAAGGAAACAGGGTGAGAGCTCTGAGCGTGGAGGATACTATTTCCTGCTGATGGCTTCCTGTATAATGATGAATCAAGTTTGCCTTGTGCATCAATAGAAATAATCAGATCTAAGAAATTTATATTACTCTGACTGCAGTGCATGGTAAATCTGAGGTTGAAATCATTGATTGAAATCAGATGCATAAATTCGTTTAGTTCAGACTGGGTACCAGACCAAAAGATAAGGACATCGTCAATATATCGGTGCCATGCGATTATTTTGTCAGTAAGATGGTTCAAATCCTCTCTAGAAAAGACATCCTTTTCCCACCCCCCCCCCAGGTACAGGTTAGCATACAATGGGGCACATTTAGTCCCCATCGCAACTCCCTGCACCTGAAGGTAGTGAGAAGAGTCAAATTGAAAAACATTATGTTTCAAGATATAGTCAAGTAGTTCCAACACAAATTTGTTATATTTGAGAAAAGAGGGACCCCTTTCATTAAGATGATGTTGTATTACCTCAATTCCCTTGTCATGGGGGATAGTATTGTAGAGGCTCTCTACATCGAGGGCTACAACCAAGTGTTCGGAGGAAGGGAGATACCTTCAATAGTTCTAAGTAAGTCAATAGTGTCCTTGACATAAGAAAAAAGTGATGTAGGGTGAGGTTGGAGATATCTACTAGGGAGATAGCATTTTCTGTAAGGCTAGAACAGCCTGAAATTATGGGACTTCCTGGAGGTTCGGTAAGGGATTTATGCAGCTTAGGTAGTGCATAAAAAGTAGGGATCTTGGGGTCCCTTACATTTAGAAAATTCCAAGTGTTTTAATCAATGATGCCCTGATGATAGGCCTTAAAGATAATTGTACGGTATTGCGTACAAAAATTATCAATAACTGTTTTGGAAATGGGTCAATACCAATTGTGGTTCATCAGAATTTTTTTGCACATGACTACATATTGAGAAATACTCATATTAACCAGATTCCCACCTTTGTCGGCTGGTTTGATTATTATTTCAGAGTTGGATTGGAGAGATTTAATAGTGTCTTTTTGTTGTGAGGTCAAATTAGATGACCCTGAAGAAGGAAAATGTAATTCTTCAATTGCTTTGGATGTTTGTTGAATAAAAGCCCAAATGCTGGGATTAGTATTGAGGAGTGGAAAAAGTCTAGATTTAGGTTTGAAGGACTGTGGGGGGTGGGAGGACAGGCCAGCGATCGACAACTCCGGTGGAGAAACCAAGCCGGTGTCGTCCTCGGTGGCATGTCCCTCTTCCCAAAGTTCCATCAAGTCCTCCAAGGCTTGATGTTCTTCAATATTTTCTTGAAAATTGGTCTGATGAATGTAGTTCTAACGGAAGTTTATAAAAAATTATCCTATATAGGAGCCTGCGTGCAAATAAATGTAAGTCTGTAATAAGTGTAAATTTAAGTTGGGAGTCAGGACAAAAGGTTAAACCCAGTTGTAAAACTTGTGTTTCAGCATCAGTTAGAACATGAGAAGACAAATTAACAATAGATAGTTGCTGATCATTAGGTACCAATTCCGAATGGGTGGGTGGTGAATCTGCGTGGGAACTGTGTCCTATTCCTTCCCTAAAAAAATGGGTGCTAATTTAATATCTGCTGGTAAGGATGTTCTTGAGGGAGAAACAATTATCTCAGCATTGCTTACCTTAGTGGTAGTGTTTAAGTGTATAGGAGAGGCAGTGATCGAAGTGGACAGTGCCGTGGAGACAATCGTATGTGTGGCCATCATTTGGGGACCTTCGAGCGACATGGGGTGAAGGGTCAGGCATCGCTAAAGGTCATGAAGGTGCCTGTTTAGAGTGAACTGGTTGTGAACGACGAGGTAAAGGGGTGCCCAGTTGGGGTGTCAATGATTCGGTGGAAGCCGCATCCAAATTTTTTGGGCAATCTGTCCTCGGAGAGGTCACGATAAATAGTAGACTGACTGGAAGAAAGGGAGGAAAAAGAAGATGACAAATTAGATACGTTTTCATAATTTTTTGTATTACGCTGATTTGTAGATCTGAAAGGTCTAGTATTAGTATTTGTATTTTGGGCCCATTTATATGCAAAGCCGGTGGTGTGTGCATTCATGTCACGTGTAAATTTATTCTCTTTCGTACGAATGATGTCCAAAGTATAGCTTTCTACATGTATTTTAAAGTGGATTTCCACCCACTTTTACAACTCTTCAGCATCCCTCACTAGAATGTGCACTGTAAACAAATTGGATATTTTTTAATTTTTTTTCTCAGCACCTACTGTATATCTGCTGTATTCATTTTTCACTTCCTCCTCCCTGGCCGCGGCCCATCGCATCATTTCCTGTTTGCAATGCCTTCTAGGAAGGGGCGGCAACTTCCTCTGAAACTGCCGTTGCTATGGAAACCTGACCTGAAACCTATTACACTGCTTGTGCCGCACTGAGCATGTGCGAGATCTGCAAGGATGAGATCCAGGAAGAAATACAGTCTGGCTTCAGATGCCCACACTTAAGATGGCCACGGCCTGCTGTAAATTTTTTAAAATAACAAACTACTGCTATAAACTAATAAAACAGACCTTAGTTTACAGACTAACTTTACTAGAATACATTAAGCTTGTGTATTATAGGCCTATTTTTATTTAAAAAGTATAATTTCGGCCAGAACACCACTTTAAGTTCTTGTTCCTATATATAATAAATAAGATGGATACTGCTATTAGCAGACATGTCGGTATCCATCACGGATTTAATCCTCAATTCATTAAATTTTTGGCATTGGAACATGTTCCTTTGGACTCTGGGGGGGGTAGTGTTGATTGTACACTGCTCCAACTTGAAGCCCGTTGGATCTATGACCTCAGAGCCACCGTATTTCTAGGATTTAACGAGAGCCTTAGTTTTAGGTCCTTTCTTTAACTCTATTGAATGTCAGCCTTCCCTTTTTTCCTTTCCTTCCCCTTGTTTGGTTTCCCTGTTTCTCCCTTTTTTTTTATTTGCCTACCTTTGAGCTAATTCCTATTCTTATTTCTACTATATTAATTTAAACCTAAGTTGTTTATAAGTTGATTTATTGATATGTATACTATCTATCTCATGACATTTATGGATCTCATTTTTATATTTAATAAATGGTTATGTGTGTTTTGTCAAAGAGAGCTGGATTCTATTTGAGCACCTAGACGGGTCACAGCTGTGGGTGTGGTCCAGCACTTTGTGCCCGTCTATTGACCCTCTTAAATTTCCCCTGTTGGTTGACTACTGCCCGATCTTAGCTCCCTCCTCTCCAGAAGTATGTCTCCAGCAGTCATACGGACGCCCAGGGTATGCATTGATTTCATCCAATGTATGCCTGTCTCACGTCGTGCTTTGCTGCAGTTAGCCCGTATCCCCGGGTGACATTTAAAGCATTTTCCCGTTTTTCTGCATCTCCTTCTGTGCTTTGTTCCATCGCTCAACTCTTTCCCCAGTGGTCCCTGCTGTTGGGATGGATGTGTCTCTCGGCTTTTCCATCTAGTCCCTTTGGACCACCTTGATCCCCCCCCACCGCATGGCCCCCTGGTTATCATAGTTTCAGGGATCCCTCAGCTCTCGGCGCATGCGCACTGGTGTCTTTTCGTCCGCATCGAGTTTGTGACGTCAAACGCTGGCTCGATGGAGGACAGATAAGACCGGCTTGTCTGGCCGCTTAGTTTGCCAGAGCCGGAAGGTTAGACCTCATCGAGCGGTACATTTGTTACCGGTAAGTCTCACTACTTAAATATTCCTATTCTCTGCACCGATACTCTTTTCGTTTTCTAAGTGCTCAATAAGAAGCTCTATAATAGCATCTAACTTTCCTATTTTTGTTGTCCAAACATATTGTAATTTTTGGATAACTTAAGGTCCCTTAGAGACATAGTCCTGTATATTATCTTAAAAAGACTCTATATTGGATTATCATGTGATTTTTGACCATTTCTTTTTTCAAATATCCTCCTTTACCCAAACCTACTATATTTCTTGTTTATTATCTCACTTATATTTTGTGTTCAATTTTGTTTTTTCCTTTTATTTAGTTTTTTCTAGTTTTCTTTTATTTTTAGTAAGACTCCCTGCTTATAATATCCAGCAGGCTGTCCATAGTCGCCTTCATCTCATGGGTCACTAGATATATTGTTTTTAGTAAGTATTTACAATCTGAGATTCCCCCCTTTTTTTTTTTTTTTTAACCTACCTTTTAAACAAAGCATTTTTCTTAAAAATGTAATTCTATTACATTATAGTCTCACCTTTCTATCCTCTGTGACTGCAATTTTGACGACTTCCTGTGGGGGTCCTCTGGGAGCACATACTCGGGTGCTGCTTAATCCCGGTCGGAAGCTGTTGTAGGGTAAGCCACTCTGTTGGAGGTGCTCAATTTAACATTATGTTCTCATTTTGACATACTTGTTTATTACATTCTGATACTCTGTTATTTATTGGTTATTCATTATACCCTTTTGTTTTTGTGATTGTATAGTTTTTCATCTTCATTCGCACATCCCCCGAAGAAGCAATCCGCAAAACATGTCGGGCTAATGTGCAATGTATTTACTCTACATGAACCTGCTTTCTGTGACCACCACATTATCATTATTATTTTGAATATATACTTTTTTTGTGAGTTTTTAACCTTGAATTTGTCAAAATAAAATGTTATATATATATCTTTTTAAACAATTATCTCTTTTGGATTCTTTTGGCACCGCAAAAATCCCTGTAAATTCCTCTATCTTGATTTACATATCCTACACTTACCCGGCCAATGAGCAGCACCTCCTCTAAAGAGGGACTTCGCGATATCCACCTAGATGGAGATCCTGACAGGAACTTCCGGGTGATTACAATCAATAATTTTCAGGTCAGAAGGTGAAACCACGCTCTTTTGATTGCAGCTGCGAATATTTGATCGCAACCACAATTAGAATTTTTTTATTTTCATTTATTTGCAGATATGCAAATCTGTATTTCTACATATAACGATATTTGAAGGTAAACTTAAGGGAGTTCAATAAGAAATGGTGTCCCTGGGATAGCAGCAGGTAAATTACAAAGACAAAGGCCCTGTTTGAGCCCTAGTTTACACTGACAGTAGGAGGAAATCGTGCAAGTTCAGCAGAACTCACACGATTTCATTCCCGCATGTCAGTCCTGACTGCAGGGGGAATTTCAGAGACGTCTGTGCAGGATTCTGCACTGATGTCAAAAAAAGTCACACCCCGAGGTCACCAAAAAGTAGTACAGAAACTACTTTTGGAAATTGCGGCGCTGCAACGATTAGAATGGTGCAAATGTCAGATCGCACCAATATGAACTAAAGCTGACACATACAACACTGCCTATCCACCAGCTGAATTCATTACCTGCAATTCTCCACAGCTGTTACATAGTAAGATTCCACCTTTATAATTTACTTGCAGGTGTGCTGAAGAGATTTGTTTTTTGGTGCACAAATACATATAGAAATTATTGCTACCCATTTATCCAGCGGGCAGCCTCACACATGTTGTCTACATCTCTGGTGTGAACCAGCCCTAAGTCCATAGCCATGCTCAGTGTCACAAGTGATATACAATATATTGTCCTAAGAATTGGAACGCCTGCCTTTATACGCACATGATCTGTAATAGCATCCCAGTCTTAGTCCATAGGGTTCAAAATTGATTTGGCCCACCCGTTGCAACTATAACAGCTTCAACTCTTCTGGAAAGGCTTCCACAAAAATTTAGGCGTGTGCCTATGGGAATCTTTGACCATTCTTCCATAAGTGCATTTGTGAGGTCAGGCACTGATGTTGGACAAGAAGGCCTTACAGTCTCTGCTCTAATTCAGTTCCACTGAAGGGAACGCTTAAGACATCAGCTTATCAATACATTTTGGACAATTTCATGCTCCCAACTTTGTGAGAACAGTTTGGGGATGGCCCCTTCCTGTTCCAACATGACTGCACACCAGTGCACAAAGCAATGTCCATATAGACCTGGATGACCAAATGCAGCGCACATTCTCATCTTCTTTAATGGGATAATAATGAAGCTGCTTTGCTGGTGATACTGATGTAGTTATGCAAAACATATTTTAAAAGGCATTTGTTTTGTACGATCTGAAAATTGCGAATCAACGCTCACCAAAATTCTACTAACTTCTACTAACACAAAATTAGCATAAGGGGCCCAAAGGGTGGCGCTTGAGAAATGAACTTCCTTTTTATACTCTCATAGTACATGTGACAGACTCACCCAGGATAGAGGCTGTTGGAGGGGACTGAATGCAAGCCTCTTGCCGACCGATTATGGGCCCTGGCATTTGGGGGAATGGTGCTCTTTGTGAGCTGTATGCCTGGGGACTCTTGAGGTGGTATTACTGTGGATTCGGGTCCTGGTCCCCCAGGACACACAGACTCTGGGGACCCTGTGTATGCCATATGGGAAATGGTGACTTGGAGGGTATGTCTTGGATTGCTTAAAATGGGACAGTAATATTTATCCCCAATATCTCCCAGGATATATATGTAAAGACTATTATTGGTTTGTTTGATTCTGAACTCAACATGTTAATTGAGTGAGCTGATCACATTAGCCTCCAGGACTGGCTAGGAGACAAACAGTCTACTCCTACTATAAGTGTTGATGACTAGGTTGAGGAGGGGGGAGAACACTGTTTGTATTGTTAATTGTAATTAGCTCCTGCTATTGTGAAAATGTCCTGTGGTTGTACTTATGATAATGTATAATGTACTGTGTGAAGCTCGGTGACCACAAGTCTGGGCAAAAGGTCATGTTAGTAAACTAGCTCATGTTAATTAGGTTAATTAGGTTACAGGTGTATGTAATATGTAATATGAGCAGGAGGTATGCACCCCCTGTTTTACTGTATAAAAGAGCTTGTATTCCTGTCAATAAAAGAGATCTCTGTTTGAACTTACATATAGCCTGCCTGGTGTTTGTTCTGAGCTATCACAACTGGATTTGAACGGCACATAGCTGTAGTTCTAATCCCGGAGCATCGGATGACTGAACCATCAGACGTTGCGATCTGCAATCTGATTCAATAGCCGCAGAGGAGTGTCGGGAGAGTGGAACCGAGCGAGCAAGGGCTCGTTACAGTACGTCACTACGTTTGTGTTTGTCAAACGACAATTTGCAGATAGTTAGCATGCTAGACTAAATTCTGCACACGTGCTTTTGACAAAAATCAGACGCTCGGTCATCCAACGATTAAACCGCGTGTACGAGGCCTAAGAATTTTACTGAATCTGACTTAAATGATAGTGGCAATGCATCTTAAGGATGCCATCAGTCATTTTTTTTTCATTCAACATATTGGCTGGAAATGAACTCCCACAATAACAGCTAATAATGTTTCTTCATTTAAAGAAAAAATGTGGCAAATAAAATTTCTACTTTCAAAAAATGAGTAATTTAAGAGTTTCATACTGTCCTGGCTATTTTATTTAAAATGTTTTTTATTTTCTTTGTAAATAGTAAAAAATCCCAGGGATTAATAAATGCCACCAAAAGAAAAACAGATATAAAATTATTTTGGGTCAGTGTTGCATGACCGTGTAGTCAAAGTATTACAACACTGGAAAGGGAACAATGGCATGGTAATGAAGGGGTATTATAGTCTGGTAATCAAGTGGTTACAGCCCAGCTGCAGGAAACTAACTGCTTGTTTAGGTCTGGGGGCATAGAAAAGAAGATTTACTTAGGTGATCCTCCACTCCTGCATGCTGCTAGACCGCATTATCTTCCCCATGCTCCAGCCATCCAAGGTACTGACATCATCAAGACCGATGCAGGGTCTATAACCTTGCATTAGACAAGATGGCGATGAGGGCAGTGGCGGTCTGTCAATTAGGGGGCGCACTGGTGCCACCCCCCCTATCCATGCGTCCAGCCCCCTAATCTACATACAGAGCGCCGGACGTATGGATTCCAAAGTTTTTCTTTCTTTTTTCAAGCACGTGATTAGAGCCGGAGGATCTAATAGGCTTCTAAAAAGGGTGGGCTCGGGGCGCAGAGCACTGTGCCCTGAGTCCACCCAGTTGTATGACAATAGCGAATTGAATATTCACTATTGTCACACTGATTCTCCTCTCAGCCAATCAGGAAGCGGGTCCTGAGACCGTGCGTCTACTCTCTTCTCCTTCTAGGCCAATAGGATCGCTTCTCCTTTTGTCCTAGAAGGAGGCGGGAGGAGACACATGGCCGGAGGAGACGTCGTGTGAAGCGTGCTCCCCGTGCCTGGCCTTTCCTTGGTGCCATGTATCCGCAAGAGTCCTTCCTCCCGAGCCCCGGCTCCTCAACTGTGTGTGGGCCATGGGGGGGCTCACTGCCCACCTCACCTGACGCCAGAGCCTGTGGTGACACCATGGTGGATGTGCCACTTGTCAGGGAGTGGAGAGGAGGAGCGGGACCTCCAGGACGGCGCACGGTGCGGTGCTTGGGAGCAGGCTGGGGCTGTGCTGTATACCGGGCACCGGCTGGGGCTGTGCTGTATACCGGGCACCGGCTGGGGCTGTGCTGTATACCGGGCACCGGCTGGGGCTGTGCTGTATACCGGGCACCGGCTAGGGCTGTGCTGAGCCCAAGAGGCTGCGGATGGGCTGTGCGAAGCTGTGTGTACAATGAGCCAAGGGCTGATGGGAGCACATGAGCTGGGTTGTGTGTGCATTGCCAGCCAATGCTTCTTGCATGTCTTTTGATTACTCCTCACATAACAGAAGGTGACAGACACTCTCTACATTGTGTGTGTACATAGCTATGATGGACAGTCACTGGGACATCTCTGTGTTCATCTGGTGTTCCCCGTATTCTTGTCCATCTCCAGTGGAGGGGGGGAACGCCTTCTCTCCCCCCCACGTGAGGGACAGTGCCGTCCAGTCCACCTCCAGAGCATAGGGGAGTGCCATCTGCCAGGGGAGTGGAGGATTAAGTAAATAAATGTGCTTTTACTCTCCCCAGAAATAAACAAGCAGTTAACTTTTACGATGCAGGCACAGCTCCACTGCAAGGGAGAATTTTCAGATTTCCCAGAGCTGGGCTTTAAGAAAGGTAGACAGTTCCCAGACAAAAAAAAAAAAAGCTTGGAATAATAGGACAATATTTGCTTACTGACCACTAGATGGAGACAACATTCTAGATTTCCGTGCACATTAAGTCTGCAATGCTCATGATCACTTAAGTGATCCAATTTAGTATTCTTTTCCTGTCCTTGTGAAGTTAACTGTACAGAATTGCATGTTAAGCCTGCCAGCGGCAATTACCATGCGTTTTTTATACTGTATTGAACATCATTGTTCAATCACCTTTATAGAGGAGAAATATCATTTGTATCAACAATAAACAGGTTCCCAGGATTTCTAGATAATAATCTGTTGGTTTATTCTCTGTGACCTTGTATTTTGCTACGCCTACCAAGTTTACATTCATACTTTTGTGTCCCTTTGATAAACACAGACATGCAATGTCGCTACATATTTTGTATTATAGAATCCACTAAACTGTCTGTACCCTGAAATTACAATTTGAATCCCTATAGAAAGGGACTCTGGTTTGGTTTCTATTAGGGCAGTTTTAAGGTCAAAGTGACATTGTATATATTTTTTTTTTTGTTTGTTTGTTTTTTACACTTTTTTTTTTTTTTTCTTATTTACAATTTTGGGAATACTTGTTGAGAAATCTCTTGAAAATGTTGGGAAATCTTGTGTCACTTGCTGAATGATGTGCACCACATCCATAGGCACTAATGGTTTAGATTTGGTATGCCATGCACTCCCTGCACTGTGCATTAAAGCTCCTAGCCTGAGCTGTTCATGGACTTGGATGAGTTTGCAAAATACAAATACATTTCCTGTTCTCTTCTCAGATCTCTGTAAGGTACATTGATCTACTTATCCCCCATTAGCAATCTGCTGGTAGATCACGACTGACAAGTTGCCAACCTATGCTATGTTCATTTCTGAAAACTGCAGTATGTGGGTTGGCATTTTATTTTCAAAGCACAAAAAGTTGGCATTGTATAATATTTTTTATTTTCTAAGTATTTGAGGTTCTGCAGATTTCAGATTTGCACTCATGCTAGATTTTACCAACCATATATATTCAAAATGTGATAAATGTATCATTTGAACCCAACATTCTAGGATGTTTGCCTTTAGCCCTGCACTTAGAATGAAGCTGCTCGGCCAGTTTTGTAATGTGCTCTCTGCTTCAACACTACACAGTCAAACAAGAGTCATATTTCCTTGTCAACTTTTTGCCTTAATCCTGCTTATTGGACAGTTACAGAAAACCATCATTTTTATCTAATCAGCAGGCAGGTGATAGTCATTTATTAAAGTGGTAGTAAACTCTGCTCTGATTTTTACCTACAGGTAAGCTTATAATAAGGCTTACTTGTAGGTAAATTGAATATCTCCATGCACCATTTAGGAGATATCCACTTGTTTGGCAGCCAGTGATGTCACCAGCGAAAGGCTCTCAGATAGAATGGCATACTCATGTGTTTCTTCAGAGCTCTGTGCCATGGCTGTGACTCCCACATGCACGCGCAGGTGTGATGGCATCACGGCTCAGCCATTCAGGCGGCCAGAGCTTGCGAACCCTGGAAGGAGGACGGGACAAAGATAGAAGCCCTGTAACCGGTGATAGCGCACTACTGGAGGGGTTCGTTTCAAGGTAAGTCTTTGATAATGTGCTAGTATGCGATGCATACTAGCACATTATGTTATTAAAAAATGAGTGACGGGGGCGCTGTGTGATTATGATGTGTACCTTATCTTAAAGACCATATGACATGGAATAAAGTGACGTGTACAATAAAAGTGCTACATGAGGTATCTAGTACATCCCAGAAAAAAATTCTCAAAGATATATAAATTGATTGAAATATAAAGTACAACAATATATATGTCAATGTGACAAAACGTTCTAAAAAGATATTAAAAACAAACCAGTGGTAAAGTCCATAACATGACTTGATGGTGACTTAAATCTTGATGGCAGAAAAAAACATCCTTCACCGTAAACATAAAACACCCTCAGAAGTGCTCAGATATGAAAACTGCTCACCAGATGTGACCCCTTTTAATTAAAAAGTCGGTCTAATGCGCTGTAGGGAAATCCTATTAGGAACCCTTGGTTAATGGATGAGATCTCTGTACTGTGTCCTCCTTTCCTCCAAATTATCTCATAAGGAAAACAAAAAGACAATCCATAGCGCAATACTGTTTATTATATAAAATGTATACAAACAAACAGGCTACCTGCATACATTTTTAGGTGCCTGGGCCTGGCACTGAGGATAGCTTGCATGAATTGCGATATGGGAGCTGCTCACTGGTGGGCTCACGTCCAAGCTCGCCAGCTTGGACAGCGCCCCCTGTCACTACTCACTGTGTTTTTTTCATTGTTTTTTTGGGGAGCAGCTATACATATATTAAGTTTTATTTTATAAAGTATTATTTGGCACCAGGTTTCCTTCTTACACATGTTATTACCTTGCAGGAGGATTTTTTTTTTTTGTTTTCCTAAAGATCATTACCGCATTAAAAATCATTTAACTCAGGGCTAGGCTACAGCATGGGAAAGTGAAGATATGCTCCTGCTAAGCTCCACACTACCTTTTCAGACTGATCATTAGCAATTATACAGCAGTATTACTCATAAGGGTTAATTTACTAAAGGCAAACAGACTGTGCACTTTGAAAGTGCAGTTGCTCTCTGCAAGGGCATTAGTTCTAGATCTTAGTAAATGAGGTGAGGCTTCACTTTGCATTAATATCCAATGACACGCAAGGAAAAAAAGTTTTTGCTTGCACGTGATTGGATGAAGGAAGTCAGCAGAACGTCCCTTCATTTAGTAGGCTCTGGAACAAATTACTTTGCAGAGTGCTGCTGACTTTGCAAAGTGCATAGTCTTTTTGCCTTTAGTAAATAAACCCCTTAAACTGAATGGTGTTGTAGATACCCTTCAGAATTCCGTCAGGTCGCAGCAGCTGTTTTGGCGCCCAGTTCATTTTCCTGTCAGACACAGGTACGTGAATTTGCCTGTGTCTTTATTGGGGAAGGAGTCTCCTTTCTCTGTGCACTCACCCCCATCCTCTGTGGCCACCGCACCCATCACACTGACAGGTGGATGTCTGAGGCGTTTTATAATTGAGATGTGCGGAGCCTAATGGGGAATAGACAGACTAGTTCCCCATCATTTCCACCTTGCTTTTGATTGACAGTGCACAGGAGTGGGTGGATTTTCAGTCACTATTCAGTCCTAAAGCAGCTTTGGAGTACGCCCATTGCTTTGTGCTATCAATCAAAAGTGACCTGATGGGTTCCCCATCAAGCTCTGCCCACTCAGTGACAAGTAATTTTCCAAATACAAGCATTGTCCGTCTTTGGTAATGACATCACCTGTATTTCCAGTGTGACCTCCAAAAAGTGTATGCGACCAGGGCAGGAACAGCAGTGCTTCCTGGTTCAGGTGAGTCTTGCTGCTACCGCGTTTCCCCAAAAATAAATTATTTTGGCAACAAAAGACACAGTAGGGCTTATTTTCAGGGTAGGTCTTACCATGTAATGTGCTGTCTTCTCTCCCCCTCTCCCTCCCTGCCTGTCAGGAATCTCCAGTGTGAACCAAGTTAAAATGCTTGTAAAAATCCTATAATCCAATCTATTACAGTAGTATATAATGTACAATGTGTGTGTTTCTGTAATATAATTGTGCCAAATACCTTGGTTGTAGCACCGCTCGGCTCCTCGTGACCCGCCGGAGCTCTCTTCCCTGCTCCAAGCTCACCAGGGTTGGGGGCCAAGATCCCCCGCTGACAGCTGGGAGAAGAGGAGGAGAGCAGCGGGAGGTCAGCTGAGCACTGAGCGGCACTGTACCAAAGGCATTTGGCACAATTATATTACAGAAACACACACATTGTACATTATATACTACTGTAATAGAATGGATTATAGGATTTTACAAACATTTTAAACTAGGGCTTATTTTCGGGGTAGGGCTTATATTGCAGCCCTCCTGGAAAATAACGCTAGGTCTTATTTTCAGGGTAGGTCTTATTTTCGAGAAACACAGTATCTATGTAAGTGCATTTGACCTTGATCTTTTTAAATAAAAATGGTATTGTACCATGAAAAGCTTCTATTTTCTCTCATTCATCATGGCTAATACTTGTTGTTTATGCGCGTCCTTAATATTTACCAAGGAAGAACATTGGAGATGGTGCTCAGAGGGTGATACAAGCCTTATTTAACTCACTTGCTAACACAAGAAGTCATTTCTTCTGGTGAGTGGTAGAGCAAGTGGGGATCACTTGGACCACAATAGGGGTGCACCTAGGAGATATTTACCTTTGTTGGATGTCTCACACATACTGTATGTCCCAAACTGAGAGCTATTATTAGGAGCACAGAGCACCTTTGAGAGTTTGAGCTTTGTTATATAGACAGCACCTTATTTTTTATTCATTTATTCACACATTGATTTAATTGCATTGATTTGATATAAATAGCGTAATTAGTGTGCAAATAATGCTGCAACCCCGGGGGGGGAGTTGTTTATTTTGTTTTCAAGATGTGGAGGACACCTTATAGCAGCAGTTTGGGTATAACCTTGCAAAGTAGCACAAGTGGTGTATGTTTTTAGTTTTTGATAAAAAACAATGTCTTTATCAGGGTGTGGGCACTACCAATTGAATATGTGATGTGAATTCTACGGACCTGTCATCTTTGCAGCGCAAAACTTGGGAGGCGATCGAAGGTGGAGAGGCAAATATTCTTTCCTGCAACATTCATCTCTAGTGACAGAAACCTCCAGCGGTTAAAGGGAAAATTACAATCTAACACACATGGTGGAAGATTAAATCTCACCTATCCTGTGAGCAGCTGGTCAGGAATGAGAATGCATTATGAACAGTTGATCTGGGCAGATCACTCAGATCTGGGCTCTGCTCTGTGCACTGAATCTTCCTGGGAAACATTGGAGGAATCTCGTAGTTTGAGATCAACCAGACATTTTTATCTTTATTCACTCAGGTAGTATTAAATTAATCTGAAATGATAGTCAATACATTGAGAATGTCGTAACATTCATTTTAGTTCATATATTTGTTTTATTCGTCACAGAATCATCCTTTTCCAGCACTTACAGCTTTGCAGACCTCTGCCATTCTATCTGTGAGTTTCTGGAGATTCAGTATTTAAAAAACGATTCAACCTATGCCTTCTGTAGTTCTTCCCAGGGGTATGGCCTTTTTTCTTTGACCTTACGGTGAAGTTCCTCTCACAAGAGAGCAATATGCTTTTGAGATCTGGTAACTGTGAGATGATGACCGGGCAGAATAATAAAAAAAGAGTAATCCAGCTTCCTGCTTCTTCACCAGCTAGCTTTTTTGATAGTTTAGGAATAGGTCTTGAATCTTTGTACTGCTACATGAAAAATGTGACCAGTCAAATGCTGACCACAGGGGATGACGTGACATTGTAAAATAGAGTGGCACTGGCAACATTTATGGTTCATTATTTCTCACACTCTGTGAAGATCTTCCTGCCAAAGCAGCCTCATACCTTTCTTTTCCTCCTCCTTGCTTGGCAGGAGCCATCAAGCACTCCTTCGGCATGCTTTTATTTGCTCTACACATACTATATTTAAAGCAGAACTAAACTCTCCTTATCAATATTACCTATTTTAATCCTTAGTAAATATTTAAGTAGGTATGTAGGGTTGGGGTTGTGTGGTAGTCGTCACGTCCTCCATGTTTCCCTCCTCGTTGGGCGCCAAGCAAAGGTCACATACGAGATCTACCCCAGAGTATGTTCTTCTGGGCTACGCTAGGCACTATGTATAGGGTCACCGTCTTCCACACGGGGTACCTTTACTTTAACAACCGACTGAAGTCTAGTAAACTCTTTCAATATAATATACTGTACATCACCATGGATACGTGTGCATTTAGGAGGGTCCACCTGTCCATCGTATCACTCCCAGTAACCATATGGGGTCCCACCTAGTGCAGAGTCCATGCGTGCACTTTACGTAACTCTTTTTCTTCCATACCTGTGTACAGGATGAGGGCCCCGGTGGTACACAACTGCTCCTGTTGCTATGGGAGATAGATCACTGCTGAAGGAGTGCCGACAACATCTTCCTCTCTGCAAGAGGCTATCTCACCTGTCACATGTACACGCTTAACGACAGGCTGCTAGAGAAACCTTTGTTACCCTTGGTAACCACTGTATCTTCACGCTG
Source organism: Aquarana catesbeiana (assembly GCF_042186555.1). Taxonomy (NCBI): domain Eukaryota; kingdom Metazoa; phylum Chordata; class Amphibia; order Anura; family Ranidae; genus Aquarana; species Aquarana catesbeiana. The sequence goes on from NC_133324.1 coordinate 560,892,817, forward strand.
TATTAACTCTTGTACCATTATCTTCATACCTCAATGTCTACAGTGACCCGAGCTGTAGACTATATGTGTCAATTACTTGCATCACATAACTTCAGACCAGGCAAAGGCAAAGTTTCAAAAGCTTTACTTAAATAAATTAACGTGATTACATTCACAGGTAACAGTTCAACATAAAGTGCAGTAATTTCCGTAACGTTCCTAAGGCCGGCCATAGATTGTTTGAATTTTCAAAGATTCGAACCATGTATGGTCAGGCTGAATGTACCCAAGTTGATTGATTGATCAACATGGGTACAACCAGTCTGCCAGATTTTACATGCAATTATTTCTAGTGGCTGGTATAGCTACTAGCAATAATCACTGAGTTCACCCGGCAGAAACAAATTGCCACGGTAGGAGGGATTCTTTCCTGCAACCGCAGGTTGCTTGATTCCCCTGTCAACAAAGACAGTGTTGACAGGGGAATCAAGCAACCTGCGGTTGCAGGAAAGGTTTTTATTCCATGTATGGCCTGATTTTTCCTTAACTCAGGCTTGTGGCTGCCCCAGCATACCTGCACAGGCAAGAGTGTGTTCAAAAGGGACTACAAGCCCCAGCAATCCTCTTGGGCAGTGGGAACTCTGACTTCAGCACATCACTGGATTTTCAGACTCTGGCAGAACAGCAGCACAAGAAATCCGGCATCCCTTTTCCCCTCTCTTCTTGGACAGATTTCTTGATGATTTTTGATATACAAGATTTGGGAATGATACGCTGTTGTACTCATTATTTATTCATATTTGAAAACTGATTTTTTCGTGTGTAGATGAAGAAGCAGGCTTTCCGTGAAACGTGCAGACTTGACTTATCAGAACAAATGCTATGTGGAAGATTTTAATGTTTTTTTATTATTCTGTAAATATTTTTTAAACAATACCTTGTAATAAAAATGTTGTTTTTTTACTATAGGAAACTATGTGGTTGTATAGTTACCTGGCGGACATCTTTTGCAGTCCCTTCTTTACTCTTTAGCATGTTGTTCTGTTACTAAATGCTAATTACTGATAGCACTGGGTCCAACTGTCGCCAGGTGCTTGGCTAAGAATGGAGAGTTAAGGAAACACTGGCTGCAGCTGCTCTCTGTAGCTGCTGCCCTGCAATGCTGAACTGGTGTTAAAAGCTATATCAGCAAGAGGAGGGAGCTGCTGAGCAGGAAGAGTTCAATAGACTAAGTCAGGCAGCATTGCACTGTGGGAACTGTAGTCCAGAGGAGAGAGACTCTTCTATTTTTAAGAGCTTTTAAACTGCATTTCCAAAGGGGGGATTGCCAGCAGGAGAGAAAAAAAGCTTGATTTTTTCAGGTTTTTACAGGAAGCAGCTTACTCTTGCTGTGAGGGGGACCAGAGAGTGTAAATCATTGTCCAATGTGCACCATCACTGCTGCATATTGGTGACCTGAGCGGGATCGAGAGTGCTGATTTCAGGGGTGCCGACAGCCAAAGTTTCTTGACTGCAAAGCACAGAGTGGACTGATTGGTCTGTGTAACCGAATGGTAAGCTGCAATTTTGCTGGGATTGGTGGGCTGCTGCTGTGGGGATTCACTAACCATTGATAGAGAGACTAAGTCCTTTAGGAACTGACCATACAGCCATCTAGCAGCCTTATTGCTGCCTGCAAGCTTGACTGGGACTATTCTCATGTGCACCAACGATTTAACTGGGCCCCAATGCTAACCAGCTGAAGAATTTGGACTAAGGTCTACCCCTTTACAGCTGCTACATAGAGACCTTTACCTATTGCCTATACTAAGAGGTACCTCTCAGGGGCATTGCACCTCATACTAGCCATTTTCCTAGAGTGCACACTAGACTAGTTATAGTGTTATTGTTCACATTGCAGTTAATGCTTTCAGTACAAGTACTGTTTATTGCTAACTTTGCTCATTCATACGTTGATTCCAGTCTACGTTACCTTGGCATAGTGACTATACTGTCTAGTGGACTGTGTCTGATCCTACCTTCTGTATAAGTATTTATGCTCAAACCACTATTCATTTTAACCTGTACCAATACATTGAGTTAATTTCCCACAAAATGGTCTTGTATCCATTTCCTGGTGCTAAAGAGTTAAAGGTATCTATAATTGTGTTCATTTAAGTGCTTGCAGTGACTTTCATTCAACCAAGTGGGTCAGAGGGGCTGAGGCTTTTTTTGTAGTCGAGGCGCAGAAGAGAGAGTCCGAATTAACACGCAGATCCTTCGGGAATAGCGATACACAACTCTAGTGCTTGTTGGTTTGCACAGTCATATTTGGAGACCCTGCATAACTGCTGTAACAGGAAAGTAAATGTATGTTTAAAAAAAGGATGCTAGTACACGGTGACTGCATCTAATTATGTTATTTTAATTGGGCTTTAAGCATGTGCTAAAGGAGTTTGTCATTAAACCACTGGAGAGACGTGTTGAAATGGGGCTTGGCAGTTAAATGTGAATAATAAACAACCAATTCCAAGTATTAATAGCCATTTTCAACATTAGTTAAGGCCCGGGTATACTTTTGAATCAATTTAAAGTGTGAATAAGGACAAAACTTTATTTTTACTTAGGGTTGGGAAAGGTAAAATGCTCTGCAATGTTTTTATTGCTATCTTTGTCCCTGCTGTGGAGGTTCATCCCTTTATTTGGTCTGGTGACCATTGTCACTGAGACAGAAAGTCAACACTTTATAGTTGTCAGCAGATAAGGGAAACCATCCAATGACATCTGTATAAGATGGGATTTGCCCTCACTTTACGTTTTTCTATTTTGCATCTTTGAGTATGAATAATTTTAAAAAAAGATGTTTCTTACTGATTTTAAACACTTTACATGCTTAAGTCATAATATATATATATATATATATATATATATATATATATATATATATATATACACACACACACACAGTGCCTTGAAAAGGTATTCATACCCCTTTGAAATTTTCCACATTTTGTCATGTTACAATCAAAAAGGTGAATGTATTTTATTGGGATTTTATGTGCTAGACCAACACAAAGTGGCGCATAATTATGAAGTGGAAAGAAAACGATAAATGGTTTTTTAAAATTTTTTTACAAATAAATTTCTGAAGTGTGACGTGCATTTGTATTCAGCACCCTTTACTTTGATGCCCCTAACTAAAATCTAGTTGAACCAATTGCCTTCAGAAGTCACCTAATTAGTAAATAGAGTCCACCTATGTGTAATTTTTAATCACAGCATCATGTTATGGGGATGTTTTACTTCCGCAAGGACAGGGAAGCTGGTCAGAGTTGATGGGAAGCTGGATGAAGCCAAATACAGGCAATCTTATGCCGCGTACACACGAGTGGACTTTACGGCAAACTTTGTCCGGCGGACTTTTCAACGGACTTTACGACGGACTTTACGAATGAACGGACTTGCCTACGCACGATCAACCAAAGTCCGACGGATTCGTACATGATGACGTACGACTGGACTAAAATAAGGAAGTTCATAGCCAGTAGCCAATAGCTGCCCTAGCGTCGTTTTTTGTTCGTCGGACTAGCATACAGACGAGCTGACTTTTCGACCGGACTCGAGTCCATCGAAAAGATTTGAAACATGTTTCATTTCTAGGTCCGTCGAACTTTTGGGGAAAAAAAGTGCGCTGGAGCCCACACACAATCGAATTCTCCGATGGACTCCGGTCTGCAGGACCAAGTATGCCGTAAAGTCCGGTCGTGTGTACACGGCATTAGAAGAAAACCTGTTAGAGTCTGCAAAAGACTTGAGACTGGGGTGGAGGTTCACCTTCCAGCAGGAAAATGACCCTAAAGATACATCCAGAGCTACAATGGTATGGTTTAGATCAAAGCATATTCATGTGTTAGAATGGCCCAGTCAAAATCCAGACCTAACTCTAATTGAGAATCTGTGACAAGACTTGAAAATAGCTGTTCACAGACACTCTCCATCCAATCTGACAGAGCTTGAGCTATTTTGTAAAGAAGACATACCCAAAAATACTGGCAGCTGCAATTGCAGTGAAAGGTGGTTCTATAAAGTATTGAGTCAGAGGGGCTGAATACAAATGTACACCACACTTTTCACATATTTCTTTGTAAAAAAAAAATTGAAAACCATTTATCATTTTCTTTGCACTTCACAATTATGTGCCACTTTACATACATAGTAGTTGAGGTTGAAAAAAGACACAAGTCCATCAAGTCCAACCTATGTGTGTGATTATATGTCAGTTTTTTTTTTTGTTTACATAGTCATAGTTTATGTTGGTCTATCACATAAAATCATATCTATATATAGATATATATATATATCTATATATAGATCGATATATAGATCTATATATAGATATATATCTATATATAGATCTATATATATATATATATATATATATATATATATATATATGTGTGTCTTTTTTTTAATTGCACTTGTATACAAACATGCACATAATCCTGGTGGATTGCATCATTGGGAATACACTGCCAAGTTGCTTATACAAACTCAAAGTCTTTTATAATTACGTTAAAGACTTATTAATCTATCTGGGACATTTTTTTTTACCATGACCTGAATTATAAAATTGAAATTTAAAACTAGAGCAAGAGGGTACAAAAAGAAGGAAATAGACTTCATTGATGAATGCATACATGAAATCTGGGGCATAGATAATTTTTTGTTCTGTAGGGGTTCAGCAGCAAGTACTAAGTAAAAGTCTTTTTAAATAAAACAAATTGCACCATATTCATAAACACTGGAAAAAGGAAAAACTATGTATTGCTGATAGTAAGCAATCACGTCCTTAATTCTATTTTCTCAGATCATCTTGAAAAATTGAAGTTGATTTCAGGTTTGCCTTCTTCCAGTTTTTATGACCGTTGCCTAGTGAGGTTAGCTATTGTCCAGTCTAAAGCCTGGTACACACTGTATGCTTTTTTCGTTCAGCCCTGAATGAAAAAAACCTGAGAGGTCACTGTACTAACACATGCAGTGTTAGTACAGCTATCCCCCCCGCTGTGCTATTGTGTCCTGACAGAGGGACTGCCGCCAACCTCCTCCCCCAACCAGAACACACCAGTCAGTGCTCTCAGCCATTGGACTGCCTATCACAGGGTGGTGCACTGTAATAGCTATTCTTACTGGGCAAGTGCAAAGGAGCACCACCTTGTGGAAGGCAGTACATTCACTGATTTTTTGTTAACCAAGCATACCAGGCAAGAGAAGTGGTACTGTGTAGAGTCCATACATACAGAACATACCTCTTAATGTTTGAACTTGAGAATGAGGGACATGTCAGGGAGGTAACGATGGCAGGAAGGATCACTACGGCATATGGAAGGCAGGAAGGAACACTGTTACATAGAGGACAGGAAGGATCACTATGGTACAAGGAAGGCAGGAAGGATCACTATGGTACATGGAAGACAGAAAGGATCACTATGCCACATTGAAGGCTGGAGACCTAATAAAGCAGGGTTTCTCAACTTTTTTACCTTTTTACCAAGGAATTCATAGTTACATAGTTACATAGTTAGTCAGGTTGAAAAAAGACACACGTCCATCTAGTTCAACCAAAAAAATAAACAAATTAACCACTTGACAACTGGGCACTTAAACCCCCTTCCTAACCAGACTAATTTTCAGCTTTTGGTGCTCTCACATTTTGAATGACAATTACTTAGTCATGCAACACTGTATCTATATGAAATTTTTGTCCTTTTTTTCACACAAATGGAGCTTTCTTTTGGTGGTATTTAATCTTCGCTGGGTTCTTTATTTTTTGCGCCGTAAAAGAAAAAAGACCGAAAAATCTGTAAAAAAAATAAATTTTTCTTCATTTCTGTTATAATATTTTGCAAATTAGTAATTTTTCTTCATATATTTTGGCCAAAATTTATACCGCTACATATCTTTGGTAAAATTAACCCAAATCGGTGGATATTATTTGGTCTTTGTGAAAGTTATAGAGTCCAAAAGCTATGGTGCGAATATCTGAAAATTGATCACACCTGAAGTACTGACGGCCTATCTAATTTCTTGAGACCCTAACATGCCAGAAAAGTACAAATACCCCCCAAATGACCCCTTTTTGGAAAGAAGACATTCCAAGGTATTTAGAAAGATGCATGGTGAGTTTTTTGAAGTTGTCATTTTTTCCCACAATTCTTTGCAAAATCAAGGTTTTTTTTTTACTTTTTTTTTTTCCCCACAAAATTGTCATATTAGCAGGTTATTTCTCACACACTGCATATGCATACCACAGATTACACCCCAAAACACATTCTGCTATTACTCCCGAGTATGGCGATACCACATGTGTGAGACTTTTACACAGCGTGGCCACATACAGAGGCCCAACATGCAGGGGAGCACCTTCAGGCGTTCTGGAGCACCCAGGCCAATTCTGACATTTGTCTCCTACATGTAAAAATCATCATTTATTAGCTAGAAAATTACATAGAACCCCAAAACATTATATATGTTTTTTTAGCAAAGACCCTAGAGAATACAATGGCGGTCGTTGCAACTTTTTATCTCGCACGGTATTTGCGCAGCAATTTTTTTAATGCGTTTTTTTTTTGGAAAAAAAACTGTTTTGTGCTTTACAAAAACCAAAACAGTAAAGTTAGCCTAATGTTTTTGCATAATGTGAAAGATGAAGTTACGCCGAGTAAATAGATACCCAACATGTCACCTTTCAAAATTGCACGCGCTTGTGGAATGGCGCCAAACTTTGCTACTCAAAAATCCCCATAGGCGACGCTTTAAAATTTTTTACTGGTTACATGTTTTGAGTTACAGAGGAGGTCTAGGGCCAAAATGATTGCTCTCGCTCTACCGATCGCAGCGATACCTCACATGTGTGGTTTGAACACCGTTTTCATATGTGGGCGGGACTTACGTATGCGTTCGCTTCTGCATGCGAGCACACAGGGATAGGGGCGCTTTAAAAATTTTTTTTTTTTTTTTATTGTTCATTTTACTTTATTTATTTTAGTTTGATGCTTTTTTCCAAAAAAAAAAAAATTTTGACCACTTTTATTCCTATTACAAGGAATATAAACATCCTTGTAATAGGAATATGGCATGACAGGTCCTCTTTACAGTGAAATATGGGGTCAATAAGACCCCACATCTCACCTCTAGGCTGGGAAGCCTGAAATAAAAAAAAAAAAAAACGATCCTGGCTTCGATCGTAGCGGTGAGTCGGTAGAAGCGCGGGAGGGGGGGACATCCCCTCTCGCCTCCCGTAAGAACGATCAAGCAGTGGAAAAGCTGCTATGATCGTTCTCATGGTGTAGGGAATCGCTGGCTGAAAAAGCTGATATCTGAATGATGCCTGTAGCTGCAACCATCTTTCAGATATCCCCGCACAAAGTCAAGGATGTTGTATGATGGCCGGCGGGCGGGAAGTGGTTAAAACGCTTTTTTTTTTTTTTTAACACAAAGTTGTCCATTTATACAATATTTCTACCACATAACATGTACATACCAAAAATGACACCCCAAAATAGATTCTCCTGCTCCTCCTGAGTACGGCGATACCACATGTGTGAGACTTCCACAGCCTGGCCACATACAGAGGGCGAGTACAGCTGAGCATGGCTCAGCATGGCAGGGTATGGCGGGGTATTGCGGAGTATGGCGGAGTATGGTGGAGGCGGGGGCGGGGTATTGCGGAGTATGGCGGGGTATGGCGGAGTATGGCGGGGTATGGCGGGGTATGGCAGAGTATGGCGGGGGCATGGCAGAGTATGGTGGGGGCATGGCAGAGTATGGCGGGGGCATTGCAGAGTATTGCACAGCATTGCAGAGTATTGTGGGGGCATTGCAGAGTATTGCACAGCATTGCAGAGTATTGTGGGGGTATTGCAGAGTATTGCACAGCATTGCAGAGTATTGCACAGCATTGCAGAGTATTGTGGAGGCATTGCAGAGTATTGTGGGGGCATTGCAGAGTATTGTGGGGGTATTGCAGAGTATTGTGGGGGTATTGCAGAGTATTGCACAGCATTGCAGAGTATTGTGGGGGCATTGCAGAGTATTGCACAGCATTGCAGAGTATTGTGGGGGTATTGCAGAGTATTGCACAGCATTGCAGAGTAGTGAGGGATGGCTGAGCATGGATGGATGGATGTCTCTGTGCAGCGCTGTGGGCACTACACATACAGCCCACAGCGCTGCAGACATCCATCCATCCCCCTCCCCGCTCACTGTGTACCGATCGGTACACAGGAGGGGAGGAGAGGAACCGGCGTCATCAGATGACGCCGGTCTGTTTACATGTGATCGCGCCATCATTTGAAGGCGCGATCACATGGTAAACGGCCGCGATCAGTGGCCATTTACCGGGATCCGTGTGATCCGATGTGTTCGGGTGCGTGCCCCAGGGGGCGCGCGAGAGGGGAATTCTGGGAGGACGTCATAGTACGTCCACCCAGAGTTATCCAACCGCCCTGCAGCCGTCATTCGGCTATGGGCCGGTTGGTAAGTGGTTAATGCAATCCCATATACACAATTCTTCACCCACAGCTGATCCAGAGGAAGGCGAAAACCCCAGCAAAGCATGCTCCAATTTGCTACAGCAGGGGAAAAAAGTTCCTTCCTGATCCCCCGAGAGGCAATCAGATTTTCCCTGGATCAACTTTACCTATAAATTTTAGTACCCAGATATATTAGGTAAATTTAGGAAAGAATCCAGGCCTTTTTTAAAGCAATCTGCTGAGCTTGCCAGAACCACCTCTGGAGGGAGTCTATTCCACATTTTCACAGCTCTTACTGTGAAGAAACCTTTCCATATTTGGAGATTAAATCTTTTTTCCTCTAGACGTAAAGAGTGCCCCCTTGTCCTCTGTGATGACCTTAAAGTGAATAACTCAACAGCAAGTTCCCTATATGGACCACTTATGTATTTGTACATGTTGATCATATCCCCCCTTTATCTTCTCTTCTCAAGAGTGAATAGTATATAGTATATAATAGGTGAGGTTGAAAAAGACACAAGTCCATCAAGTCAAACCTATGTGTGTGATGATAACCAAAAAAGGAGGGTGTGCCCCAGAGGGATAATATGGACAGTGTATCACCGGGAAACCAAGTGGCTGGTGCAGAGAATCAGATATACAATTTTGTTAAAATTAATAACAACAATTTTTATTGGTTACGAAGTGTACAAAACATTCTATAATATAAAAGCAAAACAAAAAAAGGTAGAAAAGACAGTAATCAAACATAATCAAACTGCTAAGGTGCTGTCATGCAACAACCCAGGAAATTCAAGAATTTCTTCGCTGGGGTGAAGGTACGGCAACACGTGATACTCTACATGTTTCGGAATATAGAAAGGCTCAATTCCTTCTATACTGTATATTTCCTTCTTCAGGAGTTTCAAAGTAGCAGTTTAGATAAATTTCTAGGGAAAAGAAAGACAGGGATATATATGTATATGTGGGTATGTATCACAGAGTATAAGTATGATTAGCACCAGCATGGAGTATAAAACAATTGTGTCACCAAGTATAAGAGACTGTTAAACTTTAAGCAAAGCATAAGGATAAAAACAAAATCTCAGTCTGAACAGGCATGAACATTTTGGTGTACTCACTAGAAAACTTGTCTCATCAGCATAAAAGTTGCACACACAGGCATCAAGAGATGGACTCCCACCTCCTTCAATCCAGAGGATTGAGGTTGATTGAGTGGAAAGCCAGCAGTAAGTGTAGCTGTATGGTTGGAACCCAGGAGAGGGAAGAAAAAATCTGGGGTGCTTCACACATTCCAGACTTGGCGTGGATCCCCACAGAGGCGGCCGGCCAGGGCTCACAAGAGCCACTAATGTTAGGCGGTCCAAGCACACATCTATGAAATTGGAATTGAAAAGAGGAAATCAGAGGTATATTTTGCTATTTACAAGCAAAAATATGTAGAGCAAAATGCAGGGCGCTTGGCTCTCCAAGTTCATGCCTTGGGGTGTAGGGGTATGTAGAAGGAATAATATGTATATGTATGTATATGTATTTCCCGGTGATACACTGTCCATATTATCCCTCTGGGGCACACCCTCCTTTTTTGGTTTTCTTCCTTACATGGGATGTGACAGTGATCCCCGGGAAAGCTCAAACATTGGCTCCTTTTCTTATTGTTGATTCCATATGTGTGTGATGATATGCCAGTATTACATTGTATATCCCTTTATGTTGCGGTCGTTCAGGTGCTTATCTAATAGTTTTTTGAAACTATCGATGCCCCTTTGTGTAACCACCGCCTGTGGAAGAGAATTCCACATCCTTGCCGCTCTTACAGTAAAGAACCCTCTACGCAGTTTAAGTATAAACCTCTTTTCTTCTAATTTTAGTGAGTGGCCACATGTCTTATTAAACTCCTTTCTGTGAAAAAGTTTTATCCCTATTGTGGGGTCACCAGTATGGTATTTGTAAATGGAAATCATATCCCCTCTCAAGCGCCTCTTCTCCAGAGAGAATAAGTTCAGTGCTCGCAACCTTTCTTCATAACTAATATCCTCCAGACACTTTATTAACTTTGTTGCCCTTCTTTGAACTCGCTCCATTTCCAGTACATCCTTCCTGAGGACTGGTGCCCAGAACGGGACAGCATACTCCAGGTGAGGCCGGACCAAAGTCTTCTAGAGCCGGAGAATTATCGTTTTATCTCCGGAATTAATCCCCTTTTTAATGCATGCCAATATTCTGTTTGCTTTATCATCTACTTGGACCCCCAGGTCATTTTCCATCCTAAATTCCCCCAGAGATTCACCCCCTAGTGAGTAGATTGCATTGATATTTTTGCCACCCAAATGCATTATTTTACATTTGTTTACATTAAACCTCATTTGCCACATAGTTGCTTACCCCATTCATTTGTTCATATCTTCTTGCAAGGTTTCCACATCCTGCAGAGAAGTTATTGCCTTGCTTAGCTTAGTGTCATCCGCAAATAAAGAGATTGAGCTGTTTACCCCCTCCTCCAGGTCATTTCTGAACAAATTAAACAGGATTGGTCCCAGCACAGAACCCTGGGGGACCCCACTTCCCACCCCTGACCAAGTATTCCCCATTTATCACCACCCTCTGAACTCGCCCTTGTAGCCAGTTTTCAATCCATGTACTCACCCTATGGTCCGTGCCAACGGACCTTATTTTGTACAGGAAATTTTTATGGGGAACTGTGTCAAATGCTCTTGCAAAATCCACCACTACGAGCCTTCCTTTATCTAGATGGCAGCTCACCTCCTCATAGAAGGTTAATAGATTGGTTTGGCAAGAATGATTCTTCATGAATCCATGCTGATTGCTGCTAATGATACCGTTTTCATTACTAAAATATTGTATATAGTCCCTTATCATCCCCTCCAAGAGCTTGCATACTATTGATGTTAGACTAACTGGTCTCTGAAAGGTGAGAAAGAGTTAACAAGACTGAAATATTAAATAGCTGACAGACGAATATCCTTGTTTTTGGGTCTTGTATGTCGCAATGGCCACAGGTTAAGTGGGTTCCGGTAAGAACTGGTTGTGAAATTATGTTTTCATACAAAATCAACCGTCAGCATCCCATGACCTATGATACTAGTTTAAAGCTGAGATGTCATGTTACATATTTATATAGGATTTATGTCTGATGTGATGAACTCTGTCCTTCCTCCCTCCCTCCTTTAACCTCCCTGGCGGTATGATTATTTCGGATTTTAGGTGCTGAAAGCGGTACAATTATTTTGCATGGAAATTTGGCGTTTTATATTGTAGGTCTTTAATTCTTAACAATAACACACTTAAATCTGTCCAAACAAGAGTCTAGTAGATATCCCAGGTATGATAAAGTTTGAAACACAAAAACATAAATTATAATATAATAAATAAAAATAAATAATTAAAAAAAATAAAAATAAATAGTAATAAAATAAATTTCCCAACGATTCACTATCGCTCAATTCTGCAAGTGTTCTAATTTACTATCGCTGTTTTCTAGCTGGTCTAAAGCCACTTTTGACGTAAAGGGACACTTTTTGGTTGCTATGGACAATCTCCAGTTTCCAGGCGGAAAGAACAGTATATATCACATAAAACTGCATGCAGGGCATGGGCCAAAGCACTGGGGACAAAGGGGATGTGAAATAATTTCATACAGTACTGTAATCTGATTACAGTACTGTATGTGTTATGATTTTTACTTTTTTTTAATTTGCCGCCAGGCTCCGCCCCCGTGCGACGCGACGCTCGCAGGGAACGGAGCCTAGCACAGAGAGGCTTCGGAGGAGACACAGCCCATGGACACTGCGGGGGACATCGCAGGATCCCGGGGACAAGGTAAGTAAAGGCACACCAGGATCCTGCGATGTAATCCCGAGTGTGGCTCGGGGTTACCGCTAATGGTCCTGAATTTTAACCCCGAGCCACACTCGGGAAAACCGCCAGGGATGTTAAGTTGTGCAATTTTCTTTGTCCTTATCCTGTAAAAAGGTACAACTCACACTACCATTGAACTGAGCATTCTTTGAAATGACTTTCTTGTGTTCATTTGAATGTTCCAGGGGCTCCGACAGATTCTCACTGATTGTCCAGGAACTGAGCAGAATTAACCCTTACTGTCTGTAATTCCCAGGGATGTACATGTATTTTGGCACTTTTTTAAATATTGGTGCTACATTGGCTTTTCTCCAATCAGCTGGTACCATTCCAGTCAGTAGACTGTCAGTAAAAATTAGGATAGGAATAAACGGATGGCTGCACTCCGAGGTGATAATGATAAGTCTCTTTAATGTAAAATCCGTAACATAAATGACACCACAGGACAAGAAAGCAGGTACAGGTAGATGCGTTTCACACAGCGACGCTTCGCTTATTCATTACCCTGACATATTCCACTGACATCCCTTAAATAGGACTCCCGCCTCATGTAAAACACGGGTGAGGATGATGTCAGCGGAGCATCTGAAACCACTCCCAGATATACACCTTATAAGATCAATCAGGACTTCATTACTGCATGCTGAGAGTAGTGACACAAAAAACACAGACAAGCACAGACGTTGCAGCCAGTGAAAATACTGGCTATATGAGCACTGTATATAAATTACAAAGGTAGAAGGACACATATAGAAAAAGAAAACAATTGTAAAATAAAATAAAATGTTGAATACATAAAATTGAAATAAATAATTGAAAACTGCAAAGAAAATGTGTCAACACAAAATTATTATAAGATAGAAAAGATTAGTAAAAAATAGAAAAAAACACACATACACACAAAATATCCCTCAAATACTGGTTTGTAATGAATAGATCTGCAGCCTATATGTGTGTTGAAGCAAAACTTTGTCTATATAGACGTGTACATATCAAAATGTAAAAATATATATTAATTAAATTTAATAAAAAACTGGGAGGAAACGAAATTATCATGGGGATTGGTATCTGTTTAAGAAGCATGAATGAGGAACAAATGCAAAAAAGATTTGCATAAAACACGTGCGAAAACGCACAAAAATTGCATGAAGATGCCTAGGAAATGCATCTGAGTTTCCTAAGTACCCTCGGGTGCAAGCCATCTGGTCCCGGTGATTTATTAATGTTAAGTTTTCCAAGTCTATTTCTAATTCTGTCCTTTGTTAGCCATGAGGGTGCTCCCTGTGATTTGTCATGAGGATAAACACTGCAGTTTTGGTTACTGAAGTCCCCCGATTCCCTCGTGAAGACTGAGGAGAAGAATAAAATCAATACCTTCACCATCTCCCCATCCTTTGTAATCAGATGTCCTTCCTCATTATTTATGGGGCCAATATGGTCTGTCCTACCTTTTTTATTGTTTATATACTTAAAGAATTTCTTGGGATTTTTTTTTGCTCTCCTCCGCTATGTGTCTTTCGTGTTCTATCTTAGCCGCCCTAATTGCACCCTTACTATCTTGTTGCATTCTTTGTAAAGTATGAATGCTGATGATGATCCCTCAGCCTTGTATTTTTTGAAGGCTTTCTCCTTTGCTTTTATATGCATTTTTACATTAGAGTTAAGCCATCCAGGACTTTTGTTTGCTCTTTTAAATGTATTTCTCAATGTGATGCACTGGCTAATGCCCTTATTTAATATGCTCTTAAAGCAAACCCATCTCTCCTCCGTGTTCTTTGTTTCTAAGATTTTATCCCAATTTATATCTTCTAACAAGGTTCGTAGTTTAGGGATGCTTTGAAATTCAGTGTCTTTGTGTTCCCCTTGTGTTTGCTATTTGTGTGATTTATACTGAAGCCAATTGACCGGTTTCCTAAATTGCCCCGTATTTACACATCCGTGATCAGGTCTGTATTGTTGGTAATCAGTAGATCCAGTAACACCTTGTTTCTAGTTGGTGTGTCTACCATCTGACCCATGAAATAGTCCTGCAAGACATTTAGGAACTGGCGAGCCTTAGACGAATGTGTGGTTCCCTCCGCCCAGTCTATATCTGGATAATTAAAATCCCCCATTATGATAACACTTCCCATCTTTGCTGCTAATCTAAATTGTGATAGGAGGTCTGTGTCCCCCTCCTCCCTCAGGTTAGGGGGCCTATAGCATACTCCCAGTATTATTTACCCCTTAGCTTTATCCCTTTGGAGCTTTACCCATATGGATTCCACCTCCTCCCTAGCTCCCTTATTGATGTCATCTCTCACATACACTTGTACATTTTTCTTGATATATAGGCATACCCCTCCCCCTTTTTTACCCTCTCTATCCCTGCTATAAAGGGTATACCCTTGAATGGTTGCCAGCCAATCATGAGAGCTGTTGAACCAGGTCTCTGAAATTCCCACAAAATCTAAATCCGCCTCATTCAACAGTATCTCTGGTTCACCCATCTTGTCCGCCAGGCTCCTGGCATTGGTGGACATGCCACGTAGTTTAGACCGGTCGCATACTGTCCTCTTATTGGGTGTTCCGAGATTGCAAATAGGACTTGTTACTATACTTACCTTGGGTTTATGTGCTTTAGTCAACCTACCACTAATGCCCCCAATACTACCCTCTAGAATATGTTCATTGCTGACTAGCTCTACATCTGGACCCTCCCCCCATCGCCTAGTTTAAAAACCCCTCTAACTTTTCAGCCATCTTCATTGCCAGCTGATCTGCACCCTCCTCATTTAGGTGCAGTCCATCCCTTCTTTAGTACTGGTGATCGACTTGGAAGTCGGCCCAGTTGTCCAGTTCTCCAGTTCCTCTAATCTTTCCTCATAGCTGAGCTCCTCCATGCCTTTTATCAGTTTGGTTGCCCTTCTCTGCACTTTCTCCAGTTCCCTGATATCCTTTTTGAGAACTGGTGCCCAAAACTGAATGAACTGCATATTCCAGATGAGGTCTTACTAATGATTTGTACAGGGGCAAAATGATATCTCTCTCTCTGGAGTCCATACCTCTCTTAATACAAGAAAGGACATTGCTCGCCTTTGAAACAGCAGCTTGGCATTGCATGCTATTATTCAGCTTGTGATCTACCAAAACCCCCAGATCCTTCTCCACTATGGATTCTCCCAGTTGTACTCCCCCTATTCTTAGCATATTCTTAGCCCCCAAGTGCATAACTTGGGGGCTAAGATTTATAAACATTAAACCTCATTTGCAACTTAGTTGCCCAATTAGACAGTGCGTTGAGGTTGGCTTGTAAATTGGAAACATCCTGTAAGGACGTTATTCCACTGCATAGCTTAGTGTCATCTGCAAAGACAGAAATGTTACTTTTAATCCCAGACCCTATACCATTTATAAGGATGTTAAAAAGTAAGGGTCCCAGCACTGAACCTTGGGGTACACCACTGATAACCTTAGACCGTTCAGAGTAAGAGTCATTAACCACTACTCTCTGAATTCTGTCTTTTAGCTAGTTTTCTATTAATTTACAAATCAATCTTTCCAAGCCTGTAGACTTTACCGTACACATTAGCCGTGTGTGGGGAACTATAGTCGGGAAGCTTTTGCAAAATCCAGGTATACCACGTCCACAGCCACCCCTCCATCCAAGGTTTTAGTTACCTCCTCATAAAAAGAAATCAGGTTTGTTTGACAACTTCTGTCTTTCCTGAATCCATGCTGTTTGTTTCTTAAAATATTTTTTTCCAGCAAGAACTCGTTTATTTGGTCTTTTATTAACCACTTGCCGCCTGCCATATAGCAAAATGACGGCAGCAAAGTGGTTTCAATATCCTGACCAGACGTCATATGACGTGATCAGGGTATTGAGCCGCTGGGAAGGATCGCGGCAATCGTTGTTGAGGTGTGTCAGTCTGACACGCCGCAACTCCGATCTGAGTAAAGAGTCTCTGACAGAGACTCTTTACCACGTGATCAGCCGTGTCCAATCACGGCTGATCACGATGTAAATAGGAAGAGCCAGTGATCGGCTTTTCCTCACTCGCGTCTGACAGACGCGAGTAGAGGAGAGCCGATCGGCTGCTCTCCTGACAGGGGGGGCTGTGCTGATTGTTTATCAGCACAGCCCCCCCTCGGATCCTGCCCAGGACCACCAGGATGGCCACCACACTGGACCACCAGGTATGCCCCCTAGACCCCCAGGGAAATACCAATATGTGCCCAGGCAGCTGCCAATCAGTGCCCAGGCAGCTGCCAATCAGTGCCCTCTACAATGCCTACCACTACCAGTGCCACCAGGGATGCTTATCAGTGCCTCATATCAGTGCCGCGTATCAGTGCCCATCAGTGCCACATATCAGTGCCCAGCAGTGCCGCCTATCAGTGCTGCCTATCAGTGCCACCTATCAGTGCCCAGCAGTGCCACCATTCAGTGCCCATCAGTGTCGCCTATCAGTGCCCATCAGTGCCACCTAAGTGCCACCCATGAGTGCCCATCAGTGCCGCCTATCAATGCCCATCAGTGCTCCATATCAGTGCCACCCATCTGTGCCGCCTACCAGTGACCATCGTCAGTGCCTGCTCATTGGTGCCACCTCATCGGTGCTGCCGTATCAGTGCCTGTCAGTGCTGCCTTATCAGTGCCCATCAGTGAAAGAGAAAACTTACTTATTTACACATTTTTTTTACAGAAACAAAAGCAAAACTTTTATTTTTTTCAAAATTTTCGGACTTTTTTTATTTGTTTAGCAAAAAATAAAAACCGCAGAGGTGATCGAATACCAACAAAAAAAAGCTCTATTTGTGGGAACAAAATGATAGTTTAGTTTGGGTACAGTGTTGTATGACCGCGCAATTGTCATTCAAAGTGCGACAGCACTGAAAGCTGAAAATTGGTCTTGGCAGGAAGCTGTATAAGTGCCCTGTATTGAAGTGGTTAAACTCTCCAGTATCTTCCCAACTATAGAAGTTAAACTAACAGGTCTATAGTTACTTGGTAAAGACTTTGATCCCTTTTTAAATATGGGCACCACATTGAACCTACGCTAATCCAGTGGTACCATTCCAGTCATTGAGTCTCTAAATATTAGCAAAATTCTTGAGATCTCAGGGAAGCCCTGAAATAACAATCAGTTCTACAGCTCACAGAACGTTGGTATGATCAGTGAGCTGTTGATATAACAATTATTTTTAGAAATAGCAAAAAAAAAATGGAATAAAAATTAAAAAACTTACCTATTTACTGTGAAACTTGTGCTTGGCTTGCATCATTCTCCACAGATGCTCAATTCTAGGTAGAAACTGAGATAAGCAGTGCACAGGGGGCAGCAGGGCAGAGCACAGGGGGTAAGGAGGGCACAATACGTGGGGGGGCACTGCAAGAGGGCACACTACATTGGAAAGCGACAGGGCATATTATGGGGCACACCAGGGCACATTACAGGGGGGACAGTAAGACACATTACATGGGGAGCAGCAGGGCACATTACATGGGGGGCAGAGGGGCACATTATGAGGCACAGCAGAGTATATTATATGGGGACATGAGGGCACATTATGGGGCACAGCAGAGCATATTCAGGGGGCAACATTTCACATTATGGGGCACAGCATAGCATATTACAGAGGGGGACACAGCAGGGCACTTTATGGGGCACAACCAGGTTTATTACATGGGGGCAATAGGGCACATTATGGAGCACAGCAGGGCATAATACATAGGGGCATGAGGGCACATTGTGGGGCACAGCAGAGCACAATAGGAGGGACAACATGGCATAATATGGGGCACAGCAGGGCACAATACAGGGGGGACACAGCAGGGCACATTATGAGGCACAACAGGGCATATTACATCAGAGCAAGAGGGCACACAGTAGGGCACATCACAGGGCACACAGTAGCACACAGGGCACATCATGGGGCACACTGCATGGCACACAGTAATGCCACGTACACACGCTCGTACATTCCAACAACAAAATCCTGGATTTTTTTTCCGACGGATGTTGACTCAAACTTGTCTTGCATACACACGGTCGCACAAATGTTGTCGGAAATTCCGAACGTCAAGAATGCGGTGACATACAACACGTACAACGAGCCGAGAGAAATGAAGTTCAATAGCCAGTGCGGCTCTTCTGCTTGATTCCGAGTATGTGTGGAATTTTGTGTGTCGGTATTGTCTACACACGCTCTGATTTTGTTGTCGGAAAATTTGAGATCCATCTCTCAAATTTTTATTGTCAGAAATTCCGACAACAAATGTTCGATGGAGCCTACATGCGGTCGGAATTTCGGACAACAAGCTCCCATCAAACATTTGTTGTCGGAAATTCCGAGCGTGTGTACGCGGCATAACAGGTTTTCCTCTAAGATTGCCCTGTATTTGGCTCCATCCATCTTCCCATTAACTTAGACCAGCTTCCATGTCCCTGCTGAAGGAAAGCATCCCCACAATATGATGCTGCCACCACCATGTTTTACGGTGAGGATGGTGTGTTCAGAGTAATCTGCAGTGTTATTTTTCCACCACACATAGAGGGGGATTTACTAAAACTGGATCACACAGAATCTGGTGCAGCTGTGCATGGTAACCAATCAGCATGTAACTTCAGCTTGTTCAATTAAGCTTTGACAATAAAACCTGGAAGCTGATTGGTTACCATGCAGAGCTTCATCAAATTCTGTGTGCACCAGTTTTAGTAAATCTCCCCTTTAGCGTTTTGCTTTTAGGCCAAAAAATTCATTTTTGGTCTCATCTGACCAGATCACCTTCTTCCAGATGTTTGCTGTGCTTCTCGCAAACTGCAAATGGGACTTCTTATGGCTATCTTTCGACAATGGCTTTCTTCTTGCCACTCTTCCATAAAGGCCAGATTTGTAGAGTGCACGACTAATCGTTGTTCTGTGGACAGATTCTCCCACCTGAGCTGTGGATCTCTGCAGCTCCTCCAGATTAAGGATGAGCCAAACACCCCCCGGATCGCATCCAGAACATGCCAACAGGCAAAAAATTTGTTTGAAAACGCGAACACCGTTAAAGTCTATGGGACACGGACATGAATAATCAAAAGTGCTCATTTTAAAGGCTTATATGCAAGTTCTTGTCATAAAAAGTGTTTGGGGACCTGGGTCCTACCCCAGGGGACATGTATCAATGCAAAAAGAAGTTTTAAAAATGGACGTTTCGGGAGTAGTGATTTTAATAATGCTTAAAGTAAAACAATAAAAGTGTAATATTCCTTTAAATTTCGTACCTGGGGTGTGTCTATAGTATGCCTGTAAAGGGGCGCATGTTTCCCATGTTTAGAACAGTCTGACAGCAAAATGACATTTCTAAAGGAAAAAAAGTCATGTAAAACTACTATCACTAGCACCGGCTATAATGAATTGTCGGTGCGGCAATACACATAAAAGTTCATTGATAAAAACAGCATGGAATTTCCCCACAGGGGAACCCCGAACCAAAATTTTTTTAAAAATGCGTGGGGGTCCCCCTAAATTCCATACCAGGCCCTTCAGGTCTGGTATGGATATTAAGGGGAACCCCGCACCGAAATTTAAAAAAAAAAGCATGAGGTCCCCCAAAAATCCATACCAGACCCTTATCTGAGCATGCAACCTGGCAGGCTTCAGGAAAAGAGGGGGGAAGAGAGACCGCCCCCTCCCTCCTGAACCGTACCAGGCCACATGCCCTCAACATTGGGAGGGTGCTTTGGGGTAACCCCCCAAAAGCACCTTGTCCCCATGTTGATGGGGAGAAAAGCCACATCCCCACGTTTACGTAAACGGGTGACACTGCCCCCCTCTGACAACATGGGGAAAGCCATAGGGAGGTCCCCCGTGAAGTCCCCGTGCTTCAGAGGAGGGCGGGGTCACCGGGTGGCCCCCCTCCGTTATATAGAAAGTGTCAGAAGAACTGAAGCGTCACACAGCGGAAGACTCCCACTGAGACGGATCGTGCGGACGCAGCGGAGAGGAAGCCGGAGGAAGATGCCGGATGAGAAGAGCGGAGGAAGAAGAAGATGGAGAAGAAGAAGATGGAGGAAGAAGAAGAACACCGAAGGAAGACCAGAAGAAAGAAGATGAAAAAAGAAGAAATTAATAAAGGACTTGTCAAAAACCATCTCTTGTGTTTTTTAACCTTTTTGACACTTTTTTTGTGAAATGGTAGGGGTACATTTGTACCCCATTACCAATTCACACAGGGGGGGGCTGGGATCTGGGGGTCCCCTTGTTAAAGGAGGCTTCCAGATTCCGATAAGCCCCCTACCCGCAGACCCCCACAACCACCGGGCAAGGGTTGTGGGGATGAGGCCCTTCTCCCCATCAACATGGGGACAAGGTGCTTTGGGGGCTACCCCAAAGCACCCTCCCAATGTTGAGGGCATCTGGCATGGTACAGTTCAGGTGAGGGAGGGGCACTCTGTCGTCCCCCCCTCTTTTCCTGCGGCCTGCCAGGTTGTGTGCTCGGATAAGGGTCTGGTATGGATTTTTGGGGGGACCTCCACACCTTTTTTTTTTTTGACGCAGGGTTCCCCTTAATATCCATACCAGACCTGAAGGGGCTGGTATAGAATTTAGGGGGACCCCCACACCATTTTTTTTTATTTTGGTTCGGGGTTCCCCTGTGGGGAGATTCCATGCCGTATTTATCAATGAACTTTTATGTGTATTGCCGGACCGACAATTCATTATAGCTGGCGCTAGTGATAGTAGTTTTACAGGACTTTTTTTCCTTTAGAAATTTAATTTTGCTGTCAGACTGTTCTAAACACGGGAAACATGTGCCCCTTTACAGGCATACTATAGACACCCCCCAGGTATGAAATTTAAAGGAATATTGCACTTTTACTGTTTCACTTTAAGCATTATTAAAATCACTGCTCCCGAAAAAATGGCCGTTTTTAAAACTTTTTTTTGCATTGATACATGTCCCCTGAGGCAGGACCCAGGCCCCCAAACACTTTTTATGACAATACCATGCATATAAGCCTGTTCCGAATTTGCTGCGAACACCCCAAATTGTTCGCTGTTCGGCGAACGGGCAAACAGCCAATGTTCGAGTCGAACTCATGTTCGACCCGAACATAAAGCCCATCCCTACTCCAGAGTTACCGTGGGCCTCTTGGCTGATTAATGCTCTCCTTGCCTGGACTGTCAGTTTAGGTGGACGGCTATGTCTTGGTATGTCTTGGTATTTTTGCAGTTGTGCCATACACTTTCCATTTTCGGATGATGGATTGAACAGTGCTCCGTGAGATGTTTAAAGCTTGGGATATTTTTTTATAACCTAAACCCTGCTTTAAACTCCTCCATAACTTTATCCCTGACCTGTCTGGTGTGTTCTTTAGTCTTCATGATGCTGTTTGTTCACTAGGGTTCTCTAACAAACCTCTGAAGATATACAGAACAGCTGTATTTATATTGAGATTAAATTACACACAGGTGGACTCTATATACTAATTAGGTGACTTTTGAAGGCAATTGGTTCCACTAGATATTAGGGCATCAGAGTAAAGGGGGCTGAATGCACGCCACACTTTTCAGATATTTATTTGTAAAACAATTTGAAAACCATTTATCATTTTCCTTCCACTTCATTATGAGCCACTTGGTGTTGATCTATCACATAAAATTCCAATAAAATACATTTACGTTTATAGTTCTAACATGAAACAATTTGGAAAATTTCAAGGGGTATGAATACTTTTTCAAGGCACTGTATATGTGGCCTCTCTGTTTTAAAGCTTACCTGCCAAGAGGCTGCATATATGCATAACACCAGCAGGAAGTGGTTAAAAACTATCAATAAATGCTGTATCACATGCTGTTTATGCTTACTCAGTCTCTATGAGATCTATTTTCTGTATTCTGCAAAAAACCTAGTTGATCCTGCTGTTTTCTGTCACCCCCTTCTGTCTATGTCCCCACTGCAGTTGAGGGGTTGGCAGAGCAGTTTTGGCAGCTCTGCACATGTTCAGTTTTCAGTGTATTTCTACCCTGAGCATATCCTCCCTTTCACATCTGAGCAGCTCATGTAACTATAGAGTCAAACATGTGGGCATATACACAGTGGTAAATGACAACCCACTCCCTCCCTCCTGCTTCATGCCAACCAATCAGCTAAGCACAATGGGGGTGAGAGATTACATCTTAATTAATGCTGGCTTCACCCCCCTCTTATTCTAGGACACAGGCTGGAGGGGTGTTACATAACCTGCGACTGGCAGAAATCCGCCCACATGTTATTGGCAAAAATAATAAAGGTTTGATTCCAAATATATATTCATATGACAATTTAAAACAGTTTATTGATATTAATTACTTATTTTTACTCTGTATTCCAAAGGCTGTTTTTTTTTTTAATATTTTGAACATGTGACCAGCAGCAGAGGACTAGAAGCTCCTCCTGTCACTGTTTCCCTACAGATAGACTGGAAAAGAGCTGGGTCTTGTGACAGCTATTTTTTTAATTAAAATAATTACAGTGCCATTATCCATATACACTAAATAGTGTGTGTATAGTCTCACTTTAAAGAAGATTTTTACAAATATTTACAAATATTTGTACAAAATATTATAGCTGTTGACTTTTAGGAAATAGACACTGTAGCCTCCTAGAACTTACAGCTGGCTCCCTACTGCACATGGGCACAGTAGCACTGTGGGAATGGCCTGCAGCCTCCTAGAACTTACAACTGGCTCCCCACTGCACATGGGCACAGTAACACTGTGGGAATGGTCCTGCAGCCTCATAGAACTTACAGCTGGCTCCCCACTGCACATGGGCACAGTAGCACTGTGGGAATGGTCCTGCAGCCTCCTAGAACTTACAGCTGGGTCCCTACTGCACATGGGCACAGTAGCACTGTGGGAATGGTCCTGCAGCCTCCTAGAACTTACAGCTGGGTCCCTACTGCACATGGGCACAGTAGCACTGTGGGAATGGTCCTGCAGCCTCCTAGAACTTACAGCTGGCTCCCCACTGCACATGGGCACAGTAGCACTGTGGGAATGGTCCTGCAGCCTCCTAGAACGTGTAACTTGTCTCAGGAGGTTGCGGGCAGGGAAGACCAGGCCAAGCTGATGTAATTTTCGCCTAAGAAAGTATTATAGAAGAGAGAGCAGGTACCTGTCACAAAAATGGTACCCACTCCCTAAACAAAGAAAACTCCAAATTTGTTATAGGAACAAGGAAGAAGGAGATGAGCAGTACTTTAATTTTTAAGTGAAGGTCCATTTTCAATCAGCACCGAGAGTTCGTTGCTTAGAGGAGCACTTAACACATGACTTTGACAGGTCTCTCCTCCTGGCTTTTGTCTTTTTTTTTTTTTTTGTTCCCACCTCCTATTCATATCTATGGCATCCCGCTGGCTTTGGACTCCTGATGCCAGTGGCACACAATGCACTTTTGTAAAACACACCACATGGCTTTATAAATGGACCCCATTGAGGATACAGAATGCCCAAAGTTATAAGTTATAAGTTTTTTAAAAATCAACATTTAAATTAGATTCGCTCAAGTTTCTAATATACTGTTGACCATAATCAAGATAATTGTCTGCATCACTCTTAACCACCACTTCAGCAAACTCACACTGTCACATTGGAGACAGACTCCCAGCTACATGAAATGTGATCTTAAAGTTCATTTGAGACCCAGTTTTTCTCTTTTACTCTTCCTTGTCTCCAGTTGTATTATCTACTTAATTTTTAAATTTCAGTTTACGTTTTTGGGCAAATTTCATGACACAAAATGTTCCATATTCAGCAAGAATTACCTTAATTCTAAATAGCCTTTATTAAGTTTTTTTTTAAAGCTAAACTCTGGGCTTCTCCTCATCCATCTTCTCACCCTCTCTCCACCCTCCTTCTGGCATAGAAAAAGATTAAATACCCCGTTTAACTCACTTAAATTCATGATCATGACTCCCACAAGTCTACTTTCTTCTTCTGTTTATAAAGGATGGGGTCCTCCTTTGTGTGGCCACCTGCGTGGTGTAGACCTTTCCTATTGGCAGTTAAGCTGTGGGGTCCCCTCTGGATCCAAAAAAAGTCTGTAGGCAATGTCATCTATGTGAGGGGCCGTTTGGGGTTTGGGCAGTGTGGACACATCAGTAGCGTTGGATTACAGGTCCCCTGTGCCTATAAGCGACAATAGTAAGGGACCCAAATGGCAGACATTAGGGGATATAAAATTCTCTATAAGGTATTAATTAAAAAATTAAAAAAACTTGCTGAATGGGTTAGAAGTAGGTGAGATGAAGGCGAGGGATCTTTATGACAGTCTTTTAATAATGGAATTTACAAATGTATTCATTTATAGTTAACACTCAAAAGTCCCTGGTCATTGGACACTTCATATACAGTAGCTTTTGAGTCAATTTACTACAGCGTAATGTAATTCTCTAAGCTTTAAAGAGTTCTATGAAATTAAATATATGGTTCTACATACTGTATCTGGCTTACTTATGTCATAAAGCAACAGTTTTTGATCAACGTGATCATACAGCATGTCAAAAATTTTCAGAGACACTCTTTTTGGTGTGTGCTTAGTAAGCTATGGTAGACAGTGAATATACTTTAATTAGGGGCATGTCATTAATCAATGGTAGAAAAAATCTACTGCGCTAACAATCTAAATAAATTTAACAAATAGGAGCAGCGACTAAAGTGGTATACAGCACAAAACGGAATAATAAAAAGAAAGTCGCGCTTAAACCTTAAAAAAACACAAATGAGTGCCAAAAATTAATTACATAAATAATGAAAAGACCCAAATGGTGTTGAAATACATCTAAGGGTCAAACACACAAACACAAATGTGATAAGAGCAATGTCCATCCAATAAGTCCACAGCAGAATGACATGTATTGGAACACTTGGGATAAACCATGTATAGAAAAATTGAAGAAATAAAAATGTGAAATAGTGTAATTCAAAAAATTATCCCCAAAGGTGATAGGTGATAAAAAGTTCTTGTTGTAGTGAACAAATGGTGCATAGATGGGACCTCCACCTTGAAGAAAATGCTGCCGCTTACCAGAGATAGTTGGTCCCCGATTACAGGGGACCACAATGAGCAGGCGGCTGTAACCCCAGCCCAGGATCTCACAGACAGGCACTGAATGGCTTCACGTCCAACAAGCTCCACGTCATATATCCCAGCAGAGTAATGCAGAGTACCGTGTGTATCATAGAAAACAACAAATGCTCCACATAGCGTAAAACCATAACATTTATTGAATAAAATATAGGCCAAATGGACACTTACGAATCAACAGGTAAAAAACGACATGAAAGAAAAGCCGGCCGGCTCCAAAATCAGCCCGTAGCTTCTGGGACTGCACGAATGGCGGTGACGTCAGGACGTGGCTCCTCCTCCCTACATCGTTTCGTCACAAGCGGACGTGGTCACGGGATATGGGGGGCGTCCTGACGCACCGCTTAAATAGAACAAGATCCCGCCTTTCTCAGACGCGATACCCTGAGCGCCATCCCACTTAAGGGAAAAAACTAAGGGCAGCTATATAATTAAACAGCGCCGCCATTGATACATAAGTAAAAATACAATAAAACTAAGAACAGATTGTACACCGTGCCGCGTACACATATATGAAACAAAAATGAATAACTGGGAAGTAAAAAAACTAAAGCAATTAAGATATCTGAATAAATAAAAACATTTTTTGAATAAATAAAAAATCAAAATATATTAGCACCGCTGGGCCAAGCAGATCCACTAAAATATATGGACACTAAATAATGAAACCAGCGTGAATTAACACAAACTTGGAACTTTTCTTACATGTCATTTTTTACCTGTTGATTCCCCAGATGACAGCTTATTAGCTGAAACATGTCGGGTGGACCCCTCACTATTACCGCTACATGATATTTGAGCTATTTTTCGATCTACAACATGTGAGTTTGATTTCCTTGTCAAAAGAAGTTTATTGAGTATACAATGTTATAAAGATACATAAAGTAAGTTTACAAGGATCTATAAAGTAAGCTCATTGTTTTACAGTAGAGTTTATATAGGTAAATATCATGAAATTTCAAATATTAAACATTGGGTTCACGTAAACCTAAATTAAAGATATATATATATATATATATATATAATTTCCTTAGTTACTTTTGTAGGTATTTAAATGATTTATACCTACTATACATATTGTTTACAAGTAGAGTGTATATAGGTCAAATAAATTCTGATAATGAGCTTTAATCGTAAGGTGGAGAAAAGGAAAGAGAAAGAAGAAAAAGGGTTGAAAGGTAGAGGTATGGTCCACAAGGTTGTCCCGCTCGTCAGTTTATTATTCTTTTTAGTTCTCTTTGAAGCCTTAGAATGGGTGTCTCTGTAAGTCTTTTAATCTGTTACCATGGCAACAGGACAGAGTCATTGAAGTTTGACAGGAACTGTTGTTTTATCCAAGGATGCCAAAGTTTTTCAAATTTTGGAATTTGATTTTGATCGATGGCTACCATCTTAGCATGGGACATTGTATTATTCATTCTGTGAATTGTTTCTGCTAGTACCAATGTAGGAGATTTCCATGCCTTGGCCACTGTTTGTTTTGCAACCGTTATTAGTTGGATCATAAGTTTGAATTGAGAGAGTGTTAACCATTCCGGTTTTAGATTAAGTAAAGTTAAATATGGATCTGGTTGTATTATTTTTTAAAATATTTTAGATGCAATCACGAAGACTTCCTTCCAGAAGGTTTGGATTACTGGGCACGTCCACCATATGTGTAAATATGTGCCTATTTCTGGGCATCCTCAAAAACAAAGAGCTGAGGTATTAGGTGAATATTTTGCCACTCTAGCGGGTACAAGGTACCAGCGAGTTAGGACTTTATAATTTGTCTCCAGTGCTAAGATGTTGGGTGAAGATGACTTAGATGTGAGCCATATGTTAGACCAGTCCGTGTCTTCTAAAGTTCGTCCCAGGTCCTCCTCCCACCTCTGAACATAAGAGGGTCTATTAAGATTTGCTACTCCATATAATTGATTATAAAGTGATGAAATTGTACCTTTAGTAAATGGATCTTTTGTACAGATTGATTCAAAAATGGATAATTGGGATAATGGTGTATCCCCCTTTAGGAATGGTGTATAGAAATTTTTGATTTGGAGATATCTAAATATCTCAGAGTTTGGTAGATCATACTTTTCTCTAAGAGATGGGAATGAAAGGAATGATTTAGATGCTATGAAGTCATTTAGTGTCTGAATGCCTGATGTTGTCCAAGCTTTAAAAGAGTTTGGGTAGATCCATGCCGGATAAAAGGCCGGATTTCTGATAAAAGAGAGGAGAGGATTGTGTGGAGATTGTAACTGATATTTGGTTTTTAGTTTATCCCAGAGAGATAAGAAGTGTTTAGTTATGGGATTATGAATTTTAAAGCGGTCTTTAGGATCAAGCCATAATAAATTTGATATTAATAGAGGGTCATTTTCTGGAGCCTCTATAAATACCCATAATGGGATTTCCTGTTTTGCATGATATTTGGACAGACTGGCCAAATGTGCTGCTCTGTAGTAGTTAGTAAAATTAGGGTATCCCAGGCCTCCTTTATTTTTGGGAAGATGTAGTGTGTATATAGGTATACGTGGTTTAGAAGAGCCCCATATAAAGGAAGTTGCTCTTTTTTGTACTATTCTCAAAAAATAGGAAGGAATTGGAATAGGGAGGACTCTGAATAGATAAAGCAATTTGGGTAGAATAGTCATTTTGATTGCATTAATCTTCCCTATCCAGGATAAAGGAAGTTGCGACCATTGTTTTATTAGATTTGTGATCTATCTTAATACAGGAGGATAATTGGTTGAGAATAAGTCAGAATGAGATGCTGTTAAATGAATTCCAAGATATGGGATTGATTTTTCTGCCCATGTGAATGGGAATGCAGCCCTAGCCGGGATCAATTCCATGTTTGTGAGTGAAATATTAAGCACTAGGCTTTTCTTAGGATTAATCATAAGGCCGGATAGGGCTGCAAATCCATCAAGAGCTGGTATTAAGTTAGGACCAGAGACCTGTGGTGATGATAGAAAAAGTAATATATTGTCTGCAAATATACATAATTTGTGTGTAATACCTCCTACTTCAATGCCAGTTATAGTTTGGTTTGTTCTGATGTATTGGCCCATGGGTTCGAGTATAAGGGCAAATAATAAGGGAGATAATGGGCAACCCTGTCGGGTACCTCTTTCGATATTAAAGGCTTCAGATTTGTATCCAGCATATTTTTATATAGGCTTTGGGTTTATTATATAATGCTTTGATCCATGTTAAAAAGTGGGGTCCAAAACCCCATTTTTGTAATGAATATTGCATATATTGCCAGGATACTGTGTCAAATGCCCTCTTAATATTGAGAGATAGAAAACATAAAGGGATTTTCCGTTTTTTAGCAATATGTGCCAATAACACTGCCCTGCGTATATTATCGCCTGCCTGTCTATTTGGCATGAAGCCTACTTGATCTCTATGTATTAATTTTCCTATAATGCTATTGAGGCGTTTTGCTATTATTTTTGCTAATAATTTAATATCAAGGTTTAACAGAGAGATAGGCCGATAATTCACACAGGAAGTATCATCAGAAAGGGGTTTTGGGATCATACAAACAATTGCCATTAGTGTTTCTTGCCGAAAAGAATGTCCATCTAGAAGTTTGTTAAAAGTTTCAGTGAGAATGGGAGAGAGTATTTCTGAGAATGTTTTATAGTATAAAGCCGAGTAACCGTCTGGGCCTGGTCTTTTGTTAAGTTTTAGGTCTTTTATGGCATTAGCAACTTCATCTCTAGTTATAGGCTCATCCAAACTGCTTTTTTGATTCTGAGATAACTCAGGTAAGGTTATTTTTGAGAAGAAGGATTCAGCCCCTGTAGGATTAAATTCATTGTTTGTCTTGTATAAAGTTGCGAGATGTGAGTGAAATTTATGGACTATTTTAACTGGATTACAAGTGTAAACATTTTTTGATAATTTCAAATGTATTGGTTTGAAAGATTTGTTGATTGAATTTAATGCCCGAGCCAAATATGTACCTGGTTTGTTTGTATTCATGTAGAAATTGTGTTTGGAGCGTTTGAGGGATTTATCAACTGACTCAGTGAGAAATAGATCGTATTCCAATCTAGATTTTTTCAGATGAGATTTTGTACTCTGAGATGGATTATCTTGAAATGATATGTAGGCTGCATTAAAATTGAGTTCTAGTTTTCTTGCTAGATTTTTGCGTTCCCGTTTAAATAGTGCCATTTGTCTTTGTATTGTACCACGCAAGACAGGCTTATGAGCTTCCCACAGTGTTATTGGGGAGATGTCTGTTGTATTATTAATTGATATGTATTCCTTTAAAGCTTGTTCAATGGCCATCTGATGTAGTGGGTGTTTGAGCATTATGTCCGGTAAGTACCACGTTGGGTCATGCGCTTTTGGTATGGCTGAGGCTATAGTAGTGTATACTGCATTATGGTCAGACCACGGAATCGGAATTATATCTGATGCAATAATTTCTGGTATCATTCCTATTGTTAGAAAAATATGATCTATTCTGGTGAAGGTTTGATGAGGGTGCGAGAAATAAGTGAATTTCTTTTTCATTGGGTTACTTCCTCTCCACGAATCTACCAGATTGTATTTGGAAAGAAGTTGAGAAAAAGGTAATCTAGAGGTTATTTTGGATGGTGTAAAAGGTGATTTATCTAGAAATGGGAGGAGGACCTGGTTCGAATCCCCACACATTATCATTGTTCCTATTTTGTGTGTATTAATCACTTGTAATATATGTGAGAGGAATGGTGTAGGTTGTTTGTTAGGAGCGTAGTAGGAAATCACCGTGATTGCTGTATCCATTATATAACCCATGAGTATCAGGTATCTACCTTCTGGGTCTTTAATTTCTGATGATAAGGTGAATGGTGTGGATCGGTGAAATGCAATTAGAGTTCCCCTTTGCTTGGTACAGGCAGAAGCCGTGTAAATTTGTTGATAAAAAGGAGAAATATATTTTGGAGTAGAATCTTTGGTGAAGTGTGTTTCTTGGAGGCATACTATGTGAGCCTTCTTGTTATGGAAAGTACGGAAGGCTTTGGTCCTTTTTTGAGGGACATTTATTCCCTGAACATTCAGGGAAAGTATATTCAGTGGTGCCATGGCAATAGATCAAATAGTTTTGACTTACTTTTTGTTATGCAGAGCTGACTGCGCAGATCAACCTGTGTGGACTAAAGAGATGAATAGATAGAAAAGAAACCAGTGAATTCTGGAGTAAGGAGTAAACAAAAAACATATGAGATTAGATGATACATTGTATAAATTATTTTTTGCAAGTAATCACAATTTACCCGTGAAAGAGAATAAATATCTCTCTCAGGGGAATAAGTGCCTTCGTCACACTCCCACATAATATGGTTGGGAGAATGAGGAGGGCTAATGGGGGTACACGGATCTTCCGCTTACAGGAGAGAAGTGCTATGTCAAAAGACATCAAAATGATGTTTCATTAATTGGAGTGCAGAATATAGTTTTTGTTGAAATTATTTATTCCAGGGTGGTTGTATATGGTTAGTCTTGCCCTAGGCTAAATAATTTAGTTAGAAAGGTACTGTTAATAACTTTGGTATTGATGAAGATAGTTTGAATTATTTTGGGATTTTAACACTTTTAGAGTAAACAATTACATATTTTATTCATATGCAACTGTTTAGATATGTTAACTCATAAAATTGAGGTTGTATTGCTTCAGATTAGAATAAACAAAAACATAATTCTAGGAACTAGTTAGGTAATAATATATTTGTTTTAAGAAAAGAAAGAAAAAGTTTCCATTACTTCTGGATTATTGAACATATTTGTCCTAAAAAGTAATAAATCTATTGTTATTACCTGATAATATATAACTGAACAAGAATTTCCTTATTTCACTTATATATTCTAAGGCTATATGAATCAGAAGTAATAAGAAATATAACTGGAATGTAACATGATCCCACACAGTGTGTGACTATCAGAATGCAGTTACATTCAATTATAAATATAGGTTTTTTATAGAGAACCATCTCTTAGTATAATAAATGAAGAGATATCAGGAATTAGGATGTCAGTCCATTGAATCTTCTTGGTCCATGGATGATGTGGCATAACGGCCTCTTTTGTGAGAATGATGATTCCCATTTTGTTCTGAAATTTTCTGAGTGCTGCCTGAAGGTGAAGATGATGCCATTCTTCTGCGTGTGGGAGAGTTGCTGCTTGTGGGTTCTGTCAGATTTAATTTTAAAAGGGTTTGTTGTAGTTCATCTGCTGATCTGCTTCTGTAAATTGTACCTTGGTAGTTAAATCTGACTGAAAAGGGGAAGCCCCATTGATACATAATGTTGTGGCGTTGCAGTTCCATTAGTTGGGGTTTCATGGATCGTCTTTTAGTAATAGTAAGTTGGGATAGGTCAGCAAAAATTTGATAATTGTGTCCTTGAAAATTAAGTTCCTTTTTTTCTCTTGCAGCAATTAGTATTTGTTCTTTCGTTCTGTAATAATGACATTTTGTGATTATATCATGTGGGGGTCCATCTTTCTTTTTGGCTGTGAGGGCTCTGTGTACTCTGTCCAGTTCTAAACGTTCAATAGGGATATCTGGCTTTAGTTCTTGTAATAGAGCAGTAATAGTAGATTGCAGGTCTGTCAGTTTCAGGTATTCCCCTTATGCGCAAGTTTGAACGTCTGGCTCTATTTTCGTAATCTTCGAGCTTAGTTTGAAGTATTAAATTCTCTTTTTTTTAATTGTTCCAATTCTGTTATATTTTCTTGGGTTGTAATTTCAATTTCATCCATTTTTATTTCTAAGGCTGCGGTGCGGTTTCCCAGCTCTCTTATTTCTTTGGTTAGGCTTTTTGTTATTTGGTCTGAGGTTTGTTTTAAAGCCTTATGAAGCATCTTTTCAAATTGTAATAATATTACTGGGGTTGCTGAGGAGGCTTGTGGAGAAGTTTGTGAGAGGATTTGTTCTGTATCTGACTCAAATGGAGAGTCTTGCTGTGACATTTTCTGTCTGTGAGAGCGCCCTGATGCTGTATCTTGTGAGGTGACTGGAGCTGCTTCAGCTGCAGTGAGTGCCTGTGAGCTCTTTGTGAGGTGATTTTTATTTCTGCCACGGTTTCCTCCCAGTACCATATTTCCTGCCCAAACTTTCGCAGTTTGTTCCCTGGGGCAAAAAGGTTCAAATGGATACCTTTTGAGCCTGCAGGCTCCGCTTTGTCCTTCTCTTCTCTCCTCAGCGGTGTGGAGCTCTAACAATGCATGTCTGCTCCCATGTGAGTTTGATTTCAATTATTTTAATAAACTAGTGTTTTAAACGTTAATGCGCTATGTGAGTTTTTCTTGCTCCTCGCATGGCATATGAATAACACGTTTGGCTTATGCTGGATTGCTCATGGGTGAGGAAGCCGAGCTGTTACCCCTTTCTCCACCATATGCTGACGACATCTGACAAGACATATTCCCCAGATCCGTTGGTCACTAAGCCTTTCTGACTTGTATGGCGTATGTCATTTCAGGTCATTAAGTTCCGGTAAGCCTCCTCAATTCCTGGTGATGGCCCTGGCACTGATATAAAACTTTGTGCACTTGTGGTTCTCTCATCTATCTACTCACCTGCCACATTGGGTGAAACTATCCATCTTTGGAACTTGGGAGTTATATTTCCAATATTGTTCATGTGCTACCCCCATAGACTTTTGGTGACGTTTTCCCATATTCAACATTGATTGTTTTGTTTTATGATTTCTATATTTTTTTTTTTATATTATTTTGAGGTGTTTGAGTTTATGGAACCATCTAGGGGTTTCTTAATATCTGTTCTAATTAAGGTACAATTATTGTTTACTTTATTGTCTTTCTGATTCACACAACAGAAATTATTGTTATCCATATTCATGGTCATATATGTTTGATATTATTCACCTTATATGTATCTTTGGATTTTTGATGCACACGTTTGTGGATTATA
Organism: Aquarana catesbeiana; assembly: GCF_042186555.1. NCBI lineage: Eukaryota > Metazoa > Chordata > Amphibia > Anura > Ranidae > Aquarana > Aquarana catesbeiana. The sequence goes on from NC_133324.1 coordinate 560,926,211, forward strand.
GCGCTACACTTTTATATTGTTTTAAAATACAGTATATACAATGGCAATTTATCAAAAGAGGGACACAGACATAGTACAGAGTGTATTTTTCTTTAGTAGATTTTCTTATGTATTTGTTTATCTATCAACAACTGTTATGGCTTGAACACACTATAAGGAAATCGGGTGAACTTTTTTGTCCAAGGAACGAACCTAAGATTTTCTGATAGTATGTACACAGCTTTCGACAGCCAATTCTTACCTTCCAAATGAAAATTTCCGAAGGGACAAACTCCAAAATCTTTCTCGTACAGGAACAGAATGAACGATTTCCTTTTAACCACTTGCCTATCGGGCACTTGCACCCCCTTCCTGCCCAATTTTTCAGCTTTCAGAGCTGTCGCACTTTGAATGACAATTGCGTGCTACACTGTACCCAAACAAATTTTTTATCATTTTCTTCACACAAATAGAGCTTTCTTTTGGTGGTATTTAATCACTGCTGCTTTTTTTATTTTTTACAAAAAAAAAAGACCAAAAACTTTGAAAAAAAGTTTTTTACTTTTTTTCTGTCAGTAAATTTTGTAACTAAGTAATTTTTCGCCTTCACTGATGTGCGCTGATGAGGCGGCACTGATGGGCACTGATAGGTTGAACTAGTGGGCATTGATGAGGTGGCACTTATGGGCACTGATGAGGCGGCACTTATGGGCACTAACGAGGTGGCACTGATGAGGAGGCACTAATATGCCACACTTATGGGCACTAATAGGTGGCACTGATGGGCACTGTTAGGTGTCACTTATGGGCACTAATAGGCGTCACTGGTGGACAGTGATAGGCGGCACTGATAGGTGACACTGGTGGGCACTGATAGGCGGCAGGGATAGGCGGCAAGGATAGGCGGTACTGATGGGCACTGTTAGGTGTCACTTATGGGCACTAATAGGCGGCACTGGTGGGCAGTGATAGACGGCACTGGTGGGCGCTGATAGGCGGCACTGGTGGGCACTGATAGGCGGCAGGGATAGGCAGCAAGGATAGGCGGTACTGTTGGGTGGCACTGATGGGCGAGACTGATGGGCATTGATCGACAGCAGTGATGGGCATTGATGGGCAGCACTGATAGATGGCACTGATTGCCAGCACTGACTGGCATCGCTAATGGGCACTGATTGGTGGCACTTGTGGGCAGTGGTGGGCACTGATTGCTGTCACTGGTGGGCACTGATTGCTGGCATTGGTGGGCAATGGTGGGCACTGATTGGTGACACTGTATTGCTATATTGTAATCAGGGCACTGGTGATCAGTGCCCTGATTACATTCCTAGATGTTCCCCTGTGAGGAGATGCTGCTGATCAGCTCTCCTCGCCTCACACTCTGTCAGTGTGAGGCGAGGAGAGCCGATTACCAGCATCTCCATGTTTACATGTGACCGGCTGTGATTGGACACACCCGATCACATGGTTAAAGAGTCGCGGACACGGCTCTTTACAGAGATTGGGGTCGCACCGTGTCCTAGCAACAGTCCCCTGTGGGTGTGCGAGAGCGGCTGTTCTGGGACGCCATCATATGACGTCATCCCAGAACGTGAGCCGCACCGCCCTGCCGTCATTTGACAGTTGGCGGGTGGCAAGCAGTTAATGTGTACCATTTTCGTTCAATTTTCGAACGAGAAATATCAGATATGAAACACTGCGCATGATCAGAAACACTAAATGACAAAAAAAGCCTTTGTTGCACGAGAGTTTTTGTACATTATTTCTATCATCGGTTCTGATTTGCTGTGAAACATCAAGGAAAACGGGCCAATCATTGGCCCGATTTTCTTGTAGTGTGTACAGGGCTTTAGTCCATACAGTCTATTTACCACTTGCTTACTGGGCACTTAAACCCCCCCCCCCCCCCGTCCAGACCAATTTTCAGCTTTTAGTGCTGTCACATTTTGAATGACAATTGCGCGGTCATACAACATTGTACTCAAATGAAATTATTATTATTTTTTTCCCACAAATAGAGCTTTCTTTTGGTGGTATTTGATCACCTCTGCGGTTTTTAGTTTTTGTTAAAAAAAAAAATAGAAAAATACCGAATTTAAAAAAAAAAATTGTATATTTTTAAAATATTTTGTTATAAAATTTTGCAAACAGGGGCGTGGCTTGGATGGCTTCCCGGGCAGACGTGTCTCTCTGAAGCTCCCGCTCCGGCCTGCCTGCACACAGCTGGAACCTGCTCTTTTTCGCCATCAATCATGGGCAAACCGCGCAAAAACAAAGAAGCGGACCCCAGGGGACACACCACCCGCTCTTCCTCGGTCCCCCCGCCGCTCATCACCGAGTATTTTGGGCAGGGAGCTACGGCCGGACAGCACAAGGCCAAGATGGCGCCGGCGCCATGCACAGCAGTCGCTCCCTCTCCTTCTCTACAAGCCTCCATAGACCGCAGGAACAACAGGTACGGATCCGAAGGTGACTTGCCAACTGCACGCTCTCCGATCCCCCCTACCGACCTCTCGATCGGCCCCCCGGCCCCCTCCGGAGGACATATACTGGGCAGCCTGTCACAAACTTTTCCCCCATGCCTTATAGGACCCACGTCCTCTGTATCCTCCGACCAGCCATCCCCCTCCTGGGACTCCTATGCTCCAGACTGGGACCCCCGTTCCCTACCACAATGCTCCCAGCCACATAGGGACAGAGCCACCTCTCTTTCCACTCTCCAGAGAGACGCAGTCCAGGCTCCAGCACCTCCCCAGGCCCCTCGGCCATCAGGATTCCAGGGGGCTTATTCTCACACGGGGAGTCCACAGGGCCCATCGATAACCAAAAAATCCAGCACTACTCCCCCCTCACTACCACCTCAGAGGGGATCCCCCATGCCAACTTCATACTCAACCGTAGTGCAGGGCTGCCATGCTCACACCACACCGGATTTTGACCCTGACCCTGAAGCATGTACATCTTGGAGAGATTACATCCGTTGTATGCCCACAAAACAAGACTTCCTTATGCTCATCCAAGAAGTAAGGGATACTTGTAGAACCGACATTAGCATGCTCCGCACTGACCTTCATCAACTGTCCACTAAAGTTGCATCTCTGGAGGAGGAAACATGCAACACTAAAATTGAACTCTCGCAAATACATGATCGCCTAACCTCACAAGCCTCTACCCTTAGAGACTTCCAACGCCATCTTGAAGACCTCGACAATAGAGGTAGGCGTAACAATATTAGGGTTCGAGGCCTTCCGGAGGCGACCCAGGAGGAAGATCTGAATGTGACTTTGCAAGCCATTTTCAACAGCATTCTAGGTCGCCCGGAGCATCAGCGAGTTAAGTTAGATCGAGCACATCGAGCTTTGCGCCCCCGTGGGCCAGGATCCAGACCACGAGATGTGATCTGTAGGGTGCACAACTACACCCTTAAGGAGGATATTATGAGAAAGGGACGAAACATGCACGCCATTGATTTTGATGGGGCCTCCGTCCAACTTTTCCTGGACTTATCATGGATCACCCTCCAACAAAGACGATCCTTGCAACCACTTCTCACCCTGTTAAGAGAACATGACTTTCGCTATCACTGGGGTTTCCCCTTTAGCCTCACGGCAAAAAAAGATGGGAGGTCCACAACCCTCCGATATCCAGAAGATCTTCAATCTTTCTGCAGGGAATTGGATATCCCGATCCCACCTACCCCTGGGTGGGAACCGCTGCCGGTACCCCTACCTCGTCCTCGTGGATCCAAGTCACTGGCCAGAAACGTACAAGACCGCGCTCTGCGGGCCCTTCCCCACCACCTCGTCAGAGATGAACTGCTGCTTCTTTAAATCCCTTCTCCACCTTGATGTCTGATATCAGACTTATTCTGTTTTTCTACCTGAGAACCCACAGATATATCTTGCTCATGCTATTCATCCATAGTTTGGGCCTATTTAGCGAGAAGGTTTTCTTTTATGTTAGCAATACATGTTTGACTGTGACTATAAGCATCAGATAGAATTCATACAGCTAGCCGGGATATACCACCCCCCCTCCCCCTTATCCCTCCTTTCTCTCACACACCCTCTCTTTCCCTACCTTCTCCCCCCTTCTTCCCTCTCCCCCTCTTCTCCTCTCCCCCTTTTTTATCTACCTATTTCTGCTACCTTTCTCCCCCTCTCTCCCCTTTTTCTTATTTTTTTGCCCCGGGGGGAGGGCATGGCTGGTTGGGAAGGATATCCCTCGGGTCATAGTTATGATTATAGATATGTCGGTTATCAGTTGATAAATGCAGGTTCCATGTTTCTTTTGTTAATTAGTTTTTCTTTTTTGAATTTTGATGCAGGCAGGCCCGGAAGAGGGTCGCCATCCTCTCCTCCCCCCCGGGGATCTCCGAATGGCTCCCTTCCCTATTTTCTCTGACGGTGGCACCTCTGCCTCCTATGTCAGAGGGGGCCCTCCGGAGTTTCCCAGCTTACCACTTCGTGTAGGTGGGCTATACTGCGAATGGTTAACTAACCTTTATCTTGTACTAATTTTTGTGTTTCTTTTTTTTGTTTGTTTTTTGTACCTTTTTCTCTGCATCTTTCCTACTGTTTTTTCCATTCCTCTCGTCTTTCTTCCTCTCAACCTTTTGGACGCCATCTATCTCCGGGACCCGGTTCTTGCTCGGGGGGTCGCAGACCTCCAAACCGCACCCACCATGGAGATTCGCTTCGTGGACCTCCTATACACCGAGGCTCTACTAAATCCACTAGGTAAGCTACCGTTTCCCCCCCAAGGTATCCACCATGATTGACATATTTTCACTAAACGTAAAAGGCCTTAACTCGAATGTTAAAAGAAGCCTAGCATTACGAGAGTTTAAACGGTCTAAGGCTGACATTATTTTCATTCAGGAGACGCACCTTGCTAAAACGGGCTCCATGACATTTGCGCGAAGACACTACCCTTACATATACCAGGCCTCTGTTCCACATAAACGAGCAAGGGTAGCAATCCTTTTTAAGCAAGGTTCCTCCTTCCAGTTACGATCTCTATATTCAGACCCATTGGGACACTACCTCATCCTCCGAGGCCTTTGGAAGGGTGCTAATCTCACTTTATGCAATGTCTATGCCCCAAATATGAATCAAATTCCCTTTTTGTCTAGGGTCTTTGACCGCCTGTTCGACGCCCCCCATCAATACCTGGTGATTGGAGGGGATTTTAACCTCATCCACTCTCCGGGTCTTGATAAACATTCTGTGGGGCAGGGGAAAACCCAAGTAACTATCAATAGAAAAGCCACCCAATTTCGCCAACTAACTAGAAAATATGCCCTGTTCGATACATGGCGTACCACCTGCCCATCAGCTAAACAATTTACTTTCTATTCCCATCCCCATAAGTCCCACTCACGACTAGATTATTTTTTTGTCAATGCTCCGACTCTGCGAATGTGCATGGACTCAGATATCCAGGCTATCTCATGGTCGGATCATGCCCCGATTACGCTCTCCCTGGCACTCACTTCAAGCTCCTTTCGTAAATGCCATTGGCGTCTGAACAACTTCCTACTTAACCACTTGAGCCCCGGACCATTATGCTGCCTAAGGACCAGAGGTCTTTTTCCAATTTGGCACTGCGTCGCTTTAACTGCTAATTGCGCGGTCATGCAATGCTGTACCCAAACGAAATTTGTGTCCTTTTCTTCCCACAAATAGAGCTTTCTTTTGATGGTATTTGATCACCTCTGCAGTTTTTATTTTTTGCGCTATAAACGTAAAAAGACCGAAAATTTTGAAAAAAAATGATATTTTCTACTTTTTGTTATAAAAAAAATCCAATAAACTAAATTTTAGTCATACATTTAGGCCAGAATGTATTCGGCCACATGTCTTTGGTAAAAAAAATGTCAATAAGCGTATATTTATTGGTTTGCGCAAAAGTTATAGCGTCTACAAACTAGGGTACATTTTCTGTAATTTACACAGCTTTTAGTTTATGACTGCCTATGTCATTTCTTGAGGTGCTAAAATGGCAGGGCAGTACAAAACCCCCCCAAATGACCCCATTTTGGAAAGTAGACACCCCAAGGAAATTGCTGAGAGGCATGTTGAACCCATTGAATATTTATTTTTTTTGTCCCAAGTGATTGAATAATGACAAAAAAAAAAAAAAAAAATATTTACAAAAAGTTGTCACTAAATGATATATTGCTCACACAGGCCATGGGCCTATGTGGAATTGTACCCCAAAATACATTCAGCTGCTTCTCCTGAGTATGGGGATACCAGATGTGTGGGACTTTTTGGGAGCCTAGCCGCGTACGGGGCCCCGAAAACCAAGCACCGCCTTCAGGATTTCTAAGGGTGTAAATTTTTGATTTCACTCTTCACTGCCTATCACAGTTTCGGAGGCCATGGAATGCCCAGGTGGCACAAAACCCCCCCAAATGACCCCATTTTGGAAGGTAGACACCCCAAGCTATTTGCTGAGAGGCATATTGAGTCCATGGAATATTTTATATTTTGACACAAGTTGCGGGAAAGTGACACTTTTTTTTTTTTTGCACAAAGTTGTCACTAAATGATATATTGCTCACACAGGCCATGGGCATATGTGGAATTGCACCCCAAAATACATTTAGCTGCTTCTCCTGAGTATGGGGATACCACATGTGTGGGACTTTTTGGGAGCCTAGCCGCATACGGGGCCCCGAAATCCAATCACCGCCTTCAGGATTTCTAAGGGTGAAAATTTTTGATTTCACTCTTCACTGCCTATCACAGTTTCGGAGGCCATGGAATGCCCAGGTGGCACAAAACCCCCCCAAATGACCCCATTTTGGAAAGTAGACACCCCAAGCTATTTGCTGAGAGGAATGGTGAGTATTTTGCAGACCTTTTAAAAGCCTTTACAGGTTACCACTTTAGATTTACAGAGGAGGTCTACTGCAAAAATTACTGCCCTTGATCTGACCTTCGCGGTGATACCTCACATGCATGGTGCAATTGCTGTTTACGTTTGACGACAGACCGCCACTTGCGTTCGCCTTAGCGCGAGAGCAGGGGGCGACAGGGGTGCTTTTTTTTTTTTTTCTTTATTATTTTTTTGCTTTTTTATCTTATTTTTAAACTGTTCCTTTCATTTTTTTTTTTAATCATTTTTATTGTTATCTCGGGGAATGTAAATATCCCCTATGATAGCAATAGGTAGTGACAGGTACTCTTTTTTGAAAAAATTGGGGTCTATTAGACCCTAGATCTCTCCTCTGCCCTCAAAGCATCTGACGACACCAAGATCGGTGTGATAAAATGCTTCCCCAATTTCCCAATGGCGCTATTTACATCCGGCGAAATCTAAGTCATAAAATGCTCGTAGCTTCCGGTTTCTTAGGCCATAGAGATGTTTGGAGCCAATCTGGTCTCTGATCAGCTCTATGGTCAGCTGGCTGAATCACCGGCTGCATTCTCAGGTTCCCTGTTGAGACAGGAGAGCCAGAGAAAACCACGGAAGACGGTGGGGGGGGGGCATTCCCTCCCACGGCTTGTAAAAGCAGTCTAGAGGCTAATTAGCCGCTAGGATTGCTTTTACATGAAAGCCGACCGCTGGCTGAAAAGAATGATACCAAGATGATACCTAAACCTGCAGGCATCATTCTGGTATAACCACTCAAAGTCGTGAATGGCGTACCTGAAGACAAAAAAATGGTTAACAATAAAGCACAGTAAACGGTAAAGTATAAAAAATTGCATACCTGAAAAGCAAACATGATAAAACATAATAACAATAAAACATTGCAGAATAGAATACAGTAAAAAAGAGCAGAACAATAGAGAGAGAGAATAGAGAGAGAGAGAACAATGAAACGACAACTATTTTTTTTTTATTTTATATATTATTTTTTTTTTTTTACACTTTTTTTTGTAACTAACTTTTATAACTGTAACCGGTTCCAGGTTCGGGTCTCTCAAAATGCGATGGCATCTTGGGAGACCCTGTGAAAGTGTGCCTAGTCTGTGCAATGCTGTACCCTACGCTAATACTCAACTAGTGAATGGTAGCGTTCAAAACATTCACCAATGCAAAGACCAGGATTGTCAGGACAGGAGGGACAATAATAGCGGGTGTCACGCCTATATCCGCGCTTGCTGCAGACACAACATCTTTTTTGGGGGGGTTTGTTGGGTAGGGGTACTCGGGAGGACATAAAGAAAATGCCTCTCATGCAGCCGACTGCATTTGGTTGGGGATGTGAATGGGGGAAGTACGGGCGCTGCAGAAGCGGTGGGTTCCCAATTAGGATTGGCGAATGCAGCAGGAAGGGCACTATGGGCATGATGGGCCTGTGTTTGTCTTCTTCTTGGTGGCAGCGGGACACTACTTGTGCTTGCCACCTCACCAGCTTGAACTGCACTTATGGGACTCGCCACGTCACCAAGTGTTACTGCAGTGCTGGTTTGACTACGACCGGGGTGTACTAGGCCACTGGTGCTTGCCAGTTCCATAAAAAGCTACCAAAAAAACTGTTAGCGATCGCAGGGATCAGGCCTGACTCTGCGAACGCTGCAGTTATGTGTTTAGTGTTTTGTAAGTGACAGTGATCGATCGATACTGCACTTGGGTGGGCTGAGCTGGGCCGGGCGGAGGGGCAAAATGCAGGTGCTAGCAGGTATCTGGGCTGATCCCGCTAACACTGCGTTTTTGGGAACCCTAAACTGCTGGGGACGCCAGTATAGATCTGATCGGATCAGATATTGATCCGTTCAGATACTATACCACTAAGGGAGGTGTACGGTGCGTGCGTGGGTGTTAGCGGTACTGGCGCTAATCTGACGCTGCTTGGGGCTGGTGCTTGCCAGTTCACCAAAATACTACCAAAAAAACTGTTAGCGATCGCAGGGATCAGGCCTGACTCTGCGAACGCTGCAGTTATGCATTTAGTGTTTTGTAAGTGTCAGTGATCGATCGATACTGCACTTGGGTGGGCTGGGCTGGGCCGGGCGGAGGGGCAAAACGCAGGTGCTAGCAGGTATCTGGGCTGATCCCGCTAACACTGCGTTTTTGGGAACCCTAAACTGCTGGGGACGCTAGTATAGATCTGATCGGATCAGATATTGATCCGATCAGATACTATACCACTAAGGGAGGTGTACGGTGCGTGCATGGGTGTTAGCGCTACTGGCGCTAACCTGACGCTGCCTGGGGCTGGTGCTTGCTTGCCAGTTCACCAAAATGCTACCAAAAAAACTGTTAGCGATCGCAGGGATCAGGCCTGACTCTGCGAACGCTGCAGTTATGCGTTTAGTGTTTTGTAAGTGACAGTGATCGATCGATACTGCACTTGGGTGGGCTGGGCAGAGGGGCAAAACGCAGGTGCTAGCAGGTATCTGGGCTGATCCCGCTAACACTGCGTTTTTGGGAACCCTAAACTGCTGGGGACGCTAGTATAGATCTGATTGGATCAGATATTGATCCGATCAGATACTATACCACTAAGGGAGGCGTATGCTGCGTGCGTGGGTGTTAGCGGTACTGGCGCTAATCTGATGCTGCCTGGGGCGACGCATATCACCGCCGGGCGATCAGGGGGCTAAACCTTTATTCGGTAATAAACGGCGGGTGCCCTGACACTATAAAAAATAAACGAACTAACCAGCGTCAACCGTAACACTTATACGGTGATCAGTGGTGAAAGGGTTAACTAGGGGGCAATCAAGGGGTTAAAACATTTATTCGGTAGTATATGGGGGTCCCTGTCACTATAAAACGCTGACGGCGAACCTAAATATTTACGTCCCTAACTAGCGTCACCAGCGACACTAATACAGCGATCAGAAAAATGATCGCTTAGCGACACTGGTGACGGGGGTGATCAAGGGGTTCAAACTTTATTAGGGGGTGTTAGGGGGGTACCCTAGACCTAAAGGGGGCTAACAGTAACTGACCTAACACTGTAACTGTCACAAACTGACACCAATACAGAAAAAAAAAAAAAAAAACCTGCTTGGTGTCAGTTTGTGACGGGGGGGGGGGGGGGGGTTTGGTGATTGGGGGGTGATCGGGGGGCGATCGGGGGGGGGCGATCGGGGGGGGGGATCGGGGTGTTTTGTGTGCCTGGCATGTTCTACTGTGTTGTGTAGTGTGTTTTCACTCACACTGATGTCTTCTCTCCTCGGCGCTGGAACGGAAACTACCGAGCCGAGGAGAGATGACATCATTTCCTTTGCTGCTGTTTAACATACAGCAGCAAAGGAATGTTCCCATTGGCCGGCGGCGATCACGAGGGGGGGGCCACGAACGGATGGCCTCCCCCTCACCTCCGATCGCTGGGAAACAAAAGACGACCGCCTCGGGCACCGGGGGGGGGGTCCGATCGGACCCCCCACCCGCGGAAGGCAAATCACGTACATGTACGTGATTTTGCCTGTCCGTGCCACCTTGCCGACGTACATCGGCGTGAGGCGGTCGTCAAGTGGTTAAACATGATACATCTAGTGTAGAATTGGAACAAACCCTGAAGCTGTACTTTGCGGAAAATTGTTCCCCTGAGATTTCCGCCTCATCTCTGTGGGAGGCCCATAAGGCGGTCTTCCGAGGCCAATGTATCTCGCTTTCTACTACCCTGAAAAGGAACGCTAATGCAACACGCTGCGCCCTTTTAGACAAACTTAAACATTTAGAAGCGCGCCTGCTCTCATCCCCGTCACTGACGATCCTTAGAGAACTCGTCAGTGTTAGGGCAGGATTGAGAGATATTGACCTGGGCAAGATAGAAAAGGCGTTGATTAGGCTCAAACAGACTTATTACGACAAAGCCAATAAGCCACACACGCTCTTGGTGAAACAGCTTCGCGACAGGGCAGCAACAACTACCACTACACATCTTAGAGACACAAACGGTGTCCTTCAATCTCACCCTAACAAAATAGCACAGCTTTTTCATGATTTCTACTCTACTCTGTATAATGATCCAAGTGTCCTGCACAACCCATCCCCTCCTGACTTGTCCCAGGCCATTCATACCTATTTAGCAGACACGGATACCCCTAGGCTCACCTCTTCTGCTCTGGAGACGCTTAATGCCTCCATCACATAGGAGGAAGTAACAGAAACGATTAAATTATTGCCAAATAATAAAGCCCCTGGACCTGATGGACTACCGTACCTTTATTACAAGACGTTCCTACCACATTTACTCCCCCACATGACAAATCTCTTCAATTAATTTCTCTCTGATACACCCATCCCCCGAGATATGCAAAATTCCTACCTGACACTAATCCCAAAACCAGGAAAAGACCACACTCTTCCGTCCAATTACAGACCAATAGCTCTCCTCAGTACAGACTTAAACATTTTTACAAAACTGCTGGCAAACAGATTAAACAACTTCATGCCATCCCTGGTCCATAGAGATCAAGTGGGATTTATTCCTTTTCGACAGGCCGGAGATAACACCCGGAGGGTCATCGACTTGGTTGAGGTTGCGAACAGGAACACAATGGAGGCAATACTGCTCAGTCTGGATGCCAAAAAAGCCTTTGATAGGCTGGGCTGGCCTTTCCTGTTTGCAACTCTCAATCGGGCTGGTATTGAAGGTCCATTCCTCCGAGCTATCGCCCACCTATACTCGGCCCCTATGGCCCAGGTCCGCACTCAAATCGCCACTTCCCCTACCTTTCTGATTTCTAACGGGACCCGCCAAGGTTGCCCACTTTCCCCTCTTCTATATGCCCTATGCATTGAACCTCTAGCAGCCCATATTAGAAATAACCCAAGTATTCATGGTATCCCAGTCCGTACTAGAGATTTTAAGATTTCCCTATTTGCGGATGATGTCCATCTTACCCTCACCCAACCTCATATATCTCTTCCGAACTTACAGGCTGAGTTGGATAGATATAGCACCCTCGGGTTATAAAATTAACAGTTCCAAAACATTTCCTTATTCTTGGCAGTCCTCTTCTTTAAAATACCTCGGGGTACATATCACACCCACATATGACACTCTATATAAAACTAACTTTCCCCAAATGTTTACCTCTATCAGAGCCTCCCTAACTAAATGGAAATCTTTGAAATTGTCCCTTTTCGGTAGACTTGCAACCCTGAAGATGACGATACTACCCAGACTTTTGTATCTTTTTGAGACGCTCCCTATTCCCATCCCATCCTCACACCTAAAAAAACTTCAGGGTGACCTGATAAATTTTTTCTGGAACTATAAAAGACATTGCATTGCTAGATCGGTTTTATACGCTCCTCGTAATCAAGGTGGACTGGCGTTCCCCAACATAGCTAAGTACTACTTAGCAGCCCAGTTAAGACCTGTAGCCTCCTGGTGTACCCTACATGCCTATAATAGGTGGACACAGATTGAGAAGTTATGGTTAGCCCCCATCCACCCAAACTCCATGCTTTGGAGTTCTGATATACCACCTGGCAGCGTACAACTGTTAGGACAAATGGCCCTCTTACGCACACTATGGCGACGTGCCAAATCGAAGTACCCGCTTTCTACCACGTCTTCCCCAGTCACCTCATTTCTATTTACACCCAACATTCCTGACAGCTTAACCTCACAGGTGTCTAATTTCTGGATGGATAAGGCCCTATTTCATTATGGCCAGTTAATTGATCCTAAAACCAGATTGCTAAGATCCTTCCGAGAACTGCAAATCGCTTTTGATTTTCCTAAACAGGCCTTTTTTAGTTACTTACAACTACGCCACTATGCACAATCACTAGTGTCGAACTAACAGACTTCGAAAAGCTATGTTTAGAAGGTTCGTCCCCTAAGGGCATGATCTCCCGCACCTATCAGATCCTGGTCACAGATTTCTCACTGGATGGGCCGCGACATTCATATATGGTTAAGTGGGAGCAGGCCTTGGGTACAGACCTATCCTTAAAGACCTGGCAATCCATATGGACCCAGGCTACTAAAAGCTCCATATGCACGCTTTATAAAGAGAATCAATATAAGATTTTATTCCACTGGTATCAGACCCCTGATCTGCTCCACTCCATATACCCCGCGGTCGATTCCCGTTGTTGGCGATGTTATAAAGATAGGGGGACGTTATTTCATGTCTATTGGACCTGCCCCCTAATCATCCCCTATTGGGGTATGGTACAATCCTTACTCCAGTCCATCTTTGATACTGGGGTGCTCCTCGATCCGAAGATCTTTCTTCTGGGTCTCCCACCTGCCACCTTCTCTAAAATATCAAAAAAACTCTTAGCCCATGTGCTCACTGCAGCACGCTGTTTGGTGGCTCTAAAGTGGAAAAAGAGGGAACCCCCCTCACTGTCTGAGCTGCACTCCAGGATCAGAGATGTTAAGAGAATGGAATATCTTACGGTCTCATTAAATGATACTCTTGATAATTTGGGAACCCGGGGTCCTATTGGAGACTCCTGCGACCTAATGATCTGTGTCATTTGCGTATTTATGGCCTGTTCCTTCTCGGGCTGTCCTGGACTCTGGAGGTGGGTGGCCGTCCTTTTTTCCCTCTCCCTTCCTCTTTACTCTTTTCCTTCTCTCTTTTTTATGTGTTTATATATTTGTGCAAAGGGTATTAATTGATATACTGTTTGAGATGTATAACAATCCAGTAATTCATTCTCATTCTGTTTAATCACTAAATGTTTGCACCGAACGGCATCGTCGTTCAACGTTCAGCTGACTGTCTGTCAAATCGAACTGTGATATTACGAACTCTATTTTTTGTACCCAATGCTGTAGATTTGTATATTTTTGTGGAAAAAATTATAAAAACTGTCAGTTAAAAAAAAAAAAAAAAAATTTTGCAAACAGGTCATTTTTCTCCTTCATTGATGTACGCTGATGAGGCGGCACTGATGGGCACCAATAGCTGGCAGTGATGGGCACTGATTGGTGGCAGTGATGGCAGCACTGCTAGGTGGCACTGATTGGCAGTGGAGAGCCTCATTCCTCTTCGGGACCGATGTCCCTTTAACATAAGCCGGTGATCGGCTTTTTTTTCTCCTCACGCTGACAGCGTGAGGAGGAAAAAAACGATTACCAAGCTTTTGTTTACATCATGTGATCAGCTGTCATTGGCTGACAGCTGATCACATGGTAAGGGGCCATGATCGGCCCCTTACTCAAATCTGTGATCATCCGAGTCTCCGTGACTCGGTGATCACAGCACGCCCACCGCGCGCACCCTGCACGTGCACAGGGGAGGACGTCCCATGATGGCCTTCCGGAAATTAAGGTCCGCGCTGTGGCCGTCATTCAGCTATGGCCTGGACCTCAAGTGGTTAAAGTGTGGCAACCCAACAGCTCTTACATAGAATACAATTATAAACACCAATTAGTTTGCAAAAACATTTGGCATAAAGTATTTAAAAAACATCATTTGACACTGACCTTTTTGCAGAGTATTGTCTGGGACACCTGTTGTGGCTGCCGGAGGGTTGAAGATTTAGCAGGTGTTAACCACTTGCCGACCGCCTAACGTATATATACGTCGGCAGAATGGCACGGGCAGGCAGAATCACGTACCTGTACGTGATCTGCCTCCCGCGGGCGGGGGGTCCAATCGGACCCCCCCCCGGTGCCAGCGGCGGTCGGCATTTGACTGGGAGCGTCGGGAGGCGAGGGGGAGACCATCCGATCGTGGCCCCCCCCTCGCGATCGCTCCCAGCCAATCGGAATCCTCCCCTGCCTGTGTGTAGTTTCACACAGGCAGAGGATGTGATGTCATCTCTCCTCGGCTTGCCAGTTTCCGTCCCAGCGCCGAGGAGAGAAGACATGTAAGTGCACACAACACAAACACACACAGTAGAACATGCCAGGCATACTTTACACCCCCGATCCCCCCCCGATCGCCCCCCGATCCCCCCCCAATCACCCCCCCCCCGTCACAAACTGACAGCAAGCAGTATTTTTTTTTTTTTTCTGATTACTGCATGGTGTCAGTTTGTGACAGTTACAGTGTTAGGGCAGTGAATATTACCCCCCTTTAGGTCTAGGATACCCCCCTAACCCCCCCTAATAAAGTTTTAACCCCTTGATCACCCCCTGTCACCAGTGTCACTAAGCGATCATTTTTCTGATCGCTGTATTAGTGTCGCTGGTGACGCTAGTTAGGAACGTAAATATTTAGGTTCGCCGTCAGCGTTTTATAGTGACAGGGACCCCCATATACTACCTAATAAATGTTTTAACCCCTTGATTGCCCCCTAGTTAACCCTTTCACCACTGATCACCGTATAACCGTTACGGGTGACGCTGGTTAGTTCGTTTATTTTTTATAGTGTCAGGGGACCCGCCGTTTATTACCTAATAAAGGTTTAGCCCCCTGATCGCCCGGCGGTGATATGCGTCGCCCCAGGCAGCGTCAGATTAGCGCCAGTACCGCTAACACCCACGCACGCAGCATACGCCTCCCTTAGTGGTATAGTATCTGTACGGATCAATATCTGATCCGATCAGATCTATACTAGTGTCCCCAGCAGTTTAGGGTTCCCAAAAACGCAGTGTTAGCGGGATCAGCCCAGATACCCACTAGCACCTGCGTTCTTCCCCTCCGCCCGGCCCAGCCCAAGTGCAGTATCGATCGATCACTGTCACTTACAAAACACTAAACGCATAACTGCAGCGTTCACAGAGTCAGGCCTGATCCCTGCGATCGCTAACAGTTTTCTTGGTAGCGTTTTGGTGAACTGGCAAGCACCAGCCCCAGGCAGCGTCAGGTTAGCGCCAGTACCGCTAACACCCACGCACGCACCGTACACCTCCCTTAGTGGTATAATATCTGAACGAATCAATATCTGATCTGATCAGATCTATACTAGCGTCCCCAGCAGTTTAGGGTTCCCACAAACGCAGTGTTAGCGGGATCAGCCCAGATACCTGCTAGCACCTGCGTTTTGCCCCTCCGCCCGGCCCAGCCCACCCAAGTGCAGTATCGATCAATCACTGACACTTACAAAACACTAAACGCATAACTGCAGCGTTCGCAGAGTCAGGCCTGATCCCTGCGATCGCTAACAGTTTTCTTGGTAGCGTTTTGGTGAACTGGCAAGCACCAGCCCCAGGCAGCGTCAGGTTAGCGCCAGTACCGCTAACACCCACGCACACACCGTACACCTCCCTTAGTGGTATAGTATCTGATCGGATCAATATCTGATCTGATCAGATCTATACTAGCGTCCCCAGCAGTTTAGGGTTCCCACAAACGCAGTGTTAGCGGGATCAGCCCAGATACCTGCTAGCACCTGCGTTTTGCCCCTCCGCCCGGCCCAGCCCAGCCCAGCCCACCCAAGTGCAGTATCGATCGATCACTGACACTTACAAAACACTAAACGCATAACTGCAGCGTTCGCAGAGTCAGGCCTGATCCCTGCGATCGCTAACAGTTTTTTTGGTATAGTTTTGGTGAACTGGCAAGCACCAGCGGCCTAGTACACCCCGGTCGTAGTCAAACCAGCACTGCAGTAACACTTGGTGACATGGCGAGTCCCATAAATGCAGTTCAAGCTGGTGAGGTGGCAAGCACAAGTAGTGTCCCGCTGCCACCAAGAAGACAAACACAGGCCCGTCGTGCCCATAGTGCCCTTCCTGCTGCATTCGCCAATCCTAATTGGGAACCCACCACTTCTGCAGCGCCCGTACTTCCCCCATTCACATCCCCAACCAAATGCAGTCGGCTGCATGAGAGGCATTTTCTTTATGTCCTCCCGAGTACCCCTACCCAACGAACCCCCCCAAAAAAGATGTCGTGTCTGCAGCAAGCGCGGATATAGGCGTGACACCCTCTATTATTGTCCCTCCTGTCCTGACAATCCTGGTCTTTGCATTGGTGAATGTTTTGAACACTACCATTCACTAGTTGAGTATTAGCGTAGGGTACAGCATTGCACAGACTAGGCACACTTTCACAGGGTCTCCCAAGATGCCATCGCGTTTTGAGAGACCCGAACCTGGAACCGGTTACAGTTATAAAAGTTAGTTACAAAAAAAAGTGTAAAAAAAAAAAAAAAAACACAAACAAAAATATAAAATAAAAAAAAAATAGTTGTCGTTTTATCGTTCTCTCTCTCTATTCTCTCTCTATTGTTCTGCTCTTTTTTACTGTATTCTATTCTGCAATGTTTTATTGTTGTTATGTTTTATCACGTTTGCTTTTCAGATATGCAATTTTTTATACCTTACCGTTTACTGTGCTTTATTGTTAACCATTTTTTTTGTTTTCAGGTACGCCATTCACGACTTTGAGTGGTTATACCAGAATGATGCCTGCAGGTTTAGGTATCATCTTGGTATCATTCTTTTCAGCCAGCGATTGGCTTTCATGTAAAAGCAATCTTAGCAGCTAATTAGCCTCTAGACTGCTTTTACAAGCAGTGGGAGGGAATGCCCCCCCCCCCAACGTCTTCCGTGTTTTTCTCTGGCTCTCCTGTCTCAACAGGGAACCTGAGAATGCAGCCGGTGATTCAGCCAGCTGACCATAGAGCTGATCAGAGACCAGAGTGGCTCCAAACATCTCTATGGCCTAAGAAACCGGAAGCTACGAGCATTTTATGACTTAGATTTCGCCGGATGTAAACAGCGCCATTGGGAAATTGGGAAAGCATTTTATCACACCGATCTTGGTGTGGTCAGACGCTTTGAGGGCAGAGGAGAAATCTAGGGTCTAATAGACCCCAATTTTTGCAAAAAAGAGTACCTGTCATGACCCCATTTGGAAAGTAGACACCCCAAGCTATTTGCTGAGAGGCATGTCGAGTCCATGGAATATTTTATATTGTGACACAAGTTGCGGGAAAGAGACCATTTTTTATTTTTTTTATTTTTTTTTGCGCAAAGTTGTCACTAAATGATATATTGCTCAAACATGCCATGGGAATTTGTGAAATTACACCCCAAAATACATTCTGTTGCTTCTCCTGAGTACGGGGATACCACATGTGTGAGACTTTTTGGGAGCCTAGCCGCGTACGGGACCCCGAAAACCAAGCACCGCCTTCAGGCTTTCTAAGGCCGTAAATTTTTGATTTCACTCTTCACTGCCTATCACAGTTTCAGAGGCCATGGAATGCCCAGGTGGCAAAAACCCCCCCCAAATGACCCCATTTTGGAAAGTAGACACCCCAAGCTATTTGATGAGAGGTATAGTGATTATTTTGCAGACCTCACTTTTTGTCACAAAGTTTTGAAAATTGAAAAAAGAAAAAAAAAATTTTTTTTTCTCGTCTTTCTTTATTTTCAAAAACAAATGAGAGCTGCAAAATACTCACCATGCCTCTCAGCAAATAGCTTGGGGTGTCTACTTTCCAAAATGGGGTCATTTGGGGGGGGTTTGTGCCACCTGGGCATTCCATGGCCTCCGAAACTGTGATAGGTAGTGAGGAGTAAAATCAAAAATGTACGCCCTTAGAAATCCTGAAGGCACTGATTGGTTTTCGGGGCCCCGTACGCGGCTAGGCTCCCAAAAAGTCCCACACATGTGGTATCCCCGTACTCAGGAGAAGCAGCTAAATGTATTTTGGGGTGCAATTCCACATATGCCCATGGCCTGTGTGAGCAATATATCATTTAGTGACAACTTTGTGCAAAAAAAAAAAAAAAATTTGTCACTTTCCCGCAACTTGTGTCAAAATATAAAACATTCCATGGACTCAACATGCCTCAAAGCAAATAGCTTGGGGTGTCTACTTTCCAAAATGGGGTCATTTGGGGGGGTTTTATGCCATCTGGGCATTTTATGGCCTTCAAAACTGTGATAGGTAGTGAGGAGTAAAATCAAAAATGTACGCCCTTAGAAATCCTGAAGGCAGTGATTGGTTTTCGGGGGCCCCGTACGCGGCTAGGCTCCCAAAAAGTCCCACACATGTGGTATCCCCATACTCAGGAGAAGCAGCTAAATGTATTTTGGGGTGCAATTCCACATATGCCCATGGCCTGTGTGAGCAATATATCATTTAGTGACAACTTTTTGTAATTTTTTTTTTTTTTTTTTGTCATTATTCAATCACTTGGGACAAAAAAAATGAATATTCAATGGGCTCAACATGCCTCTCAGCAAATTCCTTGGGGTGTCTACTTTCCAAAATGGGGTCATTTGTGGGGGTTTTGTACTGCCCTGCCATTTTAGCACCTCAAGAAACGACATAGGCAGTCATAAATTAAAGGCTGTGTAAATTCCAGAAAATGTACCCTAGTTTGTAGGCGCTATAACTTTTGCGCAAACCAATAAATATACACTTATTGACATTTTTTCTACCAAAGACATGTGGCCGAATACATTTTGGCCTAAATGTATGACTAAAATTGAGTTTATTGGATTTTTTTTAGAACAAAAAGTAGAAAATATCATTTTTTTTCAAAATTTTCGGTCTTTTTCCGTGTATAGCGCAAAAAATAAAAACGGCAGAGGTGATCAAATACCATCAAAAGAAAGCTCTATTTGTGGGAAGAAAAGGACGCAAATTTCGTTTGGGTACAGCATTGCATGACCGCGCAATTAGCAGTTAAAGCGACGCAGTGCCGAATTGTAAAAAGTGCTCTGGTCAGGAAGGGGGTAAAACCTTCCGGGGCTGAAGTGGTTAAACATTCTGTGTAATAGAACTATTTAGGGCTCTGTCATTTCGCATAGTGACTGCAGTGCAGAGGTCAGAAGTACAATGTACAAAATAGCGTGCAAAAAAGAGTGCAGGGATCAAGACAAGAGTATAATGTGCAACACAGTGAATGCAGTGCAGAGGTTGGGAGTATAATGTACAACATAGTGAAATACTTTGCACAATGCATGTTCGTCTAACACTTAACAGGATTACAGGAGGGGAGAGCACCCACCACCGTTTTTTTTGTAAATATGATTTTATACATTCCTCATATCCTGCAGTCTTCTGGATGGTCATGTTACAAGTGCTCCCTCTTCTTTTCCGGCATCAGCAGTGAACAGTTCTTACTACTAAATATGGAATATGGAAAATACTGCACTAAATTCATACACCACAAAGCAGCAGCTTAACCGTGAGATACACATAGAAATAGAAATAAAACAAAAATGGAGCTGCGCTAATCCTTAATTAAAATAATAAATAAATAATATATAGATTAATAGAAAAAATGCATGCAAATAGATGATTGAGACGTATTATGAATTGTGAGTCCATATATTCAGTCCATTAAACATAAGGTGAATGTGAAGTCCCTTCAATTCTGGTGACATTGAAGTACATAGCTTATACACCATGACAGTACTGTGCACCTCCATCACATAGATTGTGTGCTTACCAGATGGCAAGCTTAAGTAGGCTTGTAGCTTATACCCAGCCAGGGCCTTTTTCCAAAGAGCAAGTCAGATGTCAGATCACAGACAAAACACCATCCACCGAAGTGAGGCCAAGCAGAGGTCTTATCAATCTCATATGGACCAGGGATCAGCTCCGTGAGCATTGGGCATAAACATCAGAGCATTCAGAATGACCCAAAAAGAAAAAACTTGCCATAGTGTAAAACCAAACCACACCTCTAATGTATATATGGTAATGCACTTACACAAGGAGTAGAATAAAGAACATTTGTTAAAAAGCTGACCGGCTTACATACACCACCCGTCCTTCTGGGATCGTAAACAACGTATCGACGTCAGCACGTCCCTCCTTCAAACGCATTTCGTCACAAGCTGACGTCATCCTGGGGCTTACTCCTGGATAGACTGCCTGGGGCTCACAGGAAGTGAGTTGGATTACACCTCTTTTAACATAAAGAGGACCAGCACTTGATTGCAGAGTAAAATATTTAAACATGCTGACCAACCTCATTTTTACCTTGTTACAAAGGTGGAATTGGTCTTTAAGCATCCGTTATTCCAATAATGAACCAATAAATGGGTAAGTACCATCTTCTTGATTTTGGGTATTGAAATGGGCCTATGGAGTATGTTTACCGTTTTAGGAGTAAGGTAGGGCCCATATATGTGACCTATGACTGAAATACTTACAGTATATTATAATTTTTTCTTGGCTATCTGTTATAAGATGGCATTTTCTTATGTGTTTTCAAGTGACTGGGAATTTCTATTG
Source organism: Aquarana catesbeiana (assembly GCF_042186555.1). Classification (NCBI taxonomy): domain Eukaryota; kingdom Metazoa; phylum Chordata; class Amphibia; order Anura; family Ranidae; genus Aquarana; species Aquarana catesbeiana. Next base: position 560,947,226 of record NC_133324.1, read on the forward strand.
AATGGATGAGTCACTGGAATGAGAAGAGACCAACCACAGATTTTACTCTGGAGGCCTAGTTACCTCCTTAGATCATAATTAATAATTAAAATGTGTAGCTATTACTTCACATGAAAAATGGTATATTCCTCCCACGCTATTCTTTATCATCTCAAAGCACATTGCTATTTTGCTACGCCTATACCTGCTCTCAATACATTTCTTATCATAATCATTAGGGAGAAGACAATAGAGCATTTAATTAGCTGGGATTACAGCAGCCTACAGCATATCTATGAATAAAGCAGGAGCCAAGGGATTTCCACGCTAGCACCTCTTACAGAGAATAATCACATAGGCAAGCTTTTATAATGGTGCACAACCTGCAAAAAAGGGAGAAAATGCTGACCAAAGCAAAGGCAAAGGCTTTTATGATAAGAATAAAACTTACTTTTTTTTTTTTTTTTACCAGATTCATTAAACGAATTGTATAAAAAGTACAATCAACTGCAGGTAAGCTTATATATTATTGAAAAGTAGTGACTAATTATTTTTAAAGCACCCTGCATGGCTAGTAAATTATTGATGCAGACTGTTTAATATATAACATACTGTAAAAGTGATAAGGGTATGATGAGTTTAACCTGCATCAAATCCATCCTTGTTAGGTAAAGATTAGAACCTCTGCCAAGTTTTTATTGCTGTCTGAGTCCTCCCTGGAAAGATTCACTATCTCATCTATATGTCCTGGTGACCACCATCACCAGAGAAAAAAGGTGATGGGAAATCAAGAATTTTACAGTTGGCTCCAGAGCAAGAATAGATGGAAATATTGCTTTTTCCAGTGATAACTGTGTAAGAGGAGATTCTTCATCACTTTGTACAGATTACCTTTTGCTTCCTGTTGTGTCCTCACCTCAGCCAGAATTAAGCAAAGGGAAGCCTCCCTAGCAAAACAAAGACAGCGATAAAAAAAATTGACACTGTTCAAATTTAAAAATAAGGTTTTGACTTTAGATATACATTAAATCCTGTTTAAAGTATATAACAAACAGCAATCACAAATCAGCATCTTTAAAGTGAAGAGGGGATCAAATAAACCAAACTACTCTAAAGCTGGATACACACTATACAATTTCCTGTAGATTTTTTCCTTCAGATTTACCAAAACCATATAATATGAGGTTAAACCTTAAGAGTTTCAATTTGAAAGCAATCAGGCAGGCACTTGCACTGCATGGTTTTGGTAAATCTAAAGTTATATAGTGTGTATGGGGCCTTAGGCTGGCATTATACAATTTTCTAATTCAATTTGCTTTAGATTTACTTTCAACTATGTAGTATAAGGACCTGCCTGATTGCATACAAATTTCAAGTGTTTAGGTTTGACCTCATATTATATGGTTTTGATAAATCTAAAAGATGGTGGGCAGGGGTAGGGTCTGTACTTGAGGGGGGGTCTGTACTGGTAGGAAGGTGGTCTGTAATGGTGAGGAGGGAAGGGTTCTCTTCTGAAGGGGCGATCTTGACTTGTGGGGAGGGAGGGAATTTGAATCGGAGGGTAAGTCTATACTGAGAAGGTGCTGGGAAATTTTAGGATACTGTTAGTTTTGTACTGAAAAGGGGATGGGAGGGGGGATATGTGCTATGGGGGTGGTCTGTAATGAGAAGGGACTGAGAGGGTGGACTGTGTTGAGGGGTTGGGAGGGTTGGGTGGCCTGTGTTGAGGGGTTGGGGGGGGGGTTACAACTTTTTGGGAGTTCTGTACTGGGTGGGGATTTAGGGCTGTAGTGGCAGATCAATACTGGGGAACATGGGCTTGGGGGCATTTGAGGGATTACTACTAACAGGAAAGGGTCATTTATCAGTTTTTATCAGTTTTACTAATATATAAAAAAATGTATTAATGAACATAATCTTCTTGGATGTGTTCCTGTCCTTATGATAAATCTTCTAGTACCCAACCATACTCATATTGCCATGCTATTTTTTTCTGGCAACCTCCACTTCTCACGAAATACATCACATTCTGCCCCTTTAAACATTGCCCCTTTTTGCCAAGTTCATAAGTTGGGAGGTATGCTTGCATGTCTATGACCACTCTAAGACAGTGGGAAAAGTAACTGATAGATTCTTTTGTGTACTTCTGCACATGAATATGTATTACAGGCGATGGGTTATTGTTCAAATAATGTAATTCAGGCTGTAAAAGATATTGAAATATCAAGCTAAACCACTAAATAGTTTGTCCATGTTGTAAGATTATCCACTGCAATACTGTACATCTAAAGAGAACAGACAGTGCACATTTAGTTTAGGGTGCTTGACTGATATATTTAGGGCTGAGGCTAGTAGTTCTAGCTAAGGATGATCATACAGCTTGACACATCTGGGACAAGATTCATAAATCAAGTAAAAATCTGATCCAAAGTTAGAATGGAAGGACCCTGGAATTAGAAAACCGTTTGCTAGCCCTTCAAGGAAACGATAATCCAGGAATCACCTCTGTTCTTCTTTCAGCATGTTCTACATACTAATCACTCTTTTCAGATAGAGTCGGTTTATTTTGTACAATGTGTTTTTATATTTTGACACAAAGGGTAAGAGAATGAAGAGCAGCCACCATACAGAATATATAACAACTATATATAAATACAGGCATATATATATATATATATATATATATATATATATATATATATATATATATATATATATATATATATATATTATTCTCTATTCCCAGTAGAATGCAACCTATATTGTGGCTTGTGGTGTGCATTGTGTTTTTGATATATGTATTGTACGTGTCACTGTGAATTAGTGTGTATCTGCTGTTACCGCTCTGTAATTGTGCTTTGTACTGGATCCTGGGGTGGAAGAGTGGGCCAGATTCTGGCTATTGTATTTCTGCACTGTGTGATTGTCATGGTGTCAGTTACTAATATAATGATGATGAAGCACAAGGGAAAAGCGATTTGTATGTTAATTCGCTCAGCATGTGTACACTCCCTCTCTGTTCATAACCCTTATATTTCCTTTCTCTGAGCTTTGCTGTTCCCATGTTTCCACTCTCTAGCTAGTCTAATGCACTCTCTTCCACCGCGCCGCAGTCTCTCTCCACCTCACTCATTCCTCTTTTCTAATCTCCTTTATCTGATGCAGGAATCAAGGCTGCCCTTCAGCTCTGTGAATCCAGAATCCCTAAGAACCTTCTCACCCCCAGTTCTCTGTATCTCCAGATCTCACATATCCTTCAGTGCTTTCTACTTATTCTCTTTCCTTCTGTCTCAGTGATTCCTGTATTCCCTCTTCTCTTTTTTCCAGTAAAGGCATGAACACACACGTATCCTATTTACGTATGTACACATCTTCTAACACTCATATTGATTCAGGGATATACAGGCAGTCAGCCTTAAAGCATTATTAAAGTGATTGTAAGGGGTTTTATTTTTTTAAATAACAAAATGTTATACTTACCTCCACTGTGCAGCTCATTTTGCACAGAGTGGCCCCAAACACCATCTTCTGGGGTCCCCCGGCAGCTCTTGCGGCTCCTCCCCACATCAGATAACTCCCCAGGAGAAGCGCTCTCCTGAGGGGGTTACCTTGCGCTCCTGAGTCCAGCATTCGGTGTCCATAGAATGTATAACACGGCCCTGTCCCCCAGCGCCCGCGTCATTGGATTTGATTGACAGCAGCGGAGCCGAGAACCCCGGGCAGAGAGACAGCGCATCCCCGTCGGGTCAAGTTCCAGAGCTCAGGTAAGTAAAATGGGGTGCTGGGGGGCCAGTCACTGCCAGTCACGATGCCTTAAGGGGAAAAAACACAAAGGTTTACAATACCTTTGAACTCCAAAACAAAAATGTAATATATTGCAGCTTACCAAACCTTAAATGTGGTGGCTGCCTTTTTTTTTTTAGGCTTTTTACCGTTTATGTTCACCTAGTGATCCAACCGGCAAAACACTTCCTGTCTTAGTTTGTCTCCATTCCACTAGAAGAGCAACAGAGACGCCCTTTGACAGCAACATTGTCAATGTGAGGGGAAGGTAGTGTAGTAGATTTAGATGGACTTGACTAACAAATTAAAGCAAAATTCCAGCTAACACTTTTTAAGGAATTACAGCAACAATTTATTTTTTTCCTATTGGGATAAAGGTTTTACATAAATCAATACAAGTTGACCATTGTAAGCACCACTGTCTGTGGTAAATGGTTTGTCTCAACCTTTTAAATGACACTTTTACTGGACAACTTGGTGTGGTAAAGGAAGTCGAATCACCAGGTAAAAATGAAGGAAAATAGACAAAAAAAAAAAAGGAAACTAATGCAACCACTACATCTAAGAACTGGTATCGGCAATATTAAAAATGTTTGTTTTTGGGTTTAATACTAATACACACATTTTCTACAATCATTTTATCTAAAGACCATCTTCTGTATCATCTCCGCACACTCTCTGATCATCTCCTATAGCATGTCCGCACACTCTCTGACCATCTCCTGTATCATGCCCACACATTCTCTGACCGTCTTCTGTATCATGTCCGCACACTCTCTGACCATTTACTGTAGCATGCCACACACACTCCTTGACCATCTTCTGCATCATGACCGCACACTCTCTGACCATCTCCTATATCATGTCCGCACACTCTCTGACCATCTCCTGGATCATGTCCACACACTCTCTGACCATCTCCTGTATCATGTCCGCACCCTCTCTGACCATCTACTGCAGCATGTCTGCACACTCTCTGATCATCTACTGTAGCATGCCACACACTCCCTGACCATCTTCTGTATCATGTCTGCACACTCTCTGACCATCTCCTGTATCATGTCCGCACACTCCTGGATCATGTCCGCACACTCTCTGACCATCTTCTGTAGCATGTCTGCACACACTCTGACCATCTCTCGTATCACGCCTGCAATTTCTGACAATCTCTTCTTATCTGTTTGATGGGATCTGCCTGGGGGGGTTGGTGTTTGGAGTATCTTTATCTGTTGAATGTTAAACTTTCTGGCATACAAATATTGCTATTGTGGTGTAGGATCTGGGCCTGCTGTTCCTCCATCCCACTTTTTTTCTCTCTCTCTCTCCCTCTTTCTCTCTTTCTTTCTCTCTCCCTCTTTCTCTCTTTCTTTCTCTCTCCCTCTTTCTCTCTTTCTTTCTCTCTCCCTCCATCCCTCTGTTCCTTCTCCCTCCATTCCTCTTTCATCTCAGACTCTATTTAACCACACCCCCTTTAAGCCAAGCCCAATATTTAGCATAGTTTAAGCCACGCCCACTTTTTTTGCTGTGCCGCATTTTCCCACTTCAACTATACCACACCTATAAATGAATGCCACCTATAAAAAAAGAGTCCCTTTAAATTTTTTGAGAATGTTGGCAAATATGTTTTAAGCAATTTAAAATAGTACCATAAGAAATGAATTCCGGCTGCTGTTTATAAATGCACTTTTTGCCTTGTCTTACAGATCATACTCATTTAGGATAATCTATATGCCATTACTCTCATCTGTAGTATTGAGAATTATACCCTACATTAAGAGGTATAAACTGCCTAATCTCCTTCGGCTTTTAGACAGGGCTAATTATGTTTTCCAACATCAAAATATGTCACATTCAGTGGACTATGATTCCTTACAATACATCCATTAAAACATTGCATGAACAATGTAAAAGAAAAACTGTTAAGGTCCCTTTCACACTGCCACAACTTTAAAGTTGCATGATTTTGCGGCCGCAATTTTGGCGCGATTTTGCAGTGATTTCAGGGAATGCCTGTGTAAACTTGAGGTCTATGGACCTCAACTCGCATCAAAGTTGGACCAAAAAAGTACAGGGACTACTTTGAAGTCGGTGTGACTTAAAGTCGTACAGATATGAATGGTTATCATTGGGAATCATGGGGTACGACATGCGGCTCTGATGGCCAAAGTCACAGGAAAAGTTGCACAAGTGTGAAAGGGGCCTAAAGGTTCAGCAATTAAAGGGGCTTATGTAATGCATAAACACTAATAATCCTGAAAAACACCAATTTTTATAATAGGACACAACAATAGAAAAAACTTCCATCTTTGGTTGTACTTATTCAGCTACTTTACCCCACCATTGTTTCAAATTCTTATATCTTTAGCAGATGACAAGCTTCTTACTCCTGGCTCAGTTCATCACGTCCTCTGTGCACAGCCTGCTGGGTTTCTTCTTCCTTGACCCTAGTCTAACACTCAGGGCCTCTTCTCAGAGGAGCATCTTCCAAGTCTCCCCTCATGACCAGAGCTCACTCTCTGCTTGAACGAAAAGCTGGCTTCTGTTAGGAGATTGGCCTACATGCTACTGGGGATAGACCTTGCCAAAGGCAAAATGGTAACTGCTGTCTTCAAATGTAACACACCTCACTAGTCACCTTACTGTCCATCCCTGTTGGCACCATGTATATCCAAAGGTCTACATACTGTAACTAAGACTCTTAGTAAAATATGAATAGATTGAACTTTGGTGTACCTTGGCGTACTCCAAGGTTCAGTGTTGGGACCCTTACTTTTTAATATATTTATAAATGATATAGGGTCTGGGATTAAAAGTACCATTTCAGTCTTTGCAGGTGAAACCAACCTATGCAGTGTAATAACACCCTACAGGCCTCTCCCCTGTTTCCATTACTGTTGGCTGGTCTCTGCTCCTGTGTCAACCCCTTTTCCAACTTCATGATGTACAATGAAGTACAATGGTACTGCATTCTAGGTAATTTTTTGCATGTTGACTAGAGTGCGGCCTTAATATTTTCCTTTATGCTATTTTGCTTTTCTTGTATTTATTTATTTATGCAGCATGTGGCACATGTGCAGTGCAGTGCAGTGTACTCACTTGGCATCTGTAAGATGATGAAGAGTGAAGCCTAATACGGAGATAATGCAATACCATATGCATAGGAGTTACATAGTTACTGTCCCCAATAAGTGAATCACGAATATGCCAGCAGTGGAGAAAGCAGTGGCAACAATGGAAATCCTGTTGCCTTCAATTGGGTTTAGATTCACCTCCAGAACTTCTGTAATGTTTGCTGTACTTGGTTCAAACCGGGTACGTTTGGTTCATACCTAGTGTTGGGGGTTATTTACGAAAGGCAAATCCACTTTGCACTGAAAGTGCACTTGGAAGTGCAGTCGCTCTAAATCTAAGGGGTAGAGCTGAAATGAGTGGAAGCTCTGCTGATTTTATCATCTAATCATGTGCAAGCTAAAATGCTGTTTTTTATTTTCCTTGCATATCCCCCTCGGATCTACAGTGACTTTACTTCCAAGTGCACTTGCAGTGCAAAGTGGATTTGCCTTTTTTTTTTATGACAGCAGCAGTTGCTAATGCTGCTGTGTTTACACAACTCCTGACTTTTAAGCCTAGTAAACATGGGCCGAATGTCGGGTGACATCATCCGGTTCAATAAAAACATTCGGCCCTTGTGTATGGCAGCCATTCTGACAGAAGTTCTGCTGGCTTCTGTCAGACGAGCATGCTGGAAAACCAGCAGTCGACTGGCTCCACAAAAAAAAAAACTAGTGGTGTATACTAGGCTTTACACACACCCTGTGTAGTTTAATTACTTTTTGTGGGTGTAGCATCCTCAATTACATTTTGCTATGTGAATGGCATAGTTGCCAACAGTCCCGATTTTCCCGGGACAATCCCAATTTTGGGACCCTCGTCCCGATCAGAGGCTGTCCCGATTTGGGATTTTGGCTTTTTTGCCCAGGGAAATCGAGAATGTTTGCTTTTGCACTTTTGCAGCAGCTGGCTTCAACAAAATGGCCGCCGCCGCCGCTAGAACATTCCCCTTGTGTTCAGTGGAGAGAGGAAGGGGGCTCGATCCGTGCAGCCAATAAATCAGCTTCTCTCTTCACACTGAAGCCGGGGTTAGCTGCACGGAACGGTCCCTCCCCTCTCCACTGAACACACGGTGCTGGCCACTCGTGGAGTTCCTTCTGCTCTTGTCCCTGTCTCTCAGTGTAAAGCCCAGGCAGCAATTTAACTTTAATGTACAGGAGGAGGGTTAACTATATACAGGAGGGGGGTTAACTATGTACAGGAGGGGGGTTAACTATATACAGGAGGAGGGTTAACTATATATAGGAGGGGGGTTAACTATATACAGGAGGGGGGGATAACTATTTACTGGAGGGGGGTTAACTATATATAGGAGGGGGGTTAACTATATATAGGAGGGGGTTAACTATATACAGGAGGGTGGTTAACTATTTACAGGAGGGGGGTTAACTATATACAGGAGGGGGGTTAACTATATACAGGAGGGTGGTTAACTATATACAGGAGGGGGGGTTAATTATATACAGGAGGGGGGTTAATTATATACAGGAGGGGGGTTAACTATATAGAGGAGGGGGGTTAACTATATACAGGGGGGTTAACTATTTACAGGAGGGGGGGTGTTAACTATTTACAGGAGGGGGGTTTAATATATACAGGAGGGGGTTTAACTATATACAGGGGGGTTAACTATTTACAGGAGGGGGGAGTTAACTATTTACAGGAGGGGGTTAACTATTTACAGGAGGGGGTTAACTATATACAGGAGGGGGGGTTAACTATTTACAGGAGGGGGGTAACTTTTTACAGGAGGGAGGTTAACTATGTACAGGAGGGGGGTTAACTATGTACAGGAGGGGGAGGGGTTAACTATGTACAGGAGGGGGGTTAACTATATACAGGAGGGGGGTTTACTATGTACAGGGGGTTAACTATGTACAGGAGGGGTTAACTATATACAGGAGGGGGTTAACTACATACAGGAGGGGGTTAACTGTGTACAGGGGGGTTATAATGTACAGGGGGGAACTATGTACAGGGGGAGTAACAATGCACGGGGGGTTACTATGTACAGGGGGGTAACTATGCACAGGGGGGTAACTATGTACAGGGGGGTAACTAGGGGGAGAGGGATAACTATGTACAGGGGGAGGGGGTAACTATGTACAGGGGGGTAACTATGGCTCTGCCTGGGACACTGGTGTAAGGACTGACTCTGCTGGGGGTACTTGATGCAAGGACGGACTCTGCTGGGGACACCTGATGCAAAGATGGACTCTGCATGGGACACCTGATGCAAGGACGGACTCTGCTGGGGACACCTGATGCAAGGACGGAATCTGCTGGGGACACCTGATGCAAGGACGGACTCTGCTGGTGGCAGGCGAAGTGGCAGGTGACACGCTCAGGGATCCCACTGATTCTGCATTATGGTGAGTTGAATGATTTCATTTTATATTACAATGTAATGATAGAATTAACGCACTTCAATCATCCTGACACCATAACAACTATGGTGCCGGGATAATTAAAGCGCTAACACCAGGTGTTTGGAGTATCTTTATCTTCTGACTGTTAAACTTTCTATAATACACATATTTCTATTGTTGTGTAGGATCTGGGGCTGCTGTCCATCCATCCCCCTCTCCCCCTTTCCCCCTTTCCCTCTCCATCCCTCATTCATCTCAGACTCTAACCACACACCCTTTGAGCCACGGGCATTTAAGCCACGCCAACTCTTCGCCGTGGCGCACTGCGGCGCCGCATTTTTTTTCTCCCTATGCCACACCTGCAAACGCATGCCCCACCCCCTAATTATAATACAACTCCGCCTACAGCCAAAAAAAGTGTCCCGGAAATTTTTTTTACAATGTTGGCAACTATGGAATGGGAGCATGTAACAAACAGAAAATTATCCCAATTTTGCCACAAAAGTGGAAATAAACTTTAATATGTTCAGTAATACTGTACTTTCAAAATAAAATAAATACATTGTGCAAGTTTCAGGCGGGATTCACTCTTAGGCCCCTTTCACACAGGCGGATGGAATTGTGCTTTTAGCTGCGGACAGATGAAGTTATCTACCGTAGCTAAACGCACACAATGGTTTCCTATGGCCCCATTCACACACCGCATTTAGCAACGGTTTCATTACATGCAGTTTTGTGCAGATAGAAAAAATTAAGTTGACTGCGTCCAGGAACGATTTAGTGCAGCTATCTGCAGCTATCTACACATAACTGCAGGTAATCACAGTGTACTATTTCTCCTGCAGATAGCAGCAGCAACAAGAAAAGAAAAACAGCAAGCACATCAGAATCACAAGGTGTACCTGGGAATGACACAGGAAGTTGAAGAGAGTGTATTCTAGGAGAGAGGAGCATGGCATTGGCAGCTCATGATATCGCACATGAAGCAATAATATCCTTGGTGCAAGACCGACCAGAGATATGGGACCCTGAATGCCCAGGATACTTGGACAGAGTCATGAAGAGGTTAAAATGGGGGGAAGTGTACCAATTCGTGACACCAAACTGGGAAAATATGTCTGCAAGTGAACAGGATAACCGAGGTGTGTGTAGCAAGGTACACATACATCATATCTTTTGCCCATAGCAACCATACTATAACCACTCACAAACCGGAAAATTTTCCTCCTAAATGACCAGGCCATTTTTTGCGATACAGCACTGCGTCGCTTTAAATGACAATTGCGCAGTTGTGTAACGCTGTAACCAAACAAAATTGTTGTCCTTTTCCCCACAAATAGAGCTTTTTTTTGGTGGTATTTGATCACCTCTGCGGTTTTTCTTTTTTGCACTATAAACAAATAGGCCAATATGTATTCCGCTACATATTTCAAGAAAAAAAAAATCGCAATAAAGCGTATATTGATTGGTTTGCATAAAAGTTATAGCGTCTACAAAATAGGGGATAGATTTTTGGCATTTGTATTATTATTTTTTTTTGTACTAGTGATGGTGGTGATCTGCGGTTTTTTTTTGCGGGACTGCGACATTGCGGAAGACAGATCGGACACTTTTGACACATTTTTGGGGACCAGTGACAGACAGGGATCAGAGCTAAAAAATAGCCACTGATTAGTGTATTTATGTCACTGGCAGGGAAAGGGTTAACACTAGGGGGCGATCAGTGGTTAAGTGTGTTCCCTGGGAGTGTTCCTAAGATCCCTTTCACACTGAGACGCTTTACAGGTGCTACATCGCTAAAAATAGCACCTGCATAGCGCCTGTAAAGCGCCGCTCCTGTCTCTCCAGTGTGAAAGCCCGAGTGCTTTCACACTGGAGTGGTGCGCTTGCAGGACGTTAAAAAAACTCCTGCAAGCAGCATCTTTGGAGCGGTGTATACACCGTTCCTAAACCGCTTCTACCCATTGAAATCAATGGGGCAGGGCGGCTATACCGCCGGCATAGTGCTGCTACAGCAGCGCTTTGCGGTGGTTTTAACCCTTTCTCAGCCGCTAGCGGGGGAAAAAAGCTCCTCGCTAGCGGCCGAATAGCGCCGCAAAATTGACGGTAAAACGCCGCTAAAAATAGCGGCTCTCTACTGCCGATGCACCCACCGCCCCAGTGTGAAAGGGGCCTTACTGTAGGGGGGATGGGTGGAGGTGAGAGTAGATCTTTCTCTAACCCCCCTGTCAGAACATGGTCAATGATTGCTCCATGTGTTATGTTTGTCATATAATTAATTTATACAATGGAAATTATTGCAGGAAAGATCACTTAGATACGATTCCAAGGTGAGTGGCTGATGTTACTACCTGCACCCCTGTTTTGAACAAGCCATGCGTTTTGTTGGTGTTTATAGCAATTATCTTACATTTCTCCAGTGCTGTTTACTGCACTCACAGTGCCCACATGTATTGTCAACAAATGTTTTTGTTACATCATATAACAGAGGAATACTTTAAATTTTGAGGTTTATATAAGGGATTTAATTGTGACTCATGTGTTGTATACTTGAAACTAAAAAACTTCTCAATATTCCAAACGGAATAAAAAAAAAGTTTTTTATACATGCAAGCATCAAGGTTTTGTAAGGTTTCTTTATTTTTTTCTAACCTTTGTTACTTTACATAGCAAACATAAACATAAATCCAATATAATTGGACAGAGATGTCAACTGTTTTTATTTCATCCAAAAATTTAAACTGTTATATTAACTATAGAGATGTAAGAAAACAGTAAGCAGGTTGCTGCAACAGTGGTAAAGTAAAGATTACAAGTAAAGATTACACAAAGTTATATTGCCATGGAACCTGTCCATCATTAAAAAGGAAGTAGTCAGCAAAATCTTCACGGATTTGTAGTGCTTGACTACTTTTTTTTTTTTTAAAAAGCCCGTGGCGTGTGAAACACACCCAAAAACTCCCCCCGGTGCCAAAAAAAGTGCACACACATAAAGAGTGACACAAAACGTGCAACGGGTGTTACACTGCTCCTCCCTAGGAAGGACCTTACCCTGATCCCCTGGGGCGTTAGGCTCCAGACGGGGACTGAGGTACTTCACTTGGGTCCATCTGGCCGAAACCAGACGGACCCGCTTTCTCTGGAAGGTCTGCCGAAACAGACCGACCCAAGTACTCGGCGGGACTCCCCCGAAGAGAGACCCCATGAGAGAGGCTGAACTGAGCCAAAAGGCCAAGTCCATCCCCCATCCCAAGACGTTCAGTATAGGCCCTGTAGATCGGTAGGTCTATAATAATAGTTTAAATGTAGTGCTTGACTACTGGGACAAGTGCCAGTCACATGACCTCGGGGTTCATTAGAAAACAGTTCTAGACATTCACTGGACACATTCTGCTTTAGCCTTAGAAAACTACAATGACTGCATGATCAACTTCCAGGTGCATAGATGTTAATAGAACACGCCATTTGGCTGTACAGATACCAAATGCACACTCCACCATTCGACGTGCTCTACTCATTCAATAGTTAAAAATACGTTTTCTGGAATTGAGCCCATGCTCGTGTAGAGCCTGAGGAGGTAGGTGGATAACGCAAATGCCTCATCTCCTATAACCACTAAAGACAGATCCCGACCAGCAGCACCCGGCAGAGGCCTTGATTGTGGCACGTCAAATTCCCCATATTGGAATCCCTGAACCATCACAGAGTTCCGAAATATTCTGGAATCTCCCGAACTTTCTATAGGCTCCAACATCCACAGCTATAAATTTCATATTGGCATCACTGAGTCCCAGCAGAACAATTGAGAAATATTTTTTGTGGTTGAAGAAGCGCGAACCAGATTTAGGTGGCTTGATGAGACGGATATGTTTGCCATTTAATGCCCCAATGCAATTTGGGAAGTTAGTTTTCTCCCAGAATTCATCCACTATTTCTTCCCACAGACTGGATGTTGGTTCTGGCATCAATTAGTTTTTCAGTTCTTTCCACAGGACGAGACACGTGTCATGTACAATTGTTGAGACAGTAGATATTTCCATTAGAAATTGATGGTGAAGGGAGATGAAACTGGCACCAGTGGCAAGGTATCTGCAACACAAAATTGAGAATGATTCAGAAGGAATTAAAACAGTAAGAAAAATAATTACACATATTTTAAAGAGTTAAAGTGGAGTTCCGCCTGGGGAAAAAAAAATGAAAAGTCAGCAGCTACAAAGAATGTAGCTGCTGACTTTTAATACTGTCCTCGGAGCCTACAATGTTGGCACCCGAAGCCGACCCAACCCTCGGCTCCAGGTGCAGGTGCCGAAATCCTTACTAATGGAAACAGGAAGTGAAGCCTTGTGGCTTCACAGCCTGTTTCCTACTGCGCTGCGCATTCTGAATGGTCCTTGCTGCCTTCTGGGACCTGTGTGTCTCCCAGAAGGCAGCGGGGGGAAGGAGGAGGGGTCGGACTTTGTGTAGTTCGCCTCACAAGATTGCGGAGATGTTTCCCTGGTAGTGGGAGCAGATACCTGGATTTGACAGGTATATGCTCCCCCCTTCAAGGTGCCAAATGTGGCACCGGGGGGGGAGGAATCCGAGCAGTGGAAGTTCCATTTCTGGGTGGAACTTCGCTTTAATACAGGCAAATAAAATATCATGTGAAGGTACCTTACATAATCTAACATGTAATGATAATTTCTGCTTTTGTGTTTGGAGCTCCACTTACATAGTTATGATAGAAAACAAATCTGCTTAAATACTACCGTGTTTCCCCGAAAATAAGCCCTACCCCGAATATAAGACCTAGCATGATTATTGGGGAGGGCTGCAATATAAGCTTCTTGCGATTTTTTTTTTTTTAACAAAAATATGTAGAAGAATACACATCGGCCTAAACTGAGGGAAAATTTTTTTTTTTTTATCCATTTTTGGGGGATATTTATTATAGCAAAAAAATTGTGGCTCTATTTTTGTTTATAGCGCAAAAAATTAAAACTCCAGAGGTGATTAAATACTACCAAAAGAAAGCTCTATTTGTGAGAAAAAAAAGGACATCAATTTTGTTCGAGAGCCACGTCGCACGACCTCGCAATTGTCAGTTAAAGCGACGCAGTGCCAAATCGCAAAAAGTGCTCTGGTCTTTGGCCAGCAAAATGGTCCGGGGCTTAAGTGGTTAATAAGGAAAACATTACAATGACCATACTGAACATTTTCTTTCTTGGGACATAAACTGTAAGCACCACCATAAGTTTCGGCCTCCTCGCACTTATGGGATACCTGTAAATACAAGGTAAGGAATAGAAAGAAACTGCAAGGCACGAAAACTTCTCTTGGTGGGCTGAAAATTAATGCCATCAATTACATATATCTTGAGTAAGGGCAGTGATGGCTGAAACATCGCTGCTGTGATATATAATATACACACACACACTATATTGTCAATAGTATTGGGACACCTGCATGCACATGAACTTTATTTTTAAGCATCTGTTCTACATATGGAAATCCAACCTTAAAGTCACTAACAGCTGTTCTTCCGCACTAATGCTTCGTCTCATGTTGGTCCTGTTTCGGCTCAGATGTCCTCTTACAAGTTCTAATAGCTCATCAAAGCTTGCCACCAACATCCTTGTAATATTGAAGAACTTGTCTTGGTGAGACCGTGGTTCTCTAAACATGAGGGCAAAGTAGCCAATAGATGCTGGGAGGTCAAGGGATGCACCCAGTAAAGACGACAACATCTCCTCCGCTGGATTAGATCCATCTGTCTTCTCCTTTTCATCCTCATGAGCAGCAAAATTAACTTTGTGATCAAATTTCTTACATAAGAATTCATATTCAATGATCACAGGTTGATGTCCTCTCACTGAACACAGGCACTGAACAAAGACACAGGAAATAGATGGTTTGAAATGCAGTGGACTGAAATGCATCATGGGTAGTCAAGGGACCAAAAAAAAAAAAATATTTGCTATGGGAATGACAAAAATGTTCATCCACAGCTAAACGCAGACGCATATAAATGCATGCAAACGTAGCTAATCGCAATGTACAAATGCAGGTGATCGCTGTGCCTGGAGTCTTGAATTTCAAAAGAACAAAACATGCTTTTAACTGTGGCAGAACAGCCACCCGTGTGAAAGGAGCCTCATTTGCTTGCATTACAACACAGTAACACAAGTGTGAATGGGCCCTTAAATTCCCAAACTTTCACTGGGAACTCAAGTTCTTAAAATCATTTAGGGAAACTAGAGAAAAAAAAAATAAGCATAAAATTGAAGTTGTTGCCCATCCAGAATTTTGGAACCCGATTGATTACTATTGGCATTGGCTACAGTGTTTTAGATTTTTTTTTTGTTTAAATTGTAGCTTTTATTAAGGTTGCAAACAGTTAAGCAAAAAACAATGTATGTATAATAAAGGATATCACATAGATCACATCAAGTCTATTGGTTGTATTACACAAAAGATGTACTAAAGATTATCACTCAAGCCATCAAGTAGTCTTTTTATGTATAGTACATAAGAGCTTGGAGGATCTATGCGACTCAACAGAGTGTACCAATGAAAAATATGTTTAGCAGATTCAGAGGATAGTTATGGAAGTAATACTTTTCACCTGTATACATTGTATATTAGAGTTAACAACTAACAGTAGATTTGAAAAATAGACTTAGTAGAAATACTGATCCAAATACAAAAACAGATACAAGCACCATAGTTACCAATTAAGTAGCTCAATAGCAACGGGGGGGGGTTCAGCCTGTAATAACAATACATCTTATGTACAAGTCAGGAAGGTGAATTCTAAATCTAGGGTACCAAAGGAAGATGTGTACCATGGTGTCCATATTTTATGAAACAATTCCACATTACCTCAAATTGTTGCTGTAAGGTGTTTCATTGACCTAATGCTGGAGCTGTGAGGGGACCTTGGTCTTCCTCCAATAACTGGGAATAGGTCTTCTGGCTGCAGTTAAAATATGTATATGTATAATTTTTTTAGAGTATCGGGAGATATAGCTAAGCCATGGCAAAAAAATTGGCGTGGTTTAAATTATGCTAAATATTAAAAGGGGTGTGATTAGAGTTGTCTCAAACTGTAATAATGCAAACATGAAAAACTGGTCCACGCTCACTGGTTGCTTGAGGTTACAACACATCATTACCGCTCACTGATTGGTTGTTAGAGATAACTGCAGGAGGGGAGATAACTACAGGAGAGGGTCAGAGACTGCCAGCATAGTACAGGAGAGGGTCAGAGACTGCAGATGTAGTACAGTAGAGGGTCAGAGACTGCAGGTGCAGTACAAGAGTCGATGGTGGTGGGTGGTATGTGCAGAATAGGGGTATGAAGTATATAGCGGTGGGTGGTATGTGCAGGAGAGGGGTGCCAAGTGTATGGCGGTGGGTGATATGAGCAGGAGAGGGGTGCTGAGTGTATGGCGGTGGTTGGTATGTGCAGGAGAGGGGTGTGGATTGTATGGTGGTGGTTGGTATGTGCGGACCTGATCAGAACACTCATGTGAAAGGGGCCTTAATGTAAAAATCATAAATAATTACAATAAAGTATTTCTAAGGCCCCTTTCCCATGGGGCGAACGCTGTCAAGCAGATCTGCCTGCTCAGTGGGGCTTCTGTCCGTTGGTCTCTGCTGAGCAAGCAGATGACAGGTCCGTATCCACTCCACTATGCAGAGCGGGCACAGACACAGCCCGCTGTTCTCTATGGGGCAGTCAGATGGAAACTGTGACAGACCCAACCAGGAAAGGGGCTTTTGGAGAGGACTAGGGGCAAGCCTCCTACCCACTGATAATGGTCCGTGGAGAGAGCAGATCATTCTCTAATGATGAACCACCACTTATTGGGATCGAGATCGCCTACAGACTGCTGCTAGACTCTACTTAGCAGCAGGTCTGGGCTCCCTTTGCCTGGGACTATCAGGAGGTACCAGCCAATATCTCTGAAATCCTGGCTGAATTATCAGCAAGGGGGCAGAGTAACAGTGTGCTTTGTCCACCACCACCCGCGGCTATGGAAGCGGAGCTCTTATGGCGGATGCAGCAAGTGTTGACTCACCTTGACAAACCTGTTTCTGCACAGAACGAGCTTGGATGTAGGAATGCGTCTGTCCAACAGCTGGATGAGGGTTCAGGAGATGGAACAGTTGACTCCTTTCCCCAGCAGCAGTTCAAGGATCAGGGAGGAGAGGAAGCCATCCTCACTCCTCAGCCACAGATAGCATGGATTTAATTGCCTTTTCATCAGGGGATGTTATGCCGCCTGCCCATATCCTGGATTTTCAGCAATTCCAGAGACTGGGGATTTAATAGACTTTTCTTTTGAGGAAAAACAACCTGGTGAGCCTCCAGCAAAAGAGCTGGCATCAGGGCCGGACATCACGGAGCTCTGCCCCGCACCAACAGCAACTACAACTATTAACTGCGGCCCAGACTGGAGATCATATGACCGACGATGTGGGTTCACTCTGCCCGACTAACGCAGGTTCAGATCGGGTGGAGGTCTGGGACCTTGCTAGTCGACTTTTAATGGGGAAGAAATGTGACAGACCCAACCAGGAAAGGGGCTTTTGAAGAGGACTAGGGGCACGCCTCCTACCCACTGATTATGGCCCATGGAGAGAGTAGATCATTCTCTAATGATGAACCACCACTTAATGGATGCTGCAAGCTTGGTTTGGATTAATTCTCTGAATAAGGACAATAAAGCTTCCCTTCTTGAGAGGATGGGAAGATGTGATATAAATCTTGTACAGGCTAATGGTCAGAGGGCATATGGTGGCCCTCCTGCAGACTGAGTTAGAGAAGCTCATTCACTTGAGACAGAAATATTCATCAACAATTTTCCTTAAGAAATCTATGAAGAAAATTAATTCCACACTATCATACTGCTGGGACTGCTTGTCTTCTGATGACTTGTCTAGTGCACATAATACACAAATGTGTGTCTCTCCCATTGTGTGCCTCCTAGGGTGCAGTCCCATTGTTAATTGTGTTAATTAAGTCACCTGCCATTGTTTCTGTCAGTCTGCCCATCTCTTGAACAGGTGATTAATCTTGTGACCACTTTAACTTGTTTTCAAACTATTTTGAGATGTTGTGTGTGTATACTTATGATAATGTGTAATGTACTTTGTTACCAGATGCAAAAATCCACATATACCCAGTGAAGTGCATAGCCTAAGATGATACACAGAGATGTGACAAATCTCCCTACATAAGTTTTACATGCATATCTGCTGTCTTCAGCTTGCTATATTCTTTATAAAGTGCACATTGTGTTAGAAATGTTCTCTTACTGTTCAGCACTGGGAGTGAGGTCTTGGCATACACTGTGTGGCAGCTGAGTGAAGGAAAGGCACACACCCCCACTCCGCATAGGCAGAGGAAGGAAGGAATATGTAGAGCTGTGCTGTGAATAGATCAGCTCTCTGCTAATCTATTTATAGCACACACCCCGACATACATTTCAGGCTGGTTTTATCTCGGTGGTCGGAGAACTTCTCAGAAGTTATCATGCTGATAACAGAAGAACAGAGCAGCAGAAAGACATGGGACTCAGGCCTTTAGAGAGAGAGAGAAGAAAACACTGCAGATATATGTGCCTAGGTCAAATTTCATGAATCAGGTTTACATCCACTTTAATGTTTATACTATATGTTGGCTTTTATTTGGCTATGTTGATTGTTTTCCTGTTAACAGTTTGTATTGTTAGGTTAAAATGATCAGGAGGGGATTATCCTTCTGTGGGATATAAAGTATGTGTCTGAGTTTCAATAAACAGTCATTCCTTTGGTTCTATCCCCACATCTAGTCTGTGTACGATGATTGGGGTAAAAAGGGCTGGTATTAGCTCTCGGTCTGCTCGGAACAGTTTGGAGGGCAAGAGGCACTGTTTGGCAGGAAGCACCTAGCTGGGGTGCCAAGCAGTTCTGTCACAGAAACGGACTGCTTGTCCGTTTCCATCTGACTGTCATCCAATCCTATCTGCTAGATGGATGGGGAACGAATCCCCATCCACCTGTTTTTGGTGGCCTGGAACGAATGCAAGTGGGTGTAAACGGACACATGTCTATTTACATCCGCCTCCCCATAGAGAAGAACGGGTGGTCCGATTGGGTTTGCCTGGTGTGCAAGGGGCCACAGCTCCACCCCCCAGATAAGAGCCACTAATCAGTAGTCAGTGCTTCCATCAGATCACATACCAATTAAACAGCAGTTATTGATGGATCTCACCTGGCTGACATTTTCTAGACCAGCGGCCCTCCACTAAAGCACATTGATGTGAAGGGTCAGTAGTAGAAATCCCAGAAGCAGTAGTTCTGCGGCCAGCCTCACTGTCTTCTTGATTTCAGTGCCCGATCAATGGGGCCAGCTGAACCCCTGCTGTCTGGGTCCAGGGTGCAGGAGCTGAAGGAGCCACCACTGCAGCACTTCAGAGCCACTGTGGGACAGGAAGCAACAAAGCCAGAGGGAAAGCTGCAGGGTAGGTCGTGAACCATGGTCTCCCTAAGCCAGGGTTGGATGCGGATCAGCAGCACAGGTGCGGTGTGAACATGGGCTTCTCCAGGCACCCCAAATCTGACCCCAAAATCACTTCCTCCCTGTGTGCAGTACCCAAGTCCACCAGATAGAGACTGTTTAAAGTACAGCTGCAGTCAGGCTATGGATATCCAAATCTATGCATAACGAGCGGTAAACAGTATTTTAAATTAATAGTAAACAGTCAATATTCCATGCACTAAATTATATCAAAGACCTAATAAGCAGCTGTATAAATATCAAAAAGATACTGTATATTCACACAAATAAATAAACACATACCCAGCTCCCTTAACCCCCTGCCGCTGAAAGGTGCCGGCCCATTGAGTGAGCATGACTCCCAAATCCGGTAGGAGGGGCTCCCAATCATGCTGCACAGTGATGATTTAATCAAGGGCCTATCACATACTTGGTGCTGGAGGCCTATCGGGAAAGGCTGGCTGGGAACAGTGGTCCCTCACCTGCCTGTGCACACCTGTGGGAGTCTGGGCGCATGCACGTGTGCGGGAACGCGCATTCGCGCGGGTGCGCGTGCGCATGGTTACCGGTGCCAGGCGGGTTATTTAAACCCTGCTCAACAGCATTCCTGAGTTTACCTGCTGACCCGATCTGATCTTGTGTTGACCCAGCTTATCCTGTGACCTGCCCTGCTTTCTGCCTGCCTCTGACCTCCGGCCTGTCTATGACTCTGCATCTGCCTCATCCTCTGGTTCATCCATGCCCATCTGTTACCGACCCAGCCTGCTCTGTGACTCCGTCTCTGTCTTCTGCATCTGTTCCTGTACCGACCGTCTGGTTTGACCCAGCTTGCCTGACCCTTCTGAGTGCCAGCTCCAGAGTACTTACCTGTTGCTGTGTCATCCCTGGTTCCTGCCTTCTGCTGCCAATATATATTGATCCAGTTACAGTTCCTTGAAGACTGCCTGAACCATCCACCTGCTGTTGATCCTGCCAGGCACTCATGCTACCTGTTTCCTCTATCAGGGGCCGTGAGTCAGGGACGCAAGAGAGGTCTCCTTCTGCATTCCGGGCTCATCACTAGGTACGTGACAAGGCCAATGGAGAGAGGGCTTCTCTTGCGGCTAAACTCTAGACTCCCCTGTAGGTGGAAGAGGAGTTAGGCTCAAAGAAGCACAGGTTGCCTGCTGGAATTGCTTGCAAGGATGTTCTGACTGGAATGTTTTCAGACGAGATGTCCAGGTACTCAGATGAGACACCAGGATAGTGTCTGCAGACAGGTGGCACCCGTGGGAAGTAGCAGGACTCAGGCAGAGCAGGAGTCAGGAGAAAAGCCAATTCAAAGCCAAGTTAAGGTACTGGGTGTCGACAGGAGCAAGCGTTGTCAGGAGGATAGCCAAGGTGATACACAGAAGAGCAGGATTGGACAGTCCGTTTAACAAGCCAAGGTCAGATCAGGAACCAGTAAGAAGACAGATCCAGGGGCAAACCGAGTCAGTATTGGGTATCCACAGATGCAAGGGTATCACAGGAACAAACGCACTGGAGAGCCAAAGATCAACCAGAAATTACAGAGAGAAACTGGTTTTCTTATAAAGGCTGTTTGACGCCAATCCAGGTCGGCCATGCCATATGTACACCTGCTCCTGCTGCGGATAGTGTCCTGACAGAGCCCTTCCAACTCCTAATTGTGAGTAATTGACCATAAGCTGCCTGGACACAGTTCTGATGGTGCCAATGGAGGGCACCCCAGAACAAACTGCACTCCTGTGATCCATAGAAGTAGGGCCAAGTAAGTTCTTTTAAAGCTTATTTATTACTTAACACCCTGCCGCTGACAGCTGCCGGCCCATTAAGTGGGCCATGACTCCCAAAGCCTGTAGGAGGGGCTCTCAATCATGCTGCACAGTGATGATTCAATCAAGTAGGGCCAAAAAAGTTCTTTTGAAGCTTATTTATTACTTGTCAAGAACATCAAGATGATGTAAATATGACTGTCCATAGTTTGGCTACAGGTTAACTTTAGGTTATAATATGAATCAAGTGGAGGAGGGTAAGCTGCTGTAGCATATATCTGGTATCTAAACAAACCATTAATCTGTCTGGATAGCGCATACTGGGGAGAAGTGTTTAAAAATAGAAGAATCAGAAGCACTCTTGTTCTCCTGCTCAGCACATTGTAGATCTATGAATGTAGTTGATCTTATAATTGGATTTGTGCAGATCTGCAGAGCAGGAATAATGGGATTTTTTACTTATCTTAAAATCTTTTTCTGCATCATCCATTGAGTGACACAGGACTGTAGTAACTCTTAAGCAGGGTATGCAGAGACCAAACATCGGCCGCCTCAGCAGGAAGAGGACATTTTTCAGTCCATGTGCACTGCTGACTGTTCAACAAAAGCTGTTCTAATGATTGGATTTTGTCGAATGGTCATGCTGGAAAACTAGATTTCAGTGTATTCTGATGGGGGGAGTCCCCCCTCTCAGCATACAATAGCTCAGTGGGGGAGATCCCTGAATCACACATTATTTGTGTCAATGCAGTGAACTGTCAGGTTTTTTTCATTCAACCCGATTGTATATCCTGGTTTAGACATTTGAAACATCCAAGAGCAGTCCAGAGGGGTGGGCAATAGTCAATGAGAGATTCAACGTATGAGGAAATCTTGCTGCAAGGAATATCTAAAGCAATCAACACTTGAACTAAGGTTAAGTGAAAAGGGCAGAAGCCAACATGAAAATTGGCATGACCAAAAAAAGGACACTGAGGTGTTCCAGACCAAGACAATCAGCGCTATAGTAAATGCAAACTTCTACCTGTAAGAATTATGGACCTCAACTAACAATGTAGAAGACAACTAAGCATGCACCATGTGAAAACTGGTGGAACAAGCCAAGAGGAAAAAACGTAGACCATAGACACCAATGCCCCCTCTGCTCTTGTTGGTCAGTGGCAATATTCTCATTAGGGCTACTTCTTTGTTGCTAAGCATTAGGTCAGCTCTTCCTGTGTCTCCTCATCTGACTTGGCTATAATGTCCTGGGGGGCTCAATTTATACATATGCTCCCTATCCTGAATCCCCACTCTGTTACTCTGACATTCAGTTCTGACCATAGGCAACCTGTCTCTGGCTTACCCTATTGTCTGCCAGCTGCCCTGACCTATGCCTGTCTCTGGATTATGCTACTTGCCCTGACCTCTACCTGTCTATGTAATACACTACGGTTTTACCTTGACCTCTGTCTCTGGATTATACTGCTAACTATACACCTGCTACAGCGCCAGTCTTTGCCCACCTTTGTGGACACTGATACTCCCAAATATCACAGATACCCCCTTTTTGTTATATCTTTGCCTAGCCTCTTGTGCTACATGGACAGAGACTATAGAACTGTGTAAGTCCTGGGGGCAACAAATCACTGCTAGGACTTGCTTTAGGAGAACAGGAGCTAAAACAGGTGACGCTAATCTAGCCAGCTATAATCTCTAAGCTCCAGTACAGGAGTGGGCATTACACAAAGCTGAAGTGGAACATCTTTTGAACATCTTTCGAACATCTTTAACCCTTGAAAAAGAGATTTAGATAAACAAGGTATGTCCAATCAAAAAGACTAATCAGTTAACTAGTGTACTGGAGGCCTAAGTACAACACCCTTACCTCTGAATTTAGTTAAAAGGAAGTGTATAAAATGAAGCATGTATCAATATATAAATAGTTTCACAGGAAATATGCACAAATATGACAGCCCTCTCAGTGGCAAATCAAAATAGAGAAAGGGAGGAATTGAGTGGGAAAAACAAAGGATGGTAATTCTAAATCACTTTAAAAGGAAAGGTGAGGTGATCAGCAGCACCTATAAAAAAGAGTAGACAGGGTGGAGGGTATATTGTAATGCAGACTGGGATACATGGACATCAGAAACAGAAGAATGAAAAGGTGGCATTCCAACTCATACCCTAAGGTGTGTCTGGGGAATGGTAGCAACAGTATAGCCTGTCTGATCATTTATTAAATACATGATTTTAGAAATCATAAAATTGAGCCTGTAGACCAGGGATCTTCAAACTACGGCCCTCCAGTTGTTGCAGAACTACACATCCCATGAGGCATTGTAAAACTCTGACATTCACAGACATGACTAGGCATGATGGGAATTGTAGTTCCTGAACAACTGGAGGGCCATAATTTGAAGACCCATGCTGTAGACAGCAACATTTTATTCATAGAAATTAGGAGTATGAAGCAATATGTGCAATCAGCCTTGCAGAGGGTAGAAATATGATCTATCTTTCAGCAATTAAGTCTCACAAAGGCCTCCTGGACATACAATGTCCCACTCAGGAGAACTCTGCAGCCTGATAATAAAAATGTCCCGTCTGCTTACAGGAAAGTACAGGACATAGAAAGAAGGATATGTCCTTGTACGCAAGAAGGGAGGCACACTCATTGTGCATTCCCCTCTCTGTTTAAAGTGAGGAACATCAGGTGCAGGTATCTGTAACAATACTCAAGTCTAGAAAGGAAATGGTATGGACTCTGAAACACACACACTCAACACTGTTTAGAGCAGGGAGTTGCCAGCCAGTCATTCACAGGAGAATTGCTTACATTTTTCTGGAGGTGGAGATTTTGCAGCTTCTGTATGAAATCCAACAGAGGGCAAATTAAAGAACTGACTGACAGAGAGATTCCTTGAACCTGGGAAACTCACTGTTATGGTGATCAAGATTTAAGTAGTAGGAAAATGGATACATCCATAAGAATAATTCTCCCAGGCCAAGTGAAAGGGGATAATTCCTACCCTAATTAGATTATGGAAAATAGCTAGTGGGACTAAGTGGCCAAAGGGACCAGTTTTTTGCATTGCACAGAGTCTAGATTTTCCAAAAGTAGAAGAAAGGGAAAGTAGACAGACAGTGTGAAAATGGGATTTATGTGAAAAGAAATTCCCCACAACCCCACAAGTACAATAAGTGATTAATAGGAAAGGATCTGTTAGTCTCAAGGAGTGTAGACCAGCCTTTCTCAACCTTTTTAGCACAGAAAAACGCTTTAAATAGTTTTCTGGTCTCAGCGAACCCTTGTTAATAATTATCATATTACAGCTTTGGGCACATCAGTGTGACAGTAACTAGGAAGAATGCTCCTTATATTTGTGGTTACTGGTAAGATTCCCCCTTATAGATATCTAAAAAGATAATTGTTGTCAGTAGTTACTTATTTGAGATGCATAAATTGCTCACTGTGCAAGGATCCCCTAGCAACCTTTGGCGAAACCATAGGGTTGCCCAGAACCCTGGTTGAGAAGGGCTGGTGTAGAAAATTTTCTGGCTGTCCAACTATTAGGAGTGGGCTCTCTAATTTTTAAACGTAAAGAGGGACAACAAATGGAGTCTAGTCCCATAAGATTAAGTATACAATATACACAAAATGTTAATAAGATAAGGCATATTTGTGCCGAACACTGGCACCTCCTGAGGGAGGACACTGCAGTTAACAAATTTATTTCTAGAGACCCAAAATTGGTATATTCACTGAATGATCTTTTGGTTCATAACGATGTAGCTTGGAAACCCCCTCAGTATTCCACACGTACAGGCATAACTCAATGTGGTAGCTGCGAGTCTTGCCCCTACATATTGGAGGGTGATACCTTACAACTTCCCACAGGGAGATTTCTAAAATGTAGACAAAAGGCCAATTGTGGCACTATGGGGGTAGTATACATAGTCGTCTGCTTACACTGGACACGTATATCTACAACATAATAGGGACCCTCTGTGTTTAAAATTTTGGGTTCGTGAAGTGACCCCACAGGATAAAAGGGGGGGGGGGGCAACTTTGACCAGCGACTCCTCCAATGTGAGGCCCGCTGGATTTGGGAGCTCAAGGCCACCAATGCTCCTGGACTGAAAGATAGTTTGAGTTTTGTCCCCTTCCTTAAATAGTTGTGACCTTTGGAGAGGTGGATTTAGTTTTCTGCGCTCCTTTTTTTCTTTTTTCTTTTTCTGGCTCATTATACATATTAGTATTTTCCAGTTTTGGAAAATTAAATAATATATATTATAAAAAATATATATATTTTTTGATGAAATAATCATTTTTTTTGTTTGAATGTAAATATTTGACCTCTGGGATTGCTGTCTCCCTTATGTGGACATTAAACTTTAAATCATTATGATGATTTTTCTTTCACTTGCCGTGAAATTGTACGCAGCGCCTATGCAGTTGTGCGTATTGCATGATGGCGTTGTCTCACGTAGGACATGATGACACCATCACGCATGCATTAATGCAGTTGACAGTCATGTGACATGCTGTGATGCAGACGCAGCGTAAATTGCGATACGCACCAGCAGCCATTTATTGCCCGAGGCAGCGGGTGGCAGCAGATCGTTCTCCGATTGAGCCTCTGAAGCAGCCAGCTGAGTCCGGTGAAATCAGTCAGGCGATTCTATTGACCACCTCTCATGTTGTGACCTAACAAGTTATATCCTCTGGACCAAAGGCATGGTATATCCTGCGATGTAAAGGCATATTGAGAATGACAAAGTATCCAAGTTTGGGATAAGTACTTTTGCCATTTTTTACTCATTGGAACAGTGAGGCTGCATTAGCATGCACACCTTGAAATTACAAAACTAGAGGGGCCCCATGAGCTTATTCCTGGCCGTATTGTGTTATGTGCTATAGACTTTGGATCAACCATAGAGTGCAAGGGAGGGAGTCTAGGACACAGAGCATTCTTCACAGTTGAACACATGGATTCATGTACCCATAGGCGTGCACAGGGGGGTATGCCAGGTGTGCCTGGGCACACCCTAATCACGATGTGCGGTGCCGATTCCCCCTACTGCCCAGGCCCAGTCCCCCCTTGTTGGCCCTGCCCCGCAGTGCTGCTGATTTCCCTCCTCTCCTCTCGTCTGTCATCTGAGGGGGATATTCCAGGATGGAGAACGGGGGA
Source organism: Aquarana catesbeiana (assembly GCF_042186555.1). Taxonomy (NCBI): domain Eukaryota; kingdom Metazoa; phylum Chordata; class Amphibia; order Anura; family Ranidae; genus Aquarana; species Aquarana catesbeiana. Next base: position 560,973,942 of record NC_133324.1, read on the forward strand.
AGGGGCTAGTAAATATGTTATTTACCAGCTCCAACCTTTTTTTAAATGAACAAAGTGAACACACTGGCTCACTGTGTCCATTCATAACCGAAGCATAGTAAACTGCATTTACTATGCTTCAGTTTGTGAAAGAACAGGAAGCCGCTCAGCGCAGAGCACTTTCTATTCATTCACTGCCCTGTGCAGCTGAGGCTTCAGAGAAAGATGTGTGTTTGAGCTTTGGGGTGCACACCCTAATGCAATAGGCTGCGCACACCTATGCATGTACCCTTTGATATATAAGACCCTGCTCCTGACATCTGAACCTCCTCTAGACCACTGTTACCAGTCTACCACACTAAGCCTCAGTATTGTTGTCCTTTTGGGTTCCCCCTATTCTTCTGGCCAATTTTGCATTTGAAATTTGGGACCTGATCCTTGTTCATTACGCACCCAGGATTTATCATATCCAGTTCTCCTTGCAGGAAACCTTGCCATTCCAATAGGTTGCCAACTCTCAATATACCATTTTCCTTATAGGGACCTTGTGGAACTATAGGGCATCCATGCATATTTACAGTACCTACGGTCTGATTTATACAACTATAGAGGTGGTCATGAATTTGAATATTGTACATGTCTTGTGTATGTTTTTAATATGTAGTTTTTCTTCATTTAATTTTGATATGATATAATAAACATTTTTCAATTTTTGATATGAACAGTGAGCTGCATACATTAATTTACTAATTCGGGAGACGGTTGAGCTATATCAGGTTTTTTATTTTTGAGTTATACATACCTAATTTTTGCTGGAAGCTCCCATCCCAATCCTTTTCCCCATTCTATTTTTGTTGTGAGAATATTTTTATTTTACTCTACACTTTACCTTGAGGGTTCTTTCTTTTCCTTTAGTGTTACTATAGACAATATCATCATTGATTCAGCAGAAACAACAAAATCTAGGACACTGACACTTTTTAGAGAAAGTCTGTTGGGCAGTCACGATGGCTAAGCTAAGAAAAAAGGGCACTAGAATAGACTTATTAGTCAGTGCCGTGGGTAGCATGTAAAACTACCAGAGTGCGCTAAAGAGTCAGGCACTCACAAAGATGAGAGAGTTGTGGAAACTGATACTCGTTGATCTAGCAAATCACAAATTCCCTCCAGAGAGAGATAGGGCTTAAAGAGAGTCAAATATCACAAAGAGTGCCACCCAAGATGATGGAAAAGGAATCCACTGTGGAGAGGAGTGTGGGATCAAATGGGATACTGCTCTAAACAATAGGTTTATACCAGTGTAGGAATCAGAGATTTCAGGGTACAGGAAACTAAAACAATTCTAGAAAAATGTTCAATGGGTGCAGTATTGCCAAAAGGGGCTGCTAAATAAAGATGCTTGATCCAAAGGTTAAAGCTGAAGCTACAAAGGGAAGTCTGAAGATCCAAAATACTATAAAAAAACCTGTAAGGAATTTTAGCAAAGCGAATAAACAACCTCCCACTTGTAAAAGTGAAAATATACCTTTAATGTGAAACCAAATAAGCCAGAGGACTTCTGACCTTGAGATCTGTTGCTTGAGTTGGAGGTAGACTGAGATAGTCTACTTAGTACTACTAAAGTATTGGGTGAAGAATAGGGTTTTTTTACCCCAACTCAAGTGCTGCATTTTGTATTGGAAAGGTCTTTGGAGCAACAGCTCTAAAAGACCCTATGTGTGAAAAAACAGGCTCATCCTAAAATTACAGAATAAAATGTTGAGTATCAGAGTATCAAGCAGTCCTTGTAACGCCAAGAACTTCTTAAAATACAGACTCTTTGTGTGAAGGTTGTGAAGACTCTGAATCTATATCAGTGTTAGTAATAAAAATGTCAGGCGCACCTAGAGGTGGAGATTCAATATGGTCACAAATGTATTCTGTTGTGGAAGGCATAGGAATGAGCTTAGAATCCCTACAAGCAGATTACTTCATTCAATCTGCACAGACCAAAAAAAATCTGAAGTGGATATTAAAGGTCTTGCGAATGTATGGGATGTCTCAGCCTCATGGCGTGAAGCTGTATAAGACCAATAATAGTTTTAAGAAAAAAATAAAAATAAAATGCAGAATTATAGTTAGAGTTTTTTCTGAATAAAGCTGAGGAATAATAGGGCGTACACACGGTCGGACTTTGTTCGGACATTCCGACAACAAAATCCTAGGATTTTTTCCGACGGATGTTGGCTCAAACTTGTTTTGCCTACACACGGTCGCACAAAGTTGTCGGAATTTCCGATCGACAACCATGCGGTCACGTACACCACGTACGACGAGACTAGAAAAGGCCGGTTCAGAACCAAGTGCGGCACCCTTTGGGCTCCTTTTGCTAATCTCGTGTTAGTAAAAGTTTGGTGAGAGACGATTCGCGCTTTTTCAGACTCGTGGCTTTCAGATCGTTTTCTGCTGTTCAGTTTGTGCTTGTGGGTTTGTATCTGCTCTTCAGTGCGTGCAGTCAGTTCGTATCGGAGTTTTCTGTGTGATCTTGCCTGCTCGTTGCTGTTTTTCAGGTCGCTCTCCACAGGCCTTGCTGTTCTTCAGTGCGTTCTGTTACTTCGTTCTGAGCAGCCGACCGTTTTCTAGCCATGTTTCGTATGCGTACTCCTCGTAGAGTTCGTGCTGTGCGGGGGCTTGGTGTTGGGGTCCTGACCTTGACACAAGTCCAGTCCATGAACAGGGTGAGGAGGAGTTCATGGACCAAGAATTGGTTGCTTCAGCGTGACCAGTTCTGTCATATGCCTTTGCTCCGTGAGATCCGTGAGAATAATCCTGATGATTTCAGGAACTTTCTCAGGATGACGGACCCCGTGTTTCAGCGTTTGTTGGCTTCGCTGACCCCCTATATCAGCAGGCAGGATACCTGCATGAGGCAAGCCATCACTCCGGAGCAGAGGTTGGTCGCTACCTTGCGGTATTTGGCCACAGGGAGAAGTCTGCAGGACTTGAAGTTCTCAACAGGCATCTCCCCCCAGGCTCTGGGTATCATCATCCCAGAGACCTGTTCTGCCATCATACAGGTCCTGCAGAAGGAGTATATGAAGGTAAGATTTTTTTCCTTTTAGATCACATTTTATTGTATTGAATGTTTGCTAATATATTGTATTTCTTTCCTCATTCCCTAATTACCATGCTTGTAATATGCTGTGAATGTCCCCTTTGTCCTCATGCATGCTGGATTTTTATGTAATTATTATTTTATGTCCTTCATACATATTTGCCCTTCAATAACCTCTCCAGCATGGTGTCTCCTGCCCTATATTCACCTCATGTAGTCACTTAACAATGTATTTTATCAGCTCTATAGTAGTGCTTTACCCCAAACACCCCCTAAAATGTTTGGAAATGTTATTTTTGATTTAAATTCAGGCAGAGTGCCAGAGGCTTTTTTTTGTGGTGTCCCCAAATTTTTTGTAACCCTCCCTCCTACCAACTGCTAAGTCAGCTGATTCCAATTCTCTATGTATCCTCAATCATCTATCTGCTGACTTTTCCAAACCCATACACACTATACCCATCTCTTTAGTGGTCAGATTTATGGATGAATTCCCCAAAGCATGTAGTGCAAGGGCCTGCCTGTATACTTTCCAATGGTACTGTTTAAAGTTTTTGTATCCTATTATTATCTTGATAGGTAATAGCAGAATGTTCAAATGTGCTCAAATGTGTACAGTGTGTATTTATATCATTGTATTATGACACTTCTTACCTGTCCAGTGGTCTGCCAATAGTGTAACTAAGGAGGGGCTGTTCCAAGTAATACCCTGTATTTAGGCATTCATCTCTCAATGAAGTGAAGAGGGTTACCTGTCCAAGAGTTCCCCCCCCCCCTATAATGTTAGAAATGGCCCATGAGGGGGGGAGGGGGAATATGATAGGTGTACCTTATACTTTGTTGTTGTTAAATTCCCCTTAATAAATGCTATCTGGAGGTTGCCCCATAATGTTTGTGTATAATCTGCTTGCCATGTTTCTGTGAAAAAATAGTAATGTTTATTGTTTTTTCCTCAACAGTTTCCTTCAACGCCACAGGAATGGCAGACTGTGGCCTCCCACTTTGCCCAGCGGTGGGACTTTCCTAACTGCGGAGGGGCAATTGATGGGAAACACGTCCACATCGTCCCACCACCCAACTCGGGGTCGTACTATTATAATTACAAGGGGTTTAATAGTATAGTGATGTTGGCGGTGGTGTCGGCTAATTACGAGTTCCTGTATGTGGACGTGGGGAAGAATGGCCGGATGTCCGATGGTGGAGTCATCGCCCAGACGGAGTTCTACAGGCATCTCCAGAATGGCAGCTTGGACTTGCCACCTCCAGAGGACAATGTCGAAGGTCTCCCATTTGTGTTCGTTGCTGATGAAGCATTTGCGCTGGGGGACCACCTGATGCGGCCATTCCCGATGAGGACCCTCACCCCGGAACAGAGGGTTTTTAATTACCGGCTGGCCAGAGCCCGAAGAGTGGTGGAGAATACATTTGGAATCCTGGCCAGCCGGTTCCGATTATTTCTGACACCCATCCATATGGCGGAGTATAAACTGAACCATATAATACTTGCCTGCTGTGTTCTCCATAATTTTTTAAGAAAACATTCAGCCAACTATGCTGGCTCAGTTGGGCCTGAGGCCGGAATCCCAAATCCATCAACACTGACGGCGCTTGAAAGTGGCCGTCCTGGCTTGCCCTCCCTGAGTGCCCATGATGTCCGGTTACGATACCTGGAGTTCTTTGCGGGTAGGGAGGCTATCAATATGCCAGACAATCTGTGAAACCTTTTTCAAATAAAAAACAACCAAAAGAAATTCTTTGTGGACATTTACTGCTTGTGTTTGTTTTAGCTGACCCTGACAGAAATGTGTTGAGTGCAGAAAATGTCGTGATTGGATAACCTTATCAAAAACAGTGTTGGCTGGTACTTCCTAAATGCAAAAACACATTTCACTACAAGTGCACTTGCAACTGCACTGAACCTGCACTTGTAGTGCAAAGTGTATTTGCCCTTAGGAAATAACCCCCATTTTTGCATAAAACAGCAATTACATCACCCCAAAAGTGTTGTAGTGTTGAGACAATAATCCACACATTCTTGAGTAAGCCACTTTTTTATACCTGCACAATCACATGTGCATTTACGAAAGGTTTTTAAAACAAACCAACATGTTTGTTGTATAACAATTTTTGCAGTAGCATTATCAAAAATCGAAATATCCATTTCAGATAATACAGGCCTGTGTAAAACCAACAAGAAAGCCAAAAAACTTGAACTTACAAAGTTCACATATGGGAAAACCTGAAGGCTATATCAGACATCAGTTTTTAGGAACTGGGTTTGATATAGCGTTCAGATGGGGGGAAATCACCCCTGGAAAAGCCAAATTTGGAAGATGCACACCAATTTACAAATGTCAACATGTTCTATCTGCCATCAGGGGGGATCAAGCCCTTCCTCAACGCGACTTTATAATTGAGGAAGAGGTTGCACCCCCAAAACGCATCCATTCAGGGGGGATTTTGGGGGAGCAAGCCCTTCCTCAACGCGACTTTATAATTGAGGAAGAGGTTGCACCCCCGAAACGCATCCATTGATCTCCCGTGATGGCAGATAGCACATGTTGGCACACTGTGTGCATCCTCCAAATTTGGCTTTTCTAAACATTGAAAAAAATTTTAGAAGATTGGACCACAATAAAACAGGTGATTTTGTGGGGTTTAAATTCGCCCCAAAACATCAATGATGTTATTATTTTTTTTAATAACATCACTGATTTGTTGCTGTATGTTGTGCAATTCGAGATTACACCCCATGATCTCCCCGATCAGGATCTGGGCACTTTCAGAAGTAAAGCGTTCTCTATCCCTCACATCACGATCACCTAAAAAGAGATAAAGAACAAAAAAAAAGGTCTCAAAAATCTGCCACCATCCATCTCTTTTACCTGAGTCTGTGGTCGCAGACACTCACCTGTTGTGGTGCCAATCTCCACCACATCTTCTTCTTTCTCCTGCTCTTCTTCTTGTGTTGGTGGTATTTCACCTTCTTCCATAGGTGGGGGGTCTGTGTTCTCCTGGGATGAGGGGTGTCATCCGAGTCTTTTCTCCCCTATGTAAAACAAAAATGGTATACTTAGCACACAGATATTTGATGGCAGAACTAGAAATAGGAAACATTGCTTGGAAGTGGGGTACAATTGTCTATTTTAGCCGAGTTCCAAGATGTATATTTTTTAGTGGCCTTTGTCAAGCTGCAATACTTTACCTGTTTGGTACAAGCTTCAGAGATGTAGCCCCCCCCTATAGTATACACTGGAGCACCTGTGTGCCCCCCCTAATAAAAATGGTGTTCTGGGGTCCCACACTAGTGCTCCAGTGTCCAGATGTGAAAACAGCTGCTCAGTGTCCTCTCCTTACACACAATCTAGTTGGCATTTCATTATAGTAACAAACCCATCTACACAAACAAATATTTGGCATCCAAGTAGGCCCCAAAAAATGTGTGAAAATGCATATGGCCTAAACAATGGTGTTCTAGAGGCCGAAAGAAAAATGTTTGATACGAATGAATAATGGGCCCATGAACATTAAAGTTGCCCTTTTAAACGTTACAATTAATAAAAGCATATGGAGCAGAACGAACAGAATAAAGACAGAAAGAATAGGAACACAGCACAACTACTTACTTTTTTGCAGCACTCTCCGGATCTTTCGGTACTGCTCTGGCTCTCTCAACTTCAGGTCCGACCACCGCTTCCTGAGCTGATCTTTAGATCTTCGTACCCCGAAATTCCTGTGAAGGCTTTTGATCACTTTAGCAATGATTTTTGCCTTTCGGATGTTGGGGTGTGGGTAAGGCCCATATTTTCCATCATAGTCGGACTTCCTCATGATGTCGACCATCTCCAACATCTCCCCAAAGGACATATTTGTGGCCTTAAAACGTCTCCTTCTGGATCCGGGCTTTCCTCCTCCTCCTCCTCGTTTCTAGAATTAGCATGCACCTGCTGTAACTCCGCCATGTGCTCTTCACCCACTGCGCCGAACGAAAAGGGGCGGGGAATAGACTAGAAAGAACGTCAGGGGTGGGCAGAGTTACACGCATGCGCAGTGTGTATAAAGCGTAACACGCGTGCGTATTACGTACGATCTGTGAGCGGAGGAAGGAGCATTGGACGCGCCGATCGTAAGAACGAAGGTAAGAGACAAACTTTTGCCTATACTGCTTCTAGATTGAGGCCTATATTGTAACAAGATTAGGAGAGTTTTGTCTGACATTAGGCTTTGTCTTGTGTTGTGTCTTGCAGTGAACATGGATATCTTATTAAAAGATAATGACTTCATGTCAGTATTCGTAGCGATGCTAAGGGAGCTACCCTGTCTGTGGGAGATTACCCACCCCCATTTCAAGAACCAAGCAAAGAGGAAGGCAGCACTGGAGCAATTGTGTGAAATTGTGAAGCAGGTGATCCCCACGGCAGACATCACTTATTTAAAGATTTTCATTGGTGGCCTGAGGAGCACATATCTGAGGGATCGCAAGAAAGTCCTGGATTCACAGAGATCCGGAGCAGCAGATGACATCTATGTCCCCAGGATGTTGTACTATGACAGGCTGCATTTTCTGGCAGGCCAGACTGAACCCAGGCCATCCCTCTCCAGTCTTCCTTCCAGGCTTCCTTCCCCCCGGCTGAGGCTTCTGACGCGCAACCTGGGCCTTCCAGGCCGCATGTGGAGGAGCCCAGATTGAGCCAGGTATAGCATTCCTCTAAATATTTCTGCTTGTCCAATCAATGTTAACTAGATGTTAGTTGGGAGTACTAATTTATGATTGTGATTGATGAAGCAAAAACTAAAACCATGTCCCTTTTTCATACACAGGGAAGTCTCAGCCAGGAGGTGGCCGGGCCGAGCCGGCTGGCTGATCTGCAGGTCCCTCCACCCCCCCTGAAAAGAGAAAGTGGCAGTAGGAGGAGTACCCTAGAGGAGGCTGCTATAGCATTCTTTTGGAGGGCTACAGAGGTCCTGGGAGCACCCCACACCATGGAGGAGAACATTGCTGCCTTCATAGCATATAAAATGCAGAGGATGGAGGAGGGCCAAAAAGTCTTGTGTGAGGCCCTCATATCGGAGGCTCTGGAGAAAGGTATGAGGGGGCCAAATTACACCTCAGACACACCTTCGCGTTGGTCCTCCTCCTCCTCCTGCAGGTCCTCCTCCTCCCTCTCCTCCAGGTCCTCCCAGTCCTCCTCCAGGTCCCCCCAGTCCTTCTCCAGGTCCCCCCAGTCCTCCTCCTCCTCCAGGTCCTACTCCTCCTCCTGCCACATCTCCAACTGCACAGCCACAGCCCGGAAGGAAGCGTGGAAGGAAGACCAGACAGTGATTGCCCTGGGTTCAGTCTGGTCGGCCAAAAGATGCAGCCTCTTGTGGTACCACAGCCTGGGGACATAGATGTCATCTGCTGCTATCCAGATCTCTGCGAATCCCGGACCAGACTGCCCTCCCTTAGATATGGACTCCTCAGGCCACCAGTTTTGATGTTGAAGAATTGATGTCTGCCGTGGGGGTCCCAGGCTTTGCTAATTTCTCCTGTTGATCCAGTGTTGCCTTCCTCTTTGTTTGGTTCTGATCCCTTAAAAAAGGATTTTTGTTTTGAATTATACTCTCCTATGTGTTTTACTTCAAAAAGGACAGTTGGTTTGTGAGGATTCAGGTACATTTCAAATATACAATGTGAAATGAACAAGGGACACCAACAACAAACATTCTCCTTGAGATTAAATAATAAAAGATATCAATGGTGTTGGGGTAACTTGACACACAAAACACACCCAAAAATATTCTGGAGGAAAAATAAAAATAACATTGAACAAAGATCAGCCTTGGAAAAAATACAAACATTAAAGAAAAAAAAGGCTTAAAATCCCAAAAAAAAAAAAAATAAAAAATATAAAACTGTCAGATGTGACAACTAATAACAATATATTCAGGGAATCCCACTAAAAAAACACAAATAAAACTTTGTGAGAAGTGTGTGTGAATATGAGCAGCAAAACTACTTAATTCTTGTCACATTATAAAGAAGAAGAGAGTGCGCTGTATTAAACCATTTTTAACATTGCAGCGTGACGAAAGTGCTGTATCCATTGCGAACGCTAAGCTTACCAGAACGAGCTGTCCCGTGTCGGAATTTCTTCTGAGCATGCGTGGCACTTTGTGCGTCGGAACAGGCCACACGCGGTCGGAATTGACGCGATCGGATTTTGTTGTCGGAAAATTTTATCTCCTGCTCTCCAACTTTGTGTGTCGGAAAATCCGATGGAAAATGTCCGATGGCGCCCACACACGGTCGGAATTTCTGACAACACGCTCCGATCGGACATTGTCCATCGGAAAATCCGACCGTGTGTACGGGGCATAAGAGTCCAATCTCTTAGGACACTACCAAAAAAAAATGAGAAATGATGGTTGGAAGCAGGGCTTTATCTGGCTGGATAAATGCTTTGTTGTTTACTAGTATCCAAACCTCCTAAAGGTAGAAGTAAAATACAAATGTTTAAGAACTACATGTCCCTTGATGGATGATATAAAAAAAAATGTTCTGATTGCTGTTATGAGCTATGTGTAAACTATGTGTAAAAATATTGAAATTAAATCGAAAGTTGTAGTCAATGTCATATTAATTAATTGTTTTTTGGCTTGCCACAGGAAGATCTGCAGGGCTATATTGATGGGGGGAGAACTATCTGCCCAAGAAGAAGGTCGTCCAATGTCACCCAATCTAGCATAAGAAGAATCTTGGAGAGGAATTTCTAAATGCTTTAATAATGAGACAGTCAGATACATTAAACATCATCCTTTTTCAGAGCTGAGAGCTAGGGACTGAACTGCATATATTGTCTTATTTACATGTAGTATCACCGCTATCACCGCAAGGATACAAAACATGCTCTATAACTATTATCAGCAAGGACAGCTAAGAATTGTAACAGTAACTGACATATTTAAATTTTTTCTTTGTTTTATATACCATTTAGAATTTCTATAATAAAATATTGTAACCCAATATTCATTATGAATGATGTTTCAAAATGTAAAAACAAATGCTTAAATATACAATAACCTAAAATTTGTTGTGCAATAGGGCTTACATAGGTAGGACTGTACATAAAAGTGTTAATATGGTAGCTTCATGAGCCAGCTCCTTATGACATCAGGTGCTCTTATGGCAAAATCATTACCCACGGTCTCCCATCTGGCCAGCTGCCATGGCTTTGTTTTTAATGTACCCCCTATCATGAAATATATATATGTAGATTGCCATTAAAATAATACCAAAGGATATTTTTTCTTGCTTTAAAATTAAAAAGATGTTACACTTACCTACTGTATGCAATAGTATTGCACAGAGTAGTTCCTTTCTTACTCTTTTTTGGCCTCTTTCTGGTGCTGCCTGCTCCTCATTCTTCCGGTACCCCCTCCACAAGCTGAATGCTAAAAGGGGCACTTATGCGGGCATGCTCCCCAGCTGGGCTGTATGCGTTCATAGACACACACAGCACAGCTCGGCCATGTCCGACTCACAGTGTTTAGGGACAGGGGGACTAGGACAGGTCATAAAGTGTTATTTAACCACTTCAGCCCCAGAAGGTTTTACCCCCTTCCTGACCAGAGCACTTCTTACAATTTGGCACTGCGCTACTTTAACTGGTAATTGCGCGGTCATGCAATGCTGTACCCAAACGAAATTTGCGTCCTTTTTTTCCCACAAATAGAGCTTTCTTTTGGTGGTATTTGACCACCTCTGCAGTTTTTATTTTTTGCGATATAATCGAAAAAAGACTGAACATTTTGAAAAATAAATATATTTTCTAATTTTTGGTATAAAAAAAATACAATAAACTCAATTTTAGTCATATATTTAGGCCAAAAAGCATTTAGCCACAAGTCTCGGGTAAAAGAAATATATTTATTGGTTTGCACAAAAGTTATAGCATCTACAAACTAGGGTACATTTTCTGGAATTTACGGTGCTTTTAGTTTATGACTGCCTATTTCATTTCTTGAGGTGCTAAAAAGGCAGGGCAGTACAAACCCCCCCAAATGACCCCATTTTGGAAAGTAGACAACCCAAGGAATTTGCTGAGAGGCTTGTTGAGCACATTGAATATTTAATTTTGTTGTCATAAGTGATTGAAAAATGACTAAAAAAAAAATTACACAAAGTTGTCACTGAAATGATATATTGCTCAAACAGTTTTTTTTTTCACAAAGTTGTCACTAAATGATATTTTGCTCAAACATGCCATGGGCATATGTGAAATTACAACCCAAAATACATTCTGCTGCTTCTCCTGAGTACGGGATACCACATGTGTGGGACTTTTTGGGAGCCTAGTTGCGTACGGGGCCCCAAAAACCAATCACCGCCTTCAGGATTTCTAAGGGCGTAAACTTTTTATTTCACTCCTCACTACCTATCACAGTTTCCAAGGCCATGAAATGCCCAGACAGCATAACTCCCCCCCCCAAATGACCCCATTTTGGGAAGTAGACACCCTAAGCTATTTGCTGAGAGGCATTTTGAGTATTTTGCAGATCTCGCTTTTTGTCACAAAGTTTTGAAATTTGAAAAAAGAAAAAAAAATTATTTTCCTTTCTTCATTTTTAAAAACAAATGAGAGCTGCAAAATACTCACCATGCCTCTTAGCAAATGCCTTGGGGTATCTACTTTCCAAATTGGTGTCATTTTGGGGGGTTTTGTGCTATCTGGACATTTCAGGGCCTCCGTAACTGTGATAGGTAGTGAGAAGTGAAATCACCATTTTTACACCCTTAATAATCCTGAAGGCGCTGATTGGTTTTCGGGTCCTGTACGCAGCTAGGCTCCCAAAAAGTCCCTCACATGTGGTATCCTCGAACTCAGGAGGAGCAGAAGAATGTATTTTGGGATGTAATTTCACATATGCCCATGGCATGTTTGAGCAATATATAATTTAGTGACAACTAAGAAAAAAAGAAATAAAAATGTATTGTAATTTTCCCAAAACTTGTGGCAAAATATAAAATATTCCATGGACTCAAGATGCCTCTCAGCAAATAGCTTGGGTTGTCTACTTTCCAAAATGGGGTCATTTGGGGGGGTTGTGCTATCTGGGCATTTCATGGCCTCCAAAACTGTGTAAGGTAGTGAAGAGGGAAATAAAAAATGTACACCCTTAGAAAGCCTGAAGGCGGTGATTGGTTTTCGGGGTCCCGTACGCGGCTAGGCTCCCAAAAAGTCTCACACATGTGCCATTTTTCCGAAACTTGTGGCAAAATATAAAATATTCCATGAGCTTAACATGCCTATCAGCAATTAGCTTGGGGTGTCTACTTTCCAAGAGGGAGTCATTTGGGGGGGGTTTGACCTGTCCTGGTATTTTATGCACAACTTTAGAAGCTTATGCCACACATCACCTACTCTTCTAACCACTTGAAGACAAAGCCCTTTCTGACACTTTTTGTTTACATGAAAAAAATTGAGATTACATTTTTCTTTTGCTATAAAATTACTTTGAACCCCAAAACATTATATTTTTTTAAAGCAAAGGCCCTACAGATTAAAATGGTGGGTGTTGCAATTTTTTTTCACACAGTATTTTGAATACTAATGCACTAAAACACACTATATTGCCCAAATGTTTGGTAACATATAAAAGATGATCTTATGCCAAATACATAGATACCAAACACGACATGCTTTAAAATTGCGCACAACCGTGCAGTGGCGACAAACTACATACATTTTTAAAAATCTTTAAAACTTTACAGGTTACCACTTTAGATTTACAGAGGAGGTCTACTGCTAAAATTACTGCCCTCAATCTGACGTTCGCAGTGACATCTCACATGCATGGTGCAATTGCTGTTTACATGACACGAGACCGACACTTGCGTTCGCCATTGTGCGCTAGCACGGGGGAGGGGCAGGGGGTGCTTTTTTTTATTATTCATTTTGCTTTTTTATTTTATTTTTACACTGTTGCTTTCATTTTATTTTATTTTTTATCATGTTTATTGTTATCACAGGGAATGTAAATATCCCCTATGATAGCAATAGGTAGTGACAGGGACTCTTTTAAAAAAAAATTGGGGTCTATTAGACTCTAGATCTCCCCTCTGCCCTCAAACCATCTGACCACACCAAGATCGGTGTGATAAGATGCTTTCCTAATTACCCAATGGTGTTGTTTATATCTGGCAAAACTGAAATCATGAAATGCTCATAGCTTCCGGTTTCTTAGGCCATAGAGATTATTAGAGCCATTATGGTCTTCGATCAGCTCTATGGTCAGCTTGCGGAACCACCGGCTGCATTCTCAGGTTCCCCGTGTGGGACAGGGGAGCCCGAGAAAACCATGGAAGACGGAGGGGGGGGCATTCCTTCCCACTGCTTGTAAAAGCTGTCTAGCGGCTAATTAGCCACTAGGATTGCTTTTACATGAAAGCTGACTGCTGGCTGAAAAGAATGATACCAAGATGATACCTAAACCTGCAGGCATCATTCTGGTATAACCACTCAAAGTCCAGCAACCAACCAGTACGTCGCTGGTCCTTGTTGGGCATATATTGTAATGTTCTTTTTTCATGCAGCCTGTGGGCTGAACGAAAAAAAGAGATTGATGGATGGTTATGCCCACCATTAGAATACCGCCCTGCATCCACCCACTTCTAATAATGGGCATACATGCAACATTTTTTCTTTTAACTGTGGTTTTAACGCCATCAGCGCTGGAGTCGCTGATTTAGGTATCGTGAGAGCAAATGCTGTTGCTATCAAGATAAATAAATCAGTGCTGCATCTGTATGGCGTACCAGAAAAGCAAACAATGGTAACAATAATACATTAACTCAATAAAACAACATCTGTGCCAAAAAAGAGTAAAAATTGTATGCCGAAGCATGGGGGCAATCCGCCCCTAATGTTAGGGGCAAATCGCCCCTCTGCCCCTGCCCCCATGCTTCGGCATATATGCTCTTTTTTTTAACTGTAGTGGTGAAATCACCTCCTACAGCGCTGGAGTTGCTGATTTATGTATCGTGAGAGCAAACGCTGTTGCTGTCAAGATCAATAAATCAGTGCTGCAGCTGAATGGTGTACCTGAAAATGCAATGGCATTTTTGGAGACCCTGTTAAAGTGTGTCCTAGTCTGTGCAGTGCTGTACCCTATGCTAATACTCCACTAGTGTGTGGTAGCTTTCAAAATATTCACTGATGCAGAGACCAAGTTGGTCAGGACAGGAGGGACAACAATAGTGGGTGTCACGCCTAAATCCACGCTTGCCACAGACACGACATCTTCTTTGGGGTGCTCGATTGGTAGGGGTACCAGGGAAGGCATACGGAAAATGCCGGCTCACTGCATTTGCATTGGGAAGTTGGGCCACAGCACCATCTGGAAACAGAAGGGCTGTGATGATCTCTTCCTGGAATTTAATGAAGGATCCAGTTCGTCCTGAAGCTTTGTATAGCACATAAGCATTCAGCAGAGCCAATTGGAATAAGTATACAGACACTTTTTTGTACCAAAGTCTGGCCTTACGGGCAATTAAGTATGGCGCCAACAACTGGTTGTTGAGGTCCACCCCTCCCATATTAAGGTTGTATTCGTAGACACAGAGGGGTTTCTCCACAACACCAGTCGCCGTTTGAATTTGGACTGTTGTGTCTGCATGAAGGGAGGACAGAACAAAAACATTCTTATTATCGCTCCACTTCACAGTGAGCAAATTATTACATCTCAAGCAGGCTCTCTCCGCCAGCCTAAGACAGGAATCTACAAGCCGCTGGGGTAAGCCCCGGCGATTAGATCGCACAGTGCCACATGCGCCAATTCCATGATCAAATAAGTGACTAAAAAGTGGCATGCTTGTGTAATAATTGTCCACATACAAGTGGTACCCTTTTCCGAATAAGGGTGACACCAAGTCCCACACAATCTTACCAGCCATCCCTATGTAGTCTGGGCAGTTCTCTGGCTCTACGTAACTATCTCTTCCCTCGTAAACCATAAAACTATATGTATAGCCTGTTGCCCTGTCACGGAGCTTATACATCTTGACCCCATATGTGGCACGCTTGCTGGGAAGATACTGTTTGAATGAAAGGTGGCCAGAAAACTTAATTAGGGACTCATCAATGTAGACAACTTGATCAGGAGTAAACATGGCTGCAAACTGTTGGTTGACGTGATTTATGAGGGGACAAATTTTGTGGAGCTGATTGTATTCAGGGTCACCCTGAGGACGACAGAGTTCATTGTCATTGAAATGCATGAACCGCAAGATCTGCACGTATCATGTCCTGGTGTCCTGGTCATGGAGGCAGAGAACACAGGCATATGGTGAACTGGGTCAGTGGACCAATATGACTGCAACTCACTTTTTTTTGTTATGCCCATGAGGAGGGATAGGCCCAGGAAGGTCTTAAATTCGGAGACCGTAATAGGTCTCCAATCTCTGGCAAGGGTCAACTGGGGATTAGCGGCGATGAATTGACCAGCATGCAAATTGCTTTGGTCCACAATAAATCTATAGAGATCTTCCATGAAAAACAGCAAATAAAATTCAAGTGATGTAAAATCAAATGTTTCCACCTGAATTCCGGGTTGGCCAGTGAAAGGGGGAAGTATGGGTGCTGCAGAAGTGGTGGGCTCCCAATTCGGATTGACAAATGCAACAGGAAGGGTACTATGGGCTCGATGGGTTTGTCTTTGTCTTCTTAGTGGCTGCAGGACAATACTTGGGCTAGCCACCTCACCAGCTTGAACTGCACGTATGGGACTCGTCATGTCACCAAGTGTTACTGCATTGCTGGATGTACGACCAGGATATACTAGGCCGCTGGTACGTGCCAGTTCACCAGAAGGATGAGCGGCACTAGTACTGGCTCTCTGCTTCATACGAGAGCCCTGCAGTTCTTGCACCTCAACAACAGCAGAAGAACGGGGTCGGGTATGCCTGACCTTGGCAGGCACCGCTACTCCATTGTCAGAACTATCTGTCAGGGTGCCGCTGCTGTCTATTGTCGTATTCTGAGCATGAATCTGACAGATGGGTGACTTTCTTTTCACTCTCATCTGTCATGCTCAGAAACGTGTAGGCCTCTTCACTAGTGTACCTTCGATTGGACATTTTGGCCTCTAAATTTACTGGTACAACTAGTGAGACTCACAGGAAAAAAGAGCACCTGACTGCCAGCGACTGCTTCAAACACTACCAAAAAAACTGTTAGCGTTCACAGGGATCAGGCCTGACTCTGCAAATGCTGCAGTTATGTGTTTAGTGTTTTGTAAGTGACAGTGATCAATTGATACTGCGCTGGGCTGTGCTGAGGGGCTAAACGCAGGTGCTAGCAGGTATCTGGGCTGATCCCGCATACACTGCGTTTTTGGGGACCCTAAACTTGTGGGGACGCAAGTATAGATCTGATCAGATCAAATATATTGATCCGTTCAGACACTATACTACTAAGGGAGGTGTATGGTATGTGCGTGGGTGTTAGCGCTACTGGCACTAACCTGACGCTGCCTGGGGTGATACAGACCCTAACTGGTGCTAAAACCTGATATCACTGCCAGGTGATCAGGGGGTTAAACCTTTATTTAGATAATATATGGCGGGTATCCTGACGCTATAAAAAAATTAACTAACCAACGCCACACCGTAACACTAATACAGTGATCACTGGTGACAGGGGGTGATCAAGGGGTTAAACCTTTATTAGGAAGGGTTAGGTGGGTACCCTAAAGCTACCTGGGCCTACCACTAACTGCCCTAAAGCTGATTAGTGTCACAAATGACACCAGTACAGTGATCAGTGAAAAATCTGACAACTGCACTGGGTGACACTTACAGGAAGTGAAGGGGTTAACTGCGGGGGGCGATCTGGGGTGACAAGTGTACCTACGTGTACTGTTGTTAGTGTAGTGTTGGTGCAACTTACTGTGAGATGTCTCCTCTCCACTCTCTGGAACGAAAAGAGTTCCACGAGGGGAGATGACATCACTTCCCCTGCCTGTGTTTACACTTACCGGTAGGGGAAGGATTTCATTCGCCAGAACCAATCAGCAGGTCCAGGGCATAAATCATTGGCCTGGACCTGAATATTGATCGGTTCTGGAATGATTCCGATGGTTGCGAGCACGGCGGGGGACCACGGGCACGCCCCGTACCTGTATGGGGTTTCGTGCAGCAGTGCCATTGTGCCCCCGTATATGTACGCGAGTTGGTCAGGAACCGGTTAACTTAATCCAATAAATGCATTAAGGTAAAGCACATTTTGACTTTACAACCACTTTAATCACTGCTCCTGAAAACATTAGTTGTCTAAATATCCTGCTGATGCTGTGGTTTGGAATTTTTCCAAGTCACTGACCCACAACAAGTAAAGATCTAGGGAATTCACTTAGAACTTAGTGCATGCTTGTTTTGGGTCTGGGAGTTATAAGAATTTAACGCTAAGCTTGTGCTGGAGAAAAAAACGACCCTTCTCACGGTACAAACGTTAACTGCTTTTTTGGTCTAGGGGGATTGGAATAAAGTGAAATAATTCCCTTATTCTGTACTTCTGCAGGCTTCATCCATGCTGCAAAACCAGTCTTCCGAAGTGGCATCTCTTCCTTGCTTAACCAGTGGCCACTTGCCCTGTCCAGTTTTTCTGCATTATACATGATGATGCTGTGGGCACGACCATATCCGGGAAGCATCAGACAGAGGATTAGTGTGCTAGGTGCTGGGGGAGAGAGGAATGAGGTAAGTAATTAACTTTGTTCATCATCTCCTAGACGAAACAAACAGTTTACCTTTGCAGTGCAGAGTGAGACCCACTGGGAGGGTATCTTTATCTCCATCACGGAGTTGAGCTTTAACTACAGGTCAGGCAGGTGGAATTTTTAGGAAAGCAATGGTAGCCTAAACAATTCTGTCATGACATTAAATAATACACAGCCTTTAATGTCCTCCCGTAACTAAAACAGAAGTCTCCATTAATTCCAACTTACCGAGGAAATTCAGCCCAGCCACCAAATCAATCTTGTATTAGAGGTCCCTTCACAGAAGCTCAGAGACAGCCTAAATCATCATCAGTCACAATGCTGAAATGATGTAGCTTCAATGTCTGTGGCCACTTAACTCAAAAACAGAAAACACAGATCTGACAGCAAATACTGTATAATACAAAATTGTTATCTCATGAATTGTAAATTATTAACTCAATGAATCTTTCAGCTGTATGTAATGCTTTACTTAGGATAGCTGAGAACAATGACATGGTTAAATAATTACCATTTGATGTCATTATATCAACTGAGAACATCAGTTGCATTACTTTCAGTTGGCTCTCAAAGTATTAAATGAGCACCTGTCATGGTCCAGAAATTTTTATTTTTTCCCCAGCTAGATTAACTCTGCCATTGCAAAACCACTATACCCAATGCTATACCTGATGTTCACAAAAACACTAAGGTCAGCAGATGGCTAAATACTTCTAACAGTGAGCAATGAACAGTGCATTAAGCTTATACCGACATGGATGAATTAATTCTACAAGGGAGTTACAGTTTCATCAGTGTGGAAATATATGGATTCTATTTGTTCTTCTGGATGAGCTGACATATGATGAAACTAAGGCTTGTTTTCAACTAAAGAACAATATATGAAGCTTTTGTTAATGAGAAATATGTGGATCCATACGTAGGAAATGTATCATCTTTTATTGATACTATTATTACTGGGTTAAAAATAATGGAGTCAATAAATGGATGTTGGCATCTTCAAACAGCTATAGTTAAACATATCAGCTATCTCTCTCCCTCCCTCTCTTTCTCTCTTTGTCACCCTCTCCCTCTCCTGGCCAGATGGTTGCATCACTTTAAGGATTTAGGTAATAACAGTGTTTTATAGAAAGTGCAACTGTTTCAGGCTTGTGTCAGTCCTTCATCACATATAGTAACAAGGAAACAAAATGTGTACAGAAAGAAACTGGAAATCAATGCAATTGCATTGTTATTCATATACATATGCAGTAACTTGAATAATTAATAAAGAGACAAAGGGAAGCAGTACTGACCCAAATCCTTAAAGACACATATTGGATCAAGAATAAGGTATACAGGAAAGTAAAGACCAATATAGTAACCAATGTTTGCAATTAACTTTTATATGTCTAAACGAAAAGAGAAATAAACAACCTACCAAACGGAAAGGATAATGCAATCATAGAAGTAAATGTAAGTCAAGATCTGCATTCAAACCCTATGGGTGGACAGTATCAAGATGATGGATCCACTGCACCTCTCTTTTCCTCAAAAGTAGTTCATGATCCCCTCCTTTAGGACTGTCCTGTGCATAGCACTAACCTAAACAGCTGAATTGTGGTTCATACATAATAGCTGAACTCTACATACCCATGTGGACCAGCACTGGCATACATAGAAACCTCCAGGGAGATAACAGCCTTTTTTTCTATTCCAAGGAGAATACAGCTCTGACATTTACCAACATTGTTGATGCAGAGACTTTCCAGTCTCATCTTCATGAATACATCTTACCCATCAGTTTGAGAAACATAAAAATGTATTTCACTTAAACTATATGACATTTACTATCACTGAATGTAACAAACTGCAATATATTCCAAGAAGCTTGAGGATTTGATTAGTTCTTACTTTGCTCAAAGTAGAATTAAAGGCAGAACTTTTATCTTCATTCTGTATAGAGTTAGGGAGGGATATATCCCTTGTTAGTTGTTTGCCATCTGTGTCCCATTGGGGAGATTTCCCTTCACTTCTGCCCCATAGCCAAAACAGGTGATGGGAGGAAATCCTACCAGTCACTAGGATCACCAGAAGTAATGTCTCTATTGGAAGATATTCCCTCCATTTCTGTTCCAATGACAACTCAAAATTTTGAATTTTCTTTCAATTGCACTCTCTGACTATCCGATTACTCTCTCACAATTAGGGATGAGCCGAACACCCCCCCGGTTCGGTTCGCACCAGAACCTGCGAACGGACCGAAAATTCGCACGAACGTTAGAACCCCATTGACGTCTATGGGACTCGAACGTTCGAAATCAAAAGTGCTCATTTTAAAGGCTAATTTGCATGGTATTGTCCTGCCCCAGGGGACATGTATCAATGCAAAAAAAACTTTTAAAAACGGCCGTTTTTTCGGGAGCAGTGATTTTAATGATGCTTAAAGTAAAAAAAAAAAAAGTGAAATATTCCCTTAAATATCGTACCTGGGGGGTGTCTATAGTATGCCTGTAAAGTGGCGCGTGTTTCCTGTGCTTAGAACAGTCCCTGCACAAAATGTCATTTTTAAAGGAAAAAATCTAATTTAAAACTGCTTGCGGGTTTAATGTAATGTCGGGTCCTGGCAATATGGATGAAAATCAGTGAGACAAACGGCATGGGTACCCCCCAGTCCATTACCAGGCCCTTTGGGTCTTGTATGGATATTAAGGGGAACCCCGCACCCAAATTAAAATAAGGAAAGGTGTGGGGCCACCAGGCCCTATATACTCTGAACAGCAGTATACAGGCGGTGCAAACAAGACAGGGACTGTAGGTTTGTTGTTAAGTAGCATCTGTTTGTAATTTTGAACGGGTACATTTTTAACGTGTTTAGCTCCAGCCAAAAAATCTTTTTTAAGCTTTTTGGAAAACATAGGGAAGGGTTATCACCCCTGTGACATTTGTTTTGCTGTCTGTCCTCCTCTTCAGAAGATTTCACCTCACTTTTTGTCCCAATGACAAATGTTTTTTGAAAATTTGGTTTTTTTTTGTGAAACAAGGATTGGAAAGCATCAGTGGAAAGGAGAAATGTTTTTCCCATATTAACTCTTACAGGAGAGAATTTCCCCTCCTAGGGGTAGATTTCATCTCACTTCCTGTTGTCTCCTTCCGTTTGCAAGTAGGAGTCGTTTGTAAGTTAGATGTTTGAAAGTAGGGGCCTGCTCTATATACTCAGCAGAAATTTGGGCCTTAGGTGTTGTTGTGGCCACAACACTGTAAGCCCTCACAGGGCCCTGCTGTGAAATATTAGATCAAGAATTGTAATTACATGCCCCTGTTGACCAGGGGCAGAAAAATTGGGCCTTTGGTGCTGGTGGTGGTGCTGGTGCCACAACACTGTAAGTCCTCACTCGCTCTTGGTGGGCGCAGAAATGGGCCCTGCTGTGAAATATTAGATCAAGAATTGTAATTACATGCCCCTGTTGAACAAGGGCAGAAAAATTGGGCCTTTGGTGGTGGTGGTGGTGCTGGTGCCACAACACTGTAAGTCCTCACAGACACTCTAGTTGGAACGCAGGAACGAGCCCTGCTGCAAAGTATTGCATCAAAAATTGTAATTACACACCCCTGTTAAACAGGGGCTGAAAAATTGGGCCTTAGGCACTGGTGCTGGTGCCACAACACTGCAACCCCTCACAGATACTCTAGTTGTAACGCAGAAACGAGCCCTGCTGCAAAGTATTGCATCAAAAATTGTAATTACATGCCCTTATTAAACAGGGGCTGAAAAATTGGGCCTTAGGCACTGGTGCTGGTGCCACAACACTGCAACCCCTCACAGATACTCTAGTTGTAACGCAGAAACGAGCCCTGCTGCAAAGTATTGCATCAAAAATTGTAATTACACGCCCCTGTTAAACAGGGGCTGAAAAATTGGGCCTTAGGCACTGGTGCTGGTGCCACAACACTGCAACCTCTCACAGATACTCTAGTTGGAGCGCAGAAACAAGCCCTGCTGCAAAGTATTGCATCAAAAATTGTAATTACACGCTCCTGTTAAACAGGGGCTGAAAAATTGGGCCTTAGGCACTGGTGGTGGCGCCCAGAACCAAAAATGTTCATACAAGCTATCAGCGTGATCATTGAGGAGGAAGAGAATAATTACTCAGGGATAGTCACTCAGCATCAGCATAGGCAGTCTTTGAAGCGATCTGAAATTTCAAAAAAAATTATTCGGTTACATCAGCATCAGGTGCTTGGTAGCTGGTGGTGATCCAAGACTGATTCATTTTTATGAAGGTCAGTCGATCGACCGAGTCGGTGGACAGACGCACCCTGTGATCGGTTACAAAGCCTCCAGCAGCACTGAATGTGCGTTCCGAAAGAACGCTGGATGCAGGACAGGCCAGTAGCTCAATTGCATACTGTGCAAGCTCTGGCCAGTGATCCATCCTCAAGACCCAGTAACCCAGAGGATTTTCGGTGGGAAAGGTGTCCAAGTCAGATCTTGCCCCTAGGTATTCCTGCACCATGTAAAACAGACGCTGGCGATGGTTGCTGGAACCGATCATACCTTGGGGCTGCGGACCAAAAAATTGTCTGAACGCATCGGTCAGACGGCCACCTTCTCCACCGCTCCTTCTTTGATAGACCGAAGCCTCAGCAACACGTTGTCCAGAAACAGGAGTTTGTAACCTCCCAGTCTCTGGGAACGCGTTGCACAGACCTTTCTGCAAGGCCTCCCGAAGATGTTTCATCCTCTGCTCCCTCTGCGATGGCAAGATAAGGTCCGCAACCTTGCCCTTGTAACGTGGATCAGGGAGGGTTGCCAGCCAGTATTGGTCCTTCTCCTTGATACCAAGAAAACGAGGATCCTTACGCAGGCCTTGCAGGATCAGGGAGGCCATGCAGCATAGGTTTGCTGAGGCATTCGGTCCGGAGTCCTCTGGGTCACTAAGGATGACATGGTCCACAGCCACCTCCTCCCAGCCACGTACAAGTCCATGTGTTTCTTGGGACTGATCCCTTAAAGACTGTTGCTGATGCTGAGTGCCAGGCTCCACCTCCATACTGACACAATCTTCCTCCTCCTTCTGCTCCTCCTCTTCCTGTGTGATCGGCGGGCACGCAGGAACACTGTCTGGATAAAGGGAGCCTTGAGAGCTAAGGAAGTCCTCCTCTTCCTGCCTCTGTTCTGCCTCAAGTGCCCTGTCCATTATTCCATGCAGCGTGTGCTCCAACAGGTGGACAAGGGGGACAGTGTCACTGATGCATGCACTGTCACTGCTCACCATCCTCGTGGCCTCCTCAAATGGTGACAGGACAGTGCATGCATCCCTGATCATGGCCCACTGGCGTGGGGAAAAAAAACCAAGCTCCCCTGACCCTGTCCTGGTGCCATAGTCGCACAGGTACTCATTGATGGCCCTCTGCTGCGTGTGCAGCCGCTGCAGCATAGCCAACGTTGAGTTCCACCTGGTGGGCATGTCACAGATTAGGCGGTTCTTGGGCAGGTTAAACTTTTGGAGGTCCGCCAGCCGAGCACTGGCATTATAAGACCGGCGGAAATGCACACAGACTTTCCTGGCCTGCCTCAGGACATACTATAAGCCCGGGTACCTGCCCAAGAACCGCTGCACCACCAAGTTAAGGACGTGAGCCAAACAGGGCACATGGGTCATTTGTCCCTGTCGGAGGGCAGAGAGGAGGTTGGTGCCATTGTCGCAAACCACCATTCATGCCTTAGGTTGGCGTGGCGTCAACCACCTCTGAACCTGCCCCTGCAGAGCTGACAGAACCTCTGCCCCAGTGTGGCTCCTGTCCCCCAAGCACACAAGCTCAAGCACCGCATGGCATCTTTTGGCCTGCGTACTTGCGTAGCCCCTTGAACGGCTACGGAGCACCGCTGGTTCCGAGGAAAAAGCACAGGAAGAGGCCATGGAGGAAGAAGAAGAGGAGGGGGTGGAGGAGAGAGGTGTGTCACAATCATTAGTAGTGGCATTTTGGAGGCGTGGTGGCGGAATAACCTCCAACACTACTGCACCTTGTCCTGCATCCTTCCCAGCTGCCAGCAGAGTCACCCAATGCGCCGTGAAACTTAGGTAACGTCCCTGTCCATGCCTGCTGGACCATGAGTCAGCGGTAATATGCACCTTACCGCTGACCGCCCTGTCCAGTGAGGCATGGACATTGCCTTCCACATGCCGGTAGAGAGCCAGAATCGCCTTCCGTGAGAAAAAGTGGCGTTTGGGTACCTGCCACTGAGGAACCGCACATTCCACAAACTCACGGAAGGGGGCAGAGTCTACCAATTGAAAAGGCAGCAGTTGAAGTGCTAGCAATTTTGCCAAGCTAGCATTCAACCACTGGGTATGTGGATGGCTGGGAGCAAACTTCTTTCGGCGGTGCAGCAGCTGGGGCAGGGAAATTTGCCTGGTACAATCTGACGTCGGTGTACCAAAAGCAGATTGCCCACAAGTACTTGGCTGTGACACACCTAATTCTACACCTTCATTCCTCTCAGTGCAGGTCTCAGAGAGGACTGAAGGTATAGTGGGGTTGGAGATCTCAGCTGATGAGGAGCAAGGAGAGGTCCTCTTTGTTCTTTGGTGTGGGTCTTTTAGATATGCTTGCCAACGAACTGCATGGCAGGTCAACATATGTCTGGTCAAGCATGTGGTACCCAAGCGGGAGGTGTTTTGGCCACGCGAGATACGCTTGAGACATATGTTGCAAATAGCAGCGGTGCGATCTGATGCACTCGTCTCAAAAAAGACCCACACCAAAGAACTTTTTGAATAACGCGCAGAGACTGCAGCGCCCTGCACATGTGGAGCTTTGGGGTGTGATGCAGTCAATGTGCTGCCCTTAGGCTGGCCCCTGGAGGGCATCCTGCCTCGTTGGTGATGTGCCACCTCCTCCTCCTCCTCTCTCCTATCAGGCACCCACGTTGAGTCAGTGACCTCATTATCCCCTCCCTCCTCATCACTGGAGCAAACCTGGCAGTATGCTGCAGCAGGGGGAGCATGACTGCCAGATTGCTGTCCTTCTTGGGCACCCCCTCTGTTGCCTTCATCGAGCTCAGTATCATCATCAGAGCCTTCCAAACGCTGGGCATCCTCCTGGAGCATGTACCCAACACTGTGCTCAAACAGTTCGAGGGACTCCTCAGGAGGACATGGTGGGGCTAGGGAAGGAGTCACTGATGACATTGAGCCGAGGGAAGAGGCCGCTGCTTTGCCAGACAAAGTACCCTGAGCATGGGTGAGGGAGGATGAGGAGGATGAGGACGGCTTGGTCATCCACTCGACCAAGTCTTCCGCATGTTGCAGCTCAACACGGCCAGCTGCCGAAAAAAAGGCCAAGCGTGTCCCACGGCCACGTGCTGATGAGGATGCACCGTCTCCATGACCAGCACTAGACACAAAGCCTGCTTGCCCTCTCTTATTGGCTTGTGACTGTCTGCCTCTCCTTCTTGGCCTTCCAGACAAACTAATGGCCTGTAGCTGCACTAAGCTTAGATATATATATATATATATATATATACAGTATATATATGTACTGATACTGCAGCTAGCAAAATCAACTGCCTGCCTGTAGTATGAGAACACCACCAACCTTCTACAGGTAGCTTTAGCTGAACACTGTGCAGAGCTCGCAAAAAACTAACTTGTAGCTTTTTTAGCTGCCTGCGGTAGTGATAGGATCAGGAAAACACCACCAACCTTCTACAGGTAGCTTTAGCTGAACACTGTGCAGAGCTCGCAAAAAAATAACTTGTAGGTTTAGCTGAACACTGTGAGGAGGACGCACCGCACTAACTTCTAACTTGTAGTTTTAGCTGAACACTGATGCACTGCACTAACTTGTAGCTTTAGATGAACACTGTGCAGAGCTCGCAAAAAAATAACTTGTAGGTTTAGCTGAACACTGTGAGGAGGACGCACCACACTAACTTGTAGTTTTAGCTGAACACTGTGAGCAGGACGCACTGCACTAACTTGTAGCTTTAGATGAACACTGTGCAGAGGTCTCACTACACTAACTTGTAGTTTTAGCTGAACACTGTGAGCAGGACGCACTGCACTAACTTGTAGCTTTAGATGAACACTGTGCAGAGGTTTCACTACACTAACTTGTAGTTTTAGCTGAACACTGTGAGCAGGACGCACTACACTAACTTGTAGCTTTAGATTAACACTGTGCAGAGCTTGCAAAAAAATAACTTGTAGGTTTAGCTGAACACTATGAGGAGGACGCACCACACTAACATGTAGTTTTAGCTGAACACTGTGAGCAGGACGCACTGCACTAACTTGTAGCTTCAGATGAACACTGTGCAGAGGTCTCACTACACTTACTTGTAGTTTTAGCTGAACACTGTGAGCAGGATGCACTACACTAACTTGTAGCTTTAGATGAACACTGTGCAGAGGTCTCACTACACTAACTTGTAGTTTTAGCTGAACACTGTGAGCAGGACGCACTGCACTAACTTGTAGCTTTAGATGAACACTGTGCAGAGGTCTCACTACACTAACTTGTAGTTTTAGCTGAACACTGTGAGCAGGACGCACTGCACTAACTTGTAGCTTTAGATGAACACTGTGCAGAGCTCGCAAAAAAATAACTTGTAGGTTTAGCTGAACACTGTGAGCAGGACGCACCACACTAACTTGTAGTTTTAGCTGAACACTGTGAGCAGGACGCACTGCACTAACTGTAAATAGTCTAGCTGCCTGACTGTGGTACTAATAGGATCAAAAGAACAGCAGCAATTTTCTTCAGGTAGCTGTAAATACTGTAACAAGACAAGCCTGCCTGTCAGTAAGAAGATAATAGGAACGGATCTAGCTAAACTGAATACAGTGTATATATATATATATATATATATATATATATATATATATATACACAACACCTGGGATGCATATATATACACAATTCACTGTAAGTGCAGCTAACTCACTGATTGTCCTGCCTAATCTATCTAACTCAAATGAAATGACACTGTCTCTCTGTCTATCTATCTCTCTTTCAACGCCGGAACACACACTACACAGGGCCGCCGTGCAGGCAGCCTTATATAGTGTGGGGCGTGTTCTAAACCCCCTGAGCCATAATTGGCCAAAGCCACCCTGGCTTTGGCCAATTACAGCTCTCTCTACCGACGGCGCTGTGATTGGCCAAGCATGCGGGTCATAGTGCATGCTTGGAAAATCATCAGCCAGCAATGCACTGCGATGCTGCAGTGAATTATGGGCCATGACGCGCCACACGAATTTGGCGCGAACGGCCCATAAAGTTCGGAATTCGGCGAACGACCGAACAGCCAATGTTCGAGTCGAACATGGGTTCGACTTGAACACGAAGCTCATCCATACTCACAATGTTCAGGGCTTAGGGTCACCTTCCAAACGAATTAAGGCCCTCACATATTACCGATCTGTGGGTGCTAATATTATAGCCTTACAGGAGACACACTTTCTTCCGTCATTCACCCCATGGTACATTCATAAGGATTATCCTACTTGCTATTTTGCCAATGCCTCGGAAAAAAAGAAGGGGGTGGCTCTCTGTTTATCTAGACGGCTTTCATTCACTGAAACTAAAGTCATCAAAGACGGGGAAGGGCGATACCTCCTAGTTAAGGGTCACCTGGGAGAAAACTCGGTAACCTTTTTGGTTTATTATGCCCCTAATACGAATCAAACAGCGTTCTTTCGCTCATTACTACAAACTTTGGCCCCTGAATTTGAGGGGGATGTTATATTAGCAAGTGACTCCAACTTGGCCTTGGACCTTATAATGGACAAATCCCACACGGCTTCTTTAAGATCCCCTCCTAAGCAAAGTCGTAAATTTGCTCAGTTGCTGCATCACTACTTGTAGAAGCTTATTTTGACATTAATAAGGCAGAAGATACCACCCCCCCCCGCAATCGATTGGGCAGCACATAAAGCGTCCGTTAAAGGGTTCCTCATTCAATTGTCTTCCAAGCTTAAAAAAGCATGAGGCAAATTGATTTCTGCCAAATCTACGGAATATGAAGCTCTAGCCACCCAACATAAAAAGTCCCCATCCCCTGACTAAGCTTGAACAAGCCCGCTTGGAACTTAACATGTGCCTCACCACAAAAGCTGAGAAGCAACTACGCTGGTCCAATCATAGGTTTTTTACTTGGCGTGATCGCCCAGGATCATTGCTGGCACATAAGCTCACTCCTAGATATACTCACTCGGCATTGCCCAAAATTAGACTTTCAGGAGATCACATTTCCCAAAATCCTCAAAAGATTCTTCAAGAATTCCACAATTTCTATGCTGACCTATATGGACAGCCCCAGGAGACTGCTTCTTTGTCCATCAGGGAATTTCTGGGGAGCTTACCTGTCCCCTCTATGTGCCTCCTATTGAGGAGGCACATAGAGATTTAATGTTGTCAGATGTGAGAAATCAAAATATATTGAGGGAATCCCGATAAATAGTAACGAAAGAAGTTTGTGAGAAGTGTGTGTGAATATGAGCATCAAAACTACTTAATTCTTGTCACATTATAAAGAAGAAGAGAGTGCGCTGTATTAAACCATTTTTAACATTGCAGCGTGACGAAAATGCTGTATCCATTACGAATGCTAAGTTTACCAGAACGAGCTGTCCCGTGTCGGAATTTCTTCTGAGCATGCGTGGCACTTTGTGCGTCGGAACAGGCCACACACGGTCGGAATTGACGCGATCGGATTTTGTTGTCGGAAAATTTTATCTCCTGCTGTCCAACTTTGTATGTCGGAAAATCCGATGGAAAATGTCCGATGGAGCCCACACACGGTCGGAATTTCCGACAACACGCTCCGATCGGACAATGTCCATCGGAAAATCCGACCGTGTGTATGGGGCATAAGTCTTGGAGAGCAGCCCTCATCCTTGGAAAATTTGCTCTCTTAAAGTTAGGTGTTTTTATCTTTCGGTATGTGTTTTTTGTTTACAGCTACCATCAAATGAAATCATTTTATGGTCAATGCTACCCAGATTTTCTTTTACATGAACCTTAGTAATCAGCTCTGCATGGTTTGAGATTACCAGGTCCAACAGAGCATCATTCCTAATCGGGGCCTCAATATACTGGACCATAAAATTGTCCTGTAATAGATTTATACATTTTTGCCCTCTAACTGTTCCAGTAGTGCCATTACTCCAGTCAATTTCCGGGTAGTTAAAATCCCCCATTATTATCACCATCCCCACCTCCTCATTATTTTCTTGCTGGCATTTATATTCCTTCACCTGAGATATTGTATGCTATATTGGAGAGGATCGCCCCGTATTGCCCCGCAAAACTGTTATGCCGCGTACACACGAGCAGACTTTTTCGACCAGTCTGGTCCGATGGGCTATCCGACGAACTTTCGGCGAACTTCCGACGGACTTTCCGAACAAACGGACTTGCCTACACACGATCACACCAAAGTCTGACAGATTCGTACGTGATGACGTACGACCAGACTAAAATAAGAAAGTTGATAGCCAGTAGCCAATAGCTGCCCTAGCGTCGGTTTTCGTCCGTTGGACTAGCATACAGACGAGCGGACTTTTCGATAGGAACTGGGTCTGGCGGGGTTCCGACGTAAAGATTTGAAACATGTTCCAAATCTAAAGTCCGTCAGATTTTAGACCAAAAAAGTCCGCTGCAGGTCAGATGAAGCCCACACACGGTCGAATTCTCCACCGGACTCAGTCTGTCGGACCAATCCGGACGAAAAGTCTGCTCGTGTGTACGCGGCATTACTGATGGGTGATTTTAATACCATCCTTTCCCCCGGACCTAGACAGACCCACACCCCCTTAGTCTTTTGCTGGGGACTTGCCAGGCTGGGCCCTCTCAGCAGGCATAACAGAAGTATAGAGGTGGAAGCACCCCTCCACTAGGGCTTTTTCATGCTTCTCTACCTCCTCTAGAATCGACTATGCATTTGCACGTAATATGCTGACAGATATTATAGATGCAACGTACCTACCTAGTGATCTCTCAGATCATAGTCCCCTGGCAGTCACGATAAAAACCCACTCTTTCCATAGTGGTTCCATGTGGTGTCTAGGTGCTCACTGGATTTCCCATGTTGACATCTCAGAACAAACTCCACAAGTTTTACGTGACTATTGGAAGTCCAATACGGGGTCATCCTCTCCTGCAATGGTATGGGACGCCTTCAAGGCCTTTACAAGGGGTCATTATATTTCAGCCATTAAGGCAGTCAAAACGCATCAAAAAGCCAATACTGTGTTGTTGGCAAAGGAGATTGAGATGGCCAACCCATCTGTCTCTAATTTTGATTTGCTGCAAGCCTCTAAGTGTGACTTACACCTACATCTAACAGAGGTCACCAGACTGGAACTTTTTCATACTAAGCAATGGTACTTTGAGCAGGGAGACAGGAATGGTAGACTGTTGGCAATGATATCTCACCATGACACTCCTCTCACCCTGATCCCCAAATGTGAAACATCTCCTCCCCAGAGGCTATTTTAAGGGTTTCTACCAAAATCTATATGCCACCACGCTGCCGCCGGACTTGGGTCCTGACACACTGGCATCTCTCCTAGACCCATTGACCCTTGGTTGGCTCTCAGGGTCATAGAGAGCCCACTTATTCCGCCTAATTACCACAGATGAGGTTCTTACAGTAATTAATTTCCTCGCTACGGGCAAGGCCCCGGGTCCCGATGGCTTGCCAGTTGAGTTTTATAAGGTAAGGTACATGCCGACATACTGGCCCCCCTACTGGCTTCCTTGTATACCCATTGTTCATAAGACCACGGACATTAAAGGAGTGCTACTAGTCTTGACTGAGTTCTCAAGGGTAACAGGGTTTAAGGTGAACTACTCCAAGTCCCAGCTGCTTGCTACTGATCCAGACGCCAAACACGTGGCCCCACTGTATCTTCAGCTGAGGTGGGTGGACGAGATCACTTATTTGGCGGTACGTGTCTCGAGAGATGCAGCAAGTTTTATCCCCTTAAATTTGAACCCAGTTGTTCACAATGTCAAGGCTAAGCTGAAAGCATGGGAGAACCTTCCCTTATCCCTCCCAGGTCGTATTAACATTATCAAAATGAAGATCCTTCCTAAGTTTAATTATTTGTTTCGTAACTCCCCGCAGTGAATCCCCCAATCTTTTTTTTCTCAACTGAACAGACTTTTTTCTTCCTTCCTTTGGGCCCCGCGCTCAACTCGTTTCAGAATAACCACCCTTATGCATCCCATATCGCAGGGAGGGGGTTGGCATTTACGGATTGCCAGAAATACTTTACTGCAGCCCAACTGGTCACGGCGGTTTGGTGACTGGTTCCGGATGTGTCCAACTCTGCTGCGGTTCTGGAGGCTGCGGTGGTCTGCTCTGTGGAGGCGCTGTCAAATCTACCTTTCCGTGGGCCCATAGCTCCCTATGAATTAACTCCCTCCATGCTTACAACCCTTCGGGCCTGGAAAGTAGGGCTAGTTTATAAAAAATATCCACGGACTGCGGTCTCTCCAAACGCCCCCTTGTGAAACAATCCTACCCTACCACATTTTTTTACACTACCTGAACCCAAATTGTGGGCTAAACACAACATTAAATTGATTTCAGATATTACCCCAGATAACTCCCTATACTCGTTTGATCATCTGATGTCTCACTATAGTGTCCTGCCTTCCCATTTCTTTAGATATTTGCAGTTGTCCCATGCTTTCAAAAGCCAGCTCACTTCCAGAGAGACACAATTGGTACAACCTGATTTGGAAAGGGTCTTGCATTATGAATGTGCGGAGAAACCTAATTCTGACCTCTAAGCACATCTCCTCAGGGTCTCCTCCCCCGGTCTATCAAAACTTTGTCAGTGTTGGTCCCAGGATATTCTGGAGCTTGACTCCGAGGATTGGGAGGACATGTGGGATTTCCCATTTAATATTCTTGTCTCTCGAAGAGACCATCTCATACAATATAAGATTGTCCATAGCGCATACATACAATCCATTTAGGTTGCTAAAATGAAAATCTCCCTGTCCCCTGAGTGCTGGTGCTGCAACCATGCTCTGGGAGACTTCATTCATTTATTTTGGTCTTGCCCTGCAATCAGTGTATACTGGATGCAAGTACTTTCTGTGGTAAATGACATACTAGGTATCTTCATAGTTCCATCTCCCCAAATTTGTCTGTTGGGACTGGTAGAGGAGTTGGTGCCCAGGATGTTCGAGAGAACTCTGATCGGCCTCCTCCTATTTTATGCCAGGAAAATTATCACCCTATGCTGAAGGAAACGGGCCCTGCCCTCCCTCTCTCTTTGGAAAGCACATGTCAATAATGTACTACCTCTTTATAAAGACACATATCATCATAGAGGCTGCCCAAGAAAATATGACAGAGTCAAACCTTCCACTGCAACACCTGATTGAGAGGACTTTTTGATAGCCCTTATACCCCTTTTAGAGTGAATTCTGGTCTCCTACAGGTGTCCCTCTCCATCTGAAGGTCACCGCACTGACGTTCTTTCTCTGGAGCACAAGCCAACTTAGTCATCTGTTTTGCCGTGTCACTCACCTCACTAGGACCCCTGTGTGGGTCCTTGCTGTAGCTATACCAGGCTAATTTTTTCGAATTGTTGTATGTTTTTGTATGTTATATGTTTTTATATGCAAATAAAAAGATAATAAAATAAAATAAAATAAAAAAATTGTGCCCCTCCAAAGAAATTTTGGCTCCTAAGGAGTATTGGCTCTTTAAAGTAAACCCATCCTTTAAATATACACTTCACAAGAATCATTAGCAGCATTGCCACCTGCTCAGTTTTGAACCAGGCAGTCTGGGTTAATAAACCTCTGTATGGTCTTCATTCAATACACTTTTATTGATTTTCAAATCTTGAGCAAACAGTATCATTACAGAAAAAGGAAAGTAACATGTACAAAAGATGATATCATAAAACATATCAAAGTTTACACATAAGTAAATCTTGGTTTAAAGGAAAAACAAGAGCATGACAAAAGATAACATCCAAGATACAGGTGAGCCCTGTGAACAGAGAAGCAATGAATACATTTTATAGTTACAGAAAACAGGGGAGCTTGAAAATCCTCACTTCTAGATCCATGTAGACCCCCCCCTCATCCGCAAGAAAGAGAAAAGGCAGCAGCACAAATTCTATTAAGGCTGTACTGCTTCTGCAGTCCCCAGCTTCTCTAGTGCATCATCATTAGTCTTCATTAGTCATCATTAAAAGGCTCTGACATCCATGGCCAGTCCTTCTAGGGATCGCCCTGTAGTGCATTATGCAGTCATTCCTTGTCTTTTTGATTTTTTTTTTTTTTTTTTCCACTTCAGCAAAAATTTTTCTGAGAGACATTATTTCAACTTTATATGTCAAACTTTATCTCTTCTCATTTTTCACATCATTGTGGATTGTTTCCGTCACATCTTTATTGTTTTTCCCTTCTAGGATATTATTTAATAATTTTAAAAATCGACGACCAAACGCCTCCTATAAATATGAACCCACTATTATCTTATTCTCTCTCAGTCCCTCTTGTTCCCCCCCCCCTCCCCCTCCCCTGTGTTTGGTCCGTTCCTTTATGTTATTTATTTATCCACTTGGCTCTGCACCTATTCTCTCTTTTATCTTATCTAAATAAATGTCTGAGACTTTGTATTTTTTCCAACTTTCCCATCTACTATTATCCCTTTTCTCTCCTCCTTCCATTTTGTAGTGATAATCTATTTCCTTTAGCCAGTTTCTAATGTCTGGTTTTCCACTTTTTAGCCAATTCTTGGAAATTAAGGCCTTGGCCGCATTAAGGAGGTTAGGTACTATTGATTTTCTATATTGTTTCTTAGGTTTATTATAGATATGGAAGAGGCAAGTCCAGATGTTTTGTTCTATTTCTTCTTCAGTTATTTCTTTTATGTTATTTAACACTTCCTTCCAGTACTCCATTATTATTGGGCATTCCCACCATATGTGTATGATCGTTGCTATTTGGCCACATTTTCTCCAACACAAAGAGGTTTTGTCTTGATGAAATCTGTGTATTCTTACTGGGGTCATATACCATCTTGATACTAGTTTATAATTCATTTCAATAGTCTTCATGTCCCAGGCCTTATTATATCCCATTTCTATCATTTTTTCCACTTTTTGGTTATCTATTTTTATATTCATTTCTTTTTCCCATTGATTTATGTATTCTGGTCTTTCTTGTGCTTCCAAATCTGTCAGTGTACTATAAATTTTTGATGTTCCGTTTTTCAATGGTATTTCATTGCTACATAGCTTTTCCAGCGCGGTTAATTTCGTTTCGTCTCTCAGTGGGTGTGGTATTGTGCTTACTAAGTGCCTTAGTTGATTATAATTCCATTCATTCATCTTCCATCCATTCCTTTCCTCTATTTCTACTCGTGTTCTTATTTTGCCATTTCTAGTGATATCTTTCAATTGTGGGTTACGTATTCCTTGAATTCCAAATATTTCCTTCCCAGGGGTGAAGAAATTCGATCCTGTGAGTGCTAATAGTGGTGAATTATATTTCCATTCATTCTTTAAGTGAATGGTGTCCCAAATTTTAAATACATTTTTTGTTATTTCGTGTGTGTCAGTGTCCAATGTTCTATATTTCCGTGGAATCCAAATATTCTTATGTAATGTGACTCCGCTTATTATGTTTTCCATTTCCACCCATTTTTTTTCATTTTTCTCATTTGTCCACTCTAACATTCGTGTTAAAACTATGGCTTTATAGTACCTACTTATATCTGGAGCAGCCAGACCTCCGTGCTCCTTTTTCCTTGTAATCAGCGTGTATTTGATTCTTGTTTTTTTATTAAACCATATGTATTTTAACAAAATTGTTTTAATTATTTTAAAAAAGCTCTGCGGGATCTTTACTGGTAACATCTGTAATCTGTAATTTATTTTGGGTAATATCATCATCTTAAACATATTTATTCTTCCAATCCATGAAAGTGGCTGTATTCTTAACTTTTTCATTTCTTCTTTGACCTCATTGATCAATGGGATAAAATTTGCCTGGTAAATTTTTTCGACTCTAGGAGTTATTTTAATTCCAAGATAATTTAGTTCTTTTACCCACGTAAATGGGAATTCTTTTTGTAAAAACTGAACTTCCTTTTTCTCTAGTCCTATGTTTAATATTTCCGTTTTTATTGGATTAATTTTGAAGTTTGACAGTTCTCCGTATTTTTTTATTTCTTTCAATATGTTTGGGAGTGACACTCTTGGGTTGGATACGTACATCAAGATGTCGTCCGCGTAAGCTGCGATCTTATGCTCTTTTCTTCCTAGTCTCGCTCCTTCTACCTCTTTGTTATTGCGGAGTGTTGCTAATGGTTCTAAAGCCAATACGTATAATAGTGGAGACAGTGGACAGCCTTGCCGTGTTCCGTTCTGCATCTTAATTTTTGGAGAGAGTCTACCGTTTACTTTTACGACTGCTGTCGGGCCATTATACAAATTTGTTATCCACTTCATCATTTTTGTCCCGATACCCAAGTGCCGCAATGTATCCATCATGAAACCCCAGTCTACCCTGTCGAATGCTTTTTCTGCATCCAATGACAGGAATAGAACTGGGGTCTCATTCTGCACCTTCTTGTGCAACATCAGTAATGATTTTAGGCTGTTGTCCCGCCCCTCTCTCCCCGGGACAAAACCAGTCTGGTCCGGGTTGATCCACTGTGGGATTAGTTTTTTTATCCTAGTGGCCAGGATCTTGGAGTACAGCTTCGTATCAGCGTTCAGTAGGGCTATTGGCCTGTAGCTTGAGCAGTTAACTTTGTCTTTCCCTTCTTTTGGTAGTATTGTAATATGAGCTAGTAGCGATTCACTTCTTATTTCTTCATCTTCCCCTAAGGAATTCATATATTCTAATAGTTTTGGAGTCAGCTGTTCTTCAAATCTTTTATAGTATTTGACCGTGAACCCGTCTGGTCCTGGACTTTTTCCTACGGGAGTTTCCTTTAATGCCAGTTTTACCTCTTCTTGCGTAATATTTTTTTCCAATTCTTCTAGTTGGTCTATTTTTATTTTTGGTAAATTTGCTTTTTTTAGATATTCTTGTATCCTCTTTGTTCTTGTATTCGTTTCTTTCCAACTTTCCTGTCCTTTTATTGCATATAGGGAGCTGAAGTATTTTTGAAATGTTATCGCTATATCTGTAGTTTTATTTACCACTTCTCCTTTTTCATTTTTGATCTTCTCAATGTAATTCAAAGACTTCTTTTTTTTTACCAAATTTGCTAGGTATTTTCCTGGTTTGTTACCCCATTTGTATTTTTCTTGTACTACTCTGTTGTACTCCTTCCTTTCTTCTTGTTCCATCCAGTCTTTTAATTGCTCTCTCTTTTGAGATAATAGGCCAAAGATTTTGTTGTTTACTTGATTTTTGTGTTTTCGTTCCAATTCATAAATTTCTTTAATTATTTGTTGCATGTTTGTTTTCCTTTCCTGTTTTTTTCTTGCCCCTATGGCTATTAATTTGCCCCTAATAACAGATTTATGCGCCTCCCATATAGTTGCTTTCGATACCTCTGGTGTATCGTTTTCCTCAAAATATCTTTTAATTTCTTCTATGATACTTTTTTCGGTCTCGCTGTCTTCTAATAAAGTTTCGTTGATTCTCCATGGACCCCTTTCAAAGACTTCTCCTTTTATTTTCATTCTCAGCGTTACTGGGCTGTGATCTGAGGCGGTTATTATACCTATTTTTGTTTCTTCTATTTCTTCCAAGTTTCTATGTTCGACCATGATGTAATCCAATCTGGAGTAACTTTTGTGTACTGTTGAGTAGAATGTGTAGTCCTTTGTGCTGGGGTGCTGGATTCTCCAAGGATCTATTAGTTGCTGTTCATATAGTGTTCTTTTTAATTTCTTTAGTTGTTTTACCTCTTTGTCCCTTACTATTGAGGTGCTGTCCATTTTGTTATCCATGCTGAAGTTGAAGTCTCCGGCTAGTATTAATTTTCCTTGTTTGAATTCCATTAGTATTTTTATGATATCTATCAAATATTTTTTAGGGTTTTTATTAGGACAATAGACATTAGCCAATGTATATTTTACCCCTTGTATAGTTCCTGTAATAAAAAGATATCGACCCTCCGGATCTATTTTCCTTTGATCTATTAGAAAACGTACATTTTTCCCTAAACCGATGGCTACTCCTTTGGCCCTTCTCATTGGCGAGTCTCCTTGATACCATGTTGGTATGTTTCTTGAATAAATTTTGGTATTTGAGTTTTGGGTTATATGCGTCTCCTGTAGGAAAATTATTTCTGCTTTACTTTTTTCTAGTTCTCGGAGAATGATGTTTCTCTTCCCTGGGGAATTTAGTCCTCGGACATTATAGGAGATTATTTTTATGCTGTTTACGTTTTCCATTCTTGTGCCTTTTCTTCCCCGCCCGTCCTCCGGCCCTCCCCCCCACCCGGTCCTCTTAGAAGGCCGGGTGGAGGGGACACCCAGCGGACGCACGGGGTCTCCTCATCTCTTGTCTCAAAATAGGTGCGCCTATGTAACCACTCATGTGGATCAGACCTTTCCCTCCCCTCCCTCCTTCCCTCCCTTTTCCCTCCTCCCACCCTCCCCCTCCCTTTTTTCTGATATGGGTTTTTTACCCCCATATTCTCTAGAGCTGAGAGCATTTTACTTTGTTTTGTGGGGCACACCCTGCCCCCTCTGCTCTATTTATTGTGAGGCGGAGCTCTGTGAGACACCCTATTCCCCCCTCGCCTAAGCACTAATAGGGCGACCCCCTGTCCACTCCGTGAGTCCCTGTCTTCCTCTCCCTGCATTTTTGTTGTGTTTTACCAATCCTTTCACTTTCCTTTTTTCCCATCCCATCAACCCCAGCCCCCCCCCCCCCCCTTTCCACTCTAAGGCCCCTTTCACTAATGTGTGGTATTTTCTCAGTTATTAATTTCCTCGAGATTCCACATCTTGATGTCTGTTCCTTGAATTTAATTGCCATTGCAGGTCATCTCCTGCAGTTATTCGCTCCTGTCTACTTGCATATTTTTCCAGTTCTGGGGAGGGGATTTCTAGTTTGTTACAAAAGTCCGGAATCTCCTCCACATATCTTAGCCTCGCACTTATTCCGTTTTTCCTTGCTATTAGACATGCTGGAAAACCCCAGTTGTATTGAATTTCTTGCTCCCAGAGGATTCCTAATAGTGGTTTTAATGTCCGTCGTCTTTTCAACGTTTCTTGAGACAAATCTTGAAATATTTGTAATTTACCTTCCGCAAACTCTATTTGTGTTTTCCTCTTTAGGTTTATCCAGATCTGTTTTTTTTCTTCCCATTTTTCGAAACGTACTATTACATCTCTAGGTGTTTCCCTTGAGAACCTTTGAGGTTTTTTTACTCGAAAGACACTTTCTATTCCTATTATGTTGGTTGCATCCTTTCCCAAGATTTGGTTGAAGAGATTGTTCATTTTTTCTATTAGGTTTTCTGCTTGTTCTGTTTCCGGTAACCCGCGTATTCTCAAGTTTTTCTTTTTATCTCTATTTTCTTGCTCTTCTATTTTATATGATTGTTCCTGTTGTTCCCGTTTTAGTTTCTTTATTTCCTCTTCCAGTTCCTTTATGTTTTTTTGATGTAGGTCTACTTTGATCTCTACTTCTTCCACTCTGTTTAACATATATCCTATGTCTTTATGGAGTGTTGATATCTCTGCTTTTAGGGAATTCTCTAGTGCCGCAAACATTTTTTCCATATCCTGTTTTGTTGGCAACTGTGGCCCTTGTTGTCCTTCCTCCTTTCCTCTGTCTTCCTCTCCCATTTCTGGCTCCATTCTGGGTTCTGAGAGGTGGCTGGTTTCTGTTTGTACTTTATACTGGCCTTTTTTATCCTTGTTGTCCTTCTCTTTTGTATCTATTTGTCTACCCTTTGAACCCACTTGTTTCTCTCCTTCTCCAATTCCTTGCTGTATATACCTGTTCATAGGGCCTGGACTTGGGCCTAGGCTGTTCCTAGGTGATTTCGGTATTGCTCCCGCACTTCTTGTTGTTTTCCCCTTCATGTTTGTTTCTATGGCTGGATTTATAAGATCTTCGAAGCTGCCTTCCAGAATACCCCTTGGTTGGGGTCTCTTAATGATGAAAAAATCTCCCAGCCTTCTTAAATTGACTTATTTTTACTAATATTTATTTTGTTCCGTTCTCATACCCACCATCCTTCCCACAATCCAATAATAGAGATAATTAATGAGATATGAGTAGTCTCCGTTTCCCAGAAGTTATGTTACTACCTTAAGTACATTAAGCATTCCTTGGTGCTGTTCAATTGTTTAAACCATAGTATTAAGTCCCCATGCACACGGACATCTCTACAGCTGCTTTTCTAAGCCCTTTCTGCAGCTCAAAAAGGCCTGTCTATGTTAGTCTATGGCTTCATGCCCACCTAGGCGTCTCTAAGCTGCAAGTGGCATAGGCGTTCCTAAGCTGCAAAAAAAAAAAAAAAAAAAACCCAGGCCCAATGGCTTCTGAGAGACGTTTTTCAGCTGCAAAAACGCTCCAACGCTAAAAAACGCTCAAAAACGCCCAAAAACATCATTCTCCAACGTCCTCCAGCGTCTTTGATCCATTGAAGAAAAAGAAAAAAAAAGAAAAAACGCTCAAAAACGCTCAAAAACGCTATTGAAAAAATGCTGCAAAAAGCTGAAAAAAGTTAAAAAAAAGTCACTGCAAAGACACCGGCGTCTTCACAGAGCTTTTCTAACAGCCCGTGTGCATGAGGGCCCAGGTGCTCAGCAAAATAATTCAAATGTTTTAGCGATATAATGCAATCTAATTCAAGTATTCAGCAAGATGATTTATATATTCAGCAGTATAGTTCCAGTATGAGCTTATATGTTCCACATTTTTGTTACTATGAAATTTCTTCTTATTCTATAGTTTGTACTATCAAGCCTATAGTTAGTACCATTTGCAAAAAAAAACAAAAAAAACAAAACAAAACAAAAAAATCACAAGAAAGGGAGATACTGCAGCAGCAGCAGCAGCAGCAAGCAGGTGGGGGCTGGGAGACAACTCTTCCGTTGGCTTGTCTCTCTTTCACCTTCTCCTTCTCTTCTCCCCTGTTCCCCCCCCCCCTGTTTTTATTGTTTTTCTTAGCTCACTTGATTCAACTTTTTCAGCTCTTTCGCCTTCATTTACTTTCATTTACTTTCACTTTTCATTCCATTTTATTTCATTTTATTTCAATGTGTTCTTTCCCTTTCCCTTTCTTTTGTTCTATTACTTTTCCTTTGCTTGTTCACTTCAAAAAAACAATTGCAATAGAAAAAAGCCAAAAGAGGAAAAGAAAAAAAAAAAAAAAAAAAAAAAACGCTCAAAAACGCTATTGCAAAAACGCTGCAAAAAGCTGTAAAAAAGTTTAAAAAAGTCACTGCAAAGACACTGGCGTTCTCACAACGTTCTCCCAACAGCCCATGTACATGAGGGCCCAGGTGTTCAGCAAAATAATTCAAATGTTTTATCGATATAATATAATCTAATTCAAGTATTCAGCAAGATGATTTATATATTCAGCAGTATAGTTCCAGTATGAGCTTATATGTTCCACATTTTTGTTACTATGAAATTTCTTCTTATTCTATTGTTTGTACTATCAAGCCTATAGTTAGTACCATTTGCAAAGAACAAAAAAAAAAAAAATCACAAGAAAGGGAGATACTGCAGCAGCAGCAGCAGCAAACAGGTGGGGGCTGGGAGACAACTCTTCCGTTGGCTTGTCTCTCTTTCACCTTCTCCTTCTCTTCTCCCCTGTTCCCCCCCCTGTTTTTATTATTTTTCTTAGCTCACTTGATTCTACTTTTTCAGCTCTTTCGCCTTCGTTTACTTTCATTTACTTTCGCTTTTCATTCCATTTTATTTCAATGTGTTCTTTCCCTTTCCCTTTCTTTTGTTCTATTACTTTTCCTTTGCTTGTTCACTTCAAGACAATTGCAATAGAAAAAAGCCAAAAGAGGAAAAAAAAAAAAAAAAATTACGGTACTTATCTTTTAGTTGTTGTTGAAGTTGGGACACAAAGGGACGCTCACTACTGCTTGCTGCTGCTCTCTGATGCTGCGAACGCTCAGGTGCTGTCTCTGATGTTATCAATCTGCCCAGGTCTGTCTGACCCGCTGAAGTCGCAGCTGTTCTCCGCTCTCAGCTCTTCAGTGTCCGCTGCCGCTGCTCCTTGCTCCGCTCACCCACCTTCCTGGCTCTCTCCTCCGAAATTCCCCGGTGCACTTCAGCTGGTTCCTCCGCTCTCCGCGGCCGGCAACACCGCTGGGGACTTGAAACAGCCCCCAGCAGCGCACCGTTTTCCCTGCTGCCGTCGCTTCCGAAGCACCCCGATCTCCGCGGTTTTCCAGTTCTCCTAACCCCCCGTCGTCGATGAGCCTTCTAGCCCGTCCGACTACGGAGGGGTGGGGGGGGGATGCAGGCAGACGCAGGTACAAACTTCCTCTGGCTTACACCGCAAGACAGCTCAGAGAGTGATGAGCAGGGGGGGCGGGGAGGGAAGCTACCTACACCTTCTCATCAGGCCAATCATTCCTCTCAGCTGCAGGGAGAGGGTTCTCAGGATCCTCACGCCGTGCACAGAGCCATTA
This sequence comes from Aquarana catesbeiana, assembly GCF_042186555.1. Taxonomy (NCBI): domain Eukaryota; kingdom Metazoa; phylum Chordata; class Amphibia; order Anura; family Ranidae; genus Aquarana; species Aquarana catesbeiana. The sequence continues at coordinate 561,015,378 of NC_133324.1, forward strand.
CCAGGCTCCTCCCTCCCAGCAATGCAGCATCTGTGAATTCCCTGCTTGTCTTTTTGATCACTCTATTCAGGCAATACCTTTTGGAGGATGGAAACCCCAGGAGTGTCTGATCTAAACTCATCTTATACTGTAACATTGCCAGGCCACAGGAACCATCTGGAAGTTGTTGGTTTCTTTAGTGGCTGTGTCTGCACTGCTTGGTCAGAGAATTGGTAAGGAGCAATATTGTTGTGGAGCAAAATACCATCTTTACACCCTAAGTAAAACCAGCATATACCTAATGAATATTTTTCACGTACTTGATTTCACTGAACTGTATTTTTCAGCATCTCATGTTAAACTTGATTTATACACTGTATTAAGGAAGTTGTAAAGGCAGAAGGTTTTTTAACTTAATGTATTCTATGCGTTAAGATAAAAAACCTTCTGTCTGTAGCAGCCCCCCAGCACCCCCTAATAAGCCCCCTCTCTGTCCAGCGATGTCCACGAGTCCCTCCTGATTGGCTGAGACACAGCAATGACACCATTGGCTCCCGCTGCTATCAATCAAAGTCAGTTAGCCAATCAGGGGAGAGAGGGGGCAGGGGGCCGAATTGCAGCTCCGTGTCTGAATGGATACACAAAGCTGTAGCTAAGCTCAGGTGCCCCCATGCTTGCTGTGGGGGCACTCGGTAGGAGGGAGGGACTAGGAGTGCTGAAGAGGGACCCGAGAAGAGAAGGATCCAGACTGCTCTGGGAAAATCCACTGCACAGAGGAGGTAAGTATAACATGTTTGCTATTTTTAAAAAAAAAACGAGACTTTACAATCACTTTAAATAACATTAATCAGCTTATCAACACTTATCTACATATAAACATATGACATAAATTGCTACAGTGCCATATTCCTGCAAGAATCAGACTGTTGGATTATTAATTACCCCTAATCAATCCCTTTCCCACTCTACAAATATGTTTGTTTTGGTGGTAGCTCTGATAGGCCAAAGGCTTTTTGTTCACTTGGTTAGAATCATGTAGATGATGGAAGACAGCCAGAACTTGCATTTGTCTACAAATAGCTTCATCTTTCATCCTCTCTTTGACTTTATTTGTATTCTACCAAGGTAGATCCAAACACAATAATGTTATTAAGATTCAAGAAACATTCTCTAAGAATTAAGTTCCCAAGAACTCTTTCTATAAAACTCTTATTCCCTGTGGCATTCAAAAAAAGCTAAGTAAAAAAGCAGAGAAAGGCACTAATTATTGTTAAAGTGGACTTTTGCCCCCTTTTACTAAAAATCACATCAGCATACAGCTCTGCACACTGATATGAAATCATCTTACATTATTCAGTTACACTTTTCTTTTGCTTTTACTTACAATTACTGTTTTTTCTATTTCCCGGTTGAGTGAGGCACTGGTGATGTAGCTCTGGCCTCACAGCTGCACAATGTGAAGTTCTTATCATGTTCCAGGAGAAAGACCTAGAGTTCTAGGCAAAGTTCCAGGAAGCAAACAGGGATGAGTTCATCTGAATATGACCACCCTGAGAAGAATGGGGATAAAAATAAAAATAAGGTGTACAAAGAATTTAAAAAATAGCAATTATCTGGCGAGTATCCCTTTTTTATGTCATCACTAAACATTCCCAACAGTGCCCTTGTTGTAATTTTTTGATAAGTGTGAAGTTCCTCTTTAACTAATATTTAATAATGGGATGAATAGGAACAACTTAAATGTATTTATTTTTAACATCTGCAGGTTTACTGGAGCCAATGTGCACTCATACAGATCAAAGGACATTTTTTAATTTGCACATAAACACTTACAACAATGCATTGCAACAATATTTGTATTGTATATATGAATGAAGACCACATTTTCTGTCCGCAGACTTCATGTTGGTTCACATCTGTCAAACCGACAGCCAAACTGTGCAGATTCCATCAGGAGAGCTACTTACCATGTGTAATTTGTTGAAACAGAGGTGGGTCTAACACAAGAACTTCACATGCATATGCTTGGTCTGGCCCTTTATGCACTGGAAAACAACAAGCTAACTTTTGGCCTGGGTTCATCACTACACTGAACAATTCTTTTTTCTCAGGAGTCACTATCCTTCCCTCCTGGTCAGTGGAGTACTAGTAGCCAAACCTGTAGGACACGCATCTGTAGTCAGTCAGATTGAAACATACTTCTAAAAGGCCATGGGCTCCCATTGCCTTCTAAAACAGAACCATCCTGCTACAGGATTTCTGTATTTCTCTTAGAACTTGGTTTATGGGTAAACTCATAGGTGCTGATAGATACATTTAGGTCTTCTACAAGTATTTGTTATTCTGTCTCCTTATTTTTGTGCTTTTTTTCCCACTTTCACAATCTCCGTGTGGCCTTTAAGTCCAAGCACTCATTAGTATCCTGGGGAGCTCTATGCATTGGTGCCTGAAATAAATATTGGGTGGTTTACGGATTTCCCCCTAATTATTATAAATATGTATTAACTTGTCTATTGCTATAATTAGCTTGTCTAGCAAAGCTATGATAAAGTTAATGGTGGTGGTACAATAGTTAGATTAGCTATAAAAAATAAATAAACTGTTTAAATAAGCAAGAGTCTCATTTATTTCCCAAGAAAATAGGAATGCTAACACAAAGCACTAAAAGAAAATATTACAGAGCATATCAAACCAAAGAACATCAATGATACTTTACGTAAGGTCATCCTCGAGATGTTCTGTAACAGGACATTTGAATTCACACCCTTCCAGAAGGTCTTATCTGGTGCTTCTCTACCCCCATACCTCACATCAGGAGGCCTGCGAGAACATCCTGTCGGAGATTAATTCCCATTTATGACTCTTCGTTATCAATACCCTGCTGGGTGAACTTGCTCTGCTGGCATTCCAGGCCAGGTGTAATCAGGTTTCAACCATCCAGAAACATCTGATATTAAAACAAAAAAACATGTTGCCTTCCAACAGTGGATAAATAGTGGTCCACTTTTGGTAGCCAAGTTCAGAGGTTTTCCAGCCATGTGATGTTCCTGGCAATGGATCGAACTCCTTTATTAAAAGAAATGAGCCCAATATGACTTAGTTTAAATGCTGTGTCACACTACTACACCAGCCTCTGGTGATACACATTTCTAAAGTGATGGTACTTGCGCCCAATTCATGACCGATTACAGACAGGCACATCAATATGTCTGTGTCTGAACCGGTGAAGGAGTGTCCACACCGGACACTCCTTCCCCAGTTCACTGACTCCCATCCTCCCTCTCTGGCCACTGCCTGTCACGCTGACATGCACATGGCTGAGGAGTTTTATACTAGGGGTGGAAGGAGCCAGATGGGGAGACTAGTTACCCCTCAAGTCTGCTTTACTTTTGATCGACAGCACACAGGAGTGGCAAGATCCATTGTTGTTATTCAGTCCAAAAGCATCTTTCAAATGTGCCCACCGCCATGTGCTGTCAATCAAAAGTAGAGTGGGCCTGATGGCTAACTAAACTCTTATTTCCCCATCAGGCTCCGCCTACCCAGTGATAAGTCTTTCCCAAATAGGGGCAATGCCCCTATTTGGGCAATGACATCACCCTTGTACGGGAGCAAGGTAAGCCGGGAGCGGGACTGTCAGTGCTGTTTAGACTCGAATGGACTGAAGGGACCACCTGGCCTGGAGAGAGACTGTCATTGTGACTTGTCGTGTCGGTGAGGTCTCATCGTTATCTGTGCTGCTGCCAGTGTCACTGTAAGAGTCAATTTCAGGTGTGTGTGCTGCCCATTCCAATTTCTTGTCCTCCTGAGTCCTGTCCCTGAGCTATTTACTTACTATATTGAAAATAAAATATATTTTTTTTGCCTCAATATCTATCTTAATTCACATTGCTAATTGCATATTGTACTTGTTTGTAGTCTAAATACTGAAATTTGTACCTAAAACAGCAATTTTGTAAATTTTGGAAATGCCAGTAAAAACATTGCTGTGCCAGTAAATTTTGGGTCTTGTGAATTTCAATCTGGTAGGTTGGCAACACTGATCATTAGCATGTTGCAAAGCCTCCTGAACTTGTGCCCAAGTGGAACGAAGACCACGGAGATGCTCCTCTAATGCAGGAATACTCTGCGGAACAAATTAATCAGGCAACATGGAAGGTTGGAGACTATAATTCACCATAAACGGGGACAATCAGGAAGCAGAATTCAAGGCACTGTTGTGAGCAAACTCTGCCCACGGTAATAGGTCTGACCAGTTGTTATGATGATCAGAAATATAGCAACGTAAGAATTACTCCAAGGACTGATTGGCTCAATCTGCGGTCCCATTAGACTGCGGGTGATACGCAGAGGAGTTGGGTAACTCCACAATGAAATCCATAGACAAGTAGGTCCAGGGCCTCTCTCCATTGTGTAGGGTTGTAGGAGGCCCAATGGAAGGTGTCGTGGAGTCTTATGCCCTGTACACACGATCAGACATTGATCGGACATTCCGACAACAAAATCCATTTGATTTTTTCCGACGGATTTTGGGCCAAACTTGTCTTGCATACACACGGTCGCACAAAGTTTTCGGAAAATCCGATCGTTCTGAACGTGGTGACATAAAACACGTACGTCGGGACTATAAACGGGGCAGTAGCCAATAGCTTTCGTCTCTTAATTTAATCTGAGCATGCCTGGCACTTTGTGCGTCGGATTTGTGTACACAAGATCGGAATTTAACCGATCGGATTTTGTTGTCGGAAAATTTTATATCCTGCTCTCAAACTTTGTGTGTCGGAAATTCCAATGGAAAAAGTCAGATGGAGCCCACACATGGTTGGAATTTCCGACAACACAATCCGATCGCACTTTTTCCATCGAAAAATCCGACCGTGTGTACAGGGCATTACTCTGAGCACACACGGAACAGGCAGCTACGAAGGCATTTACATCAGCCCGTAGACTAGGCCACCAGAATTGTTGGGAAATGGCCCAAACGAGTTGATTCTTAACAGGGTGGCCAGCTGCCTTGGGAGAATGGTAAGTCTGGAGCACGGCAGTACGGAGACTCTCTGGGACAAAGCAGCGGTCACAAGGTTTCTCAGGAGGAGCATGGACCTGAGCGGCAAGAATTTTGTCACCCAAAGGAGAAGTAAGACTGGTGCAAACCGTAGCCAGAATACGATAAGGAGGAATCACAGGAACTGGAACCGACTCCAACTTGGAAGTGGAGGAAAATTGTTGTGACAAGGCGTCAGCCCTTACATTCTTAGTATTGGGTAAGAATGAGACAATGTAATTAAAACTCGACAAGAAAAGAGCCCATCACGCCCTTCTGGGAGAGAGGCGCTTAGCCTCAGACAAGAATGTGAGATTCTTATGGTCGGTAAGAATGAGAACCGGCACAGTGGTACCTTCAAGGAGATGTCTCCATTCTTTCAGGGCTAAAATGATTGCCAACAGCTCGTAATTGCACTCTGCAGGTGACAATTTCTTGGAAAAGTAGCCACACGGATGCATAGCGCTCTCAGAGTTAGGACGTTGAGACAGAAGGGCGCCAACTCCAGTCTCAGAAGCATCAACTTCTGGGATAAAAGGCAACGTAAGATCAGGATGTGCCAACACAGGAGCAGAAACAAAGGCAGCCTTGAGACTCTCAAAGGCCTTAATGGACTCCGGAGACCAACTCTGTGGGTTACCGTCCTTTCTCGTCATATCAGTCAGGGGCTTGACCAGAGATGAGAAATTACGAATAAACTTCCAATAATAGTTGGCAAAGCCCAGAAAACGCTGCAGAGGACGTAAACCCACGGGTCGGGGCCACTATAGGACTGCAGAAAGTTTCTCTGTGTCCATCGAAAAACCAGCAATGGAAATGACATAGCCCAGGAATTTAACCTGTTCACGATGGAACTCACACTTCTCCAGTTTACAATAGAGATTGTTTTCTCTTAGTTTCTGAAGCACAAGACAGACATCTGTGTGGTGGCTCTCCAGGGACTTGGAAAATATGAGGATATCATCGAGATAAACCACCACACATAACTGCAACAAATCTCGGAGGACATCGCAATAAATTCCTGGAAAACTGCCAGGGCGTTACAAAGGCCAAAAGGCATTACGAGGTACTCATAATGGCCTGTTCTGATATTAAACACAGTTTTCCACTCGTCGCCCTCCTTAATCCGCACAAGATTGTATGCCCTTCTCAAATCAAGCTTCGTGAAAACCGTTGCTCCCTTGAGGCAGTCAAATAACTCTGTAATCAACGGAATCGGGTAGGCATTCTTAATCGTCAAACGATTGAGACCCCTATAATCAATACAAGGCCTCAGTTCACCGCTCTTCTTCTTCACAAAGAAGAAACCAGCACCAACAGGAGACGAGGATTTGCGAATGAAACCGAGAGAAAGTGCGTCTGCAACATACTCCTCCATGGCCTTATCCCTCAAGACCGACAAAGGGTAAACCCGGCCACGAGGGGGTATGGCACCAGGTTGAAGTTCAATTGCGCAATCATAAGGCCGGTGTGGAGGCAAACTACCGGCTTGACCTTTGTCAAAGACATCGCTAAAATCGCAGTACTCCGCCGGCAGGGAGGAGAGTGAAGAGATGCACAGAACCTTGGCTACATTCTGGAAGCATTTCTCAATGCATTGTGGTGACCAGGAGAGAACCTCAGCATGGAGCCAATCAAAAGAGGGGTTGTGCCTCTGTTAGCAAGGATAACCAATAACCAGCGGAAACCTAGGTGAGGAAATAACTTGGAATTGGATTATCTCATGGTGAAAAGCCCCTGCGGCCATGGACAACGAAACCGTCTCATGAGTCACATGGGCAGGCTGTAGAGGTCTCCCGTCAAGAGCCTCAATGGCAAGTGGAGTGTCACGAAGCTGCAGAGGAATCGAGTGCTGCGATACAAAGGCAGCATCAATGAACAGGCCTGCAGCCCCAGAGTCGATTAGAGCCTGTATCTCGATGAACGACTCAGCCCAAGAAAGGGTGACCGAAACCAGGGGTTTACCCTTCTGGATAACTGGGGACAAAACAACACCACCTAAGGTCTGTCCATGACAGGACCTCAAGGTTCAGGCGTTCCCTGGACAGGTAGGACAAGACTTCAAAAAGTGACCTGTCTGGCCACAATAAAGGCACAATCTCTCCCTCCTCCTAAAGGCTCTCTCATCCAGAGAGACACGCGTGAAGCCCAAGTGCATGGGTTCATCTTCACTGACCGACTCGGTACCAGGAGGCATGGGAGGTGAGGGAGGCACAGGTGGGACTGCAAAGCTCGGAGGCAAACGTACAGGAGGCTTTCGCAAGCGCTCCTTAAAAGAGAGTCTTTCTCTGAGTCTGGAGTCAATGAGGATGGCAAATGTGATCAACCTCTCCAGCTCAGTGGGTATATCTCGGGCTGCTATCTCATCCTTGGAATCCGAGAGACCATGAGAAAAAGCAGCCACGAGGGCCTCATTGTTCCAAGCAACCTCTGCTGCCAGAGTACAGAATTCAATGGCGTAGTCGGCAACAGTTCTAGTACTCTGTTTGATGGACATGAGGCACTTGGCAGCAGAAGCGGAGCGTGCGGGAACATCAAATACCCTTTTAAAGGAGGCCACAAAGCCAGGGTAACTCAAGACAACAGGTTTTTGTGTCTCTCATAGAGGGTTTGCCCAGGCCAAGGCTCTCTCAGAAAGCAAAGATATCACGAAACCTACTTTGCTTCTGTCCGTGGGAAACGTCTGTGGCAGCATCTTAAAGTAAATCTCAACCTGGTTGAGAAACCCTCTGCATTGAACTGGATCGCCCCCAAATCGCTGGGGAAGCCGAGCGGAACCAGACATACCTCTTATATAGGTAATACTCGAGACAGGTGCCTGCACAGAGACTGGCGCAGCAGCAGGGACGGCCTTCAACTCAGGTTGTACCGGAGCAGCCACAGTGGGAGTTTCCAGGTGAGCCATGCGACTCAGGAGCATTTGTAACGCTATGACAAACTGATCCATGTGGTGATCTTGCTCATCCAATCTGGAAAAAATATTACCAACAAGTGGATTGACTTGAATTCATGGCCTTCGCCTACTATCAGGAACCATGAATCAGACCGAGACAGAAGTATAGTTAAATCACACTTGTTTATTAATCATAATAATAATAATAATGTAAACAGAGTAAGTGTAGTCAAAACAAGCCAGAGTTAAGTAACCGGATCGGGTAGTCAGCCACACAAATGTCAGAGAGCCAGAGATAAACGTAGTAGTACAGCAAGCAGGATCAGGAGCCAGAAGGAACGTCAGTCGAGCAGGTCTTCAACAGGAACACAGGAGAAAGTCTCTGTGATGTTGGCAGAGATCAAGTGAGCTGGACTACTTTAAGTAGGCAGGACTGACGAGCAGAATCAACAACAGCTGGGTAACTGTGGAGAGAGATGGGAGCTGGCAATTAGCCGACAGCTGAGCGGCCAGCTCAGAAAAGGAAGGGCTGAGCCCAGCACTGACACTACCGCCACAAATCTCTCAGGCTATAATGAATTCTTCTTAACCTCTTGAAAAAAATACATCTACATTCGTAGCTGCAAAAGCATAAGATAATCTCAGGTATCAAAATGATGCAGCCATATTGCATGAGATACACTACTTGAAAAATCTGTGTTGTTTGAAGTGTTCAACTTGCTGCTGCGAACACTGAAGACCATACAGATGGATAAAGACCATTTAACTGTATGAAATGGTATTTTCTTTTTTGGTTAAAGTATTTACATTTTCTTGTTTTTTTTTTTGGGGGGGGGGGGGTTTGACACATGATACTGAGCTATGAATGCAGAATCTTCCTGGAAAAAGGTTCCTGGTCACAAAAAACTGAACTTTACCCATAACAACTTGAAAAAAATAATATTCTTTAGCAAGGAACATATATTCCACAATAACAGTTATGCTACCAAAATTAGTGTGTGCTGTAAATTGCCTCCAGTTTCTTCTTGCCGGAGGCTGCCATTTTGCTGAAACCCAGAGCCCCTGAACAGCAGTAGATTATAAAGAGGAGCTAAACCCATCGATTTAACGGTTTCAAAAAACAGTTAACTTCCTAGAATGCCGGGATTGCTAACTGTCACATTTGCTTGTATCCTCAACCAAACTGGTAAACCAACAAACAGCTGGTGTCCTAACTGACCACATGTGCAGCACCATGGCAGTCGCAGATTAAACAGAAGCATTTTCCTTGGCTGTAAAGGATGGGAGGGTTTCATTCTGCTTTAAAGTGGTTGTAAAGCCTTAAGGTTTTTCACCTTGATGCATTCTATACATTAAGATGAAAACCCTTCTGTGCTTCAGCTCCCTCAGACCCTCCCCTTTTTCCTGCCTGAGCCCATTCGATCCAACGATGTGCACAAGAGCAGCAGCTCCAGCTGCTGTCTCTCTCCTCATTGGACAGATTGATAGCAGCAGGAGCCATTGGCTGACGCTGCTGTCAATCAAATTCAGTGACAAGGCAGCAGGGGGCGGGGCCGAGTCCCTCTGTCTGTGTCAATGGATGCAGCAGCAGGACTCGGAAGCACGCCTGCATGGGTGCCCCCCAGAGAAAGAAGCTTTCTGTGGGGGCCCCAGATGAAGAGGAGGGGCCTGGAGTGCTGGCGGGGCACCCCAGAAGAGGAGGATTGGGGCTGCTCTGTGCAAAATGATTGCACAGAGCAGGTAACTATAGGCAGGTTTGTTATTTTTATTTTTTTTAAAACTAAGGTTTACAACCACTTTAAAGTGTAACTCCACTTTTGTTAAGAAAAAAAACATTCCCCTCTGGGTGATCTATGTACATTGCAAGGAGTATAACAAATGTTGTTGCAGATTCCTACCTTTTGTTATTCTGAAGAAATCCATGTGTGTTGCCTCTGTTCTGAATGTGTCTAATGGGAGTGGTTTCATAATTAACTGTCAGGTGTGGCAGCAGCAGGGCACTGAGGAAATCTGCTGGGCCTGCATCCCTTTAGACATGTTCCTATTGAAAGTATCTCTCCAAAAATGAAATTTTTGTTGCAGGGGATGCCTGAAATCTGACTTGTATCTTAGTGCAGATTTCTGGGAAAATTGGTGAGTCAATCACACAAGCAGGAAATTATGTTTCTGGGGAGTGGTCAGTACACATTCTGTGTACAGAACAACTCCATGTAGCCATATTGCAATGCATTCTCAGAAAATTACAGAGCTTCAGATTGAAAAGGAAAGGCAATTTTTTATCATTTTTAATTTCAATATGATTAGGGTCACAATTATATGTGCTATATTTTTTCTTTATTTGCTATTTTTTTTCCCCACAAAAGTGGAGTTACCCTTTAAGGTTATCAGCAGATCGGCCTCTACAAACTCGGCAGTGCCTAAAAATATCTAAAAATGGAGAGCAACTGAGCATGTTCAGAGCAAGGTGAAATAGTGTATTACTGGATTTTAAACCATATAGGCAAACCGTATAGGCATTTATTTTTAATGTTTTACATAGCTATACCTGCAAAAGGGGCTAAAGTTCCACTTTAAAGTGATTGTAAAGTCTAATTTATTTCCTAAAAAAATAACCAAGTTGTTATACTTACCTGCTCTGTTGCAGTGGATTTGCACAGAGCAGCCCAGATCCTCCTTTTCTCGGGTCCCTCTTCTGTGATCCTGGTCCCTCCCTCCTGTTCAGTGCCCCCACAGCAAGGAGCTTGCTATGGGGGTACCCGAGCCAAGTTACAGCTCCCTGTGTCCGTTCAGACATGGAGCCACAACCTGGTCTGGCCCCCTCTCTCTCCTGATTGGTTAGCTGACTTTGACAGCAGTGATAACCAATGGCGCCGCTTCTGTGTCTCAGCCAATAAGGAAGGAGAATCTCGGACGGCTTAGACACTCATGGACATCACTGGACAGACAGGGACCTCAAGTAAGTGTTTAGGGGGGCTGAGGGGGGCTGCTGTACACAGAAGGCTTTTAATCTTAATATATAGAATGCATTAGGATACAAAACCTTCTGCCTTTACAACCCCTTTAAGTATGATCTGTATAGTGTGCATGTTTACACCTGTATATGCATTGAAAAATTCTTCTAGATTTGACAATGCTTAATAATATAGGGGAGGTGTGATTTATGCATGTATTCACACATAAAATATAGACCAGTAATACAGATTTTTTTCTTTTTTTTATCTGATTTAACTGTAGCGCTAGTTTATTGATATTAACATATCTGTAAAAAAAAAAAAAAAACTTCTGAAAGCCTCAAAAAACGTGGTATTTTTGGCACCTCTGAGCAAGAGCCCTTAACATCCTAACCCAGGATAGATAGTGAGGGTTAATCATATCAGTGAGAACACTGGGATCAATTAGAACATACCTAAGATAACATGTTTTTATGGATTTTCTTTTTAATCATGGTGTCTAAACCCCCTTCCCGTCAGGGATAAAATGTATTCCTCACTACTTATGCCCCGTACACACGGTCGGATTTTCCAATGGAAAATGTCCGATCGGAGCGTGTTGTCGGAAATTCCAACCGTGTGTGGGCTCCATCAGACATTTTCCATCGGATTTTCCGACACACAAAGTTTGAGAGCAGGCTATAAAATTTTTCGACAACAAAATCCGATCGCGTCAATTCCGACCGTGTGTGACCAGTTCCGACGCACAAAGTGCTCAGAAGAAATTCCGAGACGGAACAGCTCAGTCTGGTAAAATTAGCGTTCGCAATGGATACAACACTTTCGTCACGCTGCAATGTTAAAAATGGTTTAATACAGCACACTCTCTTCTTCTTTATAATGTGAGAAGAATGAAATAGTTTTGCTGCTCATATTCACACAGACTTCTCACAAACTTCTTTCTTTATTATTTTTTGGGATTCCCTCAATATATTTACATTTGTCACATCTGACCAAATTAGTTTTTGGTTGTTTTTTTTATTTTTTTATTTTCTTCCAGGCTGGTTTTGTATTTTTTGGGGGTTTGTTTTGTTTTTCAAGGCTGTGTTTTTATTGTTGTTTTTGTTGTGTTTTACTCTATAATATTTTTGTGTGTGTTTTGTGTGTCAAGTTACCACAACACCATTGATATCTTGTATTATTTAATCTGTAGGAGATTGTTTGGTGTTGGTGTCCCTTGTTAATTTCACATTGTATTTTGAAATGTACCTGTCTCCTCACAAACAAACTGTCCTTTTTGAAGGAAAACACACATAGGCGAGTATAATTGAACAAAATTTTAATTTATTAAGGGCTCACAACAAAACAAAGAGGGAGGCAACGCTGGAGAAACAGCTGAAATGGGTGAAGCCTTGGACCCCCAGGGCAGACATCAACTATTTTCCAGCAAAATTGGTGGCCTGAGGAGTCCATATATAAGGGAGTCCAGTCTGGTCCAGAAGTCCCAGAGATCCAGGAAGCAGCAGATGACATCTGTGTCCCCAGGCTGTGGTCATACAAGAGACTACATATTTTGTCAGACCAGACTGAACTCAGGGCCATCACTCTCTGGTCTTCCTTCCACGCTTCCTTCCACGCTGTGGCTCTGGTGGTGGAGTTGGGGCAGGAGGAGGAGGAGGGGCCAACTCACTCAGGTGGGTATTGGGTGTGAGTTCACCACTCACCCCCTTACTTAGGACTTTATAAAGAAGGTCCTCACATAGTTTGCGTTGACCCTCCTGCATGCCCTGCAGTTTTGTGGCAGCCATGCAGGCAAAGGCCTCTTCAGGAGTGGGTAAGGCTCGGAGGGATGCAGAAGCCTCCTGAATTAGCCTGAGCACTGAATCCTGCATGTGAGTCGCCTTCCTCGCTCTTTTGTATGGAAGGCGGAGGGGAGGAACCTGCGATTCGGTCAGGCTTCGACTTGTCCCAGGCTTCTCCTGGCTGACACTTAGCCCCGCCTCCTCCTGGCTGCAACTTAGCCCCGCCTCCTTCTGGCTGCCACATTCCACAGCCTCCTCCTGGCTGAGGTCTTCCTGTGTATGAAAAAGGGACATAGTTTTAGTTTTTTATTCATCAATCACACACAATTTTCACCTCCTGACTGTTGCAAATGGAATGTTAACAAATATAACAGACTATCCTTCTGAGCCCAGCATTTTTCATTCTTGTCCCAATTTTTTGTGCCCACTACTGTCTATTGATAAGTAAAACACTTTATTAAATCAGCAATTAGTGATCAATAATAACATCTAGTAAACATCATTTATTTATTGACCAGAAATCTGTAGAACAATGCTATACCTGACTCCATCTGGGCTCCTCCACTTCTTCCTGGCTGGAAGGCCCAGGTTGGACATCGGAAGCCTCAGCTGGGGTGGAAGGAAGAGTGGAAGGAAGGGTTGAGAGGGATTCCTTGACTTCAGTGTGGTCTGACAGAAATCGCAGTCTCTCATAGTACCACAGCCTGGGGACATAAATGTCATCTGCTCCAGCTCCGGACCTCTGGGAATCCATGACCTTCTTGTGCTTCCTAAGATAAGTGCTCCTCAGGCCACCAATTTTGTTTTTTAAATAGGGGATGGTTGCTGTGGGGACCACTGGCGTCACCAACTCCAACAGTTTCTCCAGCACTGCCTGCCTCTTTTGTTTATTATTGTAATGTGGATGTCTCACCTGCCACAGACAGGGCAGCTCCCTGTATTTGTCTATGAACAGGGGGAGGAAATTGTGGTTGTTGAAGCCATCCATTTTCTCTGCAAGACACAACACAAGACATACACTAATGTCAGGCCAAACTCTCCTAATCTTGTTACAATATAGGCTTCAATTTAGAAGCAGTATAGGCCCAAGTTTAGATCTTACCTTCCTTCTCACGATCGGCGCCTCCGATGCTCCTTCCTCCGCTCACAGATCGTACGTATTATGCACGCGTGTTGCGCTTTATACACACTGCGCATGCGTGTAACTCTGCCCGCCCCTGACGTTCTTTCTAGTCTATTCCCCGCCCCTTTTCGTTCGGCGCAGTGGGGGAAGAGCACATGGCGGAGACACTGCAGGTGCGTGCTAATTATAGCAACGAGGAGGAGGAGAAGAAAAGCCCGGATCCAGAAATGTCTGGATCAAGAAGGAGAAGATTTAAGGACTCCAATATCTCCTTTGGGGAGATGTTGGAGATGGTGGACATCCTGAAGAAGGCCGACTATGATGGAAAGTATGGACCTTACCCCAACCCCAATGTCAGAAAGGCCAAGATCATGGCGAAAGTGGTCAGGAGTCTGCACCGGAATTTCGTGGTATGACGATCGAAAGATCAGCTCAGGAAGCGGTGGTCGGACCTCAAACTAAGAGAACACGAGCAGTACAGAAAGATCCAGAGAGTGCTGCAAAAAAGTAAGTAGTTGTGCTGTGTTCCTATTCTTTTTCTGTTTATTACGTTCGTGCTGCTCCATGTGCTTTTAGGAACTGTTGTACAGTTTAAAATGGCAACTTTCATGTTCATGGGCACATTATTCGTTCGTATCAAACATTTTTCTTTCGGCCTATAAAACACCATTGTTTTGGCCATATGCATTTGCCCACATTTTTGACGGCAAACTTGTCTGAAAATAATTTGGTTGTGTAGATGGGTTTGTTACTAGAATGAAATGCAAACTAGATTCTGTGTAAGGAGAGGACACTCAGCAGCAGTTTTCACATCTGGACGCTGGAGCACTAGTGTGGGACAGAAGAACACCCTTTTTATTAGGGGTCCCACACAGGTGCTCCAGTGTATACTATAGGGGTGTCTCCATCTGTGAAGCTTGTACAAGACAGGTAAACTATTGAAGCTTGACAAAGGACACTGAAAATGCTACATCTTGGAACTCTACCAAAACAGACAATTGTACCCCACTTCCAAGCAATGTTTCATATTTATAGTTCTGCCATCAAATATCTGTGTGCTAAGTATAGTTTTTTTTTTTAACATAGGGGAGAAAAGACTCGGAGGACACCCCTCATCTGAGGAGACCACAGACCCCCCACCTCTGGAAGAAGGGGAAGCAGGAGGAGGAGGAAGGAGACGTGGTGAAACTAGTCACTACAACAGGTGAGTGTGCGACCACAGGCTCAGGTAAGAGATGGATGCTGGCATATTTATAATACATGGGTTTTTTTTGGTTTCTCTCTTTTTAGGTGATCGTGATGTTGTGGATCCAGATCCTTTCACCTCGGAAAGTGCCCAGATCCTGATCGGGGAGATCATGGGGTGTAATGTTGCATTGGAAAACCTCAAGAAAAACATCAATGATGTTATTCAAAAAAATAAGAACATCATTGATGTTTTGGGGAGAGTTTAAAACCCCTCCAAATCCCTTTGTTTTTTTGTGTGCTACAATGTTAAAAATGTTTTAGCAATTTTTAGAAAAGCCAAATTTTGAAGATGCACACAGTGTGCCAATATGTGCTATCTGCCATCACGGGAGATCAATGGATGCGTTTTGGGGTGCAACCCCTTCCTCAATAATAAAGTAGCTGAGAGGAAGGGGTTGCTCCCCAAAACACGTCCCTTGATCCCCCGTGATGGCAGCTAGCACATGTCGACATTCGTAAATTGGTGTGCATCTTCAAAATTTGGCTTTTCCTGGGGTGACTTCACCCCATCTAAACGCAATAGTAAACACAGTTTCTAAATACTCATGTCTGATATTGCCTTCGAGTTCTACCAAATGTGAACTTTGTAAGTTCAAGATTTGTGTCTTTCTTGTTTTGAAACATGCCTGTTTTATCTTAAATGGACATTTCTATTTTTGATAATGCCACCCCAAAAACTGTTATACAACAAACATGTTGGTTTGTTTTAAAAACCTTTTCTAAATGCACATGTGATTGTGCAGGTATTAAAAAGATTGTTAATCAAGAATGTGTGGATTATTGTCTCAACGCTACAACACTTTTGTGGTGCTCTAATTGCTGCTTTCTGTGACAATGGGTGTTATTTCCTAAAAGGGCAAATCCACTTTGCACTACAAGTGCAGTTTCAGTGCATTTTCAAGTGCACTTGTAGTGCAAAGTGTCTTTGCCTTTAGTAAGTAACATCCAACAGTGCTTTGTAAGGTTACTCAATCACGCCATTTTCAGGACTCACCACATTTCGGTCAGGGTCAGCTAAAACAAACACAAGCAGTAAATGTCACCAAAGATTTGCTTAATTTTTTTTTATTTGATCAAGGTTTCACAAATTGTCTGGCATATTGATGGCCCCCCTACCCGCGAAGAACTCAAGGTATCTTAGCCGGACATCATGGGCACTCAGGAAGGGCAAGCCAGGACGGCCACTTTCAAGCGCCGTCAGGGCTGTTTCATTTATAATTCCGGCCTCAGGCCCAACTGAGCCAGCATAGTTGTCAGAATGTTGCCGTAAAAAGTTATGTAGAACACAGCACGCCAGGATTCTATGATTCAATTTATACTCCGCCATATGGATGGGTGTAAGAATTAGGCGGAACCGGCTGGCCATGATTCCAAATGTGTTCTCCACCACTCTTCTGGCTCTGGCCAGCCGGTAATTAAAAACCCTCTGGTCCGGGGTGAGGGTCCTCATCGGGAAAGGCCGCATAAGGTGGTCCCCCAGCGCAAAGGCTTCATCCGCAACGAAGACGAATGGGAGTCCTTCCACATTGTCTTCTGGAGGTGGCAAGTCCAAGCTGCCATTCTGGAGACGCCTGTAGAACTCTGTCTGGGCGATGACTCCACCATCGGACTTCCGGCCATTCTTCCCCACGTCCACATACAGGAACTCATAATTAGCCGACACCACCGCCAACATCACAATACTATTGAACCCTTTATAATTATAATAGTATGACCACGAGTTGGGTGGTGGGACGATGTGGACGTGTTTCCCATCAATTGCCCCTCCGCAGTTAGGAAAGTCCCACCGCTGGGCAGAGTGGGAGGCCACAGTCTGCCATTCCTGTGGCGTGGAAGTAAACTGTGGAGGAAAAAAAAAATTAGTCTTTTTGCACATTAAAACATGGAAAGCAGATTAGACACAAACATTCTTGGCCAACATCAAGATAACATTTATCTTGGGGGAATTTTACAACACCAAAGTATAAGGTACACCTATCATATTCCCCCTCCTCCCCCCTCTCCTGGGCCATTTCTAACATTATAGGGGGGGGACTCTTGGACAGGTAACCCTCTCCACTTCATTGAGAGATGAATGCCTAAATAATGGGTATTACTTTGACCAGCCCCTCCTTAGTTACACTATTGGCAGCCCACTGGACAGGTAAGAAGTGTCATAATACAAAGTTATAAATACACATTGTACACATTTGAGCACATTTAGACATTCCGCTATTACCTAGCAAGATAATAATAGGATACAAAAACTTTAAACAGTACCATTTGAAAGTATTCAGGCAGGCCCTTGCACTACATGCTTTGGGGAATTCATCCATACATCTGACCACTAAAGAGATGGGTATAGTGTGTATGGGTTTGGAAAAGTCAGCAGATAGATGATTGAGGATACATAGAGAATTGGTATCAGCTGACTTAGCAGTTGGGGGGAGGGAGGGTTAAAAATGATTTGGGGACACCCCAAAAAAAGCCTCTGGCACTCTGCCTGAATTTAAAGCACAAATCACATTTTAAAACATTTTAGGGGGTGTTTGGGGTAAAGCACTACTATGGAGCTGACAAAAAACATTGTTAAGTGACTACATGAGGTGAATATAGGGCCAGGAGACCATGCTGGGGAGGTAAGTGAAGGCAAATATGTATGAAGGAGCAAAATAATAATTACATAAAAATCCAGCATGCATGAGGACAAAGGGGACATTCACAGCATATTACAATCATGGTAATTAGGGAATGAGGAAAGAAATACAATATATTATCAAACATTATATACAATAAAATGTGATATTAAAGGATAAAAATCTTACCTTCATATAATCCTTCTGCAGGACCTGTATGATGACAGAACAGGTCTCCGGGATAATGATCCCCAGAGCCTGGGGGGAGATGCCTGTCGAGAACTTCAAGTCCTGCAGGCTTCTCCCCGTCGCCAAGTACCGCAGGGTGGCGACGAGCCTCTGCTCTGGAGTGATGGCTTGCCTCATGCAGGTATCCTGCCTGCTGATATAGGGGGTCAGCAAAGCCAACAAACTGTGAAATACATGGTCCGTCATCCGGAGAAAGTTCCTGAAATCATCAGGATTATTCTCACGGATCTCACAGAGCAAAGGCATATGAGAGAACTGGTCACGCTGAAGCGACCAATTCTTGGTCCATAAACTCCTCCCCACCCTGTTCATGGACTGGACTTGTGTCAAGGTCAGGACCCCAACACCAAGCCCCCGCACAGCACGAACCCTACGAGGAGTACGTATACGCAACATGGCTAGAAAACGATCGGCTGCTCAGAACGAAGTAACAGAACGCACTGAAGAACAGCAAGGCCTGTGAAGAGCGACCTGAAAAACAGCAACGAACGAACAAGAACACAATGACTAATGAAAGTCACGCATAGCTTGCTTGCATGCACTGAAGAGCAGATACAAACCCACAAGCACAAACTGAACCGTAGAAAACGATCTGAAAGCCACGAGTCTGAAAAAGCGCGAAACTTTTACTAACACGAGATTAGCAAAAGGAGCCCAAAGGGTGCCGCGCTCGGTTCTGAAATGGCCTTTTCTAGTCTCGTTGTACGTGGTTGACCTCACCGCGTTCTTGGCGATCGGAAATTCCGACAACTTTGTGCGACCGTGTGTACAAAAAACAAGTTTGAGCCAACATCCGTCGGAAAAAATCCTAGGATTTTGTTGTCGGAATGTCCGATCAATGTCTGACCGTGTGTACGGGGCATTATTCTAACTTCAGTTTCTGCCTACCCAAACAAGTGCAAGTGCTTGAGTACTTTAAATGGCAGTTTTCTTCTGTAGGCATTTTTCCATTACCTGTGCGTTTCCTACTCTATAAGAAGGAAATTACTAAAAGTCACATCACCATTAGCAAATGGACAGCTGCATTGTATTTATGGAAGTGCAGCATAGGAAAAAAAACTGAAATTAACTGGAACACTTTGCTTGATCCTTAGTGGTTTCTGCTGTCAAATAGCTTGCTTTATTTAGCAACACGATAAGCCTATACTTTTGCATTAGCATTATTTAGGTTTGATTATGCCTTTAAACGCCATTCTACATGTCGGGAAAAGGTTAATAGTTAGTCACTCGCTGCCTGGCTTCAGTGTATTTCAGGCAAGAGGAATGGGTGATATTTTTATAAAACTGTGACATTGTGATTGTGATCTATATTCATAAATACTTAAGGCACTAGTTTTATGCCTGACATTTACAGTGCAATCCAATGCCATCCTAGAAGATTCTAGTTTATAATGCTAGGATTAAGGGATGACTCAAAAAATACAGCATCTGCAAGGAGCTAACGGCTTAAAGCCTAACTCTAGCCAAAACATTTTATTTCGTTTTGTAGGGAGGGAGGAAGTGGCTGATGACACAGGCATTTTTTTGCATTTTTTGCATTTTCTGGCAGCAGTGCTGGGGGTCATTATTATAGCCTACTGACACCAATGCTGTGTTTTCTTTTCAAATAATTTATTGCGAATACAACAATACAATTTTACAGTACTGGTTTTAAATTTATGTAAGGTTACAAAATATGAGGAAAAGGAAATTCTCAATAAAAACTTAGAATAATAATACTTAAGTTATTTTGTAGAAATCAGTAAGAAAATCTATTTTCCAGTGCACATATCTGAATTACATGGTTATAACAATTAATAGAGCTTTTGTAATTGGAAAAATAAATAAATAAGTAGATAAATATGTATATAAAAAAAAATACAATATGTCACAATAGTGAGACATAAAATACAACTAAATTATATAAATCGTGTATTAATGAGATGACCTAGAGAGACACCCAAACAACCAGGGCCAAGGTCCACCAATGCTGTGTTTTACTACTGCAGCATGACAGCAATCATTATGACCACTGACATTAGTGGTGGGGAGGTTGTTGCATTTATTGACGTAGGGATTATGACTGCAATTATGATCCTGGATAATGGTTGTATTTACTAATATGTCAGATTTGTCAAGACTTATTGATCCAGATGTGTTCATCTCTGAGATTCATTCCAGCCAGCTATATATGATCTAAAATATCCAGATCACCAGGACAAGTTAGCTAAATAAAATTTATGGGAAGAGGCAGCAAGTAATGCCACGTACACACGACCGGTTTTGCCGTCGGAATAAACTCCGAAGGTTTCTCCGACACAACTCCGACGGAATTCCATTCAATCGGTCTTGCCTACACACGGTCAACCCAAAGTCCGACAAAAGTCCGACCGTCCAGAACGCAGTGACGTACAGCACGTATGACGGGACTAGAAAAAGGAAGTTCAATAGCCAGTAGCCAATAGCTTCTGTCTCGTACTTGCTTCAGAGCAAGCGTTGTTTTTGGTCCGTCAGAACAGCATACAGACGAACGGTTTTCCCGATAGGAATTGGTTCCGTCGGAAATATTTAGACATTTACATGTTCTATTTCTAGGTCCGTCAGAATTTTTCGAAAAAAAAAGTCAGATGAGGCACACACACAATCGGAAAAGATGATGAAAAGCTTCCGTCGGACTTTTTCTGTCGGACATTCCGCTCATGTGCACGCGGCTTGAGGTGATGAAGGCCTAGGAACAACTGGATTCCAAAGAGAAGGAGGAGTGTAAGTAAGTACATTATTTCATTATTTTAAGGTGGTTTTACATTGATTGCATTTCTTGTGGAGTCTTTAAAAAAATAATATAAAAAAGTCCCTAAAAATAAGAGTGGTTCTGCTTTCTCCAAAAGGACCAAGCAGAGCAACTTCTCTTTTTGATACCTACAATGGATCAAAGACAGTAAGTATAGGGCATAATTTCCTTGACCACTTACACAAGGTGAACATTTCCACTGACTCCGCACACAGGGGCACCATTTGACCACAGATGCAAGGGCACTTCTTACACCTATTGACCCTTTACTGTGATTAGTTGATGGCATGCATATAATATATAGCCTTCTTTCAGTGACCCCTGGCTTAGGAGCATTTTTTGCTTCTGACCACTATTTGTGACCTCTAACTACCACAACTGTTAACTGCATGTTTTTGAACTGCTGCCATCTATCACCTGATGTTGGATTTTCAATTCATTTTATCTTTTACTAGCATATCCAAAAATGATGTACTTTTATGTTGTTTTACAATCTATCACTTTTTCTGATTTTGATAGAACATCTTCCCATCTGGACAGTAACTGTGAGCAGGATAAAATGCACAAGGACTACAAAAATTATGATGATCAAAAAGGGAAGCAAGCTCCAGGCAAACAAGACAGAGAAATCTGACTTATCTAATAGATTTTCATGGGTATTATGTTCAATGACATGGATGAGCATGTAGGTTTTTTTGTTATTTAAGGAAAACATTAGGCAAATGGGCACAATCAATATTTTCAAGAACTACTTAAAGCCAATTGTTCCATTTGCACTGCTGAAAAAAAATTATAGGAACACTTTGAAAACACATCAGATCTCAATGGGGAAAAATATCATGCTGGATATCTACACTGATATGGACTGGGAAATGTGTTAGGAACGTAAGGATTCCACATCGTTTGATGTAAATGAAAATGATCAACCTACAGAAGGCTTGAATTCAAAGACACCCAAAATCAAAGTAAAAAAATGGTGCAGCAGGCTAGTCCTAATCCTATTCAATGGTATCAATTCCTTCATCCTCGCAGGAACTGGCTGCATACTCTCGCCACATGAGGGTGGGCATTGTCGTGCACCAGGTGGAACCCAGGACCCACTGCACCAGTGTAGGGTCTGACGATGAGTCCATTCTCTAGCCTGTAGAGATCTGTGTGTCGCTCCATGGATATGCCTCTCCAGACCATCACTGAACCACCACCAAACCAGTCATGCTGAACGATGTTACAGGCAGCATAACATTCTCCACGGCTTCTCCAGACCCTTTCACATCCGTCACGTGCTCAGGGTGAACCTGCTCTCATCTGTGAAAAGCACAGGGCACCAGGGGCGGATCTGCTGATTCTGGTGTCCAGTGGCAAATCCCAATTGAGCTCCACGGTGACAGGCAGTGAGCACAAGGCCCACTAGAGGATGTCAGGCCCTCAGGCCACGCTCATGAAGTCTGTTAGATTTTTTAGTCAGAGACATTCTCACCAGTGGCCTGCTGGAGGTCATTTTGTAGGGCTCTGGCAGTACTCATCCTGTTCTTCCTTGCACAAAGGAGCAGATACCAGTCCAGCTGATGGGTTAAGGACCTTCTACTGCCCTGTCCAGCTCTCCTAGAATAACTGCCTGTCTCCGGGAATCTCCTTGATACTCTTGAGAACGCGCAGGCAATGGCATGTATTGATGAACCATTCCGGAGGAGTTGCACTGCTTGTGCAACCTCTATAGGGTCCAGGTGTCGCCTCATGGTACCAGTAGTGACACTGACCCTAGCCAAATGCAAAACTAGTAAAAAACAGTCAGAAAAGATGAGTGGGGAAAAAAATGTCAGTGCCTCCACCTGTAAAACCATTCCTGTTTTGGAGGTTGTCTCATTCTTGCCCATCTGGTGCACCTGTTTTTAATTTCATTAACAACAAAGCAGCTGAAACTGATTAACCACCCCCTCTGCTGCTTAACTGACCAGATCAATATCCCAGGAGTTCAATTGACTTGATGCTATACTCTGATTAAAAAGTGTTGCTTTAATTTTTTTGAGCAGTATATTTATATAGGGGGTCGTTTACTATAGCGCTAATCGCGGTAATTAGAACTATGTAGTGCTAAAACAGTATTCACTATATCGCTGGTGAGCAAATACTCCCAAAATTGAATTTACTATAGTTCCCTGAAACCAAATAGCGCCCAAACCCTTACTCTGCTAGAACCTGGAGAATTGCACATGGAAATATTGTTTAGAGCATGATATAATTGCCCAAATAGTACAGAAATATATATTATTTAAAGATAATCTGCTCATAAACTGTGTGAAAAGCTGATTTCTACACTGAAATATCTTTAAAAGTCTGAGAAGAGATAAATTGCCCGTTTTTGTACAACTAGGTGCCAACACAACTGTTTTTGGAAGTGAAAATCTGTGCTATTATAGTCCAATGCAAGTTTTAGCCATTGATTCTAATGGAACAATTGTAACTTTCACAAATAAATCCTTTTAATGTTGAGATGAAATGTATCTTTTTCAAATATTTTGTTTTTAAGAATGCTAGAATGTGGAATGTTTTGATGTTTTGGTAAAATACATTTTTCTCTTCACTTTCACTTGTTACTCTCCATCTCACAACAATCTTTACCCAAACTCACACAGGTGTCTTTACAAAGCACAAACAATACCATTGCTGATGCAAATTTAAAATGAGTCATTTTTGGTGCTTTTTATTATTTTCAAATAATCATAATTTGAGCCCACAAAATGTGATATGTACACCAATATCAGAAATCAAAATGAAATTCCCAAAAATTTGAGAGTAATATCACTATTCTACACTGACCCACCAAAAAAAAAAAAAAAAAAACACCAAATATCACAGAATAAATCAAGAACAATAACTCTTGTGTAATGTAATGCCATCACTTGTATGTCCAAAGAAATGCAGTATTTATGTGTTTTTATGTGTAGGTTTTTACGTGTCAGCTCTGTGGCTTAGAGGCTAGAGCTTCTGCTGAGCATCTGGTTCGATTCCCAAACGCGCTGCCTCATTTAGAGAAGTTGTCTCATCTCCCAGGTCCTAAAACTAAATGTAGTATTTATGTGTAGGAGGGTTCCACCACCATTGTAATTCTATATACTATAATACACTATCCAATCAAAAGTATTGGGACACCTGCCTTTACACACACACATGAACTTTAATGGCCAGCCAAGTCTTCGTCCATAGGGTTAACATTTGATTTGGCCCACCCTTTGCAGCTAGAACAGATTCTGGGAAGGCTAGGAAAGCTGTCCATAAGGTTTGGTGAGTCTATGGAAATGTTTGAACATTCTTCCAGAAGTGCATTTGTGAGGCCAGGCACTGATGTTGGATGAGAAGGTCTGGCTCACAGTCTCTGCTCTAATTCAGCCAAAAATTGTTCTATCAGGTTGAGCTCAGGACTCTGTGCAGCCAGTCAAGTTCCTCCACCCCATACTTGCTCATCCATGTATTTATGGACATTGCTTTGTGCAGTCATGTTGGAACAGGAAGGGGCTATCCTCAAACTGTTCCCACAAAGTTGGGAGCATGAAATTGTCCAAAATGTCTTGGTATGCTGATGCCTTAAGTGTTCCCTTCACTGGAACTAAGAGGCCAAGCCCAACCCCTGAAAAACAACCCCACACCATACCCCCCCCCCCCCCAGCCAAATGATTTGGACCAGTGCACAGAGCAAGGTCCATAAAGACTTGGATGAGTGAGTTTGGGGTAGAGGAACTTGACTGGGCTGGACAGAGTCCTGACCTCAACACAACAGAACACCTTGGGGATGAATTAGAGCAGAGACTGTAAGCCAGGCCTTCTCATCCAACATCAGTGCCTGACCTCACAAATGCACTTGAAAGAATGGTCAAACATTCCCATAGACACACTCCTAAACTTTGTGGACAGCCTTCCCAGAAGATTTGTTATAGCTGCAAAGGGTAGGCCAAATTAATTTTGAACCCTACGGACCAAGACTGGGATGCCATTACAGTTCATGTGCGTTTAAAGGCAGGCGTCCCAATACTTAGGCCAATCTATTGTATATTGCTTGTGACACTGAGCATGGCTATGGATTTAGGGCTGGTTCATACCACAGAGATGCAGAGCACATGTGTGAGGCTGCCTGCTGGCTAAGTGGGTAGCAGTTCTGTCTAGCAGTACTGGGGTTGCTGGTTCAATTCCCCAACATCCTAATACTTGTGTTGAAGTTTATATGCTCTCCCTGTGTGGGTTTCTCACTACAATCCAAAGACATGCTGGCATTTTATTTGTCTCCTTTCGAAATAGTCTCTAAGGTAAAAAAGTTAGTTTTGGACTTTATATTGGAAGTTCATTGCAGCCAGGGACTGGTGTTAATGTTTGTTAGCACTAATCATGCCCAGGGACTTGGACATTTAAAATTGTAGAGTTTACACTGCACATAAATGTATACAATAGGACACAAGTGCAGTGCAATATACAGAAAAATCACAACCGAATAATATATAAAATAATGAATAAATATGGCAGGAAGTCCAGAAAAAAGTCTTAAAAAAACTGGTGTACTATAAGTCTCAGAAGATTCAGCAAAAAGACTCCACCGTGAACAACAGTGAGTATATGACAGACCCTCCACCTCTGGTAGTATATCTACGCTCACCTCACTGCATGGACTCCTGAGCTAACAGGCAGTCAATGCAAGCAGATCCCACACAACAAAGTAGGTAGCTGGTAAATCAAAAGGGACAATTCCTCCAAAGTTTTCACATCAAGGAACGATTTCCAAATATGTATAAAAAAGGATGGAAGGATCTAAGTGCTCACTGTGCGATCATAGCAGTTAAATTTATTAAAAGCCCAAAGACAGGCTACTCACATTTTACAGATAAAATACAGGCTCTTCGTACAAACACTGTGTACATGTATAGTATGGATGGCAGCGGGTGACGTCGTCCAAACGTGGCTCCTCCCCCGTACGCATTACATTCGATTCAACTTCCTCAGCGGGGTGGGGCCACGACGTCACCTCACGTCTTATTTAAAGTACACGGTTGTCATACCAACCGTCAAACAACTACACGCCGCGATACTTGCGGCTCATTAATGGATAATGAATATGCCAGCTGGTCGGTGCTGATGCCTCAGACCACAGTCAACATTAAAAAGAACCTATTAACAATAATAACAAACGTTCAATGCAGATGATAGCTGCCTGAAACACTCCAGGCGGAACAAAACAACTGCCCCCTGCTGGATGGTCAATAGACCATCAAAAATAAAGATAAGATTTCCAATATAATTGTTTTATAAAAAAAAAAACATTATTTCTATTTAAAAAAACGAGTCTCCCGATGCCATCCAAAAAAAAAAAAAAAAAAAACATTTAAAAAAACACTCATAATTCTACAATATAAAAACAAGCATTTTAAAAAACTCATTAAACATCTCAAAATAAATAAAAATACATAAAAAAATAAATAAATGATTGTTTATCTGAAATAAAACAATTGAGTTCAAAATCAACGTTTAACCCTTCAGGTGTTAAAACTTTCGCCTCCACTATCCGGAAGCATTCTCTTTGACTGATCTGTTGAAAGTAATTACCACCCCTCCAATGTCTGTCTACCCTCTCAATGCCCCAGAATTTCAAACAGCTGGGGTCTCTATTATGGCATTGTCTGAAGTGTCTAGACACACTATGGGTCCTTAAACTTTTTTAATATTATTCACATGTTCCCCCACTCTAACCCAAAGGGGATGGGAGGTGCGGCATATATACTGGAGTCCACAGTCACACTCTAGCATATAGACCACTTCCCGTGTATTACAAATTATCAGGTTTTTAATTTGATAAGCTCTTCTAGTAGAAAAGGAAGTAAAGTCCTTCCGCTTTTTAATATTAAATTTGCATTGCTTACATAGCTGACATCTTCCACAGGCATAAAATCCTGAAAGGAAGGAGAAAATTCTATTTTCTTTAAAAACGGGAGGATCAATCGCTCCGGCGGCGATAACATCCTTAAGGATGGGGGCCTTTTTATAAATGAATTGACGACGTGGATACATGTACATAGTGTTTGTACGAAAAGCCTGTATTTTTTCTGTAAAATGTGAGTAGCCTGTGTTTGGGCTTTTAATAAATTTAACTGCTATGATTGCACAGTGAGCACTTAGATCCTTCCATGCTTTTTTATACATAATTGGAAATCGTTCCTTGATGTGAAAACTTTGGAGGAATTGTCCCTATTGATTTACCAGCTACCTACCTTGTTGTGTGGGATCTGCTTGCATTGACTGCCTGTTAGCTCAGGAGTCCATGCAGTGAGGTGAGCGTAGATATAGGGGTGGAGGGTCTGTCACCATATACTCACTGTTGTTCTCATTGTCACCGGTGGAGTCTTTTTGCTGAATCTTCTGAGACTTGTAGTACACTAGCTTAATGACTTTTTTCCGGACTTTCTGCCATATTTATTCATTATTTTATATATTATTCTGTTGTGATTTTTCTGTATATTGCGCTGCACTTCCTATTGTATACATTTCTCTTTTTGGTTTCTTGTAAAAGAGCATTAGTGTTCAGCTTGCAATTCTTTTAACCCCCCTGGCGGTTTTCCCGAGTATGGCTTGGGGTTAAATTTCAGTACCATTAGCGGTAACCCCGAGCCACACTCGGGATTGCATTGCAGGATCCTGGTGCAGTATACTTACCTTGTCCCCAGGATCCTGCAATGTCCCCCCGCTGTGTCCGTGGGCTCCATCCTCTGCCCGATGCCTCTGTGTGCCGGGCTATGTTCCCTGCGAGCGCCGCGATGCACGGGGCGGAGCCCGGCGGCAAATTCAAGAAGTCATAATACATACATAATACATACACTACAGTGTAATCTTACAGATTACATTACTGTATGGAATTATTTCACATCCCTTTTGTCCCCAGTGCTTTGTTCAATGCCCTGCATGCAGTTTTATATTATATATACTGTTCTTTCTGCCTGGAAACTGGAGATTGTCCATAGCAACCAAAATGTGTCCCTTTACGTCAAAAGTGGTTTTAGACCAGCTAGAAAACAGCGATAGTAAATTAGAACACTTACAGAATTGAGAGATAGTGAAATTAATACATTTTTTTTATTATTATATTATTCTTTTTTTATAATTATTTATATTTATTTATTATATTATAATTTATGATTTTGTGTTTCAAACTGTATCATACCCGGGATATCTTCTAGACTCTTGTTTGGACAGATTTAAGTGTGTTATTGCTAAGAATTACAGGCCTACAATATAAAACGCCAAATTTGTATGCAAAATAATTGTACCGCTTTGAGACGCAAAAATCTGAAATAATCATACCGCCAAGGAGGTTAGATAGAGGGGTTTAGGTTATTTTTGCGCTGATTGTTCCTTACTATTTTTACTGTTTACACTGCACAGGTACTTATGTTTAGAAAACTGTTGCTTTGTTTATGTGGATGCAAATGGACTTCGATCTTTGGCCTGTAGTTGGAGATTTGATGCACATAGCCAAGGGCTAACACAGTTGCAAATAGTATTATGTGTTCCTGCCCATCAGGTGCAATCACTATAGACATACATGAACAGATAGATTGAAAGATACTGGTGGGCATGTACTTCTATTGGGCATGTGTCAGTGTGCTAACAATACAACCTCTCTTATATAAAGGGCTGCAGTGGGGGGTTCATTTGGCCTGAGAGGGCCAGGTTTTTTGCTGTGATTTGTGGGGGTGAAGGAATGATATTGTGCCTATTGACAAACGCCCAACTAGGGGCTGTTTGTTTGCTGAAATTCTTGTGAATTTTTTCAATCAAAAGTGGGTTTATGTGTCCATGCTTTCAATGTTGTGTGTACTGTTCCTGTCTGACCATGCAAACATGGTTTGGGAGCATGTGCTGTCCTTCTACTCTTTGATCTCATTGCTTAACCGCTTGCAGCCCGCCTGCTGTCATATGAAGGCGAGGCGGCGCGGCTCTCATTCTGGGAGGGCATCATATGACGCCCTCGCCTTCCCTACCCACCAGGGGGCACGCGCGCCACCGACGGCAATCGCGCTCGCCTGCCGTGTCACTGGGCACTCGATGCGCGTGCCCAGCAGCCGCGATGTCCGCCGGGCACACGCAATTGCCCGGTAACACGGCAGGACGTGGATCTGTGTATGTAAACACACAGATCCACGTCCTGTCAGAGAGGAGAGATGACCGATCTGTGTTCTCAGTACAGAGCAACACAGATTGGTCTCCTCCTCTTGTGAGTCCCCTCCCCCTTCAGTTAGAAACATTCCCTAGGAACACAGTTAACCCCTCGATCACCACCTAGTGTTAACCCCTTCCCTGCCAGTCACATTTATACAGTAATCAGTGCATTTTTATAGCTTGGATCGCTGTATAAATGTGAATGGTCCCAAAAATGTGTCAAAAGTGTCCGATGTGTCCGCCACAATATCACAGTCACAATAAAAATCGCAGATCGCCGCCATGACTAGTAAAAAAAAAAAAAATAATAAAAATGCTATAAATCTATCCCCTATTTTGTAGATGCTATAACTTTTGTGCAAACCAATCAATATACGCTTATTGCGATTTTTTTTTTACCATAAATATGTAGAAGAATAAGTATCGGCCTAAACTGAGGAAAAAATTTGTTTTTTAAAAAAAAAAATGGATATTTATTATAACAAACAGTAAAAAATCTTGTGTTTTTTTCAAACTTGTCCCTCTTCTTTTGTTTATAGCGCAAAAAATAAAAAACGCAGATGTGATCAAAATACCACCAAATTAATGCTCTATTTGTGGGTAAAAAATAATAAAAATGTCATTTGGGTACAGTGTTGTATGACCGCACAATTGTCATTCAAAGTGTGACAGAGCTGAAAGCTGAAAAATGGCTTGGGCAGGAAGGGGGTTAAAATGCACTGTATTGAGATGGTTAATCATGTACACAGAAATGCAGCTTCCAGCAGAACATACTCACCAATGTATGTATGTGTGTGGTTTTGTGGGGTGGTGGCGGGTGTTATATTTTGAACATGTGGCTTTTTTAATATTATGTTGGAATGCTTTGTAAGAATAATGACTGTTAAGTATGTTTCTATAATCTTGCAGATTAAAATGTGATGTGTTGCCCATTATACACTGAAAGTAAAGTTGTGCCCACTCTAAGATTTAGACAAATTTTAGATTGTAAGCTCCCATGAGCAGGGCCCTAAAAAAAAAACAATTGCTAACTGTTTTGTTAAATGTAGCACCATATATACTGTAGAATTTTTTTTTTTGAAGCTATTAAATGAATGTACATAATTTTGTTTCTGCTGGCAAAATAAAAGTAAATTATTGAGCTTGTTTGTTGTATTGTTTTTTTTTTTTTTTTCTCTTTTCTTTCTTCTTTTTAATTAGTTTTGGGGGTGGTGGTTTTAGGGAAGTGCAGGATCTTTTACATCTTAGGCTGCTTTCACACTGGACATGCTTTACAGGTGCTAAAAATAGCGCCTGCAAAGAGCATCTCCTCTCACTCCAGTGTGAACTGGCCCTGACCCTAGGTTCACACCTATGCATTTTTTAGTGCATTTTGCAGTTTTTAGAAACACTCTACAGTCCATTTAGCATGGTTTCCTATGGTACTAGTTCAAACCTTTGCGTTTTGCGGCCAGTGTGTTTTTGGAAATAGTCAAGGACTTTTTCCATGCAATTTGCGGGTAATAGATTTCAATGGAACTGCACCAGAAATGCTACTGTTGCGTTTGTGATGTGATTTTTGATGTGTTTTGCGGTTATTTTTTTTACACTGTATATAGCTGATTGCTAACCGGGGGTCGGTAAGCCAGCTGCCACGTCCTTAACAACCAATGAATCTTCAACTGTCAGCGGCTTCCCCACTGAAAGTACAAAAAAATGCCAGCCAAAAAAAAAAATAGCAGAGAAACGGCATTGTGTTCCCCCCCCCCCCGGGTCTAGTATGGATTCAGAGGGGACCGCCCATGCCAAAATTTTACAGAAATGGCGTGGGGTTCCCCCCCATTACCAGGTCCTTTGGGTCTGGTATGAATATTAAGGGGAATCCCCGCATCAAAATATAAAAAATTGCGTGGGAGTCCCCCAAAATCCATACCAGGCCCTTCAAGTCTGGTATGGATAATAAGGGGAACCCCGCATAAAAAAAATTGTGTGGGGGTCCCCCAAAATCTATACCAGGCCCTTCAGGTCTGCTATGGATAAAAAGGGGAACCCTGCGACAAACTTTAAAAAAAATGGCATGGGGTCCCCCCAAAATCCATACCAGCCCCTTATCCGAGCACGCAACCTGGCAGGCCGCAGGAAAAGAGGGGGGTACGAGAGAGCGGCCCCCCTCCTCCTGAACCATACCAGGCCACATGCCCTCAACATGTGGAGGGTGCTTTAGGGCCCCCCAAAACACCTTGTCCCCATGTTGATGGGGACAAGGGCTCATCCCCACAACCCTTGCCCAGTGGTTGTGGGGGTCGGCGGGTGGGGGGCTTATCCGAATCTGGAAGCCTCCTTTAATATGTGAATGGGTATCGGGTACATTTTACCCCTACACATTCACCAA
This sequence comes from Aquarana catesbeiana, assembly GCF_042186555.1. Classification (NCBI taxonomy): domain Eukaryota; kingdom Metazoa; phylum Chordata; class Amphibia; order Anura; family Ranidae; genus Aquarana; species Aquarana catesbeiana. The sequence goes on from NC_133324.1 coordinate 561,046,595, forward strand.
AAAAGCAGTAAAATGTGACAAAAGACAATAGCTGGATTTTGACAATACCTTTATTATAAAATAGCTCTTCTTCTTTTCCCGCTTCTTCCTCCGGTCTTCTCCATCTTCCTCCGACTTTTTCTTCTCCCCGCTTCTTCCTGTATCTTCCTCCGCTTCTTCCTCCAGTCTTCTCCATCTTTCTCCAGCTTCTTCTTACCCCAGTCCGTCCTCCAGTCGGAACAGCCGCTGAACAAAAAAATGAACCTCCTCCAATGCTACAATGGGGCGGATGATGTGACTCTGAGACCACGCCTCACAAGGGGCGTGGTTTCCTGATGACGTCATCCAGCGGCCACGCCCCATAGTTATATATGAAATGGGCGCTATGGAAGCAAACAGATCGGCTGGCTGATCATAGCAGGTTGGTGGCGGGAGTGGCGGAAGAGAAAGACCGGAGCCGGAGGAAGAAGCGGAGGAAGATGGAGGGAGAAGCGGGGAGAGGAAGAAGCTGGAGGAAGATGGAGAAGACTGGAGAAAGAAGCGGGTAAAGAAGCAGAGCTATTTTACAATAAAGAAATTGTCAAAAATCGGCTATTGTCTTTTGTCACATTTTACTGCTGTTTTTTGGTGAATGTGTAGGTAGGGGTACAATGTACCCGATACCCATTTACATGGGGGGGCGGGATCTGGGGGTCCCTTTATTAAAGGGGGCTTCCAGATTCCGATAAGTCCCCCGCCCGCCGACCCCCACAACCACCGGGCAGGGGTTGAGGGGATGAGGGGGATCAACATGGAGACAAGGTATTTTGGGGGGACCCCAAAGCACCCTCCCCATGTTGAGGGCATGAGGCCTGGTACGGTTCAGGAGGAGGGGGGGCGCTCTCTCATCCCACCCCCTCTTTTCCTGTGGCTCGAAGGGCCTGGTATGGACTGGTGGGGGGGAACCTACGCCGTTTTTTTCTTTGATTTCAATTCTATATTGCCGGGAACCGGCAATACATTACAGCCGCGAAGAAATGTCATGCGCTACTTTACAGGCATACTATAGACACTCCCAGGCATGATATTTAAAGGAATTTTTCATTTTTATGGTTTCACTTTAAGCATTATTAAAATCACTGCTCCCAAAAAAACGGCCACTTTAAAAACATTTTTTCCAAATGATACTCCTGGGGCAGGACCCAGGTCCCTACACATTTTTTTATGGCAAAGAACTTGCATATAAGCCTTCAGTGAGAACTTTGGATTTTGCAGGTTCGAGCCCCATTGACTTCCACTATTCCCACATATGTGATCTGACAGGCATTTTTGCTGCTTTCCATTTGCATTAGCGCTCAGTTTCTGAGAGTTGAAGTCCTACTTGGCCTTATTTGGGCGCTATTTTCTGGGACTGCAGGATCATTTTTCAGCACTATAGTAAATGACCCCCATAGTATACTGTATATAGTATAGTAATATAGTATTTATAATATTAAATCCATGCTGTCAAATTTGGTGCAAATCTTGCCAAATGTTGTCAAAGTATCGTGAAATTCCTAACATTTCAATTCCTCTGCCTGAGAAATTTTGTTGATTCCTACTTTCCCACTACATCTTATTAGACCAAGCACATTTAGATTTGTACAACAATGCCTGGAACACAGTAGAAAATATTGCAGCACCTACAGCATAGATCATGGAAACAACATTTTCCCAATTACCTACTACTTACATCAACTAAACATTGTATTATGCAGTTTTTCAGGTATTAAAGGAGAAAGCTCAATGCTTGTGCTAGGGAAGCTATATCCTTTTTTCAGGGGACAAACATTAGTAATGCTTTTTCTTTTTCCAATATAACTTTTTTTCTGTTATGTTGTTCCTAAGCACATTACTGATGCAGTAGTTAATGTATTCTCATACAGACTTTTTCCAGCAAAATGTCAAATAAATCTGTAAAGGCGTCTGCAAAAATAATGCAAAGTACAAGTGAGTGAGCAGGTCAATTGTTTAGATTATTCATTGATGTTTTCAGACTATGAGTTTATTTACTGTATTTTTTTAGAAAAGTTTTATAAAATATCCAAGTGAAATTTTCATTATCTTCTAAATGTCAGTTCAAAGCTTTGCGGCATTGCCTTAAAATTTAATTTGCAACTTCAAGTAACAAAGTGGTATAAAAATGCTTTAAAAACGCAATCCACTTTTCAATGTCATTGTAATATAGACAAGTTTACTGTTCACATGTTAGTACCTTGTGTAATGACCTATTAATTCTTATGTAATTACCAATTATTTGCCCATATGTAATGCCTTCTAAAAGAAAAAGGACACATTTCTGGTCTGTGCATGCATTATGCACTAAAATGTTTATTCAAAACTTATGTTAAACATGTAAGCTATAAATATTAAATTAATATTATATAGGTATAAGAAAGGATTTGCATTACAGGCTTTTCCTTTTCCTATTAGAAAAAAAAACTGTACATGTATGCTAGTATGATATATTTAGAACAATATAACATCATAGTCACAGATGTCCTGAAGCAAACCAATGTGCTTATGGGCTTGGGATGTTGTGATTACAGAGGCTGACTTTTCATACCCTTTGTAATATCTGTGCTTTGCAATCTTACGGAAAAATAATAGCTTAGTATATCATATCAATACAATTTTTTGTATCTTTACACATATCTTTTGTTCTATACATCTTATTACATGTCAATGTACTAGATGTCAAACTTAGGTGCTTCTGTATGATTATAATATTACAATGAAAGATTGTTTGGAAATGAATTTAACACTATACCTTGCGCATCTAAACTGTGCCAGAGATTATTCTGTTTGTGATCTTCATAACAGCCGCAGCATAAGTTGTGAAGCTTGTCCCCTGCCAACATGCTGCAAAGAAGGACCCTTGCTGAGCATGTCAAGCTTGTTTTTTTTTTTTTGCAGTGGTTCAACGTGCCCCCTAATTTGTGAGTGCTAGAGGGCTCTGGCTAGCATCTAGCATGAATTTGCATTTTGGGTCAAATATCTGCAACTAGAAAAGATAAATGTTCTTGTGGATTGTACAGCTCATGCTCTTCCATATCAAGGGGCCATGTTGGACACCTGGAGGAAGAGCACTGCTCACACACTCAGCAAGCACACTTTGCAGGGGACAGGCTTCACTATTTAGCTCAGGGCAGCTATCTAAAAAAGATTCATCTTTGCACAGCTTTGTTTTAGATGTACCCAGGGCCGGTCCCAGGCAGCATTTTAAGAGGGGTGGCAGCGACAAGTTGTACAGATATGGTTACCTGTGTCGGCTGTCTCCTGAGATCGGCCTGTGGGACTGCTGTGAAATTCTGCATCCAATGACTGTGCAGCCCCTGCTGCCTGTGAGACAGTTTCACACTGAACAGATCGATCTGCTTGTAAGATCCGCTCAGTGTGTGACACTGACTGTCATGTAATGTAACTGAATGCAGAGAGAGACCAGCTGTCAAAATTGAGAGTTATTGTCGGGAGGTTGGCGGGACCCAGCAGCTATCAAATAGCAGCCAATTGGATGGGATCTGGGCGGGCCGCTATGTGTATGTGGCCCCGCACCTTTTCTTAACCACTTGCCGATCAGCCGCCGCAGTTGTACCGCAGCAGAATGGCATGGCTGGGCGAAACAACGTTATGTAGCGTCACTTCGCCCTGTGGCCACTAGGGGGCACGTGCCCCCCCCGAGCCAATGCTAGTGCCTGGTGGTCACGATCACTGCCGGGCTCCCGCAATCGCCGCTGACACACAGAGAACCAGGATCTGTGTGTGTAAACACACAGTTTCTGGTTCTCTGAGGGGAGAACAGACAGATCGGCTGTTCATACAGAGTATGAACAGCGATCTGTCATTTCCCCTGCACAGTCCCCTCCCCCCTTCAGTTAGAACACACAATAGGGAACACATTAACCCCTTGATTGCCCCCTAGTGTTAACCCCTTCACTGCCAGTGACATTTTTACAGTAATCAATGCATTTTTATAGCATTGATCGCTGTTGTCGTGCCTTCGGCCTATAAAGGAAAAATAATATCTTCTGGACTTGCAATATCAACATTGCCCACTAGATGCCACTCTCAACAAAGGACTATTGATGGGTAGTATTCTATGGTTAATAGACATTTCCTGTCATAATGCTAAGAACTAGCCCACTTCCTATTGCAACTCTTTCATCTTTTCCATGAGGAGGACAGAATGCAATGGAGCCAGCTAAGCCTGTACTGCATGTTCTTAGGAATTCCTAACCCTCTAGGGCCGCATCGCTGGTATGCTAAAGACTGTTTATTTGTATACCTAGTAGACATTTGTTATGTTCATTTAATTCTTATATATGTTCATTGTCTGTTTATTCCTAGTTTCACTGTGTGTACCGCATATGTACATCCTATCTTATATGACCACCACCTGTTCATTGTAATAAAGATCCAAAGTTACAGACAGTCTGGTTATTGTAGGATTCAAGGTTTAAACTATATGTTGAGCTACATACACGCCAGGGGCAATTGTGTAGCGAGAACAGAACAGTGGAACAGCGGCTATCCAGCAAGTGGGATTTAGGACAGTGACTACACAGAGGCCTGCTACCCTGTCAGTGCAGTCACCTGCATACAGCAATACAGCAGTCTCTACACAGTCAAGCATATCTGCAAGCAACATGTCACAAAGCCAGGCATCTTCACTCAAGACAAGGTCCCAAGTTTTCGGCTCCTCTAGATCTTCCTCCGCAAGCAATACACTCGCTATCGCACAAGCAAAAGCTGAAGCCGCCAAGGCCCGAGCAGACTTTGCTGAGCAAGAATTGCAGAATAAAAAGGAGTAAGTGAGGCTAAAAGCACAGTTAGAGTCCAAGGAAGCCCTCAAACAACTCACTGTAGAGAAGGAAGCAGCAGCCGCCATAGCCGAAGCAGAGGCCTTAGAATTAGCTGTATACCCGAGAAGTGAATGCAGCAGACGCAGCAATATTCTCGACCCAGAAGCTGAAACTCAAGATTCTCTACAACGAACTTCGGATTACATCAACCAACATTTTAAGCCAAGCAGTGACAAAGATGACGTCAAAGAGACAAGCCAAAGACACTACACGGTACCGCTGCAAGTCAGCGACAAGCCTCAAGCCTTCAAACAGGATAAATCCATGCAAAGTGATGCCTTCTACAAAAGACTCCCTAAACGTGAGATAACAGAGCCTTCTAATCGCCCTCCAGAACCAATGTCCAAGTCAGAACGGTACGACAGAGGTCGGCTCGACACCCTCAAAAGGTATGACTACACACAGCCATTTCACCATGGCAACAAACAGCGGGCTAACCAAGCCACCATAGACTTTGCAAAGGTCTTTGCACAACGTGAGTTAGTCACCAAAGGACTTGAAAAGTTTAATGACTGCCCAGAAAGCTACAGAGCCTGGTGGTCTTCCTTTCAAAATGCCATCAAAGACTTAGATCTGTCTTGCAGTGAAGAGATAGACCTCCTGATCAAATGGCTTGGAAATGAGTCTGCCAGTCTGCCGAGCATGCTAATTGAATTAGGACAATAAGTATAAACCACCCAGACACTGGTCTTAAAATGATTTGGGATAGACTTGATGAGTGTTATGGTTCAGCAGAAGCAGTAGAAAGTGCACTATTCAAAAGACTTGATAACTTCCCCAAAATACCTAACAAAGCCTACCAGAAACTTAGGGAGCTAAGTGACTTGTTAATGGAACTTCAAGTAGCTAAATCTGAAGGGAACTTGCAAGGACTTGCATTCCTTGACACAGCCAAAGGTGTCAACCCCATTGTACAAAAGTTACCCTATAACTTGCAAGAGCAGTGGATTACACATGGATCCCGATTTAAAAGACAGCATGATGTTCGATTCCCTCCTTTTTCTGTTTTTGTGGACTTTTTGTGTCAGCAAGATAAAACAAGAAATGATCCCAGTTTTGATTTTACATTGTCATGCGCTGCTCCTTCAGGACTTAACCATCGCATACCTCCAGTAGTAGTACACAAAACTAACGTGACTCTTCTAGATACTTTTCACAGGTCTACCAGCTTCTCTAACTCAGAGACAAATGTAAAAGATCCTGGTAAGCAGTGTCCCTTGCATTGGAAGTCACATCCTCTCCTAAAATGCAGAGCCTTCAGAGAGAAAACCCTGCAGGACCGCAAGGCCTTCCTCAAGGAGAACCACATCTGCTACGGGTGCTGCTCTTCCACATCTCACCTCGCCAAGGACTGTAAGGTCAGTTTAAAATGCACAGAATGTGACAGCTCAGATCACAACACAGGTTTACACCCTGGGCCAGCTCAATGGACTTTACAACACACTTTCAGCACTAGTGAGCATGGCGAGGAGGAAGAGCACACCATTACAACTACACCAAAGATCACTTCACAATGTACAAATGAGTCATAGGTGGCAGGTCCTGTTCAAAAATCTGCCTAGTCAGAGTCTACCCAGCAGGCCAAAAAGACAAAGCTATTAAGCTTTACGCAATTCTGGATGACCAAAGTAACAAGTCATTAGCCAGCTCAACCTTCTTTGACATCTTTGGCATTAAAGGCCCCAGCATCCCTTACTCCTTAAAAACTTATGCAGGAATAGTGGAGACGGCGGGGAGGAGAGCATCCGGCTACCAAGTCGAGTCCATTGATGGACAATCATGCTTATCTTTGCCAACTCTTATCGAATGCAACCAGATCCCTGACCATAGATCTGAAATTCCTACACCAGATGTGGCTGCTCATCACCCACACTTGAAACGCATAGCGCATCTGATACCAGAACTTGATCCTCAGGCTCAGATTATCCTACTCCTTGGGAGAGATATCTTACGAGTCCACAAATCACAAGCTCAAATTAATGGTCCCAACAACGCTCCTTATGCTCAGAGGTTAGACCTTGGATGGGTCATCATAGATGTCTGTCTAGGAAGCGTGCACAAACCTAAATTCGTTAACAGCATGCTCACAAATACCCTAGAGAATGGGCGTCCCTCTCTTTTCCAGCCATGCCACATCCATTTCCTTGTTAAGGAATCGCCCTACACCACCCACTTGTCTTGTCCCTTCACAAGCCCCACTAGTGACAACTTTGCATGTGACAGTGACCGAGACCATTTAGGGTGCACAGTCTTTCAAAGAACTAAAGATGACAATCGTGTGGCAATGTCTATTGAGGACAAACTCTTCTTAGAAGTAATGGAGCAAGGACTAATCAAAGATAGCACAAACACCTGGGTCGCACCTCTTTCCTTCAGACCACAGAGATAATGCTTACCCAATAACAGAGAACAAGTGCTACAATGTTTCGCTTCCCTTAGACGTAATTTACAAAGAAAGCCAGAGATGAGAGAACATTTCTTTTCTTTCATGGGGAAGATCTTTGAGAACGGTCACGCCGAGATAGCTCCCACCCTTAAAGACTCTGAAGAGTGTTGGTACCTTCCTATATTTGGAGTGTACCATCCTAAAACGCCAGGTCAAATCAGAGTAGTGTTTGACTCTAGTGCCAAATTCAAGGGTGTCTCCTTGAACGATGTCCTCTTGACAGGCCCAGACCTCAACAACAATCTCCTGGGAGTGCTCTTACGCTTCCGCAAAGATTCTATTGCCTTCATAGCTGACACCCAACAGATGTTCCATTGCTTCCTGGTCAGAGAGGAAGACAGAAACTTCCTAAGGTTCCTTTGGTTCAGAGACAATGACCCTTCCAAAGACATCTCAGAGTATCTTATGAGGGTACACATCTTTGGAAATAGCTCTTCACCTGCAGTCGCTATCTACTGACTCAGACATTCCACCCAAGTAGGTGAACTTGACTATGGCTCAGATGTAAAGCAATTTGTAGAGAAAGACTTTTATGTAGGTGACTGCTTGAAATCCTTACGTTCCAGTGAGTCTGCAATCTGTCTTCTTAAAAGAGCACAGGAAATGCTCGCTTGTTCTAATCTCAGGCTTCCCAAGATTGCTTCCAACAGCAAAGAGGTGATGGAAGCTTTCCCTGCTCAAGACCATTCTAACGATCTAAGAGACTTAGATCTAGGTACTGATTCTTTACCTGTACAGCGCAGTCTAGATCTACTTTGGGACTTGAAATCTGATTCCTTTACCTTCCAAATAAACGGAGAAGAAAAGCCTTTCACTCGCAGAGGTCTCTCAATAGCCTATACAACCCATTAGATTTTGCAGCACCTGTTACAATTCAAGGTGAAGCCCTACTTAGAGGCATGATTCGTGAAACATCCGACTGGGATGCCCCACTATCCCCTGATAAGAGGAACTCTTGGGTAGAGTGGAAGAACTCTCTATCAGTCTTATCTGATTTCCATGTTTCATGCCCATATGCTCCCATACCTTCTACAAAGACAAAGAGCCAAAACATTTGCATAATCTGTGATGCTTCTATCAAAGCAATAGCTGCTGTGGCCTACTTAAGAACTGTCGACACTACAGCACGATGCCACGTAGGATTCGTCATGGGCAATGCAAAGCTAGCTCCACACCCTCAGCACACTGTACCTAGGCTAGAACTTTGTGCTGCAGTACTAGCTGTTGAACTAGCAGAACTAATAACCTCAGAGATGGACATTGACCTCAAGGATATCTAGCTCTACATGGACAGCAAGGTAGTGCTAGGCTAAATCTACAATGAGACCAGACGTTTCTATGTCTTCGTCAACAACAGAGTGTTGAGGATTAGGAGATCCACTCGTCCAACACAATTGCGCTACGTACCTACTGACCATAATCCTGCAGACCATGCTACAAGAGCTGTTGCTGCATGTAGCCTTAAAGACACAACATGGTTTACAGGACCTGCATTCTTGTACAATGCAGAACAGACTGTTCCTAAGAGTGACACTATTGAACTAGTAGATCCAGACTCAGATGCTGACATCCATCCTGAGATCTCGACATTTCAGACTGCAACTTCAGACTGCCAGCTTAAATCTGACAGATTTACCAGATTCTCAAAATGGAAGACGCTTGTTCGAGCTATTTCTTGTCTTATCCATATAGCTAATTTTGTTGTTGTCATCTGAGGAATAAATAGTGGTATTTGATGATACCAGGTGGGGAGTGTCAGGCCTTCGGCCTATAAAGGAAAAGTAATATCTTCTGGACTTGCAATATCAACATTGCCCACTAGATGCCACTCTCAACAAAGGACTATTGATGGGTAGTGTTCTATGGTTAATAGACATTTCCTGTTATAATACTAAGAACTAGCCCACTTCCTATTGCAACTCTTTCATCTTTTCCATGAGGAGGACAGAATGCAATGGAGCCAGCTAAGCCTGTACTGCATGTTCTTAGGAATTCCTAACCCTCTAGGGCCGCATCGCTGGTATGCTAAAGACTGTTTATTTGTATACCTAGTAGACATTTGTTATGTTCATGTATTTCTTATATATATTCATTGTCTGTTTATTCCTAGTTTCACCGTGTGTACCGCATGTGTACATCCTATCTTATATGACCACCACCTGTTCATCGTAATAAAGATCCAAAGTTACAGACAGTCTGGTTATTGTAGGATTCAAGGTTTATGTATGTTGAGCTACATACACACCAGGGGCAAACGTGTAGCGAGAACAGAACAGCTGTATTAATGCCAATGGTCCCAAAAATGTGTCAAAATTGTCCGATGTGTCCGCCATAATGTCGCAGTCCCGATAAAAATCACAGATCGCCTCCATTACTAGTTAAAAAACCATTAATAAAAAATGCCATAAAACTATCCCCTATTTTGTAGACGCTATAACTTTTGCGCAAACTAATCAATATACGCTTATTGCATTTTTTTTAATCAAAAATATGTAGAAGAATACTAAACTGAGGAAAAAAAAATTTTTTTTATATTTTTTTGTTGGATATTTATTATAGAAAAAAGTAAAAAATAATGCTTTTTTTTAAAATTGTCGCTCTTTTTTTGTTTATAGTGCAAAAAATAAAAAACGCAGAGGTGATCAAATACTACCAAAAGAAAGCTATATTTGTGGGAAAAAAAGGACATCAATTTTGTTTGGGTGCAACGTCGTATGACCACGCAATTGTCAGTTAAAGCGATGCAGTGCCGAATTGCAAAAAGTACTCTGGTCAGGTCTGGTATGGATTTTAAGGGGAACTCCGCACCAAAATTTAAAAAAAATGGCATGGGGGTCCACCTAAAAATCCATACCAGAACCTTATCCGAGCATGCAACCTGGCAGGTCGCAGGAAAATAGTGGGGGACGAGAGAGCGCCCCCCCTCCTGAACCGTACCAGTCCACATTCCCTCAACATGGGGAGGATGTCCCCATGTTGATGGGGACAAGGGCCTCATCCCCACAACCCTTGCCCGTTGTGGGGGTCTGGTTGTGGGGGTCTGCAGGCGAAGGGCTTATTTAACAAGGGGACCCCCAGATCCCAGCCCCCCCCGTGTGAAATGGTAATGGGGTACAAATGTACCCCTACCATTTCACAAAAAAATTGTCAAAAATGTTAAAAAGACAAGAGACGGTTTTTGACAATTCCTTTATTAATGTCTTCTTCTTTCCCCACTTCTTCTTCCATCTTCTTCTGGTCTTCATTCGTTTTTTTTCCTCCATCTTGTTCTTCCCCCGCTTCTTCCTCTTCTTCCTCCGATCCTCTGCTTCTTCCTTCGGTCTTCGTCCGCATCTTCCTCCGGCGTCTTCTTCCCCGCTTCATTCTCCGGACGATCTGCATCCATGGGAGGTTCCCACTGTGTGACGCTTCTGTTCTTCTGACAGTTCTTATATAACTGAGGGCGGGGCCACCCGGTGACCCTGCCCCCCTCTGACGCACGGGGACTTCCCTATGGCTTTCCCCATGATGTCAGAGGGGGTGGGGTCACACAGCGGGAACCTCTCATGGATGCGGATCGTACGAAGAACGAAGCAGGGAAGAAGAAGCCGGAGGAAGATGCGGACGAGAAGACCGAAGGAAGAAGCAGAGGATTGGAGGAAGAAGAGGAAGAAGCGGGGGAAGAACAAGATGGAAGAAGAAGCAGGGAAACAAAAAGACATTAATAAAGGAATTGTCAAAAACCATCTCTTGTCTTTTTTTACATTTTTGACACTTTTTTTGTGAAATGGTAGGGGTACATTTGTTTTACACGGGGGGGTGGGATCTGGGGGTCCCCTTTTTAAAGGGGGCTTCCAGATTCCGATAAGCCCCCCACCCGCATACCCCCACAACCACCGGACAAGGGTTGTGGGGATGAGGCTCTTGTCTCCATCAACATGGGGACAGGTTGCGTGCTCGGATAAGGGTCTGGTATGGATTTTTAGGGGGACCCCCACGCCATTTTTTTAAAATTTTGGCACAGGGTTCCCCTTAAAATCAGGTCTGGTATGGATTTTGAGGGGGACCACCACGCCATTTTTAAAAAAATGTTGGCGCGGGGTTTCCCTTAATATACATACCAGACCTGAAAAGCCTGGTATGGAATTTGGGGGGACCCCCACGCATTTTTTTTTTTAATTTTGGTTCAGGGTTCCCCTTAACATTCATACCAGACCCAAAGAGCCTAGTAATGCACTGTGGGGGAACCCCAGGCCGTTTTTACTCAATGACTTTTATGAGTATTGCAGAGACCCAACAATTCATTATAGCTGCCGGCGCTACCGCTAGTACTTTTAAATGACTTTCTTTTCCTTTAGAAATGTAATTTTGCTCCCGGACTGTTGTAAACACGGGAAACATGCGCCACTTTACAGGCATACTATAGACACAACCCAGGTATGAAATTTAAAGGAATATTTCACTTTTATTGTTTTACTTTAAGCATTATTAAAATCACTGCTCCCGAAAAAACGTCCGTTTTTAAAACTTTTTTTTGCATTGATACATGTCCCCTGGGGCAGGACCCAGGTCCCCAAACACTTTTTATGACAATAACTTGCATATTAACCCTTAAAATTAGCACTTTTGATTTATCACGTTCGTGTCCCATAAACTTTAACGGTGTTCGCGTGTTTGAACATATTTTTTTGCCTGTTCGCATGTTCTGCTGCAAACCGAACAGGGGGTGTTCGGCCCATCCCTATTGTCATATACACTCTGAAAAATATGCATCAATGTAGACTGTATTTTTTGGAAATTACTTTATTTTGGTAAGCTGCAGGAAAAAGCTTCTTCCTCAGAACAGAAACATTCAATAAGAATTTCTCTTACACTATTACCAGAGGATTATCCAATGACAACTAGATCTTTTTTAGATGACAAAATGAGGAAACCTCAAAAACAAACCCATCAAAATCTCAGACCATGTTGTGCAGGGTACAAATTTTCACGACATCATCAACCATTTCCATGTCCCTCCCTACAGATGTATGCTGTACTGCCCATTTGTTGGCCTAAATGCCAAAAGCACTCTCTATTAATTAGCATGTGGGTGGGGCTTAGGCACCCTAGTGGAGAACACTAGAACTGCACTCACTAATTACCTAGGTTCTAGGCAGAAGTTTGCTTTCATGTGAAAATCAGCATTAAAGTGGTAGTTAACTCTGGCCCTCCTCAGCTAAATTTCTTAGAAGGAGTTAGAGTAAATCATTGTGCAGCAAATTCAAGCCCTATCGCATGTGTCCTTTAATTTGTGTGTTTATTCCTATTCTCCTTTCCCGGTGCAGCCGCCGCCATCATAACTATTATCTTTAGCGTCTGATGCGCACTGGACTTCCTCCCTTTCTTCTTCTCCCAGTCTGTAAACTTGCGCTTTCACAGTAAATACTTACCCAAGCTTTGTTTTCATTGCGGTATTACTATGGCAACCGTGTTCTGCGAATCAAAGCCAACCTGCTTCTGTGTGTATGTGTGAATGGGAACCAAGTCTCGCAGGATCTCAGAGCTGCTGCTGGACAAAGGAAATTATGTAGCCCCAGCATATTAATATTAATATAGAACTTACAGCAAGAAAAGCTTGCCAGAAAAATCAGACAAAATGCGCATGCATCGATGACATAATTGAAAAGAAAAGGACAGATTACACAGAAACTAACAATGTAGGAAGGATTCTACACAGAGCAATCCGTTAACTGCTTAATAATGCTTTAGATGGTGGAAAATGGACAGGTTAGGTTTACTACCACTTTAAGGCATATTCCAGGTACAGTTAACCTTCAATAGCCCTAAATTAACCCATGGCTAACTGATTGTACTGTTAACATGAAGCACACTAGACATCACTACAGTTAAAGAACACAATCTCCCTGATGCACAGTATTTAGAAGCCGGTACTGAAGAGTCTGCACTGGCATCCACCAACCCAGCAATACCTGTCACCTCACTCCCAGTGACATGTCCAGTTACCAGTGGATACGGGAAATTAACTACACTGTGTAACTACATGCTTGCTCTCTCTCTCAGGAGCCCCTCTATGTCTCTCCCATGACTTCCAGGCTAGGTCCCTAGGCACTCTCTGCCACTGGTCCAGTCCCCAAAATGCAGGGAGATGGCTGCTAAAGAAGAGGACAAGCACAACACCCCTTCATTACCAGAGCAACCATCACCCTATGCCAAGTCACCCAATCCCTTTCTGGTTGACTGCATTGACCTAAAGACACATGTGCAGTTGTCCCGTGCAATGGCTATATGACCTATGCTACACAGCATACTACCTGCTAGTCTAAAGTGCACTGTATCTACACTAACCTACAGTCACCATGTTACAAGCCCTGTTCTTTGGACACACCATGCAATGCACCACTTAGGAAGAGACTTCATACAAAACATTAAACAGTTAAGGATAACTTTATTGAAGAAAGGCAGGAACAGCTCTTATGAGGGAGCTTCTCACCTGAATTCCTGTACAAGGTGCTATGGTGCCCATGGGGTAATCATACCTAATTAATAGCAGAGAGTCCTTAGTGTCCATTAGAGGCAGAGTCCATGATTGGTAAATGCGCCACCTGACATAGCACAGAGTTCATATAGTCCATGTTTGGCAAAGACCTCTAGAAGCAGTAAGTTCAAGATTGGTAGTTAAGAGTCCTCGGGTTCCCAGTCCATCAGGGAGCCCCTAGTGCCCCACCCCAGCGGGGGCACCATCCGGCAGCATAACAGCCTACATCTTGTCAGTATTTCTAGCAGCTTTCTCCTGAGGGCACCAAAGGGCCCCTTTTTATGTAACAGTTTTGCAGGAGAGACAGCAGCCTTGACCCAGATAACTGCAAAACATCAGCATAGAAAATTGCCCTTCAGTGAGCACCTGCCTATAAGCAGGCTCGTGATAGTCAATATTTACATATTTATTTAGGTACATCACAGCAATGGCCAGAGAAAGGGTCCATTACATTTTGCATGATGGGAAATGCATCATATGCAACAAAAGCATGTGAAATCAAGATACTGGTCCATGGAACAGTCTATTGGGAGGGGTGTCACAGGTTCTGGCTGCATTGCCAAGTTGAATTAACTATTGTAAATGAAAAAGAAAAGAGCATTTTCTTTAGATTTATTTTTTCTTTTACATATTATCTTTTCCACCATTCAGGACATATTCATGAAGCAGTGAATCTGACAATCACCAAACATTCGCTGCAGGTGGATCTTTTAGGTCTATATGTGGTTTAAATGGCAGCGATTGGCTGTTCATTAAATGTTTGGTGCAAGTCACATTCACTGCTTTCAAAGTAAACTAATGGTATGTATGCAAAGAAACTTCAAAAATGTCATTGCCTTAACATAATCATTAGCCTTTCTTCAACAGATTTGGCAAGCCTCATTCCAGTTCTTTCTTTAATGAGATCTCTGGAAATCAATCCAAGCAGAGAATCAAAGGTTTGCATTGACAATTTGACATTCTACAGTAATTAAAACATTTTTCAGAATATCTTTGAATTTGTCAGATACACTCAGTACATATGCTTGATAGGTTGCTGTTCCATTTCTTCTACACATAAAACAGAAACAATTACAAGAAGACAAAGAAGCAAAATGACTTCACCTGAAGCAATGTTAATTTTGGCAGCAAATTTTGATTCAGTTTTAGTCTGTATTTGGGCTTTATAGCCATGTTACCTTG
Organism: Aquarana catesbeiana; assembly: GCF_042186555.1. Taxonomy (NCBI): domain Eukaryota; kingdom Metazoa; phylum Chordata; class Amphibia; order Anura; family Ranidae; genus Aquarana; species Aquarana catesbeiana. The sequence goes on from NC_133324.1 coordinate 561,061,599, forward strand.
CTTGAGCCACAGACACATTACTGTGAAGACTCCATGTTTGTGCAGCTTTCATAATCTGTTTTATATTATCCTGCAGCATATGCCATTCTTTGCCATTCTGACCCTGTTTTGTATCATTGCTTCCAATCTAATCATTTGGCAGATTACCTATTCTGTTAAACTTTTACAGGGTATCTCCTCAGCATTTCTGATATCCGGAGATGGCCCTATAGATGTTTATGAAGATCGACTACACAGGTGTAGCCAGAGAAAAGAAGATTTTGCCTGCCAGATGTAGAGGTTGCAGGAGGGGTTTCAGGTAAGTATACATCTGAGGCACAAAAAGGAAGAAGAAGTGTACTTTACATGGGTGGAAGCAGGGCTGCAGATAAATCATGGGGCCCCTATACTGCCTACCTGACAGGGCCCTGCAAAAAAAATAAATATCAAATTATATTTTCACAAAAAATACACTAAAATCATTATTATATGGCATGTTAAGCGGTCCCCTCCTCTGCTCTCCACCCTGAAACATCTCCTTGAGTGCCTGCAGCAGCTGCCGGTAGGAGAGGAGGGAATCTGGCAAAGCTGTGTGGATAAGGGGTGCACAGTGGAGCCCGGAAAGCAGAGGAATGTTAGAATTAATCCCCCTGCAGCAGGAGGAAGGGAGTGGAAGAGAAGCCAGCAGTGCTGCAGAGCAAGGCAGAAGAGGAACAGTGGGGATCTGTCCTTTTTTTTCATTCAACCCGCTGGTTGAAGAAAAAAAACTGAACCTGTATACCCTGTTTTATTTTTTATTTTTCAGGATAAGAACATTTTCTCCTTCTCTAAAAGAGGATTGGTGTCTGCAGTAAGGTAGTACATCTGTCCCTCCTGCTCAGCAGGTGCCTGGGTCCATTACAGGAGGGCTGGCTGTACTGCCTTCTCAGTGGCCCTGGGTGGGAGCATTGGTAATCATCTGTTACCTACTGAATAACCTGTAAAAAGGATATCTGAACCCAAGAACATAAATGTATTATATTAGGGGAGATATACTAAAACTGATGGACACAGAATCTAGTTCAGCTGTGCATAATAACCAATCAGCTTCTAACTTCAGCTTGTTCAATGAAGCTTTGACAATAAAACCCAGGAGATGATTGGTTACTACTTTGCATAGCTGCACCAGATTCTGTGTGCACCACTTTTAGTAAATCTCCCCTTATTGCATCTTACCAGTCTATACATGTGGTGGATGTGTTAAGCAAGGTATACATGGTCTGGCCGCAGACTGTTTAACAGAAGCTAAAGCTGGTCTAATAACTGCCTTCTGTCGACCAATACTGCTGGAAAACCAGCATTCGATTAGTGCTTTCAGCCAATGGCTGCAAGAGCTGATCTGTATATTCTAATAGTGGGGAGTCATCCCATGTAAAAATACAATAGCTCAGCGGGAAAGATCCCTGAATCACACATTGTTGTGTTGATGTGGAGATCTGTCCGTTTTTTTTCATTTAACCCGCTGGTTGAACAAAAAAACTGAACCTGTATACCCTGCTTTAGTTTTTATTTTTCAGGATAAGAACATTTTCAACTGAAGCTGAACTGAAATCACAAAGGCAATATTATTTGCATTCCAAGCTATCTTCTGTAAACTACTTATCCCCCCTATGTAATGAAGATGCAAAGAAGCAGACCTATTTGTAGTTTAAATCAGGGGAGCAGCTTATGGTTACAGTCATAGATTTGCAGAGTAAGGCGCTTCTAAGTGTAGTATGCCAGCAATTTTATTAAAAGGCAACGGTTAACACACTTACAGGATTACAGAGTAAACACTATGCTGGCCAACAGCTGCAGGAACCGAGAGTCTGGAGGAGCAAGATGGCTGCCACACTTCCTGAAGTTACATTACTATGGGAAACTGGGAAAAGGACATGTTAAAGGGGAAGTCTGGTATACAGCCGTAGAACCCTCTAGCGTGCTACTAGTATTAGTGCAGGCAAATTTAAGTTTATGACTCATTGTAAGTTTTGTGAGTTAGAAATTGGGTCAGGATTACTGCAGGTCAGGCTGGATGGCTCTACAGAAGCAGGTCTCTGGTACTTCCCCATAGATCTAGAAGCTGGGAGAAGCTTCTAGCCGTTAGTGGGCAGAGGCCAGGAGGTTCTGATCTGCATACTTGAGGGAACTTGGCCAATCCCCAGGCAGAATGTCCTGGCAGGGTGGTTAGGCCAGCCCTTAAATATGGAGGAGCCATGCCAGCAGGGGAGTCGGGTAGAAGATGGAGTGCTGAGGAGGCTGTCGGTGGCCCAGGAGGGGACCCCTGAGTCTGGGGGGCTCTGCCTCCAGACTGGGATCATGCTGGCTTGGGAAGATCCTATCAGCTTCACAGTTTGAGAAGGATTCTTGCCTAAGGAGCAGCAGGGAGCAAGGAGGACAGAGTGAGTACATCAGCACACCCAGGGATTCACAAGGGGAAAGTCTGCCATATGTAGCAAGATTTCTAAAGAACAGCGCTGTGTTTAATCCTTTTTAACCTATGCCCTGGGAGATCTTCGGAGCAGACAGGTGAGCTGGTAGTTCCTACAGGCAGTGGAGCTGGGAGCAGTTCTACAAAGGAGAGGAGATACTCCTGCATGCAGTTTACAACAGACTGTGCTATTTTTCTTTTTTTAAAGGGGGCTAAGAGCTCCTAGGCCTCAAGGGACTTTTTACCGCTGATCCTGAAGGACTGAAGGTGTCTAGGAGGGAGAGCAGTCTAGGATCCTTACTTTGTACAGAGGAAGTACTCATTGTTGCTGTCAAATTGGGCATCCCATAACCCCTCTACCCCATCCAAAGTTATCCATAATAAAACCAACAAAACAAGCTCAGGGACTGACTTCTTGTGTCTGGATGCAAGTGAAAAATGCTTGTTGCCTGGCCGTGCAGGAATAGGGGAGACAGCTACCAGCAGCAGTAGTGCTACACAGCATATATTTTTAAAGCAGTATAAAGGTGCCAGAAGCTCCACTTTGAACTATAGATTTAGGCCATTGTTCTTGCATGATTTAAATTATGTAAATTCATATGACTTTTTGCACGTACCACTGGTAGTTTTGCAGCTTGTCCAAGCTACTGTCACTTTTTCTAGACAGCTTGGTCTGCTTGCAAACATCAAGTAAAATGTAAATAAAGGTATGTGGAAGAATGAATTGATATACTGAATACTATCATTGTATGTATTTATTACATTTAGTTATCAGAGCACAGTATTTTTCACAATATGTGTCCTTTAACTGAATAAAGTTATATGGACATGTCAGATAAATTACACAGCAGGAACCCATTTCTATTGTTACTAGTAAATATCTGTCTATTCCATAATAGTTGGTAAAATTGCTGCAATTTCCACACAAGCAAGAAATGCTAAATTCTGTCTGCAGCCAAAACCTTTTTTTTTTCTACATAAAACACACTGACATTGACACTTACACTGACACGATAAAACTTTTTTTTTTCTAAAACAAATTGACACCAATGCCGCGTACACACGATCGCACATTCCGACAACAAAACCGTGGATTTTTTTCCGAAGGATGTTGTCTCAAACTTGTCTTGCATACACACGGTCACACAAATGTTGTTGGAAATTCCAAACGTCAAGAACGCGTTGGTGTACAAGACATACGACGAGCCGAGAAAAAGGAAGTTCAATAGCCAGTGCGGCTCCTGCTTGATTCTGAGCATGCGTTGACTTTTGTGCGTCGGACTTGTGTACACATGCTCTGAATTTCTGACAACAAGTTTTGTTGTGGGAAAATTTGAGAACCTGCTCTCAACCATTTGTTGGTGGAAAGTCCGACGGCAAATGTTCTATGGAGCCTACACACGGTTGGACTTTCCAACAACAAGCTCACATCCAACATTTGTTGTCGGAAAGTCCGCTCGTGTGTACGGGGCATAACTCTAAAGCCGCGTACACACGGGTGGACTTTTCAACCGGACTGGTCTGACAGAACGAATCCGTCGGACAATCTGACTGTATGTGGGCTTCATCGGACCTTCAGTGGAATTTTTATGTCGAAAATCAGATGGACTTTAGATTTGAAACATGTTTCAAATCTTTCCAACGGACTCAAGTTCAGTCGAAAAATCCGTTCGTCTGTATGCTGGTCCGACGGACAAAAAAGGACGCAAGGGCAGCTTTTGGCTACTGGCTATGAACTTCCCTATTCTAGTCCCTTCGTACGTCATCACGTTCAAACCAACGGACTTTCGAACAGACTTGCTGTTATTCCTTCGTATTTAGTACTAGTTAGTTTAGTCCTAGTTAGCTCCTCCACACTTCTTCCATCAGTCAGTGTAAAGCCCCGTGCACACTGGACAAATATCAGGCGGTATTGGCTGGTTATACAGAGGTTGAGTACAGCGCTGCGCTAGAGATGACAAACAGCAGCCAACACACCCGTAGACTCAGGATCAAAACTAACGATAAAAACTCAACAGTGTGGCGCTAGAATATACGTGAAAAAAATTTGTACAGTGAATACAAATCAAATATATTGGTATGAGCCAAAAAATTCAGTGAATTACAAGTTAATGAATAAAAGATATCAATCAATATACATGTATTGAACAAAGTGTAAAAAATGTGAAATATAAAGTCCAAATAAATGTGCAAACACAAGCAAAAAAAGTCTATGACAACGGTGAAAAAATAATAGTGGTGGTAAACAGGTATCTCCTGGGCATGCAGGGGGATGGTTCCGGACCGGCAACCTGGTAGGTAAATGAACCGTGGAGAAACCGGGAGTGCACAGAGAGTTAAAATCGGTGCTAGGACTATCACCAGAAACCAAGGAGGCTTACCAGAATCAGTGGCCTGAAATGGCGTATGCCAAACAGGTCAAAAAAGCTTGATGACCAACAGGTCTAGGCAAGTAATCTGGCCAGATGTCATCATACAGGGAGGGAAGGGGATCAGCACGGCTTCCTCAGCGATGGATACACCGTAAACCAGGTAAATGGTATGGATAACATGTGAGGAAAAAAACACTCACATAGCGTAATAACGTTTGAACTTGGATTTATTAAAATAAAAGGAAAACAAACTCACATTTTCAGAAGATAATAACGTTTGAACTTGGATTTATTAAAATAAAAGGAAAACAAACTCACATTTTCAGAAGATAAAAACAGCATATAGTCTTGTAGCGGTAGTTATGAGGGGTCCACCCAACATGTTTCAACTAAAAAGTCATCATCTGGGGTGTGGACCCCCTCATCCCACCGCTTTATATATAGATAAATGATAAATGATGACCCCCACTGGGAATGTCCGAAACCGGAAGTGCTTCTGACGATCTTTATTTCCGGTTTTGGGGGTATTGGTACATCTAATTAGGTTATATATGTAGATGGACGTCTGTATTTGGTTTGAATAAACCTAAGAGGGAAAAAAAGGGAAAAAAACGGCTTAGATTGAGGCCGGTAAATGATCCGGAACCAAGCCTCACTTTCGTTTCATCTTTGCCAAATAGGTGGAAGCGCAGTGACAGTACTGCGCTCCTCCCTCTAAACCAAGCCTCGTTGTCGTGTGTGTGATGACGTCACACGCAGATCACGGCAACGCCGGCAGTGCGCTCCACATTAAGCCAAGCCTCTCTATGGAAACACCTCTAAATAGATCGTATTCGGTCGCAACTCCCCAGGAGGTGGAGCCAGGCTAGGATACAGGACCGGAAGGACCGTTAAAGTGTCAGCAAAGGCAGACACATACAAACAAAATTTAATAAGAGGTATATAGAGGCTAAAATATGTGGAAATAAATAAAAGAGAGTAAAAATGTTTGGAAAAAATTAAAATTAAAATATAAAAATTTAATATAATTATTTAAATCAATGCAGAAAAAAAAAAAAAAATTATTTTTAATAAAAAATGTGAACAACCGGAACATATTTAACTACATGTGGGTATAAAGCTAAAACATAAGAGCTACCGGACACTACCAATAGGGGGCATCCGTACAATTCAGAGCGTACTTAGAACCCCAAAACATATACAGTAAAAAAATGATATAATATAAAAAAAAAAAAAAAAAATTATAATAATCAAAAAGACATGAATGACGTATGTTGAATTATACGTAATACTTAGAATGAAGAAAGGTTGAAAAAAATTAATTGTATCTATGCCTGGTTGATAAAGGAATTGATGTCCCATTCAACGTTAATACCTTGCGGAAAATGGGACCCCAACTCGTATATGCAATATGTCTCTAAACGAGAGACACCCCTAAGTGTCGACCCCCCCCGCCAAGGGGCCGTGTATTTGTCTATGATGAGGAACTGAGTGCCCTCAGGATTTCTGTCGTGAAATTCCCTGTAGTGTCTGGGAACTGTGTGTTTGGTACTACCTGCTTTAATTAAGTTGATATGTTCCGAGACACGTACAGTAAAAGATCTAATGGTACGGCCCACATATTGTTTCCCGCAGGGACAAGTTATCAAGTATACAATACCTGTGGTTGCACACGTACTAAATTGTTTAATTGTGTATGTGCGCCCAGTCACGGTAGAGGAAAAATCGTGACTGGTCCTTCTGCCACAGGTGTTATACTGGCAAACCAAACATCTTTTACAAGGATGGAAGCCTGTCCAATTATGAAAAAAAGATGTTTTTTTTGGTGGGTCTATGACGTTAGGAGCCAACTTGTTCCTAAGGGATGGAACGCCTCTGAAGACCACCTTGGGGGTCTCTGGTAGCAGTGGTCCTAGTATTTTGTCTGTTCTGAGGACATCCCAATGGTTTTCGAAAATCCTTTTAATGTGCTTGTGTTGCATAGAAAAGGACGTCAAGAATGACCATTTGAAATCATCATTGGGATTTTTGGGCTTATCTTGCAATAGTGTCTGGCGATCCACCTTATAGGCATTTTCAATTTCCCTGTCTAGATCGGGGAGATTGTATCCCTTTTCCAAAAACCGGTCCTTCAGCGTCCTAGCCTGGACCATGAAAGTATCACGGTCAGTGCAATTCCTGCGTAACCTCAAGAATTGACTCCGGGGGACTGATCGTATCCAGGAACTATGGTGACAGCTGTCGGTTGGTATATAGCCATTTCTGTCGGTGGATTTAAAATAAGTGCTAAATGTAAAACCTCCTTCTTTTCTGTCAATGACCAAATCTAAAAAATGAACAGAGGTGGTACTAGCCTCAAAAGTCAGGGAAATACCCCTATCATTTGTGTTTAGAGAAGCCATGAAGTCAACCAGATCATCATGGCTGCCTGTCCATAAGAGGAGGATGTCGTCTATGTACCGGGCCCACATCAGAAGATGTGGGTTCCCCATGGCATAGACGACATCCTCCTCCCACTTGGCCATGAACAAGTTGGCCAAGCTGGGGGCAAACTTAGCCCCCATTGCTACTCCTTTGTGTTGACGATAGTAATTACCGTCAAACCAGAAGTAATTGTGTTGTGTAGCAAACTCGATTAACTCCATGATAAAATTAATTTGGGGGGAAGCAAGGGTGGCGTCTCTATTTAGAAAACATTGTACCGCGTTCACACCTTGACGGTGCGGAATGCAGGTGTAAAGAGACGCCACATCTGCAGTGGCCATAATGAGGTCACCGGAGTAGGAAACATTAGATAGTAATCTTATCACGTCTTTAGTGTCCTTGAGGTAGGACGGCATTTTGAGTACAGACGGCTGAAGAAAGAAGTCTATGTACTTCCCAATCTTAGAAGTAACCGAGTCGATACCGCTAATTATGGGTCGACCTGGAGGGTGTAGGGGGTCTTTATGAACTTTGGGCAAATAATACATAACTGGAATACGTGGGGCTAAGGGAACTAAAAAAGATCTCTCCTTTTTGTTTAAAATACGAGATTCATAACCTTTATCTATTATTTTCTTCAATTCTCTCTTATACTCATATGTAGGATTGTTCGGTAGTTCTATATAGGTTTCACGGTCTCCTAAAATACGATACATTTCATCACAATAATCGGTTTTATTTAATAAAACGATGCCTCCGCCCTTATCGGCGGGGCGGATGACCAAGTTCTTGTTATCACAAAGAGTTTTAAAGCCCACTGAGGGCAAAGGATTGTGAAATTTACGCTTGAGTGGAATTTTTGCTAAATCTCTTATCACCAATTCTTTGAACATATTGATGGCTGGTGGGGGTTGTGTTGGGGGGCTGAAGAGGGAGGGGTTAGATAAACCAGAATGTACAGTGCCAGACGTTGCCGCCCTGGCTATATTTCTGGTTGGGTTCGAGATAATATATCTTTGAACATTCATTTTTCTAATAAATTTATGAATGTCAATGAACGTAGCAAATTTATTCAATTTGTGTGGGGGGGCAAACTTGAGCCCCTTATTCAAAACACTCTTCTCCTCCTGTGTGAGAACAGTGTCACTCAAATTAAATACACCCTGACACATTAAGTTCTTTTTCGTTTTTCGTCTCTGGACCCTCCTCCCTCCTCTGGTCCCTCTCTTGTTTCCGGACCTCTTTTTTTGTTCAGAGTGTCCTCGCGAAAACCCCGGGTAGCACGCGGGTCTGAATAGGGTTGTTTATAAAGAGATGGATCATAACCGGCATTGGGGAACGGACAGACATTCTCACTCTGATGATCCCGTAATGGGGAATATCTATTGTAGGTGGAAATTGGTGGATGTCTGTAATATGGTGTATTAGGGTAGTAAGGAGGGTGGCGGTAGGGAGAATCATGATAACGGACCGGGGACCCACGATGATATGAGTTCTCACGTTCGCGGTATTGGTAGTCGTAACCCTGTTGGTCACCCCTGTTACCACCTCTTCCTCTGCCTCTAGAGTGATGTCCTCTACCTCTATGCTGGTTTCTGGGGGTATGGGGCTGTCGTCCCATATGTGGAGGGGGACCACCATAGGGTCGCCCTTTATCTGTATCGGATTTGGGGCGAACCAAAGGTTCAGTGGAAGGGGCAGTAATGCCCTCATTGAGGGTATCGGTCTCCATTGTGGTCTGTGAAATAGATCCTACAATGGATTTCTGCCATCCAAATACCTTTCCCGCCTTATAGTCCCCAATGTCTCGGGAGTATTTTTTATGTTTTTTGGTTTTTTGTTCCTTATCCTCCTTTACAAGATGTGCCTGTAGGTTTGAGGACAGAGTGTTATATTCAACAGAGTTTTTGTAAACAAGTAATTTATCTTTAAGTTCCTTGATTTCCTGGTCCAATTTAGAAAGACGAATACGCTTCCTATTGATGAGAAAATCGAGGAACTTAATCCCGGCGTCATTAAAATATTTGAACCAGGAATCGAGTTCGACCTCCCCCTGTTGGGGTTGAACTTCCCATCTGAGACTACGTGGGATCATGCCTTCTGATACGTATTGCTCTAAAAAAACCAAGTCCCATTGTAGATGGAGTTCAGAGACCATAACATTCTTTAGCCTCATAAATAATCCTCCGATTTCTGTGTCATTGGAGGTGACAACGAATACACCTTCAGTATTAACTACCCGAGATGCACGGTATTCAAAAACATCCATGCTTATGTGGAGTGATAGGCGCTGCAGCTATACTAGATGTCAATTACAAAAATGGATATACAGAGGTTGAGTACAGCGCTGCGCTAGAGATGACAAACAGCAGCCAACACACCCGTAGACTCAGGATCAAAACTAACGATAAAAACTCAACAGTGTGGCGCTAGAATATACGTGAAAAAAATTTGTACAGTGAATACAAATCAAATATATTGGTATGAGCCAAAAAATTCCGTGAATTACAAGTTAATGAATAAAAGATATCAATCAATATACATGTATTGAACAAAGTGTAAAAAATGTGAAATATAAAGTCCAAATAAATGTGCAAACACAAGCAAAAAAAGTCTATGACAACGGTGAAAAAATAATAGTGGTGGTAAACAGGTATCTCCTGGGCATGCAGGGGGATGGTTCCGGACCGGCAACCTGGTAGGTAAATGAACCGTGGAGAAACCAGGAGTGCACAGAGAGTTGAAATCAGTGCTAGGACTATCACCAGAAACCAAGGAGGCTTACCAGAATCAGTGGCCTGAAATGGCGTATGCCAAACAGGTCAAAAAAGCTTGATGACCAACAGGTCTAGGCAAGTAATCTGGCCAGATGTCATCATACAGGGAGGGAAGGGGATCAGCACGGCTTCCTCAGCGATGGATACACCGTAAACCAGGTAAATGGTATGGATAACATGTGAGGAAAAAAACACTCACATAGCGTAATAACGTTTGAACTTGGATTTATTAAAATAAAAGGAAAACAAACTCACATTTTCAGAAGATAAAAACAGCATATAGTCTTGTAGCGGTAGTTATGAGGGGTCCACCCAACATGTTTCAACTAAAAAGTCATCATCTGGGGTGTGGACCCCCTCATCCCACCGCTTTATATATAGATAAATGATAAATGATGACCCCCACTGGGAATGTCCGAAACCGGAAGTGCTTCTGACGATCTTTATTTCCGGTTTTGGGGGTATTGGTACATCTAATTAGGTTATATATGTAGATGGACGTCTGTATTTGGTTTGAATAAACCTAAGATAAACAGTAAAAAGGAATAAGAGGGAAAAAAACGGCTTAGATTGAGGCCGGTAAATGATCCGGAACCAAGCCTCACTTTCGTTTCATCTTTGCCAAATAGGTGGAAGCGCAGTGACAGTACTGCGCTCCTCCCTCTAAACCAAGCCTCGTTGTCGTGTGTGTGATGACGTCACACGCAGATCACGGCAACGCCGGCAGTGCGCTCCACATTAAGCCAAGCCTCTCTATGGAAACACCTCTAAATAGATCGTATTCGGTCGCAACTCCCCAGGAGGTGGAGCCAGGCTAGGATACAGGACCGGAAGGACCGTTAAAGTGTCAGCAAAGGCAGACACATACAAACAAAACTTAATAAGAGGTATATAGAGGCTAAAATATGTGGAAATAAATAAAAGAGAGTAAAAATGTTTGGAAAAAATTAAAATTAAAATATAAAAATTTAATATAATTATTTAAATCAATGCAGAAAAAAAAAAAATTTATTTTTAATAAAAAATGTGAACAACCGGAACGTATTTAACTACATGTGGGTATAAAGCTAAAACATAAGAGCTACCGGACACTACCAATAGGGGGCATCCGTACAATTCAGAGCGTACTTAGAACCCCAAAACATATACAGTAAAAAAATGATATAAAAAAAAAAAAAAAAATTATAATAATCAAAAAGACATGAATGACGTATGTTGAATTATACGTAATACTTAGAATGAAGAAAGGTTGAAAAAAATTAATTGTATCTATGCCTGGTTGATAAAGGAATTGATGTCCCATTCAACGTTAATACCTTGCGGAAAATGGGACCCCAACTCGTATATCCAATATGTCTCTAAACGAGAGACACCCCTAAGTGTCGACCCCCCCCGCCAAGGGGCCGTGTATTTGTCTATGATGAGGAACTGAGTGCCCTCAGGATTTCTGTCGTGAAATTCCCTGTAGTGTCTGGGAACTGTGTGTTTGGTACTACCTGCTTTAATTAAGTTGATATGTTCCGAGACACGTACAGTAAAAGATCTAATGGTACGGCCCACATATTGTTTCCCGCAGGGACAAGTTATCAAGTATACAATACCTGTGGTTGCACACGTACTAAATTGTTTAATTGTGTATGTGCGCCCAGTCACGGTAGAGGAAAAATCGTGACTGGTCCTTCTGCCACAGGTGTTATACTGGCAAACCAAACATCTTTTACAAGGATGGAAGCCTGTCCAATTATGAAAAAAAGATGGTTTTTTTGGTGGGTCTATGACGTTAGGAGCCAACTTGTTCCTAAGGGATGGAACGCCTCTGAAGACCACCTTGGGGGTCTCTGGTAGCAGTGGTCCTAGTATTTTGTCTGTTCTGAGGACATCCCAATGGTTTTCGAAAATCCTTTTAATGTGCTTGTGTTGCATAGAAAAGGACGTCAAGTATGACCATTTGAAATCATCATTGGGATGTTTGGGCTTATCTTGCAATAGTGTCTGGCGATCCACCTTATAGGCATTTTCAATTTCCCTGTCTAGATCGGGGAGATTGTATCCCTTTTCCAAAAACCGGTCCTTCAGCGTCCTAGCCTGGACCATGAAAGTATCACGGTCAGTGCAATTCCTGCGTAACCTCAAGAATTGACTCCGGGGGACTGATCGTATCCAGGAACTATGGTGACAGCTGTCGGTTGGTATATAGCCATTTCTGTCGGTGGATTTAAAATAAGTGCTAAATGTAAAACCTCCTTCTTTTCTGTCAATGACCAAATCTAAAAAATGAACAGAGGTGGTACTAGCCTCAAAAGTCAGGGAAATACCCCTATCATTTGTGTTTAGAGAAGCCATGAAGTCAACCAGATCATCATGGCTGCCTGTCCATAAGAGGAGGATGTCGTCTATGTACCGGGCCCACATCAGAAGATGTGGGTTCCCCATGGCATAGACGACATCCTCCTCCCACTTGGCCATGAACAAGTTGGCCAAGCTGGGGGCAAACTTAGCCCCCATTGCTACTCCTTTGTGTTGACGATAGTAATTACTGTCAAACCAGAAGTAATTGTGTTGTGTAGCAAACTCGATTAACTCCATGATAAAATTAATTTGGGGGGAAGCAAGGGTGGCGTCTCTATTTAGAAAACATTGTACCGCGTTCACACCTTGACGGTGCGGAATGCAGGTGTAAAGAGACGCCACATCTGCAGTGGCCATAATGAGGTCACCGGAGTAGGAAACATTAGATAGTAATCTTATCACGTCTTTAGTGTCCTTGAGGTAGGACGGCATTTTGAGTACAGACGGCTGAAGAAAGAAGTCTATGTACTTCCCAATCTTAGAAGTAACCGAGTCGATACCGCTAATTATGGGTCGACCTGGAGGGTGTAGGGGGTCTTTATGAACTTTGGGCAAATAATACATAACTGGAATACGTGGGGCTAAGGGAACTAAAAAAGATCTCTCCTTTTTGTTTAAAATACGAGATTCATAACCTTTATCTATTATGTGTGCGTGTCCTCGCGAAAACCCCGGGTAGCACGCGGGTCTGAATAGGGTTGTTTATAAAGAGATGGATCATAACCGGCATTGGGGAACGGACAGACATTCTCATTGTGATGATCCCGTAACGGGGAATATCTATTGTAGGTGGAAATTGGTGGATGTCTGTAATATGGTGTATTAGGGTAGTAAGGAGGGTGGCGGTAGGGAGAATCATGATAACGGACCGGGGACCCACGATGATATGAGTTCTCACGTTCGCGGTATTGGTAGTCGTAACCCTGTTGGTCACCCCTGTTGCCACCTCTTCCTCTGCCTCTAGAGTGATGTCCTCTACCTCTATGCTGGCTTCTGGGGGTATGGGGCTGTCGTCCCATATGTGGAGGGGGACCACCATAGGGTCACCATTTATCTGTATCGGATTTGGGGCGAACCAAAGGTTCAGTGGAAGGGGCAGTAATGCCCTCATTGAGGGTATCGGTCTCCATTGTGGTCTGTGAAATAGATCCTACAATGGATTTCTGCCATCCAAATACCTTTCCCGCCTTATAGTCCCCAATGTCTCGGGAGTATTTTTTATGTTTTTTGGTTTTTTGTTCCTTATCCTCCTTTACAAGATGTGCCTGTAGGTTTGAGGACAGAGGGTGTGTTGGCTGCTGTTTGTCATCTCTAGCGCAGCGCTGTACTCAACCTCTGTATATCCATTTTTGTAATTGACATCTAGTATAGCTGCAGCGCCTATCACTCCACATAAGCATGGATGTTTTTGAATACCGTGCATCTCGGGTAGTTAATACTGAAGGTGTATTCGTTGTCACCTCCAATGACACAGAAATCGGAGGATTATTTATGAGGCTAAAGAATGTTATGGTCTCTGAACTCCATCTACAATGGGACTTGGTTTTTTTAGAGCAATACGTATCAGATGGCATGATCCCACGTAGTCTCAGATGGGAAGTTCAACCCCAACAGGGGGAGGTCGAACTCGATTCCTGGTTCAAATATTTTAATGACGCCGGGATTAAGTTCCTCGATTTTCTCATCAATAGGAAGCGTATTCGTCTTTCTAAATTGGACCAGGAAATCAAGGAACTTAAAGATAAATTACTTGTTTACAAAAACTCTGTTGAATATAACACTCTGTCCTCAAACCTACAGGCACATCTTGTAAAGGAGGATAAGGAACAAAAAACCAAAAAACATAAAAAATACTCCCGAGACATTGGGGACTATAAGGCGGGAAAGGTATTTGGATGGCAGAAATCCATTGTAGGATCTATTTCACAGACCACAATGGAGACCGATACCCTCAATGAGGGCATTACTGCCCCTTCCACTGAACCTTTGGTTCGCCCCAAATCCGATACAGATAAAGGGTGACCCTATGGTGGTCCCCCTCCACATATGGGACGACAGCCCCATACCCCCAGAAACCAGCATAGAGGTAGAGGACATCACTCTAGAGGCAGAGGAAGAGGTGGTAACAGGGGTGACCAACAGGGTTACGTCTACCAATACCGCGAACGTGAGAACTCATATCATCGTGGGTCCCCGGTCCGTTATCATGATTCTCCCTACCGCCACCCTCCTTACTACCCTAATACACCATATTACAGACATCCACCAATTTCCACCTACAATAGATATTCCCGTTACGGGATCATCACAATGAGAATGTCTGTCCGTTCCCCAATGCCGGTTATGATCCATCTCTTTATAAACAACCCTATTCAGACCCGCGTGCTACCCGGGGTTTTCGCAAGGACACTCTGAACAAAAAAAGAGGTCCGGAAACAAGAGAGGGACCAGAGGAGGGAGGAGGGTCCAGAGACGAAAAACGAAAAAGAACTTAATGTGTCAGGGTGTATTTAATTTGAGTGACACTTTTCTCACACAGGAGGAGAAGAGTGTTTTGAATAAGGGGCTCAAGTTTGCCCCCCCACACAAATTGAATAAATTTGCTACGTTCATTGACATTCATAAATTTATTAGAAAAATTAATGTTCAAAGATATATTATCTCGAACCCAACCAGAAATATAGCCAGGGCGGCAACGTCTGGCACTGTACATTCTGGTTTATCTAACCCCTCCCTCTTCAGCCCCCCAACACAACCCCCACCAGCCATCAATATGTTCAAAGAATTGGTGATAAGAGATTTAGCAAAAATTCCACTCAAGCGTAAATTTCACAATCCTTTGCCCTCAGTGGGCTTGAAAACTCTTTGTGATAACAAGAACTTGGTCATCCGCCCCGCCGATAAGGGCGGAGGCATCGTTTTATTAAATAAAACCGATTATTGTGATGAAATGTATCGTATTTTAGGAGACCGTGAAACCTATATAGAACTACCGAACAATCCTACATATGAGTATAAGAGAGAATTGAAGAAAATAATAGATAAAGGTTATGAATCTCGTATTTTAAACAAAAAGGAGAGATCTTTTTTAGTTCCCTTAGCCCCACGTATTCCAGTTATGTATTATTTGCCCAAAGTTCATAAAGACCCCCTACACCCTCCAGGTCGACCCATAATTAGCGGTATCGACTCGGTTACTTCTAAGATTGGGAAGTACATAGACTTCTTTCTTCAGCCGTCTGTACTCAAAATGCCGTCCTACCTCAAGGACACTAAAGACGTGATAAGATTACTATCTAATGTTTCCTACTCCGGTGACCTCATTATGGCCACTGCAGATGTGGCGTCTCTTTACACCTGCATTCCGCACCATCAAGGTGTGAACGCGGTACAATGTTTTCTAAATAGAGACGCCACCCTTGCTTCCCCCCAAATTAATTTTATCATGGAGTTAATCGAGTTTGCTACACAACACAATTACTTCTGGTTTGACGGTAATTACTATCGTCAACACAAAGGAGTAGCAATGGGGGCTAAGTTTGCCCCCAGCTTGGCCAACTTGTTCATGGCCAAGTGGGAGGAGGATGTCGTCTATGCCATGGGGAACCCACATCTTCTGATGTGGGCCCGGTACATAGACGACATCCTCCTCTTATGGACAGGCAGCCATGATGATCTGGTTGACTTCATGGCTTCTCTAAACACAAATGATAGGGGTATTTCCCTGACTTTTGAGGCTAGTACCACCTCTGTTCATTTTCTAGATTTGGTCATTGACAGAAAAGAAGGAGGTTTTACATTTAGCACTTATTTTAAATCCACCGACAGAAATGGCTATATACCAACCGACAGCTGTCACCATAGTTCCTGGATACGATCAGTCCCCCGGAGTCAATTCTTGAGGTTACGCAGGAATTGCACTGACCGTGATACTTTCATGGTCCAGGCTAGGACGCTGAAGGACCGGTTTTTGGAAAAGGGATACAATCTCCCCGATCTAGACAGGGAAATTGAAAATGCCTATAAGGTGGATCACCAGACACTATTGCAAGATAAGCCCAAACATCCCAATGATGATTTCAAATGGTCATTCTTGACGTCCTTTTCTATGCAACACAAGCACATTAAAAGGATTTTCGAAAACCATTGGGATGTCCTCAGAACAGACAAAATACTAGGACCACTGCTACCAGAGACCCCCAAGGTGGTCTTCAGAGGCGTTCCATCCCTTAGGAACAAGTTGGCTCCTAACGTCATAGACCCACCAAAAAAACCATCTTTTTTTCATAATTGGACAGGCTTCCATCCTTGTAAAAGATGTTTGGTTTGCCAGTATAACACCTGTGGCAGAAGGACCAGTCACGATTTTTCCTCTACCGTGACTGGGCGCACATACACAATTAAACAATTTAGTACGTGTGCAACCACAGGTATTGTATACTTGATAACTTGTCCTTGCGGGAAACAATATGTGGGCCGTACCATTAGATCTTTTACTGTACGTGTCTCGGAACATATCAACTTAATTAAAGCAGGTAGTACCAAACACACAGTTCCCAGACACTACAGGGAATTTCACGACAGAAATCCTGAGGGCACTCAGTTCCTCATCATAGACAAATACACGGCCCCTTGGCGGGGGGGGTCGACACTTAGGGGTGTCTCTCGTTTAGAGACATATTGGATATACGAGTTGGGGTCCCATTTTCCGCAAGGTATTAACGTTGAATGGGACATTAATTCCTTTATCAACCAGGCATAGATACAATTAATTTTTTTCAACCTTTCTTCATTCTAAGTATTACGTATAATTCAACATACGTCATTCATGTCTTTTTGATTATTATAATTTTTTTTTTTTTTTATATTATATCATTTTTTTACTGTATATGTTTTGGGGTTCTAAGTACGCTCTGAATTGTACGGATGCCCCCTATTGGTAGTGTCCGGTAGCTCTTATGTTTTAGCTTTATACCCACATGTAGTTAAATACGTTCCGGTTGTTCACATTTTTTATTAAAAATAAAATTTTTTTTTTTTTTCTGCATTGATTTAAATAATTATATTAAATTTTTATATTTTAATTTTAATTTTTTCCAAACATTTTTACTCTCTTTTATTTATTTCCACATATTTTAGCCTCTATATACCTCTTATTAAGTTTTGTTTGTATGTGTCTGCCTTTGCTGACACTTTAACGGTCCTTCCGGTCCTGTATCCTAGCCTGGCTCCACCTCCTGGGGAGTTGCGACCGAATACGATCTATTTAGAGGTGTTTCCATAGAGAGGCTTGGCTTAATGTGGAGCGCACTGCCGGCGTTGCCGTGATCTGCGTGTGACGTTATCACACACACGACAACGAGGCTTGGTTTAGAGGGAGGAGCGCAGTACTGTCACTGCGCTTCCACCTATTTGGCAAAGATGAAACGAAAGTGAGGCTTGGTTCCGGATCATTTACCGGCCTCAATCTAAGCCGTTTTTTTCCCTCTTATTCCTTTTTACTGTTTATCTTAGGTTTATTCAAACCAAATACAGACGTCCATCTACATATATAACCTAATTAGATGTACCAATACCCCCAAAACCGGAAATAAAGATCGTCAGAAGCACTTCCGGTTTCGGACATTCCCAGTGGGGGTCATCATTTATCATTTATCTATATATAAAGCGGTGGGATGAGGGGTCCACACCCCAGATGATGACTTTTTAGTTGAAACATGTTGGGTGGACCCCTCATAACTACCGCTACAAGACTATATGCTGTTTTTATCTTCTGAAAATGTGAGTTTGTTTTCCTTTTATTTTAATAAATCCAAGTTCAAACGTTATTACGCTATGTGAGTGTTTTTTTCCTCACATGTTATCCATACCATTTACCTGGTTTACGGTGTATCCATCGCTGAGGAAGCCGCGCTGATCCCCTTCCCTCCCTGTATGATGACATCTGGCCAGATTACTTGCCTAGACCTGTTGGTCATCAAGCTTTTTTGACCTGTTTGGCATACGCCATTTCAGGCCACTGATTCTGGTAAGCCTCCTTGGTTTCTGGTGATAGTCCTAGCACCGATTTCAACTCTCTGTGCACTCCCGGTTTCTCCACGGTTCATTTACCTACCAGGTTGCCGGTCCGGAACCATCCCCCTGCATGCCCAGGAGATACCTGTTTACCACCACTATTATTTTTTCACCGTTGTCATAGACTTTTTTTGCTTGTGTTTGCACATTTATTTGGACTTTATATTTCACATTTTTTACACTTTGTTCAATACATGTATATTGATTGATATCTTTTATTCATTAACATAATTCACTGAATTTTTTGGCTCATACCAATATATTTGATTTGTATTCACTGTACAAATTTTTTTCACGTATATTCTAGCGCCACACTGTTGAGTTTTTATCGTTGGTATTGGCTGGTTCAATAGAAACTGGCCAACATTCGGCCCGTGTGAACGGCAGCCTGCCTGACAGAAATCAGCCAAACGTTCAGCTTCTGTCAAAGGGGCATGACTGAAAAAGGTCTGCCAATCGGCATCCAGTCAGCGCTGGCAGCCGATGTCAGAACACAATAGCTCAGCGGGTAGATCACTGTACTAACATTGGATTTTTAGTACAGGATCTCCTCCCGAGCTCCTCCATTTTTTTTTGTTCAGCCCACTGGGATGAATGAGAAAGAAAATGATACTAGGCTTTAGTTATTTACAATGGCAGGGCCAGGGAATGTCATTATCTTCTTACACTTCAAAAGAATGGAAAATCTTCCTCTGTACTGCAATTAGCTGAAGTTGGACAGTTGAAGTTGAAGCTGAAGTTGGATTCAATTTTTGTGTCTTATTGAAAAGTTAAGCTGTCTCTGAATGGTAAGAAGGGAAAGTGACAGGGGACCCTAGATGATAGATATGTTACTAACTAGATTAGAGTGCCAGTAATATCATAAAAAATATGCCAAATAAAACCTCATATAACAGATACATTAAAGTGCAAAGTTCTGAAAAAATGAATTGTAAACCAATAATAGTTAAAAGTCCTTTAAACAGTCCATATACTCTTCAGTGAAGTATCTTCAATTAACGTATTGTGAAAAAAACCTTCACCACTTGGCAGTGTATCCAAAACACACAACCAATGTGCTCAATTAGGATGTCCTACTCACCAGACAACCATCAAATCTTGGGGCTTGCTTGGATGTTCTTAGGGAATAGGGATATATCAGGAGACTTGAATTTATGCATCCTCCCCTCCACCATTGTGACCCATTGAAAATAAGAGAGGGAGGGAACCAATAGCGTAATATCAGATTCCAGGTTAATTTGTCAAAGCTTAATTGAACAAGCTGAAGTTAGATGCTGATTGGCTTCCATGCACAGCTGCACCAGATTTTGCATTCTCCAGTTTAAGTAAATCAACCCCACTGGGTCTAAGGAAGATTTTCAAAAGCAGCATTTGAAACAAAACACTAACCTAGATCAAGCCATTGACTGGGGGCATGCTGGGTCGATGACGTCACAAGGGGGCGGGGTCATCCAGGGACATTATTGGGTGGCCCCGCCCCTTAGTTATTTAAAAACCGGGTGGGAGCATTTTTTAATTTTTGTTTTTTAATAAAAAATAAAACTTGTCAAAAACTATCTACTGTGTTTTTTTTATGCGGATTTCGATAATTCCCCTGCCTGCAGACCCTCACAACCGCCAGCCAGGGTTGTGGGTAAGAGGCCCTTGTCCCCATCAACATGGGGACATGGGGACAAGGTGCTTTAGGGGGGCAGAGCCCCAAAGCAACCCTCATGTTGAGGGTATGTGGCCTGGTATGGTTCAGGAGGGGGGACTCGCTTGTCCCCACCCCTTTCCTGACCTGCCGGGCTGCATGCTTTGATAAGGGTCTGATATGGATTTTTGGGGGAACCCCATGCCATTTGTGTCGGTTAAGGATGTGGCAGCCCACTCCTTAGCAACCAGCTATTCTTCAAATAGAATTCGTATTGGGGAGGAGTCTAGTAATGGCGCCGACTAGGTGCTCGCCGTAGGAGCTCCCGGCCTCCAATCCTCTCCAAATGGCGCAACAATAATCTCCTCTTACTCCCCGTACTGCTTGATTCCCCTACTAAGGCCCCGATAGCAGTCTGCATGTATCTCTGACTTACGCGGCTATACCTGGTGCGAGCTACTCCCGGCGGGGCTAGAGTGGCTTTGGACGAGGGAGATTGCTGCCTCTTCATCTGCAGGTGCCCTGACATCTATCCCGCTGCTGCGGGGGGGCGTCTCTTGGTCCTCGAGGTGCGATGTGGAAGGTGAGGACATGGGGCAACTTGTGGAGGTCGAGGAGCTCTGAGCTTGGTCTGGAGCCGCCTCCCCTCCCTCCTCTTTTGTCAATCGGTGAGTGGAGTTCGGAGATACCCAGCGGGACTCGGAGACCAGGTAAGGAGGCGGAGGTGATTCAGCTGTTCGAAGGAAATCAGAGGAAACTGCCAGAAGGCGGGCGAGAGCCGAAGGATAGCCGAGCAGAGCCGAGTAGGGCCAAGGGGCGGGGTGCCTGTTAAGCGCCAGCCGCGCTGAGAAATTTAGAACTGGAGGGATCTGGGGGACAAGGATGAGGTCCCCCTCTCCCCCTTAAAAATGTTTTTTCTCTTTCTTGTATATGCCTGTACAAAAGTCTTAAATAAGTAAAATGGAAAGAAGAACCCTACAGAAAAAAACGGAGATATAAAACTGCTAAAATTGTACAAATTGTTAATATTATATATACTGAAGGAACCAGTAAGTGATGGTCTAGAGAAATTGCATTTGTCTGGGATACCCTTACTTTTCTTCTTTTTTTTCTGTTTATTTTGTTTTCTCTGGGTTTAAAATAATAATAATAAAAAAATGTTCTCGTCTTTCTTTTGAGGGAGATTGAGAGAGGTGAGAGGAAGAGGGGGAAGAGATGAGGGGTAAGTCGGCAAGAGGAGGTGGAGCAGTGGCCAAATCACCCCCTGCTAGCCTAAGCCCTAATTCTGGTCCTATGAACAAATATATAACTCAAGGAGGGGATGGTGAGAGGCAAACTATAGAAAATCAACAAAGTACCAAGGGATGCCAAATGGAGAATAAAAAAAAGGAGAAAAAGGGCTAGAATAAAACACCGATAGAAATTGATACACTCTCAAAATTCAGAATAGAACAAGACCCTGAATTAGACTTAGGAGTAGGGATGAGCCGAACACCCCCCGGTTCGGTTCGCACCAGAACCCGCGAACGGACCGAAAGTTCGCACGAACGTTAGAACCCCATTGACGTCTATGGGACTCGAACGTTCGAAATCAAAAGTGCTCATTTTAAAGGCTAATTTGCATGGTATTGTCCTAAAAAGGGTTTGGGGACCCGGGTCCTACCCCAGGGGACATGTATCAATGCAAAAAAAACTTTTAAAAACGGCCGTTTTTTCGGGAGCAGTGATTTTAATGATGCTTAAAGTAAAAAAAAAAAAAGTGAAATATTCCCTTAAATATCGTACCTGGGGGGTGTCTATAGTATGCCTGTAAAGTGACGCGTGTTTCCCATGTTTAGAACAGTCCCTGCACCAAATGTCATTTTTAAAGGAAAAAATCTCATTTAAAACTGCTTGCGGGTTTAATTTCATGTCGGGTCATGGCAATATGGATGAAAATCAGTGAGACAAACGGCATGGGTACCCCCCAGTCCATTACCAGGCCCTTTGGGTCTTGTATGGATATTAAGGGGAACCCCGCACCCAAATTAAAATAAGGAAAGGTGTGGGGCCACCAGGCCCTATATACTCTGAACAGCAGTATACAGGCGGTGCAAACAAGACAGGGACTGTAGGTTTGTTGTTAAGTAGAATCTCTTTGTAATTTTGAACATTTTTAACGTGTTTAGCTCCAGCCAAAAAATCTTTTCTAAGCTTTTTGGAAAACATAGGGAAGGGTTATCACCCCTGTGACATTTGTTTTGCTGTCTTTCCTCCTCTTCAGAAGATTTCACCTCACTTTTTTGTCCCAATGAAAAATGTTTTTTGAAAATTTGGGTTTTTTTGTGGAACAAGGATTGGAAAGCATCAGTGGAAAGGAGAAATTGTTTTCCCATATTAACTCTTACAGGAGAGAATTTCCCTTCCTAGGGGTAGATTTCATCTCACTTCCTGTTGTCTCCTTCCGTTTGCAAGTAGGAGTCGTTTGTAAGTTAGATGTTTGAAAGTAGGGTCCTGCCCTATATACTCAGCAGAAATTTGGGCCTTAGGTGTTGCTGTGGCCACAACACTGTAAGCCCTCACAGGGCCCTGCTGTGAAATATTAGATCAAGAATTGTAATTACATGCCCCTGTTGAACAGGAGCTGAAAAATTAGGCCTTAGGCACTGGTGCTGGTGCCACAACACTGCAACCCCTCACAGACACTCTAGTTGGAACGCAGGAACGAGCCCTGCTGCAAAGTATTGCTTCAAAAATTGTAATTACACGCCCCTGTTAGACAGGGGCAGAAAAATTGGGCCTTAGGCACTGGTGCTGGTGCCACAACACTGCAACCCCTCACAGACACTCTAGTTGGAACGCAGGAACGAGCCCTGCTGCAAAGTATTGCATCAAAAATTGTAATTACACGCCCCTGTTAGACAGGGGCAGAAAAATTGGGCCTTAGGCACTGGTGCTGGTGCCACAACACTGCAACCCCTCACAGACACTCTAGTTGGAACGCAGGAACGAGCCCTGCTGCAAAGTATTGCATCAAAAATTGTAATTACACGCCCCTGTTAGACAGGGGCAGAAAAATTGGGCCTTAGGCACTGGTGCTGGTGCCACAACACTGCAACCCCTCACAGACACTCTAGTTGGAATGCAGGAACGAGCCCTGCTGCAAAGTATTACATCAAAAATTGTAATTACACGCCCCTGTTAAACAGGGGCTGAAAAATTGTGCCTTAGGCACTGGTGGTGGCGCCCAGAACCAAAAATGTTCTTACAAGCTATCAGCGTGATGATTGAGGAGGAAGAGGATAATTACTCAGGGATAGTCACTCAGCATCAGCATAGGCAGTCTTTGAAGGGATCTGAGATTTCAAAAAAAATTATTCGGTTACATCAGCATCAGGTGCTTGGTAGCTGGTGGTGATCCAAGACTCATTCATTTTTATGAAGGTCAGCCGATCGACCGAGTCGGTGGACAGACGCACCCTGTGATCGGTTACCACGCCTCCAGCAGCACTGAATGTGCGTTCCGAAAGAACGCTGGATGCAGGACAGGCCAGTAGCTCAATTGCATACTGTGCAAGCTCTGGCCAGTGATCCATCCTCAAGACCCAGTAACCCAGAGGATTTTCGGTGGGAAAGGTGTCCAAGTCTGATCTTGCCCCTAGGTATTCCTGCACCATGTAAAACAGACGCTGGCGATGGTTGCTGGAACCGATCATACCTTGGGGCTGCGGACCAAAAAATTGTCTGAACGCATCGGTCAGACGGCCACCTTCTCCACCGCTCCTTCTTTGACTGACCGAAGCCTCAGCAACACGTTGTCCAGAAACAGGAGTTTGTAACCTCCCAGTCTCTGGGAACGCGTTGCACAGACCTTTCTGCAAGGCCTCCCGAAGATGTTTCATCCTCTGCTCCCTCTGCGATGGCAAGATAAGGTCCGCAACCTTACCCTTGCAACGTGGATCAAGGAGGGTTGCCAGCCAGTATTGGTCCTTCTCCTTGATACCACGAATACGAGGATCCTTACGCAGGCTTTGCAGGATCAGGGAGGCCATGCAGCGTAGGTTTGCTGAGGCATTCGGTCCGGAGTCCTCTGGGTCACTAAGAACGACATGGTCCGCAGCCACCTCCTCCCAGCCACGTACAAGTCCATGTGTTTCTTGGGACTGATCCCTTAAAGACTGCTGCTGATGCTGAGTGCCAGGCTCCACCTCCATACTGACACAATCTTCCTCCTCCTCCTCTTCCTCCTCGTCCTCTTCCTGTGTGATCGGCGGGCACGCAGGAACACTGTCTGGATAAAGGGGGCCTTGAGAGCTAAGGAAGTCCTCCTCTTCCTGCCTCTGTTCTGCCTCAAGTGCCCTGTCCATTATTCCACGCAGCGTGTGCTCCAACAGGTGGACAAGGGGGACAGTGTCACTGATGCATGCACTGTCACTGCTCACCATCCTCGTGGCCTCCTCGAATGGTGACAGGACAGTGCATGCATCCCTGATCATGGCCCACTGGCGTGGGGAAAAAAAACCAAGCTCCCCTGACCCTGTCCTGGTGCCATAGTCGCACAGGTACTCATTGATGGCCCTCTGCTGCGTGTGCAGCCGCTGCAGCATGGCCAACGTTGAGTTCCACCTGGTGGGCATGTCACAGATTAGGCGGTTCTTGGGCAGGTTAAACTCCTTTTGGAGGTCCGTCAGCCGAGCACTGGCATTATATGACCGGCGGAAATGCACACAGACTTTCCTGGCCTGCCTCAGGACATCCTGTAAGCCCGGGTACCTGCCCAAGAACCGCTGCACCACCAAGTTAAGGACGTGAGCCAAACAGGGCACATGGGTCATTTGTCCCTGTCGGAGGGCAGAGAGGAGGTTGGTGCCGTTGTCGCAAACCACCATTCCTGCCTTAAGTTGGCGTGGCGTCAACCACCTCTGAACCTGCCCCTGCAGAGCTGACAGAACCTCTGCCCCAGTGTGGCTCCTGTCCCCCAAGCACACCAGCTCAAGCACCGCATGGCATCTTTTGGCCTGCGTACTTGCGTAGCCCCTTGAACGCCTACGGAGCACCGCTGGTTCCGAGGAAGAGGCCATGGAGGAAGAAGAAGAGGAGGGGGTGGAGGAGAGAGGTGTGTCACAATCAGCATTTTGGAGGCGTGGTGGCGGAACAACCTCCAACACTACTGCACCTTGTCCTGCATCCTTCCCAGCTGCCAGCAGAGTCACCCAATGCGCCGTGAAACTTAGGTAACGTCCCTGTCCATGCCTGCTGGACCATGAGTCAGCGGTAATATGCACCTTACCGCTGACCGCCCTGTCCAGCGAGGCATGGACATTGCCTTCCACATGCCGGTAGAGAGCCGGAATCGCCTTCCGTGAGAAAAAGTGGCGTTTGGGTACCTGCCACTGAGGAACCGCACATTCCACAAACTCACGGAAGGGGGCAGAGTCTACCAACTGAAAAGGCAGCAGTTGAAGTGCTAGCAATTTTGCCAAGCTAGCATTCAACCGCTGGGCATGTGGATGGCTGGGAGCAAACTTCTTTCGGCGGTGCAGCAGCTGGGGCAGGGAAATTTGCCTGGTACAATCTGACGTCGGTGTACCAAAAGCAGATTGCCCACAAGTACTTGGCTGTGACACACCTAATTCTACACCTTCATTCCTCTCACTGCAGGTCTCAGAGAGGACTGAAGGTCTAGTGGGGTTGAAAATCTCAGCTGATGAGGAGCAAGGAGAGATCCTCTTTGTTCTTTGGTGTGGGTCTTTTAGATACGCTTGCCAACGAACTGCATGGCAGGTCAACATATGTCTGGTCAAGCATGTGGTACCCAAGCGGGAGATGTTTTGGCCACGCGAGATACGCTTGAGACATATGTTGCAAATAGCAGCGGTGCGATCTGATGCACTCGTCTCAAAAAAGGCCCACACCAAAGAACTTTTTGAATAACGCGCAGAGACTGCAGCGCCCTGCACATGTGGAGCTTTGGGGTGTGATGCAGTCAATGTGCTGCCCTTAGGCTGGCCCCTGGAGGGCATCCTGGCTCGTTGGTGATGTGCCGCCGCCTCCTCCTCCTCCTCCTCCTCCTCCTCTCTCCTATCAGGCACCCACACTGAGTCAGTGACCTCATCATCCCCTCCCTCCTCATCACTGGAGCAAACCTGGCAGTATGCTGCAGCAGGGGGAGCATGACTGCCAGATTGCTGTCCTTCTTGGGCACCCCCTCTGTCCGTGCTCATGTTACTGCCTTCATCGAGCTCAGTATCGTCATCAGAGCCTTCCAAACGCTGGGCATCCTCCTGGAGCATGTACCCAACACTGTGGTCAAACAGTTCGAGGGAATCCTCATGAGGACATGGTGGAGCTAGGGAAGGAGTCACTGATGACATTGAGCTGAGGGAAGAGGCCGCTGCTTTGCCAGACAAAGCACCCTGGGCATGGGTGAGAGAGGATGAGGAGGATGAGGACGGCTTGGTCATCCACTCGACCAAGTCTTCCGCATGTTGCGGCTCAACACGGCCAGCTGCCGAAAAAAAGGCCAAGCGTGTCCCATGGCCACGTGCTGATGAGGATGCACCGTCTCCATGACCAGCACTAGACACAGAGCCTGCTTGCCCTCTCTTATTGGCTTGTGACTGTCTGCCTCTCCTTCTTGGCCTTCCAGACATACTAATGGCCTGTAGCTGCACTAAGCTGGGATAGAACACCTGTAATTTTCTTCAGGTAGCTTTATATACTGTAACCAGACAAGCCTGCCTGTCAGTAGGAAGATAACAGGAACGGATCTAGCTGAACACTGTGAGCAGGACGCACTGTACTAAATGTAAATAGTCTAGCTGCCTGACCGTGGTACTAATAGGATCAAATAGAACACCTGTAATTTTCTTCAGGTAGCTTTATATACTGTAACCAGACAAGCCTGCCTGTCAGTAGGAAGATAACAGGAACGGATCTAGCTGTACACTGTGAGCAGGACGCACTGTACTAAATGTAAATAGTCTAGCTGCCTGACCGTGGTACTAATAGGATCAAATAGAACACCTGTAATTTTCTTCAGGTAGCTTTATATACTGTAACCAGACAAGCCTGCCTGTCAGTAGGAAGATAACAGGAACGGATCTAGCTGAACACTGTGAGCAGGACGCACTGCACTAAATGTAAATAGTCTAGAAGATAACAGGAACGGATCTAGCTGAACACTGTGAGCAGGACGCACTGCACTAAATGTAAATAGTCTAGAAGATAACAGGAACGGATCTAGCTGAACACTGTGAGCAGGACGCACTGCACTAAATGTAAATAGTCTAGAAGATAACAGGAACGGATCTAGCTGAACACTGTGAGCAGGACGCACTGCACTAAATGTAAATAGTCTAGAAGATAACAGGAACGGATCTAGCTGAACACTGTGAGCAGGACGCACTGCACTAAATGTAAATAGCAGGAACGGATCTAGCTGAACACTGTGAGCAGGACGCACTGCACTAAATGTAAATAGTCTAGAAGATAACAGGAACGGATCTAGCTGAACACTGTGAGCAGGACGCACTGCACTAAATGTAAATAGCAGGAACGGCTCTAGCTGAACACTGTGAGCAGGACGCACTGCACTAAATGTAAATAGCAGGAACGGATCTAGCTGAACACTGTGAGCAGGACGCACTGCACTAAATGTAAATAACAGGAACGGATCTAGCTGAACACTGTGAGCAGGACGCACTGCACTAAATGTAAATAGTCTAGAAGATAACAGGAACGGATCTAGCTGAACACTGTGAGCAGGACGCACTGCACTAAATGTAAATAGCAGGAACGGATCTAGCTGAACACTGTGAGCAGGACGCACTGCACTAAATGTAAATAGCAGGAACGGATCTAGCTGAACACTGTGAGCAGGACGCACTGCACTAAATGTAAATAGCAGGAACGGATCTAGCTGAACACTGTGAGCAGGACGCACTGCACTAAATGTAAATAACAGGAATGGATCTAGCTGAACACTGTGAGCAGGACGCACTGCACTAAATGTAAATAGCAGGAACGGATCTAGCTGAACACTGTGAGCAGGACGCACTGCACTAAATGTAAATTGCAGGAACGGATCTAGCTGAACACTGTGAGCAGGACGCACTGCACTAAATGTAAATAGTCTAGAAGATAACAGGAACGGATCTAGCTGAACACTGTGAGCAGGACGCACTGCACTAAATGTAAATAGCAGGAACAGATCTAGCTGAACACTGTGAGCAGGACGCACTGCATTAAATGTAAATAGTCTAGATAGAAGATAACAGGAACGGATCTAGCTAAACTGAATACAGTGTATATATATATATATGCAACACCTGGGATGCATATATATACACAATACACTGTAAGTGCAGCTAACTGACTGACTGTTCTGCCTAATCTATCTAACTCAAATCAAATGACACTGTCTCTCTCTCTCTCTATCTCTCAGCACACCGGAACACACACTACACAGGGCCGCCGTGCAGGCGGCCTTATATAGTGTGGGGTGTGTACTAAATCCCCTGAGCCATAATTGGCCAAAGCCACCCTGGCTTTGGCCAATTACAGCTCTCTCTACTGACGGCGCTGTGATTGGCCAAGCATGCGGGTCATAGTGCATGCTTGGCCAATCATCAGCCAGCAATGCACTGCGATGCCGCAGTGAATTATGGGCCGTGACGCGCCACACGAATTTAGCGCGAACGGCCCATATCGTTCGCAGTTCGGCGAACGGGCGAACAGCCGATGTTCGAGTCGAACATGGGTTCGACTCGAACACGAAGCTCATCCCTACTTAGGAGCTAGAAAGGAAGAGGAAAAACAGAGGACAGCACAGTTGCCAACAAAACTAGACATGGAAACAATGTTTGCGGCCCTAGAAAACTCTCAAAAAGCAGTAATGGCAATAATCCATAAAGACCTGGGCGTTATGCTCATGAGAGTGGAGGAAGTGGGGAAAAAATGGACTCCCATACAAACATAATAAAAGAGCTAAAAGAAGTAATAAAAACCCAAAAAATAAACCAACAAGAACAGGCATATAGACTAAAAGATCAAGAAAATAGAGATAGAAGGAAAAATTGGAGAAACCTGCGGGGAAAGCCACCAATGGAATATGAGGAAAAGACGATACAAATCTTCCAGGACCTCCCACAAGAAACTCTGAGAAGGAGAAGGATGTTAAAACCTTTATTGAGGATTCTACAAGAACAAGAAATTCAATATAATTGGGGTTTCCCCGCATGCCTGATCACCAGGAAAAATGGACATACTGCTAAACTTAGGTTTATAGAAGAAACTACAGATTTCTGTAAAAAAATTAGAAATCTTAATACCGGAGAACACTAGAAGGTTAACTACAAGACAAGAAAAAATTTTACAGGAAGAAGAACAATGGCAGCTGATTTCTAGGAAATAGACAACCAGAGCAACTATAGTAAAATGATCTAATACTCAATTTAATAAAAATCTGGATGGGGGGGTGAGGGGGAAGTGGGGGGATGTAGGGGGGAGTGAATAGAGTAAAGGAGGAAAAACAAAATGGAGAGGAGATGGAGGCCCGGACAAGCGGTGTGCCCTGATATCACCTCTTTGACAGTAGGAGCGGTTGATCTTGAGTGCCAAACAGAACTCCACCTCTGACCAGGAAGAGCAGTGGGGCAAGGGAGCCCCTAAAAGATTAGTTACCTGCTCTAAGACCAATTAGGTCAAGATACCATCAACAAGGGAATAGGGGTAGGGGAGGGAGTGGGATGGGAGGGAGGATGGGTGAAGGAGGGAAACGGTTTGGTAATCTTGGGAAGGTCTGTGGCCTACGGGGCCCTAACAGAAATTAAATGCTCCCTGTGTCTCTCTCTGCGTTTGAGGATCCCTCCTCCCCTCTTTTTGGAGGTGCGGGGTGGGGGATACAGCGGGAGAGTCGAGGGGGAGATGGAGAGAAATAGAGAAACATGAATAACACAAAATTTCTGACATATGTCAGGGGATTAAATTCCCCAGAGAAAAGACATATGGTATTAAGAGAACTGGAGAGAAATGCTGCAGAAATCATTTTTTTGCATATTGCACAAGATACAAATGTCAAGTTATATTCAAAAAACATTCCAATATGGTACTATGGAGATTCCCAGAAGGGCAAAGGGAGTAGCAATTGGGTTTGGGAAAAATATTCGTTTTATAGTAAAAAAGAGAAAAGTGGACCCAGAGGGCCGCTTCCTCTTTCTGAAAGGGACCTTACAGGGTATGAAATATATGCTTGCAAATGTATACTGCCCCAACAAGAACCCCAAAAAATATTTGGCTAGATTATTAAACAATCTGATGGAATTCAAACAAGGCAAGTTAATATTGGCTGGAGACTTTAATTTCTCCATGGATCATAAATTAGACAGTACGTCGGTTGCACAAGATAGAGAATATAAACAAACGAGAATGATAAAAAAATACATGAGCATCATTTCATGGATATTTGAAAAATACAACACCCAAGTACAAAAGACTATACATTTCACTCGGTCGTGCACGGAACGTACTCTAGGCTGGATTATATCTTAACCTCCTGACATCCGGCCGTAGCCAAATGACGGCTTCAGCGCGGATGTCAATTCCCGGGAGGCCGTCATATGACGGCCTCCCCTTTCCTCGCTCCCCGTGCGCGCTCACGAGCGCGCAACGGGGAAATTCTGTGTTGACCGTGTCCCTTGGACACAGCCAATCACAGATCGCTGTAAACGGCCAATCACAGCGGCCGTTTACAGCGCGATCGCTGCCTCCAATGAGAGATGATCTGAAATGTAAACAATTGAGATCATCTCTCATTGCCGGCTCTCTCTCCTCACACAGAGACAGCGTGTGAGGAGAGAGAGATCTGTCAGCGTTCTGTGAGTGTTTGTCTGTGATTTACTGTGCCTACAGTGCCCACAGTGCCCATCAATACAGTGCCCATCAATACAGTGCCCCATCAATACAGTGCCCCATCATTACAGTGCCCCATCAGTACAGTGCACCATCAGTACAGTGCCAATCGGTGCCCACCTGTGCCAATCGGTGCTCACCTGTGTGCCAATCGGTGCCCACCTGTCTGCCCAGCGGTGATCAGTGTCCAGCTGCACATCTGCACAATCAGTGACCACCTGTGCCACCTCATCAGTGCCCACCTGTGCCACCTCATCAGTGCCCACCTGTGCCACCCAGTGCCCACCTGTGCCAATCAGTGCCCATCTGTGCTGCCTCAGTGCACATCTGTGCTGCCTCAGTGCACATCTGTGCCGCCTCATCAGTGCACATCTGTGCTGCTCCATCTGTGCCGCCCCATCTGTGCCGCTCCATCTGTGCTGCCCCATCTGTGCCGCTCCATCTGTGCCGCCCCATCTGTGCCATCCCATCAGTGCCCAGCTGTGCCACCTCATAAGTGCACATCTGTGCAATCTCAGTGCACACCTGTTCCACCTCATCAGTGCCCACCTGTGCCGCCTCATCAGTGCCCACCTGTGCCGCCTCATCAGTGCCCACCTGTGCCACCTCATCAGTGCCCACCTGTGCCACCTCATCAGTGCCCACCTGTGCCACCTCATCAGTGCACATCTGCACATCTGTTCCACCTCATTAGTGCACATCTGTTCCACCTCATCAGTGCACATCTGTTCCACCTCATCAGTGCCCCTCTGTGCCACCTCAGTGCCCATCTGTGCTCATCAGTGCCGCCTCATCAGTGCCCATCAGTGCAGGCTTAGCAACCATGGCCAAAAGAAGCTTTTCCGCCGAGGAGGCGTACCAAATACTGTCCCAGGCCGACGAGAGCAACGGGGAGCTCTCGTTTTCAGATTCCCTTTCCGATTCCGAGTCGGACATAAATTATGAGCCAGTCCTCAGTAGTGAAACACTGAGTGACTCAGAGGAGGAAGAGATTTGGCCCGCCAAACGAAGGCGTTCTGGTGGGGAGGCAGTGGCATCTACCAGCACCGCAGTCCCATCCACCAGCACGGCAGTCCCATCCACCAGCACGGCAGTCCCATCCACCAGCATGGCAGTCCCATCCACCAGCACGGCAGTGCCATCCACCAGCACCGCAGTGCCTCGGCAAGAAAGGCCAAGGACCCATGCCAGCCTTCCCTATGCCCTGCAGAACCCCTTGTGGCTTCCTCCTAATTCAGGAGAAGCCAACATTCCCCCATTCACTGCCCAGCCAGGAGTCCAGGTGAACACGGAGAATTTTTCCCCAATAGATTTTTTTAATTTATTTTTTACCAAGGACATGCTGTCAAGTATTGTGGCCCAGTGCAACCTTT
The DNA here is from genome assembly GCF_042186555.1 of Aquarana catesbeiana. Lineage (NCBI taxonomy): Eukaryota > Metazoa > Chordata > Amphibia > Anura > Ranidae > Aquarana > Aquarana catesbeiana. The sequence continues at coordinate 561,093,920 of NC_133324.1, forward strand.
ATGCACAGCAATTCATTGCGAATAATCCAACGTCCTACTATGCCCGTCCCTACGAATGGAGAGACCTAACGGTGGAGGAGTTGAAGGTTTTTTTAGGGCTCACATTTAACATGGGACTCACGAAAAAAAACACTTTGCTGTCCTATTGGTCAACCCACCCCCTCCAACACATGCCAGTATACTCCAAGGTAATGCCCAGAAACAGATACCTCATGATATTGAGGTTTCTTCATTTCAACGACAATACCCAGTGCCCTCCCCGAAATGACCCAAACTATGATAGACTTTTCAAAATTCGGCCACTTTTAAATTATTTTTCTGCACTATTCCCCCTGCTGTTTACCCCGGACAAAAACATATGTGTGGATGAGTCCCTTCTTAAGTTTAGTGGCAGGCTTAAAATAAAGCAATATATTCCCAGTAAAAGGGCCCGCTATGGGGTGAAGGTATACAAATTATGTGACCAAGTCACAGGTTACTTGTATGCCTTCAAAGTGTACGAAGGGAAGGACACCCAGCTGCAACCCCCTAATTGCCCAGACTACTTGGGATCAAGCGGGAAAATTGTTTGGGACCTCACATACCCCCTACTGGAGAAAGACTACCACCTGTACGTAGATAACTTCTACACATCTCTGCCCCTGTTCCACAACCTGCATCGGAAGAAGACACCTGCATGTGGTACCATCAAAAAGAACCGGAAGGGCTTTCCTCAAAGTCTGGTCAATAAAAAATTGAGAAAAGGAGAAACGGCGAGTCTACGAAACAACGAGATTTTGGCAGTGAAGTGGAGAGACAAAAGAGATGTGTACATGTTGTCTTCAATCCACGATGATACCTTCATGGAAATCCCCAGAAGAAATGGCCCCGTACAGAAACCTAAATACATCTTTGACTATAATTTGTTTATGGGGGGAGTCGACTTGAATGACCAGATGCTGGAACCGTACCTTGCTACAAGACGGACATACCATTGGTATAAGAAAGTCGCAATTTATTTTTTTCATTTGGCCATCTACAATTCTTATGTCATTTATCGTAACTCCACCCAAAACCCCAAACGCTTCCTTGGCTACCAGGAGGAAGTTTTCACTGCCCTTACATTCCCGAACCGCCCCCCAGAAAATATCCGATCTGATGTTCTAAGTCGACTCTCCGAACGCCACTTTCCAGATAAGATCCCTCCCAAACCAACAGGCCAACGACAGCAAAAAAAATGTAAGGTGTGTACCAGAGCTGGATTCAGAAGAGACACATCTTATTATTGTGCACAATGTCCTTCTGAACCAGGCCTCTGCGTAGGTGAATGTTTTCGTCGTTACCATACTTCACAAAATTATTAGGGAAGTATGGTAAACGTAAGCCTACGTTCCTGCAATTTACCCTCACACCCCTTATGCCACTGCCTCCTCTGTAACTGACCCTGGCTTGTTATTTGACCACGCTTCTGCCTAACGATTCTGCACATACCTCTGCCTGATCTGGAACTGACCCTGGACTGTTATTCGACCATGCTTCTGCCCAACGATTCTGTACATACCTCTGCCTGATCTGGAACTGACCTTGGACTGTTTGACCATGATATTTGCCTGCCTCTTGGACTGATCTTGTACCCTGCAACTGGACTAGTGGGATTCAACACAGGGGTCTCACATATGTGAGGGGCTCCAGAATTGTTTTTCTGGATGAAGAAAACAATTTTTTTTGTTTTCTCAATCCTAGATTAGGGTCTGGAGACTCAGAGGCTTCAAAGAGATTTGGGTGGGAGAAGCCTCTACCCCTGTCCCCATTCTGTCCTGAACGAGGCCCTACTTCTGCCTGTAGGACTTACTGCCGTCATGCCTCTGCCTGTTGCACTGACCACACCACATGGACCTGCCTACTACCAGGACCAATATTTTTGGCACTGCGGACAATATCTCTGCCTGCACTGACCCTGGACTTTATATGGACAGTAACCCTGCCTGCTGCCTGGACAATTGTGTTCGCCGCTGCTGACCAAGTCCCTGCCTGCTGCCTGGACCAGTGCTATCCTCCTGTGTACAACTGCGCTACTACAACCACAGGTAATCTTTTTTGTTTACGCTTTGCTCAGCATAATGTATTTTGGGGTGTAATTCTTGGTATGTGCATGCTATGTGTCCCTGGAACACCTGACAGTGTTCCTTGCATGTTGGATCTCTGTATGTGGCCAGGCTGTGTAGAAGTCTCACACATGTGGTATCGCCATACTCAGGAGGAGTAGCAGAATGTATTTTGGGGTGTCATTTTTGCTATCCAAATGCTATGTGTTGGAAATATCTTATAAACGGACAACTTTGTGTAAAAAAAATGCGTTTTCATTTTTTTTCCACATTTTTCAAAAACTTCTGGAAAAAAATGAACCGTTCAAAAGACTCATTATGCCTCATAGATTATACGTTGGGGTGTTAGCTTTCCAAAATGGGGTCATTTTGTGGGTGTTTCCATTGTCCCGGTGCTCCAGGGCCTTCAAAAGTGTAATAGGTGGTTGAGAAATGTGATGTGTAATTTATGCTCCTAGAACACCTGATGGTGCTCCATGCATGTTGGGCCTCTGTATGTGGCCAGGCAGTGAAAAAGTCCCACACATGTGGTATCGTAATACTCAGGAGGAGTAGCAGACGGTATTTTATCACAGAAATTAGGAAAAATGTGTTTTTCTTCAAAATTTTCGGTCTTTTTTCATTTATAGCGCAAAAAATAAAAAACCCAGAGGTGATCAAATACCACCAAAATAAAGCTCTATTTGTATGAAAAAAAGGACAAAAAAATCATTTGGGTACAGTGTTGCATGACTGAGTAATTGTCATTCAAAGTGTGAGAGCACTGAAAGCTGAAAATTGGTCTGGATAGGAGGGGGGTTTAAGTGCCTAGTAAGCAAGTGGTTAATTGAGCATAGAGCCCTGGAAGTAGTAATGGAAACATCAATAGAAATAACAATAGTGTCAGATCATGCCCCCGTCACGATGAAGATCAAACTACAAGGGGAAACCCTTGGGAAAGGCTCATGGAGAATAAACGAAGACCTAATAGATAATAAGGAAGTAGAAAAGATCATAATAGAAGAGATCGACCAATATTTTTTGGAAAATGAGACGCCAGAATTAACAAAAGCAACCATATGGCAAGCACATAAGACGGTCATAAGGGGGAAATTGATCTCTATTGGGGCAAGAAAATAGAAGGAGAGAGAAAACACCATTGAGAAAATTGTAAAAGTAATATATTTTTTAATGCTGTTATCTCTGCCCTCTCTTCGAGGTACAAACCCTGTTTGGTCTGGATCCACTCACAAAGACATAAAAAACAAACAGAAGTGGAAACCCATCGGACCCTAATTATAAAAAGAGACCAATTAAAAGATCTGATGAAACAGGAAACTAGGAAAGAGTTTAACAGAGTGGCACAGGAAAGATACAAATGGGCTAATAAGCCAGGGGAGCATCGTGCAAAAATATTAAGGAATAAGAAGACCTTAAACTATATTTAAAAGATAAAAAATGAGAGAGGAGAAATGGTAAACAAGACAACAGACATTGATACAAACAGTGATACTGTTTATTAAAGTATAGAGATAAAAAGAAAAGTGGCTCCTTACATTAAATAGTGTCTACCCGGCACTGGAGCTGCTGGCCTGTCACCAATGAATATGCTGGATCTGTACCGTGTCCACCTCCGTGAAGGGCGTGCGTTCCACCGATCCCAGCAGACAACCAGACACCCCGATATGGCGTAGGACAAAACGTGACCAGGTACCGCCTCAACGTACATTTCATGATTATGTCTTCAGGAGGCGTACAACTCCTGAAGACATAATCACGAAACGTATCGACAAAAAAACTGGGTATATAATCACACTATATCGACAAAAAAACTGGGTATATAATTCACCAATAATTGCACTCACCAGAACAAATTTTTTTTGCCCCAGGAAAAGGGACACTTTTTGGTGTTAGAATGGGGAACGCACAAATTAGGGACATCACTACACAAGGGAAGATGAAATCACTACTTGAAATAAAGGAAATAAACGGGTTAAAGATAAGTGAATGGGAATATATTCAATTAAAACATTTGGTAAATACATTACCTCAACCAATCAGAGATGGAAAGAATTTGAATCCATTGGAAAAACTGTGTGGTATAAAAACTCCATTGAAACATGGTATATCTAAAGTGTTTGGAATATTGACAGAATTGGAAGGACAAGAGAGGCCCCCCTATACAGTATAGGGAAATGGGAGAAACTAGAGGATCAGCAAGTCGAGAGAATTATAGGAGCAGTATATAACTACGCAACAGATATAAATACAATAAAAATTAACTATAAGCTTTTGGTAAGATGGTATTTGACACAGGATAAAATTCACAAATATCAACCGGACAAATCCCCACAGTGCTGGAGGGAATGTAAACAGAGGGCCACAATGACACACATTTGGTGGGAATGCCCAAAAATTAAGGAATATTGGCGAGAAATCCTGGAATATATAGAGGAGATAACCGGAGAAAAGATAACCAACAGCCTTCAGACGTGTCTATTTCACTATTCAAAACTCGCAAAAAAGCAATACGAGAAAACATTAACTCCAATATTGTTGAATGCTGCAAAGGGTCTAATCCCAAAGAAGTGGTTAAAGGGGTTGTAAAGGTAAAAATTTTTTCACCTTAATGCATTCTATGCATTAAGGTGAAAAAACTTCTGACAGAACCGCCGCCCCCAGGCCCCCCGTTTTACTTACCTGACGCCTCGAAAGTCAGCTTCGCGTTCCCGACATCTGTTCCTCCGCTCACCCTGGCCGCTGATTGGCTGCAGTGGATGGATTGAAAGCAGCGCAGCCATTGGCTCGCGCTGCTGTCAATCACATCCGATGACGCGGCGCGCCGGGAGGCGGGGCCGAGTGATACAGCGAGCGGCTATAGCCACCGGCTGTATCACGGGAGCGCGCCCGCAAGCACTCACCACCGTGCGAGGGAGCTCGCATTAAGGTGGTGAATGCTTGCGGGGAGGAGCTGAAACAGCCGCCGAGGGACCCCAGAAGACGAGGTTCGGGGCCACTCTGTGCAGAACGAGCTGCACAGTGAAGGTAAGTATAACATGTTTGTTATTTTTAAAAAAAAAAAAAAACACCTTTACAAACGCTTTAAGTATAGAAAAAACGGACGTAAGGGAATGGTTCGAGCAAATAGAATACTACAACAGAATGGGGTACTTATGCAGCAGAGAAAAAGGGCAACCAGGAAAATATAATAGTACCTGTAAGAGGGAGAATTTTTAAAACCTCAGAGAAATACTTAGAAAAGATGATGGAAGGTGGTGGGACCTGAGTGGGCCAGGAAATTGGAAAGAGGACGAGATTAAACCAAACCGGGGTGGGGGGAGTGGAAGGGGGTGGGAGGCAGAGAAGTGGGTTGGTGGCTGGACGAATAATTGTGGGAAAAGAATAATACTCCTGCAAGATAGACATAGAGGGTAACGGTAGTGACTAAGATTTTAATATTAAACTTTAGTAAATTTTGTTAATGGAAGAAACTGAATAAAATAAAAAAAAAATATATATATATATATATATATACCCAGAGGAAAACACCACAATGATGTGAAACCAAGAAAGAGACAGTAAATTAACCTAAGGTTGAATATGTCTCTGAACAGAGTTTGCTGAAGTGGTTAAAAAAAAAGAAAAATGAATTCAAATCGCTTGATCATTTTTCAACCGATTTGAATTCTAATCATTTCCAAAAATTAGAAATTCGATCGAAAACGGATGTAAAAAATGGATGTACACAACAGATGTAAAAAATTAAGTATGTATCTGTTTTTCATCTGATTTTCTAACACAAAAAAAATGTGATGGAATGGATGATGAAAACAGAAGTCCTGTGTGAAAGGGGCCTTTCTCTATTTTTTAACAGCCTTTTTTTTTATTTGCTCAGGTTTCTCTTTAGTGAGGAGAAAAAGATACCAGATTTCTTTTTTGTAAAAGGATAGTTCTCAGCAGCCAATTGTTATTGTGTGTGGGAGTAGTTTAGGGAGAGCTGACAGTCTGTGTATGTCCGCCCACACCTGACATCACCTTGCTAGTCTGACAGCTCGTCAGCCTCTGACACATGCGACCATAGATGCCGACGACCTGACCGCTCTTTTTGAGCTTATTCCGGAATCCTGCCATCCATTACTTTTGCTTGTCATTCCACTACATTGCTGCCTGTTCGATCCTAGTCTGTTAAATACCATTGCTCCTCCAGGCTGAACTCTGTATCTTAACATGTAAGTGTGCTATGTTTCAATAAATATTGATGCTTTTTGCGCCCTGTATGTTACTTCTTTCTTACATGGGAGCCAGTTTATCCCAGATCCTTTTGGGAGATGCAGGAGTTTTTGGAGCATTGTGGACCCCCCCCCCCTCCGAGTCTGCCATTTAGGACTTCTCTCAATATTGGACTGATTAGTAACACTCTACCAGGAGTGCTGTAGAAGTAAGTGGTGCACGTCAGTGTGCACGCACCTACAGTTTGTCTGAGTGTGGAGCGTTAACTGTTATATGGTGCTATACTGTGCTTTATTGCACTAAATTATCATGTATTGCAATGTGGTGGGCCACATTTTTTTATGTTCGCAGCTTATAGATCCAACAATCCTTTTTTTCTAAATTCTTTATTTATTAAAATGGTTGTAAAGGCGGAAGTTTTTTTATCTTAATGCATTCTAAAAAACACCTTCTGTGTGCAGCAGCCCCACTCAGCCCCCCTAATACTTACCTGAGCCCCATCTTGATCCAGCGATGTTGTATGAGAGCCTCAGCTGTCCAGGATTAGCCCTCCTAATTGACTGAGACACAGCAGTGGGCGCCATTGGCTCTTGCTGTTATTAACCAAAGTCAATGTGCCAATGAGGAGAGAGAAAGGGTGGGGCCGAGTCATGGCTCCATGTCTTAATGGACACGCAGAGCAGCGACTTGGCTCGGGTGCCCCCACAGCAAGCTGTCACACTCAGCAGGAGGGAGGGGCCAGCAGCACCGGCGAGGGACCCAAAAAGAGGAGGATCAGGGCTGCTCTGTGCAAAACCACTACACAAATCAGATAAGTATAACATGTTTGCTATTTTTAAACAAAAAAATAAAAACAAGACTTTAATATCACTTTAAGGTTCAGAGCCATGTACAATACAAAGCAGATCACAACATCGTAAAACACAGTGTTATAAAGAGGTAGAATGGCACACTAAATTTCCTACTGTCCTCAATGTAACACTTCAATCAACATTCAAAAAGGTTGGGAAGGTAAACAGAGGGTACACTGACTTCAATACCTGTTTATAAGAGGGGATAAAAGATGTAATGAATGGTGGATGTCAGAATGAAAGACGTTTTGATTAGGAGATAAGGAGGGGTTATGGAGAGAGGTAGGTCAAGGACAGAGATGCACAAGTGTAAATGGAAACCAGTAAGAGGTGAGGAAAGCAATTAAGAGGGAGAGAAGTGCAGGAAAAAGTTGGGTGAGAGGAGATGTGTCCTCATGGGGGAGAGGGGGAAAGCATACAGGTTCCCCTCAGAGTTGCAGATGAGGGAGGACATTGAGTTCAGGAATCTTTGTGCATCAGACGCTTTGCTTCTTCCAAAAAAATTGAATTGATCAAACAAGACCCCTTTTTAGGACAACCTTTTTGTGTGTCAGCAATATCTGCAGTTGCTGTTTAGTTGGAATGATTGTTTTGTTTTATGTTTGTTTTTATCTATTTTCTGCTAGGTTCAAAATTCTGGTGCTCAGTCATTTAAAAATATTTGGCTATTATCTCACAGATAGTATACTGTAATGTCTTTTCTTTATTTGATTCCAATTCGATTCTCATTCTCTCTTAGGCTCCATTCACACTAATGCGTTTTTTGATGCATTTTGCATTTTGCAGAAATGCATGGGAATTTTTTAACATGGGTTCCTATGGAACATCACTGCATTTTTGGAAAGGGTCAGGGACTTTTTTTCATGCAAAATGCAGCGTTTTGCATGTAATAGAATTTAATGGACCAGCATCAAAAACGCAAGTACAGCGCGTTTACAGCATTTTTTACAGCGTTTTTACGGCGTTTTTGACGCGTTGTGCGTTTTTTGCGTTCTTTTTTTTTTTTACACTGTATACAGTAGAAAAAACTGTTAAAAAAACGCTGTAAAAACGCTGTTCAAAAACGCGGCAAGCACCGCAAAAAACACTGCAGAAACGCTCAAAAGCAACATGCACAGGTGTGAATCAAGCCTTAGGCCTGATTTACACTTATGCAAGTTGCGGTTTGCATATTCCAGGTGCATTTTGCATTTTTCAATACACATTTTTCATCCATTGAAGTCTACGGAACCAAGAACCAGAAAAAAGTCCCTGACCCTTTGCATAAAATGCATAGATGTGAACATGACCCATAGGAAACCATGTTAAATGGACTGTAGTGCGTTTCTGCAAAACTGAAAATGCACTAAAACATGCATAGATGAACCAGGCCTTAATGCTAGCCAGTTTCTAACAAACACATGCCTGAAGTCTATATTTTTAATATTTTTTGGAATATTTGGGGATGTGGGGATGGAAAGGGGTTCAGAAAATGTGGAGTTGAGGTTTCTAAGTGATTTTATGTACTTTGTTTATACATTTTAGCAAACTTTTAAGACAATGCAAAAAAAAAAAAAGAAGCTCAGAAACAATACTATATATTAAACATAAACTGTTATATATAAACTGTTATAAACTATAAACTGTTGCACCATTGGCCAATTTTTTTAAAAGGGTTGAGGGCTTTAGCTTTATTTTTCAGAGTAAAACTTTCTATATCTTGCAGATCTGTTATGGCTGTTAATTCCACTCGTCAATTTTCCAGGAACAACATTTTTCAGGTTGTGGGACTGATAATATTGTTTATTGAATTTGCACAGTTTGGTTGTGTGTGATCACATGGATGAAAAAGTAAAAATTTTCACAATTATGTACAAATAGTGGATTATTGTTTGTCTTTGTCATATGATATATGTCAGTATTTGGGAGTTGTTCTGCATTAATATACAGTATGTGAATCATCTTCCCATCACTTTGTGCAATATAAAGCCTTTTTCTCCTTCCTGCGGTCCAGAGGTCTCACATAATGTCCACTTCCTCACAGTCACTCAAAGAAAACAAAAACATAATACATAGGGTAGTTTGTGTAGTTTGGCTTTGCTTTCCTTGAGTGACTACAAGGAAGTGAGCGTCATTTGAGACCCCAGAAAGTGCACAAAAGGCTTTATATAACCTCTATAATGTGCAGGTCAGAATTTTAAGGTGAGAGCACATCTCACCTTAAAATTTTATCAATCGCAGATCACATCACAGAGGTGATCTTGCACGAAGTAATGAGATTTACATATATTTTCCAGCATGTAGGACTGATAATATTGATTATTAAATTTACATATTTTGGTTGTGTGTGATCACATGGATGATTAAGTTTGCTTTTTCACAATTACAGATTGTCTTTGTAAAATTATATACTGTATGTCAGTATTTGGGAATAGCGCTGCGCTATTATATATAGTGACTTGAACAGAAATAACGTCCTACACCTTATGTACAGTTGCACTTTTAAATACTCATAAGTGAGACAATCAACATTGGCACCGCCACAGACTCACATAAATTGGACCCAAAAATTTTTTTTCCTCGAGTAGGGGGGGGGGGGGGGGGTCTAATGTACACATGATGAGAAAATCAGACAACAAAATGCACTTTTGGAGTGATTGTCCAATAATCTGATCATTACTATACAACTTTTGAGAGCCAATCACAACAGTTCATGCAAAAATATATGAAAGGACAAGCATGAAAATGTTTCTCGTATGATGACAGAACAAACAATTTTAATGTAATTAGTATAGTATCTGTATGGAAAAAAAAAATCATTTAACCAAGGCCACGCATGCTCGGAAATGAAAGAATACATTACAATACAATTCATCACTTCCGAAGTTGTATTCTGTTCTATGAGAATTTTCGTAACTTTAGTAACCTATTGGTTTTTGATATGAGACTAGCATGCAAAAAAAAATATGAACAATCATTCATCTGATATTCATATTGTGTGTACTAGGCATAAGGCTCCATTCAGTTTCCCAACATTGTGCAATATGAACTGTTCTGTACTGGCAGATGTGCCTTAAAAAGGCTGAAGAATGAAAAAATAGAGAAAACAAGAGCTTTTTTACCATACATTAGGGATGAGCTTCGTATTCGAATTGAACGCATGTTCGACTCGAATATTGCCTGTTCGGTCGTTCGCCGAATTCCGAACAATATGGGCCGTTCGTGCCAAATTCGAGTGGCGCGTCACGGCCCACAATTCACTGCGGCATTGCAGTGCATTGCTGGCTGATGATTGGCCAAGCATGCACTATGACCCGCATGCTTGGCCAATCACAGCGCCGTCTGTACAGACAGCCGTAATTGGCCAAAGCCAGGATGGCTTTGGCCAATTATGGCTCAGGGGGTTTAATACACACCCCACACTATATAAGGCCGCCTGCACGACAGCCCTGTGTAGTGTGTTCCGGCGTTGAGAGAGAGATAGATAGACAGACACACAGTGTCTATATATATATATATATACATCCTAGGTGTTGTGTGTGTATATATATATATATATATATATATATATATATATATATATATATATATATATACACTGTATTCAGTTTAGCTAGATCCGTTCCTGTTATTCTCTTCCTACTACTGACAGGCAGGCAGGTGTTTTTACAGTATTTACAGCTACCTGAAGAAAATTGCTGGTGTTCTTCTGATCCTATTAGTCCTATTAGCTACAGTATTTACAGTTAGTGTAGTGCGTCCTCTGTACAGTATGCACCTAAAGCTACCTAAAGAAAATTAGTGTTCTTCTGATCCTATTAGTACAGTACCGCAGGCAGCTGCAGTATTTAAAAGTTAGTGTAGTGCGTCTGCACGGTGTGCACCTAAAGCTACCTGAAGAAAATTAGTGGTGTTTTTCTGATCCTATTAGTACAGTACCACAGGCACCTGTAGTATTTACAAGTTAGTGTAGTGCGTCCTCTGCACAGTGTGCACCTAAAGCTACCTGAAGAAAATTAGTGGTTTCCTTCTGATCCTATTAGTACAGTACCGCAGGCAGCTGCAGTATTTACAAGTTAGTGTAGTGCGTCCTCTGCACAGTGTGCACCTAAAGCTACCTGAAGAAAATTAGTAGTGTTCTTCTGATCCTGTTAGTACAGTACCGCAGGCAGCTGCAGTATTTACAAGTTAGTTTAGTGCGTCCTCTGCACAGTGTGCACCTAAAGCTACCTGAAGAGAATTAGTAGTGTTCTTCTGATCCTATTAGTACAGTACCACAGGCAGCTGTAGTATTTACAAGTTAGTGTAGTGCGTCCTCTGCATAGTGTGCACCTAAAGCTACCTAAAGAAAATTAGTGGTGTGCTTCTGATCCTATTAGTACAGTACCACAGGCAGCTGTAATATTTACAAGTTAGTGTAGTGCGTCCTCTGCACAGTGTGCACCTAAAGCTACCTGAAGAAAATTAGTGGTGTTCTTCTGATCCTATTAGTACAGTACCGCAGGCAGCTGCAATATTTACAATTTAGTTTAGTGCGTCCCCTGCACACTGTGCACCTAAAGCTACCTGAAGAAAATTTGTGGTGTCCTTCTGATCCTATTAATACCACAGGCAGGCAGCTACAGTATTTACAGTTAGTGTAGTGCGTGCTCTGCACAGTGTGCTCCTAAAGCTACCTGGAGACAATTGCTGTTGTTCTGCTCGTATTAATACCACAGGCAGGCAGCTACAGTATTTACAGTTAGTGCACTGTGTCCTCTGCACAGTGTGCACCTAAAGCTACCTGAAGAAAATTAGTGGTGTTCTTCTGATCCTAATAATACCACAGGCAGGCAGCTACAGTATTTACAGTTAGTGTAGTGCGTCCTCTGCACAGTGTGCACCTAAAGCTACCTAGAGACAATTGCTGTTGTTCTGCTCCTATTAATACCACAGGCAGGCAGCTACAGTATTTACAGTTAGTGTACTGTGTCCTCTGCACAGTGTGCACCTAAAGCTACCTGGAGAAAATTAGTGGTGTTCTTCTGATCCTATTAATACCACAGGCAGGCAGCTACAGTATTTACAGTTAGTGTAGTGCGTCCTCTGCACAGTGTGCACCTAAAGCTACCTGGAGACAATTGCTGTTGTTCTGCTCCTATTAATACCACAGGCAGGCAGCTACAGAATTTACAGTTAGTGCACTGTGTCCTCTGCACAGTGTGCACCTAAAGCTACCTGAAGAAAATTAGTGGTGTTCTTCTGATCCTATTAATACCACAGGCAGGCAGCTACAGCATTTACAGTTAGTGTAGTGCGTCCTCTCACAGTGTGCACCTAAAGCTACCTGGAGACAATTGCTGTTGTTCTGCTCCTAATAATACCACAGGCAGGCAGCTACAGTATTTACAGTTTGTGCACTGTGTCCTCTGCACAGTGTGGACCTAAAGCTACCTGAAGAAAATTAGTGGTGTTCTTCTGATCCTATTAATACCACAGGCAGGCAGCTACAGTATTTACAGTTAGTGTAGTGCGTCCTTTGCACAGTGTGCACCTAAAGCTACCTGGAGACAATTGCTGTTGTTCTGCTCCTATTAATACCACAGGCAGGCAGCTACAGAATTTACAGTTAGTGCACTGTGTCCTCTGCACAGTGTGCACCTAAAGCTACCTGAAGAAAATTAGTGGTGTTCTTCTGATCCTATTAATACCACAGGCAGGCAGCTACAGCATTTACAGTTAGTGTAGTGCGTCCTCTCACAGTGTGCACCTAAAGCTACCTGGAGACAATTGCTGTTGTTCTGCTCCTAATAATACCACAGGCAGGCAGCTACAGTATTTACAGTTAGTGCACTGTGTCCTCTGCACAGTGTGCACCTAAAGCTATCTGGAGACAATTGCTGTTGTTCTGCTCCTATTAATACCACAGGCAGGCAGCTACAGTATTTACAGTTAGTGTACTGTGTCCTCCGCACAGTGTGCACCTAAAGCTACCTGAAGAAAATGAGTGGTGTTCTTCTGATCCTATTAATACCTCAGGCAGACAGCTACAGCATTTACAGTTAGTGTAGTGCGTCCTCTGCACAGTGTGCACCTAAAGCTACCTGAAGAAAATTAGTGGTGTTCTTCTGATCCTAATAGTACAGTACCGCAGGCAGCTGCAGTATTTACAATTTAGTGTAGTGCGTCCCCTGCACAGTGTGCACCTAAAGCTACCTGAAGAAAATTTGTGGTGTTCTTCTGATCCTCTTAATACCACAGGCAGGCAGCTACAGCATTTGCAGTTAGTGTAGTGCGTCCTCTGCACAGTGTGCACCTAAAGCTACCTGGAGACAATTGCTGTTGTTCTGCTCCTATTAATACCACAGGCAGGCAGCTACAGTATTTACAGTTAGTGCACTGTGTCCTCTGCACAGTGTGCACCTAAAGCTACCTGGAGACAATTGCTGTTGTTCTGCTCCTATTAATACCACAGGTAGGCAGCTACAGTATTTACAGTTAGTGTACTGTGTCCTCTGCAGAGTGTGCACCTAAAGCTATCTGAAGAAAATGTGTGGTGTTCTTCTGATCCTATTAATACCTCAGGCAGCTACAGCATTTACAGTTAGTGTAGTGCGTCCTCTGCACAGTGTGCACCTAAAGCTACCTGAAGAAAATTAGTGTTGTTTTTCTCATCCTATTAATACCACAGGCAGGCAGCTACAGCATTTGCAGTTAGTGTAGTGCGTCCTCTGCACAGTGTGCACCTAAAGCTACCTGGAGACAATTGCTGTTGTTCTGCTCCTATTAATGCCACAGGCAGGCAGCTACAGTATTTACAGTTAGTGCAGTGTGCACCTAAAGCTACCTGGAGACAATTGCTGTTGTTCTGCTCCTATTAATGCCACAGGCAGGCAGCTACAGTATTTACAGTTAGTGCACTGTGTCCTCTGCACAGTGTGCACCTAAAGCTACCTGGAGACAATTGCTGTTGTTCTGCTCCTATTAATACCACAGGCAGGCAGCTACAGTATTTACAGTTAGTGTACTGTGTCCTCCGCACAGTGTGCACCTAAAGCTACCTGAAGAAAATTAGTGGTGTTCTTCTGATACTATTAATACCACAGGCAGGCAGCTACAGCATTTGCAGTTAGTGTAGTGCGTCCTCTGCACACTGTGCACCTAAAGCTACCTGGAGACAATTGCTGTTGTTCTACTCCTATTAATACCACAGGCAGGCAGCTACAGTGTTTACAGTTAGTGTACTGTGTCCTCTGCACAGTGTGCACCTAAAGCTACCTGAAGAAAATTAGTGGTGTTCTTCTGATCCTATTAATACCACAGGCAGCCAGCTACAGCATTTACAGTTAGTGTAGTGCGTCCTCTGCACAGTGTACACCTAAAGCTACCTGGAGACAATTGCTGTTGTTCTGCTCCTATTAATACCACAGACAGGCAGCTACAGTATTTACAGTGTGTGCACTGTGTCCTCTGCACAGGGTGCACCTAAAGCTACCTGAAGAAAATTAGTGGTGTTCTTCTGATCCTATTAATACCACAGGCAGGCAGCTACAGTATTTACAGTTAGTGTAGTGCGTCCTTTGCACAGTGTGCACCTAAAGCTACCTGGAGACATTTGCTGTTGTTCTGCTCCTATTAATACCACAGGCAGGCAGCTACAGTATTTACAGTTAGTGCACTGTGTCCTCTGCACAGTGTGCACCTAAAGCTACCTGAAGAAAATTAGTGGTGTTCTTCTGATCCTATTAATACCATAGGCAGGCAGCTACAGTATTTACAGTTAGTGTACTGTGTCCTCTGCACAGTGTGCACCTAAAGCTACCTGAATAAAATTAGTGGTGTTCTCCTGATCCTAGTAATGTTACAGGCAGGCAGCTACAGCATTTACAGTTAGTGTAGTGCATCCTTTGCACAGTGTGCACCTAAAGCTACCTGGAGACAATTGCTGTTGTTCTGATCCTATTAATACCACGGGCAGGCAGCTACAGTATTTACAGTTAGTGCACTGTGTCCTCTGCACAGTGTGCACCTAAAGCTACCTGAAGAAAATGAGTGGTGTTCTTCTGATCCTATTATTACCACAGGCAGGCAGCTACAGCATTTGCAGTTAGTGTAGTGCGTCCTCTCACAGTGTGCACCTAAAGCTACCTGGAGACAATTGCTGTTTTCTGCTCCTATTAATACCACAGGCAGGCAGCTACAGTATTTACAATTAGTGCACTGTGTCCTCTGCACAGTGTGCACCTAAAGCTACCTGGAGACAATTGCTGTTGTTCTGCTCCTATTAATACCACAGGCAGGCAGCTACAGTATTTACAGTTAGTGTGCTGTATCCTCTGCACAGTGTGCACCTAAAGCTACCTGAAGAAAATGAGTGGTGTTCTTCTGATCCTATTAATACCTCAGGCAGACAGCTACAGCATTTACAGTTAGTGTAGTGCGTCCTCTGCACAGTGTGCACCTAAAGCTACCTGAAGAAAATTAGTGGTGTTCTTCTGATCCTAATAGTACAGTACCACAGGCAGCTGCAGTATTTACAATTTAGTGTAGTGCGTCCCCTGCACAGTGTGCACCTAAAGCTACCTGAAGAAAATTAGTGGTGTTCTTCTGATCCTCTTAATACCACAGGCAGGCAGCTACAGCATTTGCAGTTAGTGTAGTGCGTCCTCTGCACAGTGTGCACCTAAAGCTACCTGGAGACAATTGCTGTTGTTCTGCTCCTATTAATACCACAGGCAGGCAGCTACAGTATTTACAGTTAGTGCACTGTGTCCTCTGCGCAGTGTGCACCTAAAGCTACCTGGAGACAATTGCTGTTGTTCTGCTCCTATTAATACCCCAGGTAGGCAGCTACAGTATTTACAGTTAGTGTACTGTGTCCTCTGCAGAGTGTGCACCTAAAGCTATCTGAAGAAAATGTGTGATGTTCTTCTGATCCTATTAATACCTCAGGCAGCTACAGCATTTACAGTTAGTGTAGTGCGTCCTCTGCACAGTGTGCACCTAAAGCTACCTGAAGAAAATTAGTGTTGTTTTTCTCATCCTATTAATACCACAGGCAGGCAGCTACAGCATTTGCAGTTAGTGTAGTGCGTCCTCTGCACAGTGTGCACCTAAAGCTACCTGCAGACAATTGCTGTTGTTCTGCTCCTATTAATGCCACAGGCAGGCAGCTACAGTATTTACAGTTAGTGCACTGTGTCCTCTGCACAGTGTGCACCTAAAGCTACCTGGAGACAATTGCTGTTGTTCTGCTCCTATTAATACCACAGGCAGGCAGCTGCAGTATTTACAGTTAGTGTACTATGTCCTCCGCACAGTGTGCACCTAAAGCTACCTGAAGAAAATTAGTGGTGTTCTTCTGATACTATTAATACCACAGGCAGGCAGCTACAGCATTTGCAGTTAGTGTAGTGCATCCTCTGCACACTGTGCACCTAAAGCTACCTGGAGACAATTGCTGTTGTTCTACTCCTATTAATACCACAGGCAGGCAGCTACAGTATTTACAGTTAGTGTACTGTGTCCTCTGCACAGTGTGCACCTAAAGCTACCTGAAGAAAATTAGTGGTGTTCTTCTGATCCTATTAACACCACAGGCAGCCAGCTACAGCATTTACAGTTAGTGTAGTGCGTCCTCTGCACAGTGTACACCTAAAGCTACCTGGAGACAATTGCTGTTGTTCTGCTCCTATTAATACCACAGGCAGGCAGCTACAGTATTTACAGTAAGTTTACTGCGTCCTCTGCACAGTGTGCAGCTAAAGCTACCTGAAGACAATTGCTGGTGTTCTCATACTAGTAATACTACAGGCAGGCAGTTGATTCTGCTAACTGCAGTATCAGTATATATATACATCCCAGCTTTGTGCAGCTACATCTCACTGCAGGCCATTAGTATGTCTGGAAGGCCAACAAGAAGAGGCAGACAGTCACAAGCCAATAAAAGAGGGCAAGCAGGCTCTGTGTCTAGAGGCAACAGTGCTGGTCGTGGAGACGGTGCATCCTCATGAGCACGTGGCCGTGGGACACGCGTGTCCTTTTTTTTGGCAGCTGGCCGTGTTGAGCCGCAACATGCGGAAGACTTGGTAGAGTGGATGACCAAGCCGTCCTCATCCTCCTCATCCTCCCTCACCCAGGCTCAGGGTACTTTGTCTGGCAAAGCTCTTCCCTCGGCTCAATGGCATCAGTCACTCCTTCCCTAACCCCACCATGTGCTCTTGAGGAGTCCCCCGAACTGTTTGACCACAGTGTTGGGTACATGCTCCAGGAGAATGCCCAGCGTTTTGAAGGCTCCGATGATGGTACCCAGCTAGAGGAAGGCAGTAACGTGAGCCCAAAGAGAGGGGGGTGCCCAAGAAGGACAGCAATCTGGCATTCATGTTCCCCCAGCTGCAGCATACTGCTAGCTTTGCTCCAGTGATGAGGAGGGAGGGGATGATGAGGTCACTGACTTCATGTGGGTGCCTGATAGGAGAGAGGAGGAGGAGGCACATCACCAACGAGGCAGGATGCCCTCCAGGGGCCAGCTTAAGGGCAGCACACTGACTGCATCACATCGCAGAGCTCCGCATGTGCAGGGCGCTGCTGTCTCTGCGTGTTATTCCAAAAGTTCTTTGGTGTGGGCCTTTTTTTGAGACGAGTGCATCAGATCCCACCGCTGCTATTTGCAACATAAGTCTCTCATTGCCAAAACATCTCCTACTTGGGCACCACATGCTTGACCAGACATATGTTGACCTGCCATGCAGTTCATTGGCAAGCGTACCTAAAAGACCCACATCAAAGAACAAAGAGGACCTCTCCTTGCTCCTCATCAGCTGGGATCTCCAACCCCACTATACCTTCAGTCCTCTCTGAGACCTGCACTGAGAGGAATGAAGGTGTAGAATTAGGTGTGTCACAGCCAAGTACTTGGGGGCAATCTGCTATCGGTACACCAACGTCAGATTGTACCAGGCAAATTTCCCTGCCCCAGCTGCTACACCGCCGAAAGAAGTTTGCTCCCAGCCATCCACATGCCCAGCGGTTGAATGCTAGCTTGGCTAAATTGCTAGCACTTCAACTGCTGCCTTTTCAGTTGGTAGACTCCGCCCCCTTCCGTGAGTTTGTAGAATGTGCGGTTCCTCAGTGCCAGGTTCCCAAACGCCACTTTTTCTCACGGAAGGCGATTCCGGCTCTGGCTCAGGCATGTGGAAGGCAATGTCTTG
Organism: Aquarana catesbeiana; assembly: GCF_042186555.1. Classification (NCBI taxonomy): domain Eukaryota; kingdom Metazoa; phylum Chordata; class Amphibia; order Anura; family Ranidae; genus Aquarana; species Aquarana catesbeiana. The sequence goes on from NC_133324.1 coordinate 561,112,232, forward strand.
GCCTCGCTGGACAGGGCGGTCAGCTGTAAGGTGCATATTACCGCTGACTTATGGTCCAGCAGGCATGGACAGGGACGTTACCTATCTTTCACCGTGCACTGGGTGACTCTTCTGGCAGCTGGGAAGGATGCAGGACAAGGTGCAGTAGTGTTGGAGGTTGTTCTGCCACCACGCTTCCAAAATACTACTAGTGGAGATTCTGCCACACCTCTCTCCTCCACCCCCTCCTCTTCTTCTTCCTCCATGGCCTCTTCCTGTGATTTGACTTCGGAACCAGTGGTGCTCCATAGGCGTTCAAGGGGCTACGCAAGCACGCAGGCCAAAAGATGCCATGCGGTGCTTGAGCTGGTGTGCTTGGGGGACAGGAGCCACACTGGGGCAGAGATTCTGTCAGCTCTGCAGGGGCAGGTTCAGAGGTGGTTGACGCCATGCCAGTTTAAGGCAGGTATGGTGGTTTGCGACAATGGCACCAACCTCCTCTCCACCCTCCGACAGGAACAACTGACCCATGTGCCCTGTTTGGCTCATGTCCTTAACTTGGTGGTGCAGCGGTTCTTGGGCAGGTACCCGGGCTTACAGGATGTCCTGAGGCAAGCCAGGAAAGTCTGTGTGAATTTCCGCATGTCATATAATGCCAGTGCTCGGCTGGCTGACCTCCAAAAGGAATTTAACCTGCCCAAGAACCGCCTAATCTGTGACATGCCCACCAGGTAGAACTCAATGTTGGCCATGCTGCAGTGGCTGCACACACAGCAGAGGGCCATCAATGAGTACCTGTGCGACTATGGCACCAGGACAGGGTCAGGGGAGCTTGTTTTTTTTCCCCACGCCAGTGGGCCATGATCAGGGATGCATGCACTGTCCTGTCACCATTTGAGGAGGCCACGAGGATGGTGAGCAGTGACAGTGCATGCATCAGTGACACTGTCCCCCTTGTCCACTTATTGGAGCACACGCTGCGTGGAATAATGGACAGGGCACTTGAGGCAGAACAGAGGCAGGAAGAGGAGGACTTCCTTAGCTCTCAAGGCCCCCTTTATCCAGACAGTGTTCCTGCGTGCCCGCCGATCACACAGGAAGAGGACGAGGAGGAGGAGGAAGAGGTGGATTGTGTCAGCATGGAGGTGGAGCCTGGCACTCAGCATCAGCAGCAGTCTTTGAGGGATCATTTACAGTCCCAAGAAACCCATTGACTTGTACGTGGCTGGGAGGAGGTGGCTGCGGATCATGTCGTCCTTAGTGACACAGAGTACTCCGGACCGAATGCCTCAGCAAACCTATGCTGCATGGCCTCCCTGATCCTGCAAAGCCTGCGGAAGGATCCTCGTATTCGTGGTATCAAGGAGAGGGATTAATACTGGCTGGCAACCCTCCCTGATCCACGTTACAAGGGTAAGGTTGTGGTCCTTATCTTGCTGTCACAGAGGGAGCAGAGGATGAAACATCTTCGGGAGGCCTTGCAGAAAGGTCTGTGCAATACGTTCCCAGGGACTGGGAGGTTACAAACTCCTGTTCCTGGACAACGTGTTGCTGAGGCTTCGGTCAGTCAAAGAAGGAGCGGTGAAGAAAGAAGGTGGTCGTCTGACCGATGCATTCAGACAATTTTTTAGTCCGCAGCCCCAAGGTATGATCGGTTCCAGCAACCATTGCCAGCGTCTGTTTTACATGGTACAGGAATACTAGGGGCAAGATCTGACTTGGACACCTTTCCCACCGAAAATCCTCTGGGTTACTGGGTCTTGAGGATGGATTACTGGCCAGAGCTTGCACAGTATGCAATTGAGCTACTGGCCTGTCCTGCATCCAGTGTTCTTTCGGAACGCATATTCAGTGCTGCTGGAGGTTTTGTAACCGATCACAGGGTGAGCTTGTCCACCGACTCGGTCGATCGACTGACCTTCATAAAAATGAATCAGTCTTGGATCACCACCAGCTACTAAGCACCTGATGCTGTTGTAACCGAATAATTTATTTTGAAATGTCAGATCCCTTCAAGACTGCCTATGCTGATGCTGAGTGACTATCCTGTTATGCTGAGTGACTATCCTCTTCCTCCTCAATGATCATGCTGATAGCTTGTAAGAATATTTTTGGTTCTGGGCGCGCCACCAGTGGCTAAGGCCAATTTTTCAGCCCCTGTTTAACAGGGGCCTGTAATTACAATTTTTGATGCAATATTTTGAAAGGAGGGTTCATTGCTGCATTCAACTAGAGTATTTGTGAGGGGTTGCAGTGTTGTGGCAGCAGCACCAGTGCCTAAGGCCCAATTTTTCAGCCCCTGTCTAACAGGGGCGTGTAATTACAATTTTTTATGCAATACTTTGCAGCAGGGCTTGTTCCTGCGCTCCAACTAGAGTATCTGTGAGGGGTTGCAGTGTTGTGGCACCAGCACCAGTGCCTAAGGCCCAATTTTTCAGCCCCTGTTTAACAGGGGCATGTAATTACAATTTTTGATGCAGTACTTTGCAGCAGGGCTCATTCCTGCGCTCCAACTAGAGTATCTGTGAGGGGTTGCAGTGTTGTGGCACCAGCACCAGTGCCTCTTCCTCCTTAATGATCATGCTGATAGCTTGTAAGAATATTTTTAGTTCTGGGCAGCGCCACCAGTGGCTAAGGGCCAATTTTTCAGCCCCTGTTTAACAGGAGCGTGTAATTACAATTTTTTATGCAATATTTTACAGGAGGGCTAATTCCTAGAGTATCTGTGAGGGGTTGCAGTGTTGTGGCACCAGTGCCTAAGGTCCAATTTTTCTGCCCCTGTTCAACAGGTGCATGTAATTACAATTCTTGATCTAATATTTCACAGCAGGGCCCGTTTCTGCGCCCACCAAGAGTAACTGTGAGGACTTACAGTGTTGTGGCACCAGCACCACCACCACCAAAGGCCCACTTTTTCTGCCCCTGTTCAACAGGCCCAATTTTTCTGCCCCTGTTCAAAAGGGGCATGTAATTACAATTCTTGATCTAATATTTCACAGCAGGGCTTGTTTCTGCGCCCACCAAGAGTAACTGTGAGGACTTATAGTGTTGTGGCACCAGCACCACTACCACCAAAGGCCCAAGTTTTCTGACCCTGTTCAACAGGGGCATGTAATTACAATTCTTCATCTAATATTTCACAGCAGAGCCCGTTCCTGCGCCCACCAAGAGTAACTGTGAGGGCTTACAGTGTTGTGGCAACACCAACACCTAAGGCCGCAATTTCTGCGGCCTTAGGTGTTGGGGCAGGCCCCTACTTTCAAACATCCAACTTACAAACATCTTCTACTTGCAAACGGAAGGAGACAACAGGAAGTGAGATGGAATCTACCCCTAGGAAGGGAAATTCTCTCCTGTAAGCGTTAATATGGGAAAAATGTGTCTCCTCTCCACTGATGCTTTATCACCAATCCTTGTTTCACTAAAAACCCCAAATTGTCAAAAAACATTTGTCATTGGGACAGAAAGTGAGGTAAAATATTCTGAAGAGGTGCACAGACAGCAAAACAAATGTCACATGAGTGATAACCCTTCCCTATGTTTTCCAAAAAGCTTAAAAATAGATTTTTTGGCTGGAGCTACACTTTAAAAATCTACCAGTTCAAAATTACAAACAGATTCTACTTAACAACAAACCTACAGTCCCTGTCTTGTTTGCACCACCTGTATGCTGTTGTTCAGATGGCCTGGGGCCCTTTCCTTTTTTTAATTTGGGTGCGAGGTTCCCCTTAATATCCATACAAGACCCAAAGGGCCTGGTAATGGACTGGGGGGGGTACCCATGCCAATTGTCTCACTGATTTTCATCCATATAACCGGGACCGGACATTACATTAAAGCCGTAAGCAGTTTTAAATGACTTTTATTACTTTAAAAATGTCATTTTGTGCAGGGACTGTTCTAAGCACGGGAAACACGCGCCACTTTACAGGCATACTATAGACACCCCCCAGGTACAATATTTAAAGGAATATTTCACTTTTTTTTTCACTTTAAGCATCATTAAAATCACTGCTCCCGAAAAAACGGCCGTTTTTAAAACTTTTTTTGCATTAATACATATGCCCTGGGACAGGACCCGGGTCCCCAAACCCTTTTTAGGACAATACCATGCAAATTAGCCTTTAAAATTAGCTTTTTATTTTTAGCTTTTGATTTTGAACGTTTGAGTCCTATAGACTTCAATGGGGTTCTAACGTTCATGCGAATTTTCGGTCCGTTCGCAGGTTCTGGTGCGAACCGAACCAGGGGGTGTTCAGCTCATCCCTACCATACATGAATGTATTGCTGTAAGGTATGGTAGGTGGCTAGGTAAAACAGCTACAGGTGGTGGAAACAGAGCTGTTGGAAGCTATGAACCATGCAAATGGACAAAAGAACATCTGTATTGTATTTCAAACTGATAGGGCCACTGGTGGTTCCTGAACTGGGTCATTACATGACAGAGCAGCAACCCGGGACTCAGTTGGAAAAAGAAAAATTATGTCTGTGCGTTAGTTCGGAAAAAAGGAGAGCAGAAAGTTGGAGCCAAATGTAGGTAAAATCATCATAAACACACATAAGTATGAGGACAGCATGATGACTACCAAATGTACCTTGTAATTCTGGTGTCCTAGGTTCAAATCTCAGCCAGGACACTATCTGCATGGAGTTTTACATATTTTTTCTGTGCTTGCATAGGTTTCCTTCCACACTTCAGAGACATTCAAGTAGGTTAATTGGTATGTGTGTGTGCCTGTATGCATATGAGTAGGGATGGTCAGAACACCCCCCAGTTCGGTTCGCACCAGAACAAACAAACAGGCAAAAAGTTCTAGCAAACATGCAAACCCTATTAAAGTTTGTGGCACAGGAACAAGAAAAATCAAAAGTACTCATTTTAAAGGCTTATATGCAAGTTATTGCCATAAAAAGTGTTTGAGGACCCGGGTACTGCCCCAGGGGACATGTATCAATGCAAAAAAAAGTTTAAAGTTTTAAAAACTACAGTTTTTTCAGGAGCAATGATTTTAATAATGCTTAAAGTAAAACAATAAAAATGAAATATTCCTTGAAATATCGTGCCTGTAAAATGGTGCATCAGTGCAATGAATAGAACATTTTCCCCCCAAAGCACCTTGTCCCCATGTTGATGCGGACAAGAGCCTCTTCCCGAAAACCCTGGCCATTGGTTGGACGGGGTCTGCAAACAGGGGGGCTTATCGGAATCTTTAACAAATGGGCCCCCAGATCCCGGGCCCCCCCTATGTAAATGGGTATCGGGAACATTGTACCTCTACCCATTCACCAAAAAAAAAGTGTCAAAAAGTAAAAGCCGCAGCAGACAGTTTTTGACAATTCCTTTATTAAAAAAGAAAAAAAAAAAGTGCCCCGTGATGTACATCCATCGTCAATCACACCAACAGACCCGAAAAATAGAAAAAAAAGAAAAAATTCCAGCTCCAAGGGAGGCCTCCCGACGACTGCTGTCTTTTGGCTTTGACAGCTGTTATATAAGCAAGGGTGGGGCCACCCACTGACGTAACTGGATGATCCCACCCCGTCTGGCATCACATGACATCAGAAGTGGGCGGGGTCACTTGGTTACGTCAAGGAGCTGGTGGAATAGTCTGCTTTAGCAGCTGTGTTGGAAGGCAAACTCCAGTCCACCAACTCTTCTGCATGTTGTGGCTCAATAGCACAGCAAGCAGCAGAAAAAAACGACAAGCATGCCCCACCTGCAGAGGATACACCATGTCCGCGACCACCACTTTTCACTGTAGACACAGAGGCTGCTTGCCCTCTTTTAGTGGCCTGTGAGCATCTGCCTCTCCTTGGTGGCCTTCCAGACTTGATGGGTATTTTTTTTTCACATCGTACACTGTATTATATACTGTACACCAGGCATGTCCAAAGTCTGGCCCACAGGCCAATTGCAGCCCGAGTTCGGTTTAATGCGGCCCCACTGGTAATTTGGATATATATATCTTTTGAAGACCCCAACAATTCATTGGGGGGCCACAAAAGATATATACCGTATTTATCGTTCTGGCAGCCTCAGAGAGGACAGGGAGGGGGTGGGATGAGTGACGTCAGATTACATACAGTGAGAATCTCCTGTTTACTCGGCGGCGTCTATAATAGGAAGTCCCGTCTCCTGGGCTGGCATTGGACAACTGTTCTGTCTATCATTGGAGGCGGGACTTTGTATTAAAGAGGCCGCAGAGTAAACAGGAGATTCTCCTGTATGTAATTTGTTGGCGCTCATCCCACCCCCCTCCCTGTTCCCTCCGAGGCTGCAGATGGGCATCGATCAGGCTGCACTTATGGCAATGGTGAAGCTGCATTCATGTCTATGGTGAGGCTACTATCAGAGGCTGCATTCATGGCAATGGTAAGGCTGCATTCATGGCAATAGTGAGGCTGCATTCAGAGGCTGCATTCATGGCAATGGTGAGGCTGCATGCAGAGGCTGCATTCATGGCAATGGTGAGGCTGTATTTATGTCAATAGTGAGGCTGCATTCATGTCAATGGTGAGGCTGCATTGAGAGGCTGCATTCATGGCAATGGTGAGGCTGTATTTATGTCAATAGTGAGGCTGCATTCATGTCAATGGTGAGGCTGCATTGAGAGGCTGCATTCATGGCAATGGTGAGACTGCATTCATGGCAATGGTGAGGCTGCATTCATGTCAGTAGTGAGGCTGCATTCATGGCAATGGTAAGGCTGCATTCAGAGGCTGCATTCATGGCAATGGTGAGGCTGCATTCATGGCAATGGTGAGGCTGCAGATGGGCACTAATTAGGCTACATTGATGGGCACAGGCCCTTATTTTGCTTCATAGTTCCTTATTTAAAATTTTAGTTTTTCCCTGAAGCTTCCCTCTTAACGTGAAGGTGCGTGTTATACGCCGATAAATACGGTATATCCAAATAACACGCCCGAGTTCATCCTTAGACTCTTCACCACACACAACCACAAAGGTAAGATATTTCTTATTGGGCAGTGTGTTAGTTAATTTCAGGGCTTTTTTTCTTGGAAAATAGGTACAGGAACTCAATCACGACCCCCCGTCCCTTACACACACCCTCCAAACCGCATCAAATAGTTGGTTTGCTCAAATTTCATTAACAGTGGGAGGGTCTTAACAGGGTCATTAAATACCAGGAGTGCATTATGTACAGAGTGCAGAGTTCAGGGAGGGGGTTACACACAGACTGCAGAGTTCAGGGGTGTGCTGCATACAGAATGCAGAGTTTAGCGGTGCACTACACAGAGTGCAGAATTCAGCCTTCTTCCACAGCTGCTTGCCTCTGCATCCCCCATCTACATCTCACGTTTACCCCTCTTCAGCTGTGACCTCTGCATGCAACCCCCCTCTACTGCCCTCATCTTCTCCCCATCTCCTTAAAAGCTCCATCATCTTCCACACGCCCTATTTTTGTTGCTGTATTAAGCTGGAGCACCCAGCCAGCTCTAGTACCTCCGCGCATACTGTAATTGGCTCCACCTCTCTCACTTGAGGGGAGATCATCCAGTGGTGATGTTGGCATTTGCATTGCAACCCCTGTACCTGTATCTCCCTTGTCCCCATCCTTCACTCAGTGGAAGCCACTCAGGAGATCTGATCTGTGGAAGCCGTTGGGGAACAATCTGACACTTGTAAGCATAGAAGCCAGACTTTTGTGTTTTCAAGTAATAGTGGTCAGCAGGGAGCAGAGGGTCTGAGCCAGAGGTGGTGGAACTGAGTTTCACTAGTTCCAGCTGAAAAAAATCCCTGGTTAATTTGCATCTAACTTTAATGGTTCAAAGAATGTCAGGCAATATGGTCGGCCCTCACGCATGTTCACTTCATAAAATCTGGCCCTCTTTGAAAAAAGTTTGGACACCCCTGCTGTACACCAACTGCACTGTATTATATATTGTACACCGCCTGAAGTGTATTATATACTGTACACTGCCTGCACTGTTACATATACTGTACCCTGCCTGCACTCATATATACACTACACGGGCTACACGCTCTATCCACTAACTAATCTAGCTCCAGTTCTCTACAACACACTTCATACGGCCGCCGTGTAAGCAGCCTTATACAGTGTGGGGCATGGACTTAACCCCTGAGCCATGATTGACCAAGGGCACCCTGCCTTTGGCCAATCATTTCTCTCACACCAGATTGTGCTGTGATTGGCTAAAGCATGCAGGTCAGGTACCAGACACCAGACTCTCTGTCTTTCAAATTACATAGCCCAAATAGGATAATTTGTTATCCTACCCTCCCTTGTAAACTTAATGTTGCCAGATGGTGATACAAGCCTTAATTTGTCCTACTCCAGCTGTTGCAAGCAGTGTCACCTTTGTCTTGTTACTGCTGGTGGAGTCCTTCCTTAGTTTCATATATATATATATATATATATATATATATATATGGCCTTACTAAAACCAGTGGATCTATGGAAATCAAAGCAAGTAAATTCCAACACAGACACTGATCATTATGATTATCTTAGTCATTTGCATTTGTAAGATTGTTTTTTGCATGTTAGCTATAGGGAATTGTTTGTTTCTGCTATTCTATAACATACTAGACTTCAGAGCCTAAATAATAATAAAAGGCAGAAAACAATGCTAACCAATGAGAAATTCCTTATCTGCAGGATAACTGCTGAACTGCTGATCTTTAATTATATGCTCTAGTTTACCAAATAATTTCCTTACCGAGATTTTGTCTATAATCATTTTAATACAGTATAATTTCCATAATATATTGAAAAAGGCATCCATTCTCATGTCACCTTTTCTGCCTCAGCAGGAAGGACATATGTGAAAAACACTGCTGGGTGTAGACAAAGCTTTTATTACATTTCTCACTTCTTTGGTGAAAAGGGTGCCTTTGACAAGCTGTATTTGGAGGAAGTAAGAAGGGCTGTGACTGATGGATTGTAAAGAATAATAGATTATGATGTGGAAATGACAATGAAACCATGCAGAGAAAAGCCTCCGCCATGAATATGATGTAGAGTTTAATTACTTGGTGAAATGATTCATGAAAAGTAGAAGAATGGACAGAGCATGTGAGCCCTGAGAGGGCGGCTACGGGATCATTTCCTTGTATTTCCTACTGGGTATATATTTTTGTCTGAACAACCTTTTGCAATAAGTCACTTGTTAATAAAGACATTTATAATAACCACCATGAAAAAAAAAATAATTAAATTTTCTGCCATGAAATTACTTATCTGAATAATTCTTACTAGAGATGTGTCTAGAAAAGTCTTGATCCAATATCAGAATTACAAGAGCTCTTTGGCCTTTAAAGCAGAACTAAACACACTTTTTTTTTCTGTTTTGGATAGAGTGAAGATGGATTAGAATGTCAGTATTTTATTGTTGTCTGCTTTCCCATTAGGGATTTTCACCCTCTCTATTTGCATTGTTTACTGTTACCGTATCATCAAGAGTGAGAATAAAAGAAAATCCCAAATTTTGGGATGTCCCCAGAACAGTAAGAGAGGGAATATCTTCCTAGTTCTTGTGACCCTAATGACACCCTGGATTCCTTCACTTTGGAAGTATTTACTCTCACTTCCTTTATTGGCTATGGTTAGTTTGAGCTAGAGCAGGGCTGGTCCCCTCCCCTTGGCTCTGCCCCTGACTTCACCCACTTTTCTCTGCCCATGTATACAGTGGAGGTGGCTGGGTGGAGATTTTTGCGGTGCCTCGCCACTATTTCTTCAGCCGTGGTCCGCAGGCCAGCACCTGCGCCTCTGGGCCTGGCCTGAAGACAAATAGTGGCGACACCAACTCGCTTCCTCACACCAGCCTTGGTCCACAGGTGTATAGACAGGCTAGGGTGGTATAAAGACAGGCTAGTATAGTATATGGACTGGCTAGGGTAGTATATAGACAGGGTGGTATATAGACAGGGTGGTATATGGACAGGCCAGGGTGGTATATAGACAGGGTGGTATGTAGACAGGGTGGTATATGGACAGGGTGGTATATAAACAGGGTGGTATATGGTCAGGGTGGTATGTAGACAGGGTGGTATATGAACAGGGTGGTATGTAGGCAGGGTGGTATGTGGACAGGGTGGTATATAGACAGGATCGTATGTAGACAGGGTGGTATATGGACAGGGTGTTATATAGACAGGGTGGTATATGAACAGGGTGGTATATGGACAGGGTGTTATATAGACAGGGTGGTATATGAACAGGGTGGTATATGGACAGGGTGGTATATGGACAGGGTGGTATATAGACAGGGTGGTATATGGACAGGGTGGTATATAGACAGGGTGGTATATGAACAGGGTGGTATATGGACAGGGTGGTATATAGACAGGGTGGTATATGGACAGGGTGGTATATGGACAGGGTGGTATATGGACAGGGTGGTATATGGACAGGGTGGTATATAGACAGGGTGGTATATAGAAAGGGTGGTATATGAACAGAGTGGTATGTAGACAGGGTGGTATATAGACAGGGTGGTGTATATGTACAGGGTGGTATATGAACAGAGTGGTATGTAGACAGGGTGGTATATAGACAGGGTGGTGTATATGTACAGGGTGGTATATGAACAGGGTGGTATGTAGACAGGGTGGTATATGGACAGGGTGGTATATATGGACAGGGTGGTGTATATGGACAGGGTGGTATATGAACAGGGTGGTATATGGACAGGCCAGGCTCTAGTCTAAAGGTGGAGAGGGGGAGAGAATGAGGGAGAGGAGGAGGAAGAGAGGTGTACGGAAAAGAGGAGGGGAAGGGTAGAGAGAGAAAAAGAAAGGGGGAGGGGGGAAGAAGGTGCAGAGCACAAAGTGGTGGGAACAGAGAAGGGGGGTTGTTCTGGGGATAGAAGTCACACTCACCAATTATGTCTCCCCCATTCAGTCTGGTGTCCCTTAGGGCTGTGGAATCTACTGTTTGAAAAGTACCGCTCAGCTGTTCACAAAACTCCTCTCCAGCACAGAGCAAGTGCATGGCATGCATGTGGATGGAGTGTGGGCGGGGTTGGGCAGGCACAAATGGGAGGCGGTGTATCGGATTGGAGAAGCAGCAGAGTGAGGACGAGGTTAGGAGGACAGTGGAGACAGTACACAGCCCGACTCCTGTGTAAGCTGGCTTTCCCCGCTCTCACTGTGTGACTATGACGGGATGCCAGAGGCTGTGAAGCGCCAGAGATAGAGGTATAGCTGCTCTCCATCTCCACACTACAAGTTATGGTGCCTGGGGGAGAAGACGCTCCTCCCGCAGCTGCCCACACGGACTCCGCCTGTGCTTGTTTATCCTTATCACTGCCCGGCTCATCCTCTGGCTTGTCACCCTGCATCCTGCAATAGAGTGGCAATCTGCTTGGTGCTGCGGGTGTGTAATAGCAGGGAGCGGTGCAGAGTCACTTTGTCAGCAATGATTTTACCGCCCCTCCTATCCTGCCGCCCTAGGCGGCTGCCTGTTCTGCCTAATGGTTACGCCGGCCCTGAGCTATAGACTGCACTGGATCAGTAGAATGGCTTGTGATAGATATTAGGTGGTTCCCCGGGTGAATGATGGTGTTGATATCTCTTGGAGATATGGGCTGCTACCTTGCTGGTACAACAGAGCTATTGCTTCAGCTGAGAAGATACTTGAGTAAGAAGAGAGGAGCCCCCGGTGTACAAAATAAAAAAAACTTAGTGAAAAATAGGAATGAGCAGAACACCCACCCACCCCCCCCCCCGGTGCGAACAGGAACATGCAAACAGACAAAACATTTGTGCGAACAAGCGACCACCGTCCAAGTCTATGGGACACGAACGTGAAAAATCAAAAGTGTTCATTGTAAAGGTTTATATGTAAGTTATTGCCATAAAAAGTGTTTGGGGACCCGGGTACTGCCCCAGGGGACATGTATCAATGCAAAAATTGTTTTTAAACGGCCGTTTTTTCTGGAGCAGTGATTTGAATAATGCTTAAAGTGAAACAATAAAAATGAAATATTCCTTTAAATATCGTGCCTGGGGGATCTCCTTGGTCTGCCTGTAAAGTGGCGCACCTTTCTCATGTCTTTTACTGTGCCGCAGCAAAATGAATTTTCTAAAGGAAAAAATTTAATTTAAAATTGCTCTCAGGTGTAATGTATTGCCGGATCCCGGCAATATAGATAAAAATCAATGAAACAATCGGCTTGGGTCCCCCCCCAGTCTATAACAGGCCCTTCGGGTCTGGTATGGATATTAAGCGGAACTCCACGCCAATTTTTTTTCAAAAAACAGCATGGGGTTCCCCCCAAAATCCATACCAGGCCCTTTGGGTCTGGTATGGATTTTAAGGGGAACTCCATGCCAAAATTCTTTTTAAAAAGGATGTGGGGTCCCCCAAAAATCCTTACCAGACCCTTATCTGAGCAAACAGCCTGGCAGGCCAGGAAAGGGAGGGGACAAGCAGGCACCCCCCCACCTGAACCATACCAGGCCGCTTGCCCTCAACATGGGGAGGGTGCTTTGGGGTTTAGCAACTGGGGTAGCGAAATTTGCCTGCTGAAATCAATTGGTGGTGTACTGCTAGCAGATTGGCTGCAAGTACTTGTGGCACCTATTGCTATACCTTCACTCCTCTCAGTGCAGGTTTTTGAGAGGACTGGAGGTATAGTAGGTTTTAAGATCCCAGATGAGGAGCAAGGAGAAGTCTGCCTTTTTCTTTAATGTGAGTCTTTCAGGTGCTGTTGCCAACGGACTGCATGGCAGGTCGTCGTATGTCTGGTCAAACAAGTGGTGCCCAAGCGGCTTCTGTTCTGGCCACGCTTGATCTGCTTCAGACATAGGTTGCAAACAGCAATGGTGCGATCTGCTGCACACATGTTGAAAGAAGCCCACACCAAGGAACTTTTGCAAGTCAGCGCGGAGTCACCAGCGCCCTTCACCTGCAGAGTTCTGTGGTGTGATGAAATAGGGTGGCTGCCCTTAAGCTGCCCCCTGGAGGACATCCTGCCTCATTGGAGTTGTGCTTACTCTTCCTCCTCACTTTCTTCCTCTCTTCTCTCAGGCAGCCAAGTACTGTCAGTGAGCTCACCATCCCCTCCCTCCTCGTCACTGGAGCAAACTTGGCAGTATGCTGCAGCTGGGGAACATGACTGCTAGTTTCTTGTCCTTCTGTGGCACCCCCTGTAACAAAGAAACTGTACACACTGTATTATATACTGTGTGCACCACCTGAAGTGAATTAGAAACTGTGCACACTGTATTATATACAGTGTACACCGCCTGCACTGTATTAGAAACTGTACACTGGCTGCACTGTATTATATACTGTGTACACTACCTGACGTGTATTATACTATAGTGTATTATATACTGTACACCACCGAATACACTATATATGCTACACTGAATGCAGAGTGTGTATATATATATATATATTTTGATACATATATTTGATGCAGTGTGCGGCGTATTGGTCTGAGCACTGATAGGCTGACCCCCCACCCCTGCAACCTCTGCGGCAATGCTGGCAGAACTCATATGTCTATTTCCAGACAAACCTCTGGATATGTCGCTCAGCATGTGCACTCAACTTCTTTGGTCGACCATGGCGAGGCCTGTTCTCAGTGGAACCTGTCCTGTTAAACCGCTGTATGGTATTGGCAACCATGCTGCAGCTCAGTTTCAGGGTCTTGGCAATCTTCTTATAGCCTAGGCCATCTTTATGTAGAGCAACAATTCTTTTTTTCAGATCCTCAGAGAGTTCTTTGTCATGAGGTGACATGTTGAACTTCCAGTGACCAGTATGAGAGAGCGATAACACCAAATTTAACACACCTGCTTCTCATTCACATCTGAGACCTTGTAACACTAACGAGTCACATGAAAATCGGAAAATTCTAATTCAGAAATTCAAAATTTCAGAAATTCGGAAGTTTGGAAATTTGAAAATTCGGAAATTTGGAAATTTGAAAATCCGAAAATAAGATTGAAAATCTGAAAATTCAAAAGAATGAAAATCCGAAAATTTGAAAACTCGAAAATCTGAAATAACTAATAATAACTATTAAATTATAAGTATTGGAATTTCCTTTCAAATTTGGTTGTTAGTGAACGTAACGAGTATGAATTTATCCAAAGTTACGAATGATCTGAAATAACGAATCTAAAAGAATGGAACGTAACAATCTAATAATAATAAATAACAATAATAATAATAAAACCATTTTATTATTATTATTTATTATTCATTTGTTCCATTCCATTTGTTTAGATGTGGCATTCGTTATTTCGGATAATTTGTAACTTCAGATAAATTTGTATTCGTTACGTTCACAAACAGCCAAATTTGAAAGGAAATTCTAATACCTATAATTAATAGTTAGTTATTATTAGTTAGTTATTATTTCGAATTTTACTGATTTTCTTTTTTTTTTTTCAGATTTTCAAATTTTTGAATTCCCGAATTTTCGAATTCCCAAATTTTTGAATTCCGAAAATTCGGAATTCAAAAATTCAGAAATGTAATAATTTGGAAATTTGAAAAATTCAGAAATGTGGAAATTCAAAAATTCGGAAATGCGAAAATATGAAAATTCGAAAATCAGAAAATCCTAAAATTTGAAATTCGAAAATTCAGAAATTAGAAAATCCGAATTTTCCGATTTCCGAATTTTCAAATTTCCGATTTTCCAAAAAAGCGAATGAAACGAAAACGAACACATTTTTTGTCAGTGCAAATGTCTAGCGGCAACAACTGCAATCAAGCGTTTGCAATAACTGGCAATGAGTCTTTCACATTGCTGTTGAGCAATTTTGGCCCACTCTTCTTTGCAGAATTGTTTTCATTCAGCCACATTGGAGGGTTTTCCAGCATGAACGGCCGGTGTAAGGTCATGATACTTGGATTTAAGTCCGGGCTTTGATTAGACCACTGAAAAACCTACATTTTGCTTTGTTTGAACCATTTGGAGGTGGAATTGCTGTTGCGTTTCAGATCATTGTCCTGCTGCATAATCCAAGTGCACTTGAGCTTGTGATCATGAACTAATGGTTGGACATTCTCCTTTAGGATTTTCTGGTAGAGCTCAGAATTCATGGTTCCATTAATTATGGTAAGTCGTCCAGGTCCTGAAGCTGCAAAGCAGCCCAGACCATCACGCTACCACCACCATGTATGACTGTTGGTATGATGTTCTTGTTATGAATTACTGTATTCGTTTTATGTCAGATGTAATGGGACGCACACCTTCCAAAAAGTTACATTTTTGTCTTATCAGTCCACAGAATATTTTTCTAAAGGTCGTGAGGATAATCAAGATGGTTTTTTTTTTGGTAAATGTGAGATGAGCCTTTGAGTTCTTTTTGGTCAGCAGTGGCTTTGGCTTTGGAACTCTCCCATGGATGCCATTTTTGCCCAGTCTCTTTTTTATTGTTTAATCATCAACATTGATCTTACCTGAGGCAAGTGAGGCCTGCATTCTTTTAGATGTTGTTCTGGGCTCTTTTATGACCTCCTGGATGAGTCTTTGTCATGCTCTTGGAGTAATTTATATAGGCTGGCCACTCCTGGGAAGGTTCACCACTGCTCCAAGTTATCTCCATTTGTGGATGATGGCTCTCCCCGTGGTTCACTGGAGTTTCAAAGCCTTAAAAATGGCTTTGAAACCCTTCCTAGACCGATACATGTTTGTTTCTAATGTATTCTTGATTTTTTTTTAGATTGTGGAATTATGTGTGGCTTTTTGTGATCTGTTAGCGTACTTTACTTTGTCCGACAGCTTCTATTTATGTGATTTCTTGATTCAACAGGTCTGGCAGTAATCAGGCCTGGGTGTGGCTAGTGAAATTTAACTTAGCTTTCCAAAAAATTGTAGTTAATCACAGTTCATTCATGATTCAGCATGGGGGGGGCAATTACTTTTTCACATAGGGCCAGGCAGGTTTGAACGTGATATGTGATGCACCGATTCGTTCCGGCATGCCCCAGTTGTTTTTGGCCATCATTTCAGCACATGCTCCAGAGTCCGGTTCGTTGTCAATGACAGTCGTGCCACGACCGATTCGCGCCTCTGTCATGGCAATCATTTCATTCATTTCACTGTCACGTACCACGCTCCGATTAAGATCCAGTCGCATCCGTGATGCATCGATTCGTTCTGGTGTGCCCCAGTTGGCTTGGCCTCATTTCATTCTGTGCTCCACAGTTCGACTCGTTGCTTGTCGCAGTCGCGGCACACCAATTCGTGCCTCTGTCATGGCAAATCATTTCACTCTTTTCACTGTCACATACCGCTCCCCGATTCGAATCCAGTAGCATCCGAGATTCACAGATTTGTCCCGACACGCCCCAGTTGTCTTGGCCTTATTTCAGTATGTTCTCCACAGTCCGACTCCTTGTTTGTCGCAGTCACGGCATACCGATTCGTGCCTATATCATGCAAAACATTTCACACACTTGTCGCTTGAGTTGAATCCACTCAAACCAACAATGCATCAATTCGCACCCATCATTTCAGCCTTACAGGTATCGTTCGCATGTTGCTTTTCATTCCCCCCAGCTCCGGTAGTCACTTCATATCGTATCCTTCGTGCATTCTCTATTTTTCTAAAACACGGCTCCATGGATGTTCAACCTTTTGACGCCTCTACGACACAAAAAAAAGCAAAAAAAATAAAAAATAAGCACACCCCGTCTTCCTTCGAAGTTCAGTCAGGGTCTCGATTCATTCGTCAAAACCTTCGCCTTACTGCTACTTCCCCTTATAGTCGCACAATCCGATTCATGTTGGTTTCATTTCATACACTTTACAACCGATTCGTATCAGGATTCATTGCATACAATTTACAAATGATCCGTATCGGTTTCATTTCATACACGCTACAGCCCGATCCGAATCCAGTCACGTTGGCAGCACAGCGATTCATATCGGATCCATTTAATACTCTCCACAGTCAGATTTATATCGGATTAATTTCATACACTCTACAACCGGTTCGTATCAGATTCATTTCGTACAACTGATTAGTATCGGATTCATTTCATTCACTTTACAGCCGATTTATATCTGATTAACTTCATACACAACCAAGCACAACTTCTTGCAATCATTGCAGGCACGCATCCAAGCATAACTCCCTGCAATCGTTGCAAGCACGCATCCAAGCATAACTTCTTGCAATCGTTGCAAGCACACATCCAAGCACAACTTCTTGCAATCGTTGCAAGCACACATCCAAGCATAACTTCTTGCAAACATTGCGGGTACGCATCCAAGCATAACTCCCTGCAATCGTTGCAAGCACGCATCTAATCACAACTTCTTGCAATCGTTGCAAGCACATATCCAATCACAACTTCTTGCAATCGTTGCAAGCACACATCCAAGCATAACTCCCTGCAATCGTTGCAAGCGCGCATCCAAGCATAACTTCTTGTAATCGTTGCAACCGCACATCCAAACATAACGTATTGTAAACGTTGCAAGCACACATCCAGTCACAACTTCTTGCAATCATTGCAAGCACGCATCCAAGCACAACTCCTTGCAATCGTTGCAAACACACATTCAAGCATGACTCTTGCAGTCTTTGCAAGCACATGCAGTAATATGAACATCTCAAAGTCACTACAAACACATCTCCAGTGACATAAACTCCCTTGCAATCATTGCAATCACACGTTTAAGCACAACTCTTGCAATCGTTGCAAGGCATGCATCTTAGCATAACCTCTTGCAATCATTGCAAGCACATTCCCAGTGGCACACAATCAGCTACACATCATTTTCAGTGACACTTAATCGCCACTTGTCCCCAGGGGCATTTTCATATGAGCGTTTTCTGCCTGTCATTTCTACCTTAGGTCAGTTGAGTTCAGGTTCCATCCTGCACCAGGTATCGTTTTGCCACTTACAGGACCTGGACAGCCGTCTGCGTTTATGGCCCATACAGTAAGATCCCTTCTATGTGTTATCCAGAAGCATCAGCCCATAGCCAATGGCAAACGCTTGCCCATCACAAGTGCCATCTTTTGGGACATGCCTAAAATCCTCGCACGTTCCCCAGTCTAGTCATCCAAGCGACCATCTACTTGGCCCTCTATGGTTTTCTACAGCCTAGTAAATTGACCTTCAGTGGCACTGGCAGCCAGGTACTATATAGACACCACCTGACTCGCTTTTAAAATCATTACGTCCTTCAGCTTGCAGTCTCCAAAACGCAACAAACCGAACCTGAGGTCTACATTAATCTCTTTTCAAACTAACAACTCCATGCGGGCCAGCCCCCCCCTTGACAAGCTGACCCGCGTCAGGTCAGTTCTCCAAGACTTCACCCATACACGGGGTGTACTAAGAAGCAGCTTCAGTCTTGGGAATGCTCAATTTTGCAATATGGATCATTCCCCAGGGTCAACTTTTTGTGTCTAGCCTCCTGATCTTCCTCTCCCAGACACAGGACCCCGATTAGATCCTTAATTTAGACACCGCGGCAGTAGCGGACCTATCACGTGGGAGGGTTCTGTACTACGTGGAACGGTATGTCAATGTCAATACCACCAATATTGCCCCTATCGTCCCAGGTAGTAACAGATGCAGCCTCCACAGGCTTTGCTACAATTTTTGGCCACCATTGGTTTACAGGACCATGGCCTCCAGAGATACTCCTAAACCCCGGGTTTACCCGTACTTCCTCCCACTTCGAGCTATACCCGGTCGTGGCAGTTGCTCAACTGTGGGGTCATATCTGGACAGGACCAACCGTGGCTTTCACCACAGACAACCAGGCCTCGGACGATCTTGTTAATAAAGGCAGGTCCAAGTCTCTCTCAATTATGTCCTTCCTACTCAGACTCGTACAATTAGCTCTGCAGCGCCAGTTTAATGCCCACTGTACGTTCATTCCGGGCTAGTGCAACCTCGCAGCAGACGCACTGTCCCGCTTTAGTTACACTTCCTTTTACCAGAAACCCGAGGCCGACCTAGTACCAGCCCTTATCCCTCCTTGGTCTCAGCTGACTCTGGACCGGTAACCAGTCTCTGCCCCACAACACTCTCAAAGCCTACCACACAGCTTGGAACGTGCACAGCAAATTCCTAACATCCTGCTCCATGGAAACAACAACAAACACCAAACACATACTGGCTTTATCTCATATTGCCATAATCAGTTGGCCCTATCCCATAACACTATCCGACTATACTTAGCCGGCATCCAGCACTTCCTAGCCTTACGAGAACCCCCAAAACCATCTTTATTTGCATCCCGTGCGATCCAAGCCATCCTACGCGGCACCCATGATCAATGCCAAATGTCTACCCATAACAAATGCCATCTTCTGGGATATGTCTACTGTCCTTGCTAGTTCGCCATTTGACCTTCTCCCCAGCCTGCTCATACAAGCAGCCATTACTTAGCCTACTACGAGTTCTGGTGGCCTAGCGAATTCACCTACAGCAACCCCACAGGTCAAGTTCTGTATAGACATCACTTGGCTCCCTGCCAAGACCATTTCATCCTCCACCTTGCAGCGTCTAAAACCCAGCAATCAGGCTTTGGGGTAGACATCCATCTCTATAAAACAAACAATGTCTGACATCCAGTGACTGTACTCAACCGCCTACTGTTGCTCCTACTGGAACACTCAAACTCTAGTCCCCTACTACCTTTTCCGATCAAACCCTTGAGTGCCTGCCAGTTCGTCAAACACGTGGGGGTTCTTCTAAGCAACCTACACCTCGACTCCAGTCAGTACTCCGGTCACTCTTTCCATATTGGAGCAGCCTCGGCAGCATCCTGGCATGAGGTTCCAGATCATGTCATTTAGGCACTAAGCAGATGGAACTCTGCCTACCTCGCCCAATACGTCCCCAATCCTCAGGTGGAAATGGCACAAGCATTCACCAAACTTGCTCAATAAATAAAGCTAAAACTAATAAAACTACACCCCTACCTGAATGTTTGTGCCCCCTTATTTTGGCATACCGTCCATCAGACCAGGGCACACTTCTGGTCCATTTCATGTTGTAACTCTTATGTTAAGTCTATGTTGTCCATATCCAAATCGGCCATAGGGCTTCGACCATAAGTAAGAAGGCCAGTATGGTGGTCTGAATTTATGGGAGAAGCCGGGTATTTAACCAGCCCGCTCGCCTGTAGTCTTTGTCGGTTTCCTGTGCGCGATACCCACCCTCCCATCCACTTTTCAGGGCATTTCCCAAATTCATTTCTCTTCACAAAATATAAATTTCTAATCTTGGGTATTCCCCCTTATTTTGGCGTACCGTCCATCAGACCAGGGCACACTTCAGGTCCATTTCATGTTGTAACTCTTATGTTAAGTCTATGTTATCCATATCCCTATGGACCATAGGGCTTCGGCCATAAATATATATATATATATATATATATATATATATATATATATATATATATATATATATGTATATATATGAATACACCGCCTGAAGTGTATTATACACGGTACACCGCCGAATGCACTGTATGTACCGTATTTATCGGCGTATAACACGCACCGGCGTATAACACGCACCCCAATTTAGGAGGGAATTTTAAGGAAAAAAAACTTTTAGGAGGGAAGTTGAAGGGAAAAAAAACTTACATTTAAATGCCCATCATTGCAGCCTTCTCAGTGCAGCCTTGCCCCAGTGCAGCCTTGTCAGTGCAGCCTTCCCCAGTGCAGCCTTGTCAGTGCAGCCTTGTCAGTGCAGCCATGTCAGTGCAGCCAGGTCAGTGCAGCCTTCCCCAGTGCAGCCTTGTCAGTGCAGCCTTCCCCAGTGCAGCCTTGTCAGTGCAGCCTTGTCAGTGCAGCCATGTCAGTGCAGCCTTCCCCAGTGCAGCCTTCCCCAGTGCAGCCTTCCCCAGTGCAGCCTTGCCCCATTGCAGCCGTCGATCCCCTGTCCCTGCCATATTGGGCTTCAAAATCGCCGACCGCGATTTTGAAAATGGCGCCGCCGGCACCGAAATACACAGAGCCGGTCCTCGGCTCTTTCCGGCGGCTCTCGTTCACTTTCGGCTCCACTCGTAGTCCCGAGCGGAGCTATCCGAACCTAGCCGAGTAGGTTCGGATAGCTCCGCTCGGGACTACGAGTGGAGCCGAAGGTGAAGGAGAGCCGCCGGAAAGAGCCGAGGACCGGCTCTGTGTATTTCGGCGCCGGCGGCGCCATTTTCAAATCGCGGTCGGCGATTTTGAAGTTTTCACAGCTCGGGATCGCAGGGGATCGGCGTATAACACGCACCTGCGACTTTCCCCTGATTTTAAGGGGAAAAAAGTGCGTGTTATACGCAGATAAATACAGTATATGCTACACTGAATGCAGAGTATATATATACAGTATCTCACAAAAGTGAGTACACCCCTCACATTTTTGTAAATATTTTATATCTTTTCATGTGACAACACTGAAGGAATGACACTTTGCTACAATGTAAAGTAGTGAGTGTACAACTTGTATAACAGTGTAAATTTGCTGTCCCCTCAGAATAACTCAACACACAGCCATTAATGTCTAAACCGCTGGCAACAAAAGTGAGTACACCCCTAAGTAAAAATGTCCAAATTGGGCCCAATTAGCCATTTTCCCTCTTCTGTCTTGTGACTCATTAGTGTTAAAATGTCTCAGATGTGAATGGGAAGCAGGTATGTTAAATTTGGTGTTATCGCTCTCACTCTCTCATACTGGTCATTGGAAGTTCAACATGGCACCTCATGGCAAAGAACTCTCTGAGGATCTGAAAAAAATTATTATTGCTCTACATAAAGATGGCCTAGGCTATAAGAAGATTGCCAAGACCCTGAAACTGAGCTGCAGCACGGTGGCAAAGACTATACAGCAGTTTAACAAAACAGCTTCCACTCAGAACAGGCCTTGCCATGGTCGACCAAAGAAGTTGAGTGCATGTGCTCAGCGTCATATCCAGAGGTTGTCTTTTGGAAATAGACATATGAGTCCTGCCAGTATTGCTGCAGAGATTGAAGGGGTTGGGGGTCAGCCTGTCGGTGCTCAGACCGTTCGCCACACACTGCATCAAATTGGTCTGCATGGCTGTCGTCCCAGAAGGAAGCTTCTTCTAAAGATGATGCACAAGAAAGCCCGCAAACAGTTTGCTGAAGACAAGCAGACTAAGGACATAGATTACTGGAACCATGTCCTGTGGTCTGACGAGACCAAGATAAACGTATTTGGTTCAGATGGTGTCAAGCGTTTGTGGCGGCAACCAGGGGAGGAGTACAAAGACAAGTGTGTCTTGCCTACAGTCAAGCATGGTGGTGGGAGTGTCCTGGGCTGGGGCTGCATGCATGCTGCCGGCACTGGGGAGCTACAGTTCATTGAGGGAACCATAATTGCCAACATGTACTGTGACATACTGTAGCAGAGCATGATCCCTACCTTCAGAGTTTGGGCAGCAGGGCAGTATTCCAACATGATAACGACCCCCGAACACACATCCAAGACGACCACTGCCTTGCTAAAGAAGCTGAGGGTAAAGGTGATGGACTGGCCAAGCATGTCTCCAGACCTGTCTCTAGCGCAAGGTCTCTAACATCCACCAGCTCCGTGATGTGGTCATGGAGGAGTGGAAGAGGACTCCAGTGGCAACCTGTGAAGCTCTGGCAAACTCCATGCCCAAGATGGCTAAGGCAGTGCTGGAAAATAATGGTGGCCACTCAAAACACTTTGGGCCCAATTAGGACATTTTCACTTAGGGGTGTACTCACTTTTGTTGCCAGCAGTTTAGACATTAATGACTGTGTGTTGAGTTTTTTGAGGGGACAGCAAATTTACACTGTTATACAAGCAGTACACTCACTACTTTACATTGTAGCAAAGTGTCATTTCTTCAGTGTAGTCAAATGAAAAGATATAATAAAATATTTACAAAAATGTGAGGGGCGTACTCACTTTTGTGAGATACTGTCTGTATATATACCCCCAATAAACGATTATATTCTTCATAAAGAGTGTCCTTATTCTGAACACTGAGCACGTCTCTCTCCTTACTCAAGTGTTTTGGCTATAGGACAGGAAGTGAAGCGAAATCTCCCCAATGGCACACAGATGGCAAAAAAAACTGACAGTGGTTATAACCCTCCCTTACTCTAAAATGAAAATGAAAGTTTTTCTATAATTCTGCATTAATTCTAATGCTAATATAGTACTCTGATGCAAACACTTTCATGTACACATACATTGTATCATTCTTTTCATTCTAGTTCTTGATGGTATCACTAAGGCTGCACATATGCTTGCGGTCTACTAATAGATAACCTGCTTCTTGAACCAGTCCAGCATTGCTCACTTTTGTGCTTAAAATGGTTGTAAACCCTTACATATACCCAGTGAAGTGACTGGCCTCGAGTGGGAGATGAAACAATTCCTCCTACATGGGCTGTACCTGTTTATCTGCAGTCTTCTCTACATCTGTTCAAAGTCCAGAATTTACAAAGCTTGCCTGAGCTGTCAGAAAAAGGGTGTGGAGAGCTAAAATTGCACTTTGCAGAACTCAGTGAGGAGAGCTCTGACATACTGATTGGAGGGAGAGACATCCCTCCAGGAATCCAGGAACAGAGCTGAGGCTGTCAATTAGCTAGAGTTCCCTCCCCTGTCACCATTTTTCTCTTGGTCTCTCTTGGTCTTGATCAAAGAGTCTCCTACTGGGACCACTTTCGTAACTTTTGCTGAAGGGATGCAGGCTGAAAAGCCAGCTGATCTCTTCCACATATGGGAGGAGCATAATTGACTGACTTTCTAAAGGACTTTTGGGTTCGGAGCTGTCAAATCCCAAGCATGACTTGATGTGTAACAGATCAGGGACTCTTTGTCTGACCTGCAGTTTGCCTATTTTGAAATATGAAGGGAGTCTTTTAAATACATTTATAGTATTGATTTTTTTAAATTAATATGAATGCATTATAACAAAAACTTGCTGCACGAGGTTGCTTTTTTTATGTAAGAAAAAAAAACTGTAACAAATGTAATACAATACAAACTTTACTGAAAGTCCCCACACCTAAGTCATATTGTCTATAAACATCTATGAAAAAAAGTTTCAGGAATGCATTCTCATGGAATTTTAAACTCCCAGCTGTCCTTGGCACGGTGATAAGGCACAATGACATAATTCGCGCCTCATGGATAAGTCAAAGGCTGGGGCCAATGTAACAATTTGTTTAATAACAGCTTTTTGTATAACAGGCCTTCTATAAAAAAATGAAGTTCTGCTTTAAAGGGGACTGTAACTGTGGAAAGAACCCAAAAAGGGTAAGCATAGGGCAGAAGACTAATCACCAGTATAGCATATTGACTATGTTTTATGCTACACTGTGTCTCTATGCGGAGGCAGCCATCCTGGTAGATAAAAGGATCTGCTTCCTCAGGTCAGAGCTGACCCACTGGGATGACTTGGGTTCTGATACCTGCTGGGGAATATTCAAGAAGCATAAGAGGAAGTGGAGAAAGCACAGATCCACAGAACTGATGAAATAGAAACAGCAATGTGCTTGCCTGCAGATCCTCAGGTACAGCTTCCTCTCCAGCATGCTAGCTCCACAATAATAGTCAGAGTACCTGGCAGTGGCACCGCCCCCTATTTCATGCGCCCAGCCCTAATCTACATGCAGGGTGCCAGACGCATGGATTTCAATGGGGTTCTTTTTTTTTTTTTTTAAGCATGTGATTAGAGCATGAGGCTCTAATTGGCTTCAAAAAAGGGTGGGCTTGGGGAGCAGAGCACTGCGCCCTGAGCCCATCCAGTTGTGTGACAATTATTTAGAATTATTATTCGCTATTGTCTTCCTGAGTCTCCTCCCGGCCAATCAGGAAGCGGGTCCTGAGACCTGATTGGCCATGGAGTCTTAAGACCTACTTCCCAGAGGAGAAGCAATGGGCCAGTGTCAGGGCAAGCTGCAGCAGGTGGAGGGGCAGCTTCCAGGAGCCCTACCCCGGATCACCAGCACCACCTCTTAAGGTAAGGACATGGATGATGTCATACCCATCCGTGCAGGGGGGCTAGTGCAAGTGAGGGGACCAGGGGCAGCTTCCAGGAGCCCACACCACCTCCGATTCCCATCCGTCTCCGGCGTTGGGTGGGGGGTGTGTGTTGGCTGGCCACTGGTCCCTGGGTATATAACCCAGTAACTTCAAGCACATGGCCATGCCCAAACGTCTGCCCATGTGCATATGCAGCCCATGATCCTTGGCTTAGGGTCACAGCTGCCTGCATATCTTCATGAGCGTGAATGAACATGCATGTCTGTCACTGCCCCCCAAACACCCTATTTAAAGCTAAGCACAACCTAGGAGAGTTGCTGAGTGGTCATTAGCTCCTGTGACCCATAGCCTGGCCTGCATTCTGCTATCCTCTGTTTGACCTGACTTGTCTCCTGACTTTTTTTTCAACACAGAAAACAAGGGTAAAAAGCACAATTTGGGGCTGCTAGAACTTCCATAAAACAATGAAGAGGAAAATGTACCATAAAATCTGTAATAAACCAGACACATAATAAAATCAGTAACAAAAACACCCTTCACCTACAGTATATGGCTATAATACCACTATCAAGATAATGAACAAACCCAGATATTCCATAATTGGAATATTGATCTGTATTTGTTTGTATTCTCTTCACTTTGAGGGAATGTGATGCAAACACTGATATAACATTAGGTCTACATGCATAGTAGTCTGCTACCCTGTTTTCCCGAAAATAAGACCTAGCGTGATTGTCGGTGATGGCTGCAATATAAGCCCTACCCCCAAATAAGCCCTAGTTAAAGTCCTTGTAGGTCTTATTTTCAGGGTAGGGCTTATTTTCGGGGAAACAGGGTAGGGCTTATTTGAGGGGGTAGGGCTTATATTGCAGCCATCACCGACAATCACGCTAGGTCTTATTTTTGGGGAAACAGGGTATTGTTCAGGAAAAACAGACAACCTAATGGAATACAAATTAGCCTCGGAAACGGCCGAAAAGGCCCGAGGGACACTTAGGCTGACCTCGGCAAACCTCGGAAAGACTCTGTTCACAAGCCTTTCCGAGGTTTGCCCAGGGCAACCGAACTGTCCTCGGGCCTTTCCGTGCATTTCCAAACAGCACCAATCGCGGACCTTTGGCTCTGCTCGGCTCCGGCGCCCCCCACCTCAGGCCAAAAGCGGTACCGCACACCGCTTTTGGCCTGAATCCTGCTCGTTTTGCAAGACAACACTCGCAAACCGAGTTAGGAATTTTAGAAATACAGTGCTCGGTTTGCAAAACGCTCGTTAACCACGTTACTCACAAACTGAGGTTCCACTGTACATCTTCTAGTGTATAGTGCCTGGGAAGGCAAGATCATTACATCATCATTACTGTGGATATATTGATATGGTTGTTCACATTGTGAATAATTTTATTTTATTATTTTTATTCATTGTTTCAACCATTATATTCTACCTTTTCTACTTTCTATTTCTCAACGATAGTTTCCTTCACCGTGCCCTTATCATATCACTGCCAATATCACCTGGAGATTTAGATGTGAGTTCTGTAATACTTTTACTTTTTTGTGTTTTAGAACTGTAATATAATTGGGAACACCCCAGGGCACAAGCAGAAAGATTTATTGTGACATACAGTATATAGTGTACAGTGGCAAAATGTTGGCATATTTTGAGGAGAATGGCTAGACAGTATTAAACTATTCAGCCTCATATTGCAGGCAAGCTGACATGGTATTCCCTTGATTTACCAACCTTTAGTTCA
Organism: Aquarana catesbeiana; assembly: GCF_042186555.1. Lineage (NCBI taxonomy): Eukaryota > Metazoa > Chordata > Amphibia > Anura > Ranidae > Aquarana > Aquarana catesbeiana. The sequence goes on from NC_133324.1 coordinate 561,138,922, forward strand.
GGAATTATCTGTGGACAGTATAGCATGAAATGCTACAGCTATCTTCAACGCTTCCTCCTCACCCAGCACCCCTTACTCCACAGCCAGACAACCAATATCAACAAACCTGCCCACCCTATTCTATAGCTAGCCTATGCAGTGGAGCCACTGTCTTCAGACCATGATACAGACCCATGAAATATCCGAAAAAAAATTGCACTATACCAAGGAAGGTAAGTGCCAAGTGCCACATGTAGAGAGCCCAGGGAAATAATACCACGGATGATAATTATATTTAAATAATTTATTAATAGTATGAAAAAGAGTATACCAAATACCATACAAATTGACAATGGAGCAAAAATCCTACACCTAACATCATGTAGACAACGTTGTCTGGGACAAAGGACTAACACACATAGAAACAAACAACAAAGCAACATACAAAACCCAAGCAAATATATATAACATGGATCAATAAGTGCCAATTTGAAGTAGCTGTACCATCAGCCAGGCAGTCCTACTGATAGAAATACAAGCAACAGCTGTTGCAAAAATATAATTAAAAAAACAAAAAAGTGCCAGACTGTGGCTGGAGAGGTTACCTCTATTGTGGAACAATCCTGAGGATAAGGGGAGGACAAAGGACAGGAGTAAAGGACTGCGTATCCGCAGATACTGTGATATCGCCTGGATGATAGGCGACCATTGACTAAACAAACCACCTGTAGCCTGTCAGTGTTCCTGGGGAAACAGTAAGGTGGATAATAGTTCCTGGTAGCTAAATGGTGTTCACAGTAAGATGGATGCAGGGATTCAATTTGCAAATAAAATGCATAGTTATATGACTCACTGTCAGCAGAGAATTAGGAAGGCAACACTGTGCAGCAGAACTGTACCAGCGATAGTTCACTCATGGGGTGTGGAAAGCAGGGCAATTTTTACTGAGATGACTGGTGGGCCACAGCTGCTGTGCATTAAAACAACTCCAGTGTTACACTGTTCTCAGAGTGCGGTCCGCGCCACTGACCAGCATGAAAGCGAGGCGGTGGTATCAGCTAGATGCTTGGAAAGGTGTCAGATGCTCTGAGGGGTGAAGTCAATGCTTTTCATTGGGCAACCCCAGCATTTCCCTGGGCTCTTTACATGTGGCACTTACCTTCCTTGGTATAGTGCAAATTTTTTTCATATGTTTCCTTTTGGTCACTGAATCCCATTTGATTCAAAGGTGTGGATAATTACCCGGTGGTACCCCCATGTGTACCTTCATTCAGTTGGTTCCCTACCCTCCCCCTTTTTTTGCCATGAAATATCCCATGTTACTTGCTTGGATAGATGCCTGACCCAATCTAAAGCAGAAGTGTCTGCAGTAATAAGCTATGATAGTGGTCTGGGTCTATGCCATCGACATGCACATAAGTAACCTTTTGGGCAGTAATGTAGGCAGAAGGAGACAGTGATGTGACTTTTATAATGTTCCATAGGGAACACATGTTAGTGGTGTTGTGAAGAATTTGGGCGATTTGACCACTTTCCTACCGCGCATAGTCATATGACAGCGACAGGAACCCTTTGTCGATCTTTGTCGATATGACGTCTTTTCTTCCTGAGCCTCTAGGAGGCGTGCGCGCCCGCCGTGTCACTAGGCACCCGATGCACGTCCCCGGCAGCCGCGATGTCCGCTGGGCACTCACGATTGTCCGTGAACACAGCAGGACCGTGGATCTGTGTGTTTACACACACAGATCCACGTCCTGTCAGAGGAGAGGAGCCCGATGGTGTGTTCCCAGTACAGAGGAACACCGATCGGTCTCCTCCCCTTGTGAGTCCCTGCCCCTTACATTTAGAATCACTCCCTAGGAAACATAATTAACCCCTCGATCACCCCCTAGTGTTAACCCCTTCCCTTCCAGTCACATTTACACAGTAATCAGTGCAATTTTATAGCACCGATCACTGTATAAATGTGAGTGGTCCCAAAATAGTGTCAAAAGTGTCCGAAGTATCCGCTGCAATATCGCAGTCATGATAAAAATCGCAGATCGCTGCCAATACTAGTTGCACAATGGTGGTATTCTGTTATATTTGGACTTGTTTTATTTGTATTTGTTTATGGTTGCGCTACACTATATTTTGTTTTGTTTCCCCCGTACACACGGTCGGACATTGATCGGACATTCCGACAACAAAATCCATGGATTTTTTCCGACGGATGTTGGCTCAAACTTGTCTTGCATACACATGGTCACACAAACTTGTCAGAAAATCCGATCGTTCTGAACGCGGTGACTTAAAACACGTACGTCGGGACTATAAATGGGGCAGTAGCCAATAGCTTTCGTCTCTTAATTTATTCTGAGCATGCATGGAACTTTGTGCGTCGGATTTGTGTACACACGATCGGAATTTCCAAGAACGGATTTTGTTTTCGGAAAATTTTATAGCAAGCTCTCAAACTTTGTGTGTCTGAAATTTCCGATGGAAAATGTGTGATGGAATTTCCGACAACAAGGTCCTATCACACATTTTCCTTCGGAAAATCCGACCGTGTGTACAGGGCATAAGTGGTGTGGGCAGCAATCACATGAAGTCTATTAGTAGGCTAATTACATTATATATTGATTTCACATTATTATATTGATTATTGCGCTGATTTTATATTTTTTCACAAATTGTAGGTGCACACAACACTTTCACTTGTTTCTTCAATGACCAGTTTAGGGGATGTTGTTTTTGTTGTTTTTATTCTTGGAGAACTTGGATAGGAATGAGGGTAGTGGTGGGATACTCCAAGATTGAGAACTATGTACACTGAGGACTGAGGAAAAGTCAATTTCTCTTTAGGGGGCAATATCGGGACAGGGCTCTTCAGCCACACCAGCCGGTGTCCCCTTTAAATAGACCCACAACTGACTTTAGTAGGCACCAGAGGGGTAACTCAAGCAAAAGGTCCCCAAGATCCAGCAATGTCTATACTTACAAGGCCCAAGGACAGATGGATGCCACCTTCCAATCTTCCAAGTGATGCCCTCCAGTGATACCAGGCAGATCTGTGGTAGACAGCTCTCCTCAGTCAGCCTCTTCAAAGTACCTGGGTTCTGCATTCCTCCACTCAGGTCACCCACCTTAGGCCTCCTTCAGCAGCTTGTGCCTGGGAGCAGCGTGCCCTACCCAGGCTGGACCACTCCACTCTGGGACAAAACACGGAGATCAGTGTGCCCACCCAGCCCACTTTCAGAGCCTGCCTCTGTGGGATAGGCCAGGGCTGTATCCATAGTCATGCTTCCATCTGCATTGCTTCACATCTACTATCCAAAAACCTTTCCAGTCACCTGTATACAGAGATGCACCATGTCAATTTTTTTTGAAAAAATGGTGTGGGTCCCCCCCCAAAAATCCATATCAGACCCTTATCCGAGCACGCAATCTGGCAGACCCTCAACATGGGGAGGGTGCTTTGGGTGCCCGGTGGTTGTGGGGGTCTGCGGGCGGGGGGCTTATAAGAATCTGGAAGCCCCCTTTAACAAGGAGACCCCCAGATCCCGGCCCCCCTCTATGTGAATGGGTATCAGGTGCATTGTACCCCTACACATTCACCAAAAATGTGTCAAAAAAGTAAAAATGACAGGAGACAGTTTGGGACAAGACCTTTATTAAAAATAAAAATAAAAAAAAGTGCGATATCAATTCATCTTCAATCACAGCGTCCGACGGTCCTGAGAAAAAAAAACGGAAAAACTTTGCCTCGATGGGAGGCGTCTTGCCGACTGCAGCCTTTTTGCAATGACAGCTGTTATATAGCTGAGGGCGGGGCCACCCAGTGACGTAAACGGGTGACCCTGCCCCCTCTGACATTACGTGACATCACATGATGTAAGAAGGGGGCGAGTCACCTGCTTACATCACTGGGTGGCCCCGCCCTCAGCTATATAAGAGCTGTCAGCGCAAAAAGGCTGCAGTCGAAGGACGCTTCCCATTGAGGCGGACTTTCTCCATTTTTTTTTCATAGCTGTGATCGAAGATGGATTTACATTGTGGGACTTTTTTTTTTCTTTTTTTAAAAAGGAATTGTGAAAAAATATCTCCTGTCATTTTACATTTTTGGTGAATGTGTAGGGGTACAATGTACACGATACCATTCACATAGGGGGGGCTGGGATCTGAGGTCCCCTTGTTAAAGGGGGCTTCCAGATTCCGATAAGCCCCCCGCCTGCAGACCTCCACAACCACCAGGCCCCAAAGCATCCTCCCCATGTTGAGGGCATGTGGCCTGATATGGTTCAGGAGGGGGGGCGCTCTCTCGTCCGCCCCCCTTTTCCTGCGGCCTGCCAGGTTGCATGCTTGGATAAGGATCTGGTATGGATTTTGGGGGGATCCCCACGCCATTTTTAAAAAAAATTTTGGAGCGGGGTTCCCCTTAAAATCCATACCTGGGGGGTCGTGACCTGGACATGGCTGAATAGAGACGTGCATTAGTTGAGCTCCCAGCCATCTTACTCCTATCCCGGCTATCCCAGCTTGAAATTTAAACTATGCACTCTGCCAGAAAGAAAACGACAAAGAAGAGCAGCAGATCGACCAAATCCACTTCTCAGCCACCACATCGAGCGAACTTAGAAGGAGATTCCAGCTCTCTCTCCTCGGTTCCCCAGAGCTCAAGATGGCGACGCCACGCGGAGAACATTCAGGGAGACAGACAACAAGCGGCTCCCCCTCTCCACATAGAGACACACACACAAGCGGCAGACAACTACGCCGGCTTCCCCGCGGACCTCCGCCCAGTTCTGGGTGAGCACTCTAAGCCCTCATCTCACGCTTCTGGAGTGGACACAGAGCTGCGTGCTTTACTGCAGGCACTACCTACTAAAACAGACATTGCGGCCCTCATAGCTATGGTGGAAGCCGCTCACCGCAAGGAGATGAATGTAGTGAGGGCGGATGTCAGCGCGCTGACTAATAGAATAGAGTCGGGGGAGAGCCCCCTGGTGGCGCTGGAACGCCGAATGTCGGCAGTGGAGGAGAGCCAGGACGCACAATGAGAAGCACTACAAGAACAGCAGTTGCGCTTGGAAGAGATGGAGGACCGGAGTCGCAGGAACAATCTGGGACTCCCAGAGGCCACAGGACCCGAAGACCTGGCAGACACAGCAATCCCCATCTTCCGCAGCCTTCCCGGTATTGATCTGCCTGACCGTATCGTAATTGACAGGATACATCGGGCACTAGGTCCTAAACCAACCGACCCCCTGAGACCAAGAGACGTCATTTGTAGGGTACACCATTATGTGCATAAAGAGCAGATCCTACGCAGAGCCTGGGAAGCGGAAGATCCAGAACTGGACGGTGTCACGATAAAGATTTTCCGGGATCTATCTCGTGCTACCCTGCAGAGACGTGCGATCCTGAAGCCACTGATGGATCTGGCTAGGCGGAAAGGAGCTACATACAGCTGGGGGTACCCCCTATCTGCCACATTTAGGAAAGACCAAAGAATTGTCATTTTGCGCAAACCAGATGATTTACCAGCCTTATTCACCTTCCTGGACACAGACCCTATAGATGTTCCCAATTGGCTGGGCCCTCTCCCGTGCACACCAGGACGTCCGCCCATGTCAGGAATGGGAAGCAATCTCCCTCCGAGGCAACAACGGAACCACCGTCGACCCAGGGCAACTTCTCGAGAAGACGCACGTGAGTCGTGAAACATATCTTTATCGACCACACATTTACTTTCAGAACAGTCCTGGCTGTTCTGTTCCCTGTTGTTTGAGTTGGATTGTTACCTTCATGCAGCAGTTGTCCCTAGCCTATCTCGGCCATATGGCCGTCAAAGAATCATCAGAGTCCTGCTGAGTGAGAGGCCGCTTAAACCGTCATTGCCGGCAGGCAGTACTTTCATCTTTACCCCTACCATTGCTATACTTACGCAACTTATTTGTTGTCCTAGATAATTTCTACTCAAGACAGGCCACTATACTATGCAGAAGACACAATAACATGAGAAAGCTGCCATGGCCTACGGACCTTCCGAGATGGTAGGCCCTGACATCTGCATTTTGTCTAACGGGAGCTGTCCCAAAACCTGTCCCAAAACCTTACAGATACTCCTGTTATTGCCCTGCAAGCTCACATAGGTGGTCTGCTTATATGGATGGAAGCTGAGGCAGAAACTTTACATGAAAGAGACACTGATGGGCACTTACCCTTAGAGAAATGGTGTGAATTATGGCCTGCAGAGCCTGTCCTCGATGGCTCCATGGGTGGACATGCCGACTCCTGGTTAGTGGAGTTATGGAGTACCCACCTTGCAGACATGACACAACGCTCTGCGACTCAAGGAAGCTCCGAGATGCAGGATATACCCTAATGCAAAGATAAGTTTTAGTGACATAGGAAGCTATTTATGCCTAGTTCTGGGTCACGGGTTATGTTGTGATGTTATATTCCAGAATTGGGTCAGTTTGCTTGTCACGTTTTGTTGCCGCAGTAAAGTTACCCAATTCACTGGCTAAGTCGTCGATATTAGGGACTTACAGTGTTTGCCCACCTAGTTATACTGAGTTGATCTATTGATCTGTCTGAAAAGATGCATAGTAAAAAGTTTATATCTCCAGATATGCTGGGGTGGGGAAGCGGACGGGAGACTCGCCTTTTCAAGCCTTGTCCTACCTCCCTCCCAATTAGGTCAGCATACCCCCCTGGGGGACGGATTTGTACCTTCCGGGGGTCATATGCAGAATTTATTCCCAGAAGTTACAAGGGGTTGGTAACAGGCAGGACACTAGGCCTTGCCTGTATCTCCTCTTTGTTCTGCTAACTATCTGTCTATTCTTCCTACCTCAACTTCTTTCTCTATTCCCACATTTTACCCCTTCTTCTTTTCCCTATACCTGATCCTACCCCCCCCCCCGTCCCTGTATAACATGGCGGTCAGCAAAATTAAAGTGATGTCTTTAAATGCAAAAGGACTTAATATACCAGAGAAAAGACGTCTGTTGATAGATGATTTAAAACGGAATAATACAGATATAGCCTTTATCCAAGAGACGCACTGTAAGACCAATAGATTACCGTACTTACAAAACAGACACTTTCCAGTGACCTATCACTCCATGAATCCGGAGTCTAAATCCAAAGGAGTTTCCATTTTAATTTCAAGTAAGATCCCCTGGCAACTTCAGAACTCTAACATAGACCCGACAGGTAGATACGTATTCCTTAAAGGCCTAATAGGTACGGTAAAGGTAACACTAGCGACCATGTATGCCCCTAATGAACAAAAGGCCACGTTCCTAAGAGAGACTCTAGAGAAGCTAAATGATTTTAAGGAAGGACAACTGATCGTAGGGGGAGACATCAATACGCCATTAATTCCCTCGGCGGACACATCGACGGGTAGAACGTCGATCCCACCGAACCAACTCAAACGAATAGCTAAAACGCTACACAAATCTCAGCTAATAGATGTCTGGCGCTTACAACATTCGGGAGAACGTGACTTTACATTTTACTCAAATGTGCACCAGTTATACACCAGAATTGATTACATTTTGATCCCCCATACACAACTACATGCTGTGGAGCAGACCTCAATCGGAAATATGACATGGTCAGACCATGCACCCATATTTTTGAATTACCGCTTGTCGGAGACCTCCTCTCCGAAACATCGCTTTTGGCGTCTAAATGAAAGCCTTCTACAAAACCCTGAAGTATTGACTGACTTGACTAGAGCAATTAATTTATACTTTCAAGAAAATGACCAACCAGACTGTGACCCGGGAATACTGTGGGAAGCTCACAAAGCTGTCCTTAGGGGGATCCTCATATCCCATGGGGCCCGTATCAAAAAAGAGAGGAATAAACAGCTATCCCAACTTTTAACTGAGCTTGTCACCTCGGAAGCCAGACACAAACACGCCCCTACAAGGTCATCTGAGATAGCTCTGACAACTATTAGACGAAAAATCACGGACCTTTTGCACTATAGAGCAAAAGCAGCCCTACAGTTATGTCGTAAAAAGACATATGAATCAGGGGATAAATGCGGGAAACTTTTAGCCAAAATGGTTAGAAACCACAAATCAGCGACCTACATCCCACACATCTCCACCTCTAGAGGAAAAAAGGTAACCTTAGCCGCTCAAATCACTGACGAATTTAGACTGTTCTATTCTAGTCTATACAACTTGCCACAGGGTGCTCCCTCCACTACCGAGATAGAGAACTACATCATGTCCTCCCAAATGACATCTCTCCCTCAGGAGATCAGAGATGAACTAGATTCACCCATAACCCTGACAGAAATCCAAAGAGCCATAGGGAAGATGAAACCGGGTAAAGCCCCAGGCCCTGATGGCTATACACTTCAATACTATAAAACACTTTTTCCTATATTAGGACCTCGCATGGTTACATTATTCAACATGATAGGAGCAGGTAAAGCCTTTGCTAGAGAAACTTTGGGGGCTCATATTTCAGTGATTCACAAAGAGGGGAAGGACCCGACAGCATGTGGTAGCTACAGACCCATATCGCTGTTAAATCTTGATCTTAAGTTATTTACTAAAATCTTGGCGGATCGGGTAGCGCAGCACCTCCAACAACTTATCCACCTAGACCAAGTAGGATTCATTCCTTCTAGGGAGGCTAGAGATAGTACTACAAAGGTACTAGGCATATCACTAGGTCCAGGAAAATTCCCTGTGTCTTCCTTAATACCGACACTGAAAAGGCGTTCGACCAAGTAAGCTGGCAATTTGTGTTTGCGGTACTCAGACACATAGGCCTGGGGGGGTGATGCTTAGCCGAATAGCCGGTATATATTCCACTCCCACAGCACAGGTGAAGGTGAATGGAGTCCTGTCGGACCCCTTCCCAATAACAAATGGGACGAGACAGGGATGCCCTCTATCCTCTCTCCTCTTTGCCCTTTCTCTAGAACTCTTTCTCTCCAAAATAAGATTAAATCCTAATATACAAGGAATATCACTTGGTCCCATGCAACATAAGATTTCAGCCTACGCAGACGATTTGCTTTTCTCCCTAACCAACCCGGTGGTGTCCCTACCCAATCTCCTCAGAGAATTTGAATTATATGGGAAGCTGTCAAACCTAAAAATTAATTTTTCAAAATCGGAAGTGATGGGAATTTCCATACCAGCCAACAGTCTTCCAAATCTGCAATCGAGCTTTAGATTCAGATGGACCAGTTCTGCTTTGACTTACTTAGGTACGAAAATACCATCTGATCCGGCCCCATTGTATGTCAGCAATTTTCCTCCCTTACTAGCCCAGACTAGAACATTAATAGATGACTGGAATACAGGACTTCACTCCTGGTTTGGGCAGTGTAACTTAATCAAAATGAGTATATTACCAAAATTCTTGTACCTCTTCCAAGCCCTGTCAATTAAGATACCTACCACATACTTTGAACAAGTGCAAACTCTTTTTAGGCGCTTTGTTTGGGCACACAAAAAACCACGCATCCCAAGATCTCAGCTATCTATACCAAAACACTATGGAGGTGTTGCGCTCCCAGATATCCGGAAATATTACCAAGCAGTCCATTCAGGCAGAGTAGTAGATTGGCACCGACATAAAGAGTCTAAATTATGGGCACAGATAGAACAACATCAAACTAAGATACCTTTACAGACGGCGATGTGGTGCTGGGACTCCCTTCCGTTAGAAGTGAAGTCTCATCCCCTCATAGGAAACACTATTAAGCAATGCCTATAAGCAACGCTACAAGCCTCATTAAAGACCAAAGAATCTCCTTTGACTCCGATCCTGGGAAACCCTAAATTTCCCCCGGGAATCACATCTGGACAGTTTCAAACATTGAGGAGTTCTAATTGTGTTGGAGCTTCACAATTTGTGAAACAAGATAAATGGCCCTCCATTTCAGAACTAGTGGACCCGATAGGCCCGTTCAAGCTGGTATTCTGGAGTGGAGTACAAGTCCACCATTTTCTTCGGCAATTCCAAACCCTAAATCTTACACTAGACCTTTGACCATGTTTGAAGAAATATGCTCAGACGCAGAACCTCTAACACAGGTCTTATCCAAGATGTACACCTTATTAAACACACCCCCACAATCACCTAGCTTACCATGCATCATAAAATGGGAAACAGACCTCCAGCGTTCCTTTACGGCAGTACAGAGGCAGAACATGATCGCTCTCTCCCTTAAATCCTCAATATGCACTAAAATACAACAGACGAACTACAAGATCCTGACTAGGTGGTATTTAACACCTAGCCATTTACATATCATGTTTCCCAGTACGTCAAAATACTGCTGGCGATGTTAGGAGGAGGAGGGAACGATATTACACATGTTCTGGTCCTGTCCTAAACTGGCAAATTTCTGGACTACAGTTCGCTCCATTTCCCAAAAATTGACTGATTTTCAGATCCCGAACTACTCGGCATTTTTTCTACTCCATATATCCACTATACCGCTCAAAACTTATAAAAAATCTATTTTACGTCACCTAACCAATGCGGCCAAATTATGCATTCCCATGCTCTGGAAGCAGCAGTCCCCACCAACCACTAGGATGTGGCTACGGAAAGTAGAAGACATAAACAAAATGGAAGATCTCATAATGACGGCCCAAGATAGACAAGCAGTTTATAAAAAAATTGGACACTTTGGAATATGTTTAAATATTCAGAGGAAGGAAAAGCCCTTTTTGGGAATCCAAATAATTAACAACTCACGGCCCACCTGACATAGAATGACTTACTTAAATAAAGGTCTCCGCTGACCCCCCCCCCTTTATTCCCCTCCCCATTCTTCCCTTCCCATCTTTCCCTCCCCCAACCTTCCCCCCCATCTGTTTTCTTTTCTTTTCTATTACTTGCTTTTCTACCTCTCCATTTCACTCTCTGGTTGCTGCTTCCTGATTGAAGTAGACTGGTCCTCACAAGAAAGACTTGATTTTCAGCTGGAATTCTAGTTCGATGATCTTTACATGTAACCATAGGATTTAAGTTCTAAGATGGTGAAACAAAGAAACATATATGTTCCAGGAACAGTAGCATGCTAACAGAACTTGTTCAACAAGTCTTACGAAATGTATTATATATTATTAAGATGTATTATTGGGAGGCTGCAACCCCCCCCCTGTTTGTTTTGTACCATTGTGGTATTTTCTGGGCTTTGCCCTTTCCTTAAAAACTAATAAAATATATATTTGAGAAAATCCATACCTGACCTGAAGGGCCTGGAATGGATTTTGGTGGGGACCCCCACGCCTTTTTTTTTTTAAATTTTGGTGCAGGGTTCCCCTTAATATCTATACTAGACCTTAAGGGCCTGGTATGGATTTTGGAGGGACCCCCATGCATTTTTTTTTCTATTTTTTGTGCAGGATTCCCCTTAATATTCATATCAGACCCAAAGGGCCTGGTAATGGACTGGCTGTTTTTTTCAATTAATTTTATCTATATTGCCGGGATTCGACAATACATTACAGCCGCAAGCAGTTTTAAATGACATTTTTTCCTTTAGAAATGTCATTTTGCTGTGGTACTGTTCTAAACATGGGAAAGATGCGTTACTTTACAGGCATACTAAGGACACCCCTCAGGCACGATATTTAAAGGAATATTTCTATTTTATTGTTTCACTTTAAGCATTATTAAAATCACTGCTCCTGAACAAACGGCCATTTTTACAACTTTTTTTGCAGTGATACATGTGCCCTGGGGCAGGACCCAGGTCCCCAAACACTTTTTATGGCAATAACTTGCATATAAGCCTTTAAAATTAGCACTTTTGATTTTTCATGTTAGTGTCCCATAGACGTTAATGGTGTTCGTGTGTTCACATAATTTTTTTGCCTGTTCGGGGGGGTGTTCGGCTCATCCCTAGTGGCAACTAAGTTTGTCTATCAAAAACACAACCTAACAGCTATCTAACTATCCTTACACCTACTTAGGAGAGTTCTACAACAGTGTTTCACATCCCCCTTTACCACAGATGCCAGACATGGACAGCCCAATGTATACTAGTGGGAGAGGACAGACAGGAGTTGGTGACAGGCTATGCTTACTAATTAAGAGGCAGTTAGGTAATATAGTGGTTGCTTTCCAATCATCCAGAGTTTAGGGTATCCAAACTTAGCAACTCCTTTTGACTGCAGTGTACCTTAGTCTTATCAGGTAGTTAAATTTATTTCCCAAGCCTATGGTTTTCAAAGTCAAGGTCTGTTTTAATGATTAGTTTTAAAGTGGTTTCAACATGGAATAGTGAAAGGATCACCAGGTATAAACAGAGAGGGGAAAAGCCAACGAAAAGAAAACAAACGCAGACACCACCTCTAATGATTGGTAAGCTGCAATATATTACATTTTTGGGTTTAATACCACTTTAACAATAGATCACTGACTCTTGTATGTACCTGGAATTATCCACATAAAAAAATACCTACATATGTTTTTATATAATAAAACCATTGTTTATTTGAAATCCTAATTAGATTGGTAATAGAAATCATGGATGAAAGCATACGCATTGTTTTATAATGAGGTGTTTAATAACCCCAGGTGCAATATGAACTCTAGAGTACATCTGGTGTAATGATGTCAATGTCTTTGTACTTATTTGCTAGTACTTGCCTAAATCCATTATAAAAGGGGCTAATTAACAGATGCAATTAGTAGCAAGAGACACATAAAGATCTTAATGGCTGACATGCTTGAGCAAGTTCTCTGTTCAAAACCCAAGGTCAACAAACTTTTCTTTAATTGAAGGTGTCAAGAGCAGACTTTTCATTACCTGAACATATTAAATATCAGCTAAAGAAAAAATGAAAACCCAATCCCAATCAATGAACTCCTGTAATTCAAGAAACATTTCACCAGATTAAAGGGCAAAAAGTTCACTCAGTTTACCTTAGTTTGAGTTATATATGATTTAAGAATGAATAACTCTTTGATCACCCATCGTCATGAGAAGCAAATATTTTACACGAGCAACAATTTTGATATGACCAGGAGAAAAAAAAATGTGTTTAATCCTAAACTAATTTTACCTTGCATTTAAAGAAAACATTAGTCACAAAATCATTTAGGTGTGCTATGGATTTTTCTGTAGAGATACAAAAAACAGTCACTTCCAGCGCTAATAGGTCTTCCAAAGTGAGGAGTAACAGATGTGAGATAAAATTATGGTGTGAAAGGTATATATGGTATCACAGAACTAGGTGGATGCTGCCTTCCTTAGATGGGGTAATCCGAAAGGAACTACAAGAAAAACAGACATGGAAGGTGTGCACACCTAGTGCATTACCAAAGATAATTTAATAATAAGAAACTTTTGCATAAAAATTAGTGCTTACAAAATGCAACTGACAAAAGGCCATAAACACAGTGCATGGACATGCACAGAACATGGGGTACAGCTAACGGGTTTCAGGGACACACCCCCTTCCTCAGAGCTAGGCTAATCTCGTACACCATGGGCAAGCGCTTTTATAGGGAATGGTAGAATTGAACATTGTGTGTCAAACAGAGCTACGCCCTCAAAGGGGCGGGAAAACAAATAAAAAACATTTAAAAAAAAAATAAATAAAAATGTAAAAAAAAAAATTTCTTTTGTATCACTGTGAAAAATTCAATAAACTGTCAAAAAAAAATTGATAAGAAATTATTAATAAGGAATTGAATAATATATATATAGTCGCACTAATGTAAAAACGACAAAATACATGTCAAAAACTTATATCCAAAAGAAAAAACTCCCATGTTCTGTGCATGTCCATGGCCTTATGTCAGTTGCATTTTGTGAGTACTCACTTTTATACAAAAGTTTCTTATTATTAAATTATCTCTGGTAATGCACTAGGTGTGTGCGCCTTCCATGTCTGTTTTTCTTATGGATTTTTCTGGTTGAGACACTGAAAATTAAACTAAAGCTGGCCATATGTTTATTAAAATTTTGATCCATGTATGGGAACTTTGGTTATAATGCCCATACTGATCATATTCTGTACAACCACACTGTCGGGTGGTTGTACATTCGAATAATACATCTAAGGCTCCATGCACACTGGGCTTAAAAAAACACCATTTCCCTTGGCAGAAAAAAAAAAAACGCACATATAGAGCATTTTTGTACACGTGTTTAGACGAGTTTAGGAGTGTTTAGTCCTTTTTCTGCCAGAAAGCTCCAATCAAAAATGCAAACAAGAAGGGTTTTTTTCTGCCTCTAAATGCTGAGCTCAAAATATGACTCAAATGGACAATGTTGAGATGCTTCTACAGGCAGAAGACAAAACTCCTGTAGAAGCAGCGATTTTTAAGCCAGTGTGCATGGAGTCTAAAAATGTTTTGAATTTGTTGACACTCTCAGTTAGTACCACTTCCTGGGGGAGGGAATTCAACATTTTATTGCTCTAATAGAAAAGAACCCTTTCAACAATCTAAGGTTAAACCTCCTTTCTTCTAACCTTAAATTGTAGCCATGTGTCCTCTTTAGGGACCCTAATGTAAACACTTAATCACAACTAATAGAATCACATTTGATATATTTGTAGATTGTAGTCATATCCCTATCCTCTCTTAAGCGCCTCTCCTCTAGAGTGACTGTCATCTACATCCCCCTTAATAATTTTTATACCTTCTCTAAACTCTTTCCAGTTCAACAACGTAGTTCCTGAGGATTGGTGATCAAACCTGAACTGCATATTTAGGGTGAGTCTGAACCAGCCAGCCTATATGGCCTTTTTCTTTTGTGTTTTCAGATAATCTCTTTCCCCCCTCCATTTTGGCTTTTCGCTTTTTGGGCCCCTTTGGGATAGTGCTGCCACTCCCGGAATCCCCTCCTGGGGTGGCACATTGGGACCAGTGTGGAGAAGGCGGGGCCAGATATACGCCCGTTTCCTCAGTTGGATTCCTGGCGTCCTGTGTGGTTTTGTCCCCGAGATTCACTCCGACAGTCAGCCTTCCTGATTATACTTGGGTATATGTTTTTTTTTTTTTTTTTTTTTTTATTTTCCTTACAGAATGATGTTAGATGCAGGAAACATGTTCAATGCATTTGTCTCTAATTACGATATTCCATGTTTCATTATGTAGTGTAAAATCCTCCTACAATTTGCCCTTGATGAAGGGACTCCTGCAGTCCCGAAACGCGTAGGCTCAGGTGGAAGACTTCATGAATACACATTTGGTTCGCTCACCAGTATATTCTTGATTTTATTTGTTAAATTGATCATTTCATATGATTGTAGTAAAAAATTTTTTTTTTTTTTTTTTTCTTATATGTATATTTTTGTATATTTGTACCAATAAAATTGTTTTTATACCTATTCCGTTGCCTTTAAAGTCCCACCATTCCATGAGGGGTTATTTTCTTTTCTCCTTACGTCAGGGATGGCGGCAACTCGTGTGACATAATTGGATGGTACCCCCCTTTCTTTAATTGACTGAAGTAGTGCAAATGTGCTACTAACTTTAAAAAAAGGATCAAGATGTTTACTAGAAAACTATAGCCCAGTCAGCTTAACATCAATAGTATGTAAGGTATTTGAGGGAATGGTAAGGTACTCTATACAGAAATGTGTCTGTTATAAGGGTGTCAGAAGTGACAATCAGCATTGATTTATGAAAGACCATTCTTGTCAAAGAAACCTGTTATTGTTCTATGAGGAAATTGGTGAGAATTTGGATAGAAGAAGTCCATTGAACATAGTTTATCTAGATTTTGCTAAGGCATTTGATACTGTACCTCATAAACATTTAATCTATAAAATAGGGTCTATTGGAGCTGAGAAAATTGTATGTACATGAATAGGAAACTGGTTATATGAACAGGTCCAGAGAGTAGTGATAAATGACTCATTCTCTGAATGGTCTAAAGTTGTGAGTGGTTTGCCGAAGAGTTTTGTCTTGGGACCAATGCTGTTCATCGGCCCAACTTCATTGCTCACTGATTATACTAAATTATGCAGAGAAATAACTTCTACACAGGATATAGCATCATTAACGAAAGACCTTGACAAAATAGGGGGTTGGGCAGTTAGAAATCTTAGCTTGGCGATAACTGAGCTAAGTTCTCTAAGGAAGCTAGCCATTGGGACGTGATGATTTGTTCACATTAAATTTCTCCAGTCTCTTTTGTACCTGATTTTCAGTCAACCACAGAGGTGAAGTATCAGTCAGTAGTATCTCTCTACCTCTCAGCTCACTCCATCATGCACGTCTCCTCATGCATCACCAATTCACTAACAGACACATCAGCCTGGATGTCACACCACTTTCTCAAACGCAATCTATCCAAAACTGAGCTTATAATATTTCCTCCCCCACATGACTCTTCTCCTGATTTCGGCAGCTGACCGTGTTCAGCCGCAACATGTGGAAGACTTGGTAGATTGGATGACCAAGCCGTCCTCATCCTCCTCATCCTCTCTCACCCAGGCTCAGGGTACTTTGTCTGGCAAAGCAGCTACCAACTCGGCTCAATGGCATCAGTCACTCCTTCCCTAGCCCCACCATGTATTCCTGAGGAGTCCCCCGAACTGTTTAACCACAGTGTTGGGTACATGCTCCAGGAAGATGCCCAGCGTTTTGAAGGCTCCGATGATGGTACCCAGCTAGATGAAGGCAGTAACGTGAGCCCAGAGAGAGGGGGTGCCCAAGAAGGACAGCAATCTGGCAATCATGTTCCCCCAGCTGCAGCATACTGCCAGGTTTGCTCCAGTGATGAGGAGGGAGGGGATGAAGAGGTCATTGACTCCACGTGGGTGCCTGATAGGAGAGAGGAGGAGGAGGAGGCACATCTCCAACGAGGCAGGATGCCCTCCAGGGGCCAGCTTAAGGGCAGCACACCGACTGCATCACACCGCCGAGCTCCGCATGTGCAGGGCGCTGCTGTCTCTGCGCCTTATTCCAAAAGTTCATTGGTGTGTGCCTTTTTTGAGACGAGTGCATCAGATCCCACCGCCGCTATTTGCAACATATGTCTCAAGCGTATCTCGCGTGGCCAAAACACCAGACATATGTCGACCTGCCATGCAGTTCATTGGCAAGTGTACCTAAAAGACCCACACCAAAGAACAAAGCGGACCTCTCCTTGCTCCTCATCAGCTGGGATCTCCAACCCCACTATACCTTCAGTCCTCTCTGAAACCTGCACTGAGAGGAATAAAGGTGTAGAATTAGGTGTGTCACAGCCAAGTACTTGCGGGCAATCTGCTATCGGTACACCGACGTCAGATTGTACCAGGCAAATTTCCCTGCCCCAGCTGCTGAACCACCGAAAGAAGTTTGCTCCCAGCCATCCACATGCCCAGCGGTTGAATGCTAGCTTGGCAAAATTGCTAGCACTTCAACTGCTGCCTTTTCAGTTGGTAGACTCTGCCCCCTTCTGTAAGTTTGTGGAATGTGCGGTTCCTCAGTGGCAGGTTCCCAAACGCCACTTTTTCTCACGGAAGGTGATTCTGGCTCTCTACCGGCATGTGGAAGGCAATGTCTTGGCCTCGCTATACAGGGCGGTCAGCGGTAAGGTGCATATTACCGCTGACTCATGGTCCAGCAGGCATGGACAGGGATGTTACCTATCTTTCACCATGCACTGGGTGACTCTTCTGGCACTGGGAAGGATGCAGGACAGGGTGCAGTAGTGTTGGAGGTTGTTCCGCCACCACGCCTCCAAAATTCTACTAGTGGTGATTCTGCCACACCTCTCTCCTTCACCCCCTCCTCTTCTCTTCCTCCATGGCCTCTTCCTGTGCTGATTTGTCCTCGGAACCAGCGGTGCTCCGTAGGCATTCAAGGGGCTACGCAAGCATGCAGGCAAAAAGGCCATGCGGTGCTTGAGCTGGTGTGCTTGGGGGACAGGAGCCACACTGGGGCAGAGGTTCTGTTAGCTCTGCAGGGACAGGTTCAGAGGTGGTTGACGCCATGCCAGCTTAACAAAGGTATGTTGTTTTTTGACAATGGCACCAACCTCCTCTCCGCCCCCGACAGGGACAAATGACCCATGTGCCCTGTTTTGCTCATGTCCTTAACTTGGTGGTGCAGCGGTTCTTGGGCAGGTACCCGGGCTTACAAGATGTCCTGAGGCAGGCCAGGAAAGTCTGTGTGCATTTCCGCAGGTCATATAATGCCAGTGCTCGGCTGGCTGACCTCCAAAAGGAATTTAACCTGCCCAAGAACCGCCTAATCTGTGACATGCCCACCAGGTGGAACTCAACGTTGGCCATGCTGCAGCGGCTGCACATGCAGCAGAGGGCCATCAATGAGTACCTATGCGACTATGGCACCAGGACAGGGTCAGGGGACCTTGGTTTTTTTTCCCCACACAGTGGGCTATGAACAGGGATGCATGCTCTGTCCTGTCACCATTTGAGGAGGCCATGAGGATGGTGAGCAATGACAGTGCATGCATCAGTGACACTTTCCCTCTATCCACCTGTTGGAGCACACGCTGTGTGGAATAATGGGCAGGGCACTTGAGGCAGAACAGAGGCAGGAAGAGGAGGACTTCCTTACCTCTGAAGGCCCCCTTTATCCAGACAGTGTTCCTGCGTGTCCGCCGATCACACAGGAAGAGGACGAGGAGGAGGATTGTGTCAGCATGGAGGTGGAGCCTGGCACTCAGCATCAGCAGCAGTCTTCAAGGGATCATTTACAGTCTGTAGAAACCCATGGACTTGTACGTGGCTGGGAGGAGGTGGCTGCGGATCATGTCGTCCTTAGTGACCCAGAGGACTCTGGACTGAATGCCTCAGCAAACCTACGCTGCATGGCCTCCCTGATCCTGCAAAGCCTGCGGAAGGATCCTTGTATTCTTGGTATCAGGAGGAGGGATGATTATTGGCTGGCAACACTCCTTGATCCACGTTACAATTGTAAGGTTGCGGACCTTATCGCAGAGGGAGCAGAGGATGAAACATCTTCGGGAGGCCTTGCAGAAAGGTTTGTGAAACACGTTTCCAGAGCCTAGGAGGTTACAATTTCCTGGTCCTCCTGGACAACGTGTTGCTGAGGCTTGGGTCAGTCACAGAGGGAGCGGTGGAGAAGGTGGCCGTCTGACCGATGCGTTCAGACAATTTTTTAGTCCGCAGCCCCAAGGTCTGATCAGTTCCAGCAACCATCGCCAGCGTCTGATTCACATGGTGCAGGATTATCTAGGGGCAAGATCAGACTTGGACACCTTTCCCACCGAAAATCCTCTGGGTTACTGGGTCTTGAGGATGGATCACTGGCCAGAGCTTGCACAGAATGCAATTAAGCTACTGGCCTGTCCTGCATCCAGCGTTCTTTCAGAACGCACATTCAGTGCTGCTAGAGGCTTTGTAACCGATCACATGGTGCACCTGTCCACCGAATCGGTCGATCGGCTGACCCTTATAAAAATTAATCAGTCTTGGATCACCAGCGACCAAGCACCTGATGTAACCGATTGATTTTTTTTTTTAATGTGAGATCCCTCTAAGACTGGCTATGCTGATGCTGAGTGACTATCCTGTTATGCTGAGTCACAATCCTCTTCCTCCTCAATTTTCAAGGTGATAGCTTGTAAGAACAGTTTTGGTTCAGGGCACTGCCACCAGTGGCCAAGGCCCAATTTTTCTGCCCCTGTTTAACAGGGGCGTGTAATTACAATTTTTGATGCAATACTTTGCAGCAGGGCTCATTCCTGCACTCCAACTATAGTATCTGTGAGGGGTTGCAGTGTTGTGGCACCAGCACCAGTGCCCAAGGCCCAATTTTTTAGCCCCCGTTTTAAAGGGGCGTATAATTACAATTTTTCATGCAATACTTTGCAGCAGGGCTCATTCCTGTGCTCCAACTATAGTATCTGTGAGGGGTTGCAGTGTTGTGGCACCAGTGCCCAAAGCCCAATTTTACAGCCCCTGTTTAACAGGGGCGTATAATTACAATTTTTGATGCAATACTTTGCAGCAGGGCTCATTCCTGCACTCCAACTAGAGTATCTGTGAGGGGTTGTAGTGTTGTGGCACCAGCACCAGTGCCCAAGGCCCAATTTTTCAAACCCTGTCTAACAGGGGCGTGTAATTACAATTTTTGATGCAATACTTTCCAGCAGGGCTCATTCCTGCACTCCAACTAGAGTATCTGTGAGGGGTTGCAGTGTTGTGGCACCAGCACCAGTGCCCAAGGCCCAAATTTTCAGCCACGTATAATTACAATTTTTGATGCAATACTTTGCAGCAGGGCTCATTCCTGCGCTCCAACTATAGCATCTGTGAGGGGTTGCAGTGTTGTGGCACCAGTGCCTAAGGCCCAATTTTTCTGCCCCTGTTCAGCAGGGACATGTAATTATAATTCTTGATCTAATATTTCACAGCAGGGCCCATTCCTGCGCCCACCAAGAATAACTGTGAGGGCTTACAGTGTTGTGGCAACACCACCACCAAAGGCCCAATTTTTCTGCCCCTGTTCAACAGGTGCATGTAATTACAATTCTTGATATAATATTTCACAGCAGGGCCCGTTCCAGCACCCACCAAGAGTAACTGTGAGGGCTTACAGTTTTGTGGCACCAGCACCACCACCACCAAAGGGCCAATTTTTCTACCACTGTTCAACAATGGCATGTAATTACAATTCTTGATCTAATATTTCACAGCACGGCCCATTCCTGCGCCCACCAAGAGTAACTGTGAGAGCTCACAGTTTTGTGGCAACACCAACACCTAACGCCCCAATTTCTGCAGAGTATATAGGGCAGGCCCCTACTTTCAAACATCCAACTTACAAATGAATACTACTTGCAAACAGAAGGAGACAACAAGAAGTGAGATGAAAGCTACCCCTAGGAAGGAAAATTCTCTCCTGTAAGAGTTAATATGGGAAAAACGTGTCTCCTCTTCACTGATGCTTTATCACCAATCCTTGTTTCAATAAAAACCCCAAATTTTCAAAAAAAAATTGTCACTGTTGGGACAGAAAGTGAGGTGAAATCTTCTGAAGAGGTTTACAGACAGCAAAACAAATGTTACAGGGGTGATGACCTTTCCCTATGTTTTCCAAAAAGCTTAAAAATAGATTTTTTGGCTGGAGCGACACTTTAAAAATGTACCAGTTCAAAATTACAAACAGATTCTACTTAACAACAAACCCACAGTCCCTGTCTTGTTTGCACCACCTGTATACTGCTGTTCAGAGTATATAGGGCCTGGGGGCCCCACGCCTCTCATTTTTTTAATTTTGGTGCGGGGTTCCCCTTAATATCCATACAAGACCCAAAGGGCCTGGTAATGGACTGGGGGGTGGGGGGTACCAATGCTGTTTGTCTCACTGATTTTCATCCATATTGCCAGGACCCGACATTACATTAAAGCCGCAAGCAGTTTTGCTTTCCTTTAAAAATGTCATTTTGTGCAGGGACTGTTCTAAGCACGGGAAACACGCACCACTTTACAGGCATACTATAGACACCCCCCAGGTACGATATTTAAAGGAATATTTCACTTTTTTTTCACTTTAAGCATCATTAAAATCACTGCTCCCGAAAAAGCATCCATTTTTAAAACTTTATTTTGCATTGATACATGTCCCCTGGGGCAGGACCTGGGTACCCCAAACCCTTTTTAGGACAATAACCTGCATTTTAACCTTTAAAATTATCACTTTTGATTTCGAACATTCGAGTCTCATAGACTTTAATGGGGTTCTAAAGTTTGCGTGAACTTTTGGTCCGTTCGCAGGTTCTGGTGCAAACCGAACCGGGGCGGGTGTTCGGCTCATCCTTACTTGCCTTGTGTGCTTTTTGTTGCACATATTTGGTTCCATGGAATATCGTGCAGTAAGGAGCGCAGCTTGTTGAAGTAAACTTTTTTGAAACTAGTTCTTGTCATACCTTGTCATACCAACATGTTTCTCTTTCCTGTAACTTATGGCAAATGTAATTACACAAGGTTTAGACACATTATAATAATTAGCAGCAAGACTGAGTAGTAGGTGGCTGTGGCAAGTGACAGCAGCCCATTTCGGGGGGAGGACAGGTTCGCTTTATGTTCCTCACCTCGCGTTTTGGTATCCATATTGAAACTTGCTTTGGCAAAGGGTCAGCCAATTAACCTGGCCTTGAGAGTCATGAGAGCAAAGCCTTGCAGTAATTATAAAGCGGTGGCTTCTCGTGATGTGAGTCTATATGGTAAAGTAAATACAGAATACAGTGGTGATCAAGTGTCAAGGACGAGGCCAGTAAAAGAGCAGTTCTTTGATGGAAATGTTAAAGAACAAAGTAACACCTGAATAGTAGGGTTTAGGTTGTCCCAAAACTGTTCTAATGATTTGATTTCAGTAATGGTGGTAGCCTGAATCATCCACTTGTTCAGTAAATGAAGAATCATGAAATGGCAATACCAATGATCTGGAACACACAGAATTGATCAAGGTAAAGTGACCTTTTTTTTTTTTTTGGTTTTAGAAAGAGTGAAGGTTTAGAACAACTGTTAGATTGTTATTGCTGGGGAGATTTTCTGACAGTTTCTATCCTTCATTACAACTGCAAGAAGCACAGTAGGTCGTGGGACATCACTCTACCCAGGGCATAAACAGCAATTAAACACTTTTAGTAGCAGTGGAGATGGATTAGAACCTGTAAGTTTTATTTGGATCTGTGACATGTGTTCTCCCACAAAAACAGAAAAGCTAAAATAGGTTCTATTCATTGTCTACTGTATCCAAAACAAATACAAGGTCTGCCTAGAGCTAGACTATGAAAGGCAAAGTAACAGTGTCTCTGCTAAGAGCCCTCCCTTAAGCAACTGTTGGAATTGACTTTCTCATGCTCTGAATTGCCAGGTATCTCAGAGGGTTGCGGAGGGAAAAGTGGTTACAAGGGAGTGCTGGTAGGGTGCATATAAAATTGTCAGGGTTGGGGCCTTTACAGAGAACACCTTCACCTAGCCCTGGTGACAAGGTGACAGTGTCTCTTTAAATATCTTTATTTATTTATCTTTATTTTGAGCACAAAATGCTAGTGTTCAACAGCTCTGTTCATCACAAGTTCCAATACAGGTGCGCAGGGTCGCTGGAACTTGTATGCTTTAAGCAGAAGTTTCCCTACAGTTTAGAAGAGATCAAACTACACAGCCCAGGAGCACTTGTGAAAGGGCAGGAGCATATAAAAGAAAAAGCCGGGGAACACAGGGGGAGAAAGTGAGAGACTTGGCTGTGGGCAGAACGTGTGGAGGAGAGCTCTGTGGGCTCGACCCAGACCAGGTTGGGCCAGGAAGCCACATGTGCCATTGGAAAGCCAGGTGACCTGAGGAGGCAGACTAGTGAAGACCTGCTTGCTGTCGGATCAGGAGATCATCATCAATATCCTTAATGCTACGCTTCCCTTGGCATAAGGATCGGGTGAGAGGGTTCATAACCTATCTCACACTACCCTCTCCAAATTTAAGATCACTGTACAGTACAATGGATGCCTGTGCAATGGATGCATATTGCCTAGTACATCTATTGCTACAGTCTGCCATGCTTATGCACTCTACGCATGTGTCAGAGTTCATCCATTGCAGTCTACAACTCTTAACCGCTTCTACCAGTACTGACTGCAGGTTATCTGACTGAATTAACCCCAGTATCCCCTGCTAGGCAGAACCTGTGTTTACTTTAGCCAAAGTTTAAGCCATCTAAGGAAGAAATTTGCCTCTCTAGTTCAACTTCTAACTTTAAAGGGACATATATCTTACAATCTCCCCTCCTTCTCCTTTCTTAAAGTCAGAGTGACTCTTGCCTACATATCAACATTCTTAAAGTGACCTTTCCTACCAGGGATCAGTCTGTTTCTTTAACACCTTATAGGGACTGCACCATTCACTGTGTGCCAAGTAAGGACCCCAACTAAGGTGGCAGAAGAACCCAATACATAGTTTTAGCTGTGGCTGATAGCTCTGACAAACTTCCTGAAGTTTAAATTTAGTCTCTTCTGTCTGAGGGTCTACAAGGGAAGTAACCTTGCATTTTGTTACCTTCTTTTACTCACTTGGGAAAATCTCTCTCAAGAACTGTTTTTTACATCTTCAGTCCTGCAGGACATCTGGGCATGTCTCAAAGTGATACTGTTCTGTGCCGTATTACCTTGCTTATTAATACATTTGGTTAACTGTTTCTTTGCATCCCCTACTATTGTTTGGCTTTAATACAAGCTAATCATTTCTTTTACCATTGTGTGCATATTCTTCCTTTGTGAGACAGCCAGGGAACTAACTGGCCAAGGTATTCTGGTGTTGTCAGCAGTGGTGGTGTTCTGCCCATGGCTCAGAGACAGAAAACCCAAAATATTCAGCAGTTCCTCTGGGGGTAGTGCTGCATATCTATATACAGTAATGCCTTCAGTACCAATAGAGCTCTAAGGAGTAGTCATTGCACATAAATCTAAGAAACATTTACAATGAGTGCAAGCAATTCATAGAAAAAAAACAGGGAAGTCAAAATGAAACAGAAACAACGGCAATATTTTACTAAAGAGGTATTTCCAAAATTGATGTGAAGTCAAGAATTTCTGAAAATATACAAAAAGATATGTATAGTGATCAAGATGAGTGGCTCCCTTACAGGCTCTGCTCCAAAATTCTGGGGTGTTGGTTTGGCTTGTTGCACCGAGAAAAATAATTTAGAAAAGGAAATAAATAGCCACAGTCTGGGCTGCAGATTTTTTTTTTTACTGAAGAGTGGTAGAGGTAATCTTTCTGCTACTGAAGTGACCCCTTCTATGATTCAATAAATAAGAAAGGTTGCTGCAGCTCAGACTGCTGTGATTCATGTCCTTTTCTGACTTTCAGAAAATAAAGGAAATCTGTACTAAAAGAAATATGGAAACTGCCATCATCCATCTCTTTCTAATGCCGCATACACACGTGCGTACTTTACATCCGACTTGGTCCGGCAGACCGGAGTCCATCGGACAATTCAATCGTGTGTGGGCTCCAGCGGACTTTTTTTTCCCAAAAGTTCGACGGACCTAGAAATGAAACATGTTTCAAATCTTTCCGACGGACTCGAGTCCGGTCGAAAAGTCTGCTCGTCTGTATGCTAGTCCAACGAACAAAAACCGACGCTAGGGCAGCTATTGACTACTGGCTATGAACTTCCTTGTTTTAGACTGGTCGTACGTTATCACGTACGAATCCGTCGGACTTTGGTTGATCGTGTGTAGGCAAGTCCGTTCATTCGGAAAGTCCGTCGAAAAGTCCGCTAGACCAAGTCTGCCATAAAGTCCGCTCATGTGTACGCGGCATATTAATGCTAGTTGCTGCCTGTCCCTGGCTTCAGTACTTTCTGAATCATTGAGCTGGAAAAAGCATACAGTACAGATCAGTATGTTGAAGTATAACTAGAACTCCTAATCTGCATTCTCGTTCCAGGTTTGTGCCACTGAGAGTACTGCAGCTACTGGATCAGCATGGAGATTACCATTTTCATAAACAGAGGTCAGTAATGGCAACTACTACTACTACTATCTTGTCAGTAAAGGTTCCTTTAACAATGGGCTAATAAAGCATACCAAACTCCAGTTTCTGCACATACAGAAAAACACCTGTTGATCCTGATAGAAATCCAGTATTCTTGTAACTTCCCATGTACTGAACTAACATCTCAATGTTGTCAGCCTTCCCAACAAACGTCAGTGAATTACAAACCTTGTTCCTCCATGTTATATTTTAATGGCACAGAAAACAAATGCTGTGAGCCACGTTAACAAAGCTGATAGACCTGTTTAGGGTCTATCTCTGCCGCCACCACCAGTTTCTCTTTCAGAATGAAATAGAAACTAGTGCAGGGTCTACACCAAATTGTTAAGTATTTGCAGCAATTTTTTATATAAAAAAACTGCCACAGATCCCTGCCAGGCCAGACTTGTCAGTAGACAACTCACATTCCTCCTTCTGCTCATAGAGTGATTACACTACACAAGCAGATCCTGCAGAGCTAATAATTCCTCTCCACCCTCTTGCACTCAGCTGAGCTGGGGGGTAGAGAGATAATAGGGGGTGCAAACTGGAGCAGCACGCACTGACACTGCTTGTGCACTGGAGTCCCTGCAGCTGGGAGGAAACCTGTAGGCAGGTGCCTACAAGTTGGGTTGTTGTTAGATAGGGAGTCTGAGCTACCTAGGTGGGGAAGGGTTAATACTGGGTCTACCGGTTTCCACCCTCCCCCTTTGGTGTTATAAAGGGGGGAGGCTTGGTGCAGAGAGCCAAGAGCCAAAAAGACTGCATGGAAGAAGACAAGGCCTTTAAAGCACACATGGGGTACAATAGGAAGGCCACTACAAAGGTTTAACTCGGCAGGAGAGTCAGAAGAGGAGAATAAGTGCCACGGGTAACCATGAACTGGTGAGAATGTAATAGCAGCCAGTCAGCAATAGTAGCTGGCGTAGGTCACAGATCCTCCGGTAGCAAGGGGGTCGGTATTCTAGCTCTCTCCCTAGCAGTTGGTTCCCCCAAAAGTAGCCAGGACTGAACCCACGGTACTGAGACCCCATATATCTAGCAGCATGGTATGGGAGAAAGAAGTAGCTCAATTCTGTCACTGGGAGTGAGGTTGCAGAGATATGCTGGACTGGTGGAGAGGGCATAGGCTCAATGATGTCCCTGCCAAATGCAACATTCATTGAGCAAAGGTGTATAGTAACATGGGACAGAACATTTTACAGAACATTGAACTACTGCACACAGTGTACAGCTCATCTGTAAGCTGAGGTTTTGCCTTAGTGTTGACTTTCTCATGAATGCAGCCCCACCTGGTCCTGGGCATTGGTGAGTGCATACACAAAAAGAGCTACCCCCACAAGCTGGTAGGGGGATATGTACAGGTGGGAGGTATACTGGGGGGGATACTGTGCTTGAGGGAGCTGTACAGGGAACCCTGAGCTCTGTGTGGGGGGGGGGGACTGTGCTTGAGGGAGCTGTACAGGGAACCCTGAGCTCTGTGTGGGGGGGGGCTGTGCTTGAGGGAGCTGTACAGGGAACCCTGAGCTCTGTGTGTGATGCACTGCTGACCCCTGTGCTTGTGGCACAGTAATTAAAGTATATTTTTGGGGTACAAGGACTGTACCATATGTTACTGTGTACATTGTGAATAGGCTCAAAATTTTAAAGAGGAAGTAAACCCTGGTGGGTTTTACTTCCTCTTTATTTCCCTGCAAAGGTAAAGCATAATGGGCTACTATTCATCACATAGTAGCCCATTATGTGTCACTTACCTGAAACCGAAGCCTGCGATGTCACCGCTGTCCCCACTAGCATCGAGCGTCCATCCTTATCCCTCTTCCTTTGCGGGGCCGCGAACTCCGGCTCTGTGACTGGCCTGAGTCACGTGACGTCACTCCCGTGCATGCGCGCGGGAGCCGCCAGTCACGGCATGACCCCTTATAGGAGCGGCACGATCTGCCCTTTCTAAAGTGTGCGTGCGCTGTAGACATCAGCGCACTGCTCTTTTGTAAATATCTCCTAAACCGTGGAGGTTTATGAGATATTTCCAGCACCTACAGGTAAGCCTTAATATAGGCTTACCTGTAGGTAAAAGTGGTTGTACAGGATATACAACCACTTTAAGCCCTTTGCACTGTTAGCGCAATTTTATCACATTTACAATTTGCCGCACCACAGCCAAATTATTTTTCTCTAGGTGCCCAAAGCTGACTTCCTCCCTCCAGGAAAAAAATTATCTAAAAAGTTATCAAGATTGTTCAGATTTATAGGGGTAATGGTAGGCTAACAATAATTGGAATTCAATGTGGAAATGAATATATGTTTTTACATTTTGACCATAGATACACATGATTAAAGCTTTGTTTACAACTGAGCAATTGGAAGCACTTTTCTTGATTCAAGATTCCACATAAGGATTCCCATTGTATCCTCTGGAGCCTGTTCACACCTGAGCATTGTGTCACTTAAAGCTCAAAGCTAAAGTGCATGAACTTATTGGAGCTGAGTCACATATTTGTGAAGCACCTAAAAAACATTCTTTTTTCTTGCAATTTCTTGCCTTTCCTCCTACCAACTAGCTTTCCATTGGCTAAAATGAAAAAATAAAACGAATGCCTGAAAAATCGCATAAAAATGACTCTATAAACGCTTAAAGAAGCTCAAGCGTGCAGCCTGAGAGCGTGCACCTCTCCCACCCAGCGTTACAAAGTTCCAATAATCAGTTACTTAGCGTCAGTGCATGCAGTGTGACTGAAAGCTAATGAGGTAGCATTGAGGGAGACCGAGGACAATAGGTAAGTGGAGAAGGGGGAGAGGAGAATAGACAGAGGGGAAAGAAAAGAGAGGAGGGAGGGCAGGAGAGGGAGTCACTGGCTGAGACGCATGTTCTGTATGAGCAGCAAAGGAAAAGAGCACAGTGACTGGGAGGAGGGACGCACAGCCCAGATACTAGGACACAGCCACCACATTGACATGACAGGAGACAGCCTAACCGAGATGATGAGGAGCAGATGGAAGGCTTTACAAGCTCAGTGAACCTTGGACCTCAAAGTGTGTTGGGTAAGAACAGGGCTGCATGCATTGGGGGGGGGGGGGGGGGGCTGACAAAATGTTCTGCTTATATACACAGCTGCACTGCAGCCTTGACATGCAGTATAAATCTAGGTTTAGGGCTTTATTAGTTGAAAGACTAGAGCTGCAGCATATTATTCTGGAGTGGTGTGGAGAATTGCAGTGTGATGTGACGGGAGAACCTGCAATGTTTGTCAATGGCACAACTGAAACTAGCACCGTGCAATGATCACATTCAAGAAAAAAAGAAGACTTTGGTTGTCACAGACACTTTAGGGTGGTTAGGTTAGGGGAAAAGGCTGGGATTTCATAGAGCAGGTTGTGAGCAGTGTGGAGGAATGCATGAATGGTGCCTTTATGAAGATCAGTGTTTACAAATGTTTTCCCTTATCCTGCACTCAGGTTATGGTACTCTCCATACACAGTTTGCCAGATTTTGACTTCTTTGCCTTTATCGCTACATATGCAATTAGTATTAGTGTTTTCCTAGATTATTAATTACTGCTTGTACAAATAATAGGTTTATTTAGCAGTGCATCACACATGATCACACATGGACATATTACCATATCCTTGCAACAAGGGCACGCAACCTAAAATATATACCGTTTATATTGTTAATATTTTATTATCTAAAAGTATTGTGGACTCCAAAGAGAATATATAAGCACATTGATCAGAACAGCCATGCTCACAGACAGTCAGAACATTACATCACACACAGTCTACTAACAACAGTCTCTCATGCTCAGTTTTATATTACATTGAGAGCCTGATAGCATTGGTATGCCATTCTCTCGCAGATGCGGCTCAGTACAACTAAGACTAAGTTTGCATGGGTGGCCAGGAGTGAGGGGGCGGTAAAATAGGCAATTGAACTGAAGTGCTACTGCCTCCTGACTGCCCAGTTGCAAGCTAACATGGCTGCTTCCCAGGTTGGTACCTACTAGCGCAGTCAGGGCAAAAACTATGCCGCGTGTCACAGTCAGTGGGCACTACTGCCACCAGATGTGACTCACTCAAGTGAATGGGGCTGCATCACAATGACAGGCCAAATGCTTGGCATGCAGTTGTAGTGCAGTATTCCCATTATAAATCAGTTTGGCAGAAAAAAAAACAGGCATTCAGGAGGCAGCAGTATCGCAGATCACTTTTTAGAGACCACCATCAATGTAAATGAAACTTAAGGATGTTATAAGGACTTGGCTTGTGTATGCATAGTTTATTAAAGGTCATGGCACATGTGCAGTTTTTTTATTTAATTTAAGAGTTTAATCGCTGCTTCAAATTGCTAATGCCAGCGATGAACAGTGATTTATCAGCAATTTGTAACTAGTGATTTTATTGTTAGAGTCGCTGGTGATTTGCTACACCATTAGGTTGTGCGCTGCTACAAATCGCTCTATATGTTGCTAAGCGTAGCAATTGGTGCAAGCATTAAGAGTGACTGTCGCTAGCGATTTTGCCGCTGATCCAAAATACTGATGAACCTCAGCACAGCTTGACGAAACTCTTTAAAAATTTTACTCTTAGCAATCCCATAGAAAATCATTATGATTTTCTTAGCCATAAATTGTTGTAACAAAAGGAGGGGTGATTATTGCAAGAAAATCACCCATATGTCATCAGTATAAGTGTCTCATAAGATTCTAAGGTTATATATCACTTAATTACTATGAAGTAATGGGTTTAAAGTGGACCTTTCCCCCATTTTACTACATTTTACATGAGCATGCAGCTCTGAATGCTGATATAAAATCATCAACCTGTTCATTATTTAACAAAGTAATTTTGCTGTGTTCCAACTTCCTGGTTCTTTTTAAGCACTGGTAACATCGGCGACATCACCAGTGCCTTCTAGGAAGATCTCATCTCTAAACTGCACATATTGTGAGTTTAGGAGCATGAGAAATACTTTTTTTTTTTTGAGCAAGGTTAGTGTATTGGCACCTGGCACATGCATGCCATGAACCATGTGATATCATTTGCCCCATGTCACTCATGCGCTGTGGCCAATACATTCATCTGTTGATAAAAAAAGACTCTCATGAGATCTGGGGGGAGAAGCTATTTTAAACAGATGAGTGTACAAGAGGTGACACAATGTCGTTGCTGGGCAATCCCGCATGCATGGGATTAAGTTAGCATCATCGGGAGACCAGCTGTGCAAATGGGGAAGAGAAAACTCCTATTCCTCTCCTCTCCACTCCTATTTGAAGATGGTGCCGTGGGATGGGACATGCGGTAAAAGAGTGACAAGTGAGGAAAGGACAGCACAGGATTCACTAGGTTTGTTAGTATATTTATTCTGCATAAAGGTGCGTCAAAGGTAAGCGATGTATGAAAAGTTAAATTCATGGGCATGGGTGAAGTTCCCCTTTAACAAAGAACTTAGTGAAATAAAAGCAGTATATGTAATTTTTGATCCATTACATATTCATGTGGCCTTGACAGTATATGCCACAAAGTACAGAGTAACCCACTGTTAAAATTCATGCACAGGGATTACCAACTGAGCTGTGTCAACTGTATTGAATATGTGAGAACAAGTGGCTGACATGTCCTCCATTTCCATGCTACTGAGAATCAATTAATGCTGTAATGTTCTTTATATAGTTCTGCTAGTATCATAAAGGTTGTTATTCAACAACTCTTATGCCCTGTACACACGACCGGTTTTGCCGTCGGAATAAACTCTGAAGGTTTTTCCGACGGAGTTCCGACGGAATTCCGCTCAAGCTGTCTTGCATACACATGGTCACACCAAATTCCGACCGTCCGGTGATGTACAACACGTACGATGGGACTAGAAAAAGGAAGTTCAATAGCCAGTAGCCAATAGCTTCTGTCTGTTTTTGGTGCGTCGGAACAGCATACAGACGAGCGTTTTTTCCGATAGTAATTTGTTCCGACGGAAAAATATAGAACATGTTCTCTTTCTAAATCCGTCTGAATTTTCGACAGAAAAAGTCAGATGGGGCATACACACGGTCGGAATATACGATGAAAAGCTCCCATCAGACTCTTTCTGTCGGAAATTCCGCTCGTGTGTAAACGGCATTGGATATTTCCATTTATCTTAGAGCATTCAAAATACCAAACATAAAGACTAACTTTAGAAAGTATTTCATATGCTAGGTAGGTTACAGCACAGTACAAAATAGTAGTAGTGACGTTTTTCCCTAATCTGCCCTCAAATACCACCGCCAGGTCATGTTTTTTAAGCTAATTTAATACAATTACAGGTGAAATAAAATTATTATTTTACAAATGTAATCATTTTGTAAAGCGCTGTGTGAACTGTTGGCGCTATAGAAAACCTGTATAAAAATAATGATGTTAATAATAATAATAATAATAATGTAATAAATTTACACTTAGAATTATAGTGTGGAATTTATGACCTAATATGGACTTTTACTCCCCTGAGTGACTTTACGTCCCTACACTCTTTCCTCTCTCCACAATATACATGGCAGATTTCTTTGTTTATTTTTTTAGTTTAGTTTTATATACCCCCTTCAGCTCGCCGCTATTCTTGTCTAGGTGGGATTGATATGCCCCTTCTACCACAGCCTCCTGGGAAATCCCTATTACATATCCCAGAGGGCTGCAGACATAGGGGAGTAGGGACAAACAGCAGCCATAGGCAGAGCTGGCATATGTCATTAGGGGTCAGCTGGCTGAACCCTGAAGAGCCAATGAGACCACGACCACTGGGGAGGATCAAGATGGCAGTGACACCTGAACAGTGGATCGCATCAGGACAAAGCTGGATCTGCTGGGCAGGTAACTATATGAATTGAAGACAAGTAACCATAACAGGGAGGGTTAATAAAACATGCTGGGTGGGAATGAAGTTCCTATTAAAGTGATATTAAAGCCTTGTTTTTTCTTGGAAAATGAGATCCTAATAGCATGATTACATGCTTTCATTGTTTCTTTTTGCAATTTTTTTCCTCTGTGCTAGCTGTTCATGCTGTCCTACAACCACGCGTGGTCTCTCATTCTGCCTGTATGTGTTGCTGGGAGGGGCTGCAGGTAAGCTTGTAGTGCAAAACAGTTGCGTGCATGAAGTGCAACTCCAGTGGGAGGCCATAGGACCAACAGGCACAGGAGAT
The DNA here is from genome assembly GCF_042186555.1 of Aquarana catesbeiana. Classification (NCBI taxonomy): domain Eukaryota; kingdom Metazoa; phylum Chordata; class Amphibia; order Anura; family Ranidae; genus Aquarana; species Aquarana catesbeiana. Next base: position 561,171,536 of record NC_133324.1, read on the forward strand.
ACCCAAATACCTGAAGTGCGGCAATGCGGCCAGGGGATAGTATAAGGAGAAAGCACAGAGGAGAAAAAAATATTAGAGCGATATTAGATAAGTCCTGCATCTTCTTTTACAAAAAATTGCACTAATATCACTTTAGGAGGCAGAGTTGGAGTGCAATGTTGTGGTTGTATGCTTTGTGTTGTTATGTCCAGTTTTTACATACTAAAATTTCCCTGTGTAATCATGAGGCTCATCAGAGGAACTAAGGAATTGTCTATGGTTGTTAATCTTCATTCATGAACAGGGACATTGAATGTCAGTTTATTCATGAAAGTTGTATCATTGCAGTTCTTGATTTTTATGCTTGTCAATTTGGAGATAAACATAAATAAATTAGTTTTTGCTGCATAATGTAATATTTTAATGACTTTCCTAAATGTATATTGTAGAAACATAAGCTAATTTTGTATATATATTGGCAGTCCAATCAGGGCATATTCACCTGCCTAGATCCTTCCGTGTTTAGCGGCCATACACCCCCTCCCCTTGCAATTTAGGGAAGTTATGAACATAGTAGGAGTTGGGTGCAAAAGCCTTATTTGCAGTATCTCAGAGCTACTGACAATATGTGCGTGGGAATGAATAAAACGTGGGAGGCAGGGTCCTCCATAAGAAACACTAGGTGAATCTATAAAATCAATTATTTACCCTTGATAAGGTTTTATCGCTCTCTAGAAAATGTAATAAAAGTTCTCTGCAACATTGAACCTGTGGTCATGGTGAACACCCAATCAGTTTAAGCAGGAAAATACATTATTTTAAAGATAGTTGGTAGATTTTTTTTCATGGATACAGTAGATGTGTTAATGTGATAAGCCAAATATGAAAAAATGTTACCAGAATGTGCTAATGCTTTAAAACAAAAAAAAAACTGTGTCCATTTTTATGCATGCCCTAGAGGCATAAATAACAGCAGGTACTGAGGAGTGCAGCACAGCGATTGTGTTTTACTCCTCCTATTTATTCAGTGTAAGCCTCGTACACACGATTGGATTTTCGGCAGGGAATTGTGTGATGACAGACTGTTTGCCTAAAACTCAACCGTTAGTACGCTCCATCAAATTGTTGTCCAACTTTCCGCCAACAAATGTTGGATAGCAGACTAGTACATTTTTGGCGGACAATGGTCTGTTGCCAGATTTTCGGATCGTGTGTACACAAGTCCGTCACACAAAAGTCCAAAGTACAAACACGCATGCTCGGAATCAATGCTCACCAGACATTAGCAGAAGTTGCCCAAAGGGTGCGCTCAAGAGCTGAAATACTACGTAGTACGTCACTACGTTTGTGTTTGTTGCCCCACAATTGTGTGCCATTTGTATGCAAGACAAGTTCCCGGAACACGCCCTTCAGACAAAAGGCTGCTGCTTTGTTGGCCAACAATCTGATCGTGTGTACAAGGCTTTAGTTTATGTTCAGAATTCTGTCAGTAGACTGAAAACAATGCTATCTCCAGATAGCTTATGCTGTTATTGATTTTCTCACAGCATTTACAAGGAGTGCTGATATACCAGCAGCCTCTGTGCAGAACATCTAAAATCTGCATGTAAATAACCATTGCAATATGGCACAATAGACAATTAATATGTAAAATCACAGTTCATTTATGGTAGACGTTAGAATGTGAATTTAAAATAAATACAAATGGAAGCTAGTTTTTTCTTACCTTCATTGGATAGTTGAGGAAACCCGTTGCTCACATCATAAAATGGTAAATACAGTATATATCACCTAGAGTGTTTGCTGTTAAAGAATATCAGTGCTAGCACAGAGCAATAGAGAAGAAAGTACAACAGGATCAAATGAACATTCAATAGTTGTCACATATTACACTGATTTGTAAGCTTATCTTGTGTTTCTGATGGGGTTTTTTGTTCATTCTACGTTGTGAGTGATACCAAAATGTTAACAATATGTTATTTCTTCACTTAACTAACACTTAAAGTGAACCTAGCATTAAATGTATTTTTCATATTTAGTGCATGTATGCAAAGTAATATGTAAGTTCATAGCACTCTCCTTGACAATACCTTTATCTGCTCTTTTCCTCCAGAAGGAGGAGATGGCACCATATTTGTTCAGGCATCATCCAGGGTTAGCATCTACATTCTGAACGCAGATGGTGGTTCAGAGATGACAAAATCAGGTACATCCTGGTGCCTGTTCAGTTATTTTGTGTTCTCAAATGTCTGATCAGACCAGCCAACTATTGCAGCTTCTAAGTTTGTGAGTTGGCAGAGTTACAATGTTATGCTTTGATCACTAAGGATAGAAGACTGAGGAGATGCTTCCTATTGCCTCCAGCAGACTGGTGACATCATCTGAACCTAGGCAAAATTACTTGACCGATGCTCAAGAACGTCTTGTTATTAATAAAAAGGAAAGACTTTTATATAATTCTATATTTATACTGGTTCTGTTTACTTTTAATAAGATGCCTGGTACAAGGATGAAGACCTCTTCACCAGTTCAGAGGATCCTACTTAGCGTACACAATACTTCTCATCTTCACCCAGGTCTTAAAATATGGCTTTTTTATTTTAAATAATCAAAAATGGCATTACAGAAATAGGGCAACTCCAATTTATAGTGACCTTTTAAAGCCATATATGGCTCCTATTCAAGCTAGGAGCACTTGCATGTATCATTTTTTTAACTTATTATTGATATACATCTTCTCTAATACATCTCCTCTAATAAAAAAAACAGAGCTTTGTTTATGCCAGCCAATCAGAGGAAGGAGGGCAAGTTGATGGGCAACTTGTGGAATTACATCTCAAACCAAATCCTGCCCATCCAGGTTGCAATTTAGCAGAATAACATAGAATAAGTTGAGATAGACTAACTGGCCTAAAGGAGAACTTCTAGATATATTGTATGTCACAGCTTTACTCCTCCAGATAACATTAAACACAATATCATTAAGCCAACATGTAGTGAACAAGTGAACCTGGCAGGGGATTCTGAATATACATCACCAGCACACCTTAACAAATTTCATGCCATTTGGCAGCTGTAGCTGCCAATGTTAGTTGTAACTATATATTGAATCCTATATTCATATTGTCGAGCAAGTTTTCCTTTAGCCCAAAACAACTAACACTTTACTGTGAAGCCACTCCTCACAGCAAAAAATCAAATATTTCACAAATTATATGCATATTTACATCAGTTCCCTGCAGACATCCAACACCACTCTTTTACCTATTAACAAATTAAAAAAGAAAAGAAAAGAAAAACACAGAAAGTAATTCAATTACAAAAGAAAATTGTAATTCTCTATTGGGATCTCTAGGGTGTGAGCATTCTAACTTTCAAATGCTTCTCCCTTGAACAATAATTTATCTTTCTTTGTCACCACCCTATCTCTGCTGGATTTGAATCAATCACTTGAAAACCTAAATGGGACACTGTATGATGTTCTTTAATAAGATGTGTGGCCATTGCATGATCTGTGAGTCCTCTTTGAATTTCTGATTTATGTGAAAATATCCTATCTTTTGGTCTGTTCAACATGTAGAAGTTGACAAGGGCATTGAATGCAATGCACCATGAAGTCTGAGTACCTACTGTATGGATGATATAGTTTGTTCCCCTTGATCGCCTTATTACTGCTTTAAGCAAATTCCAAATATAGGAATGCACTATTCTTCCTCTCCCAAAGAACCCTCTACCAATTTGTTTTGTTTTGCCATTAAATGAATGCATATACAAAATGATTAAAGAAACCACCAAGCCCTGAAAAGTGTCAGGAAGTTGATACATAAGATACCTGAAAATTGTTGTTTGGTAAAAGAGGCCACAAAAAAGTTAAAATTCCAGAGAGATGCAGCAGATTATAATACTAGATATGTGCATCAGTGGCAATGTTCTCAATCCTGTGGTGGACAATATGGTGTAGGAGGACTGGGTAGGAGGAGGTCCTATATAGACCACTCCTCTACAGATAAGAGGAGTGGTCTATATAGGATTGTGGTGGACAATATGGTGTAGGAGGACTGGGTAGGAGGAGGTCCTATATAGACCACTCCTCTACAGATAAGCGGAGTGGTCTATATAGGATTGTGGTGGACAATATGGTGTAGAAGGACTGGGCAGGAGGAGGTCCTATATAAACCACTCCTGTACAGATAAAAGGAGTAGTCTATATAGGATTGTGGTGGACAATATGGTGTAGGAGGACTGGGTAGGAGGAGGTCCTATATAGACCACTCCTCTACGAATAAGAATTCAAAGCAAATAAATAAAAGGACCAGTAGAGGTAGGTGAAAATAGAGGCAAGAAGGGAGTTACATTTCAAGGCCAATGTAGATAGCCCCTAAAAGTGAATCACTAATTATAAATATTTAATTTCTTTTAACCTTACTGGGGAACAACAATCTGTATTTGAATTGGAACTAATTTTGTCCGACTACTATTTCCCCTTATTTTATTTTTTTTAAATTAGAATTGGAACGTCAGAGATTTTTTTTAGAATCAGATTGAAACATCCTTTTTCTACAACACCTATTTGATCTTCTTAAGATGCATTCCAAGACTGTGAGCTACAGACTTAATTGCACCTAGTTTATTCAAATCCATTTTCATCCAAACTCACCCAAGTATAGAACGATTTGTAACAGAAGTAGTGAAGGATGTTTTCCTTGTCAGCTAAATAACTGATAAGGGTGGGGCCACTGTTATCATGGGTTATGATTTCTATGTTAATGAAGCCTATGTGATGTTGTCTGATACTCTGACATATCGTAGATTAGATAGTGACCATTTTTGACATATACAGAAACATTATGGGGTTGGCTCACAAAGCCATTGAAAAGGCCATCATTGATGAGAATGTGATGAGACTTCTACAGACATAGTTTTGTTATATCTTACCAAAAGTACTTAAGTATCCAGCATGCCCTCCTGAGTGACCAGTAGTTTTGGGAATGGATTCCATGTTTGTTCGTCTGAGCCATGATTTAGATGCTATATTAAGGTCATATGTATCAATGCAAAGGTCTTATATCAGAGACATACCTGTAGATATGTTTTGAGTCAGATTGGATCATTGACCTTAGAGTGATACTAAAGAATATTGTTTTTTGGTTAAAATAAAAAAGATGTACTCTACCTGTTCTCTTCTGGAATTTCCCTACTGGTGCTGTCTTCTCCTCCCTCCTCCAGATGCTTCCTTAGCAAGCTGGGTGCTATGGAGGCACACATGCATGCATGCTTCCAAGCTGGGCTGTGTGTGTGTCCCTAGACACAAACACAGCGCTGGCAAGCCATGCCCCCGCTAACAGGAGTTTGATAAACAGCAGCCCTGTGAAAGCAGGAAGTGAGGGGCACTGCAGCCCAGACAGTACTGGAGCTGTGACAGGAGCCAAGTGTTTAAGGATGGGGCTAAGTAAAACATGTAGTGGTGCAATTTTTACCTTAATGCAGGGAAAAAACATTTTGACTTTAGAACCACTGTAAGCTGGCAATAGATGAGTAGTTTATTTCTTTCATACAGCCAGCAGGCTGAACAAAAATTAAGAATGAACAAACTCCTCCATCCACACAAACAAGGTAGAAGGAGGAATTCCACCAGCCCCCCTCCCCCCGTCAGACTGCACTGATCAGCACCTACAGCCACTGATCGACAAAGGTTTTCCAACTTGTCCATTCGACAGTCTAGGTCTCAACTGATGTGGGTGGATAGGATTGTATCTGATTCTGTAAAAAAAACTGAAAAGGTTAACGATGGTGGAGAGATTTTTGAGGAGAAAAGATCAATCCAATTGTATTCCCTTTGTAACCAGTTTTAACAAATTATTTCCTAACGTAATGAAGATTATTCATAATAGGTGGATTCCATGTGATAACCTTTATGCCCCATACACACGGTCGGACTTTGTTCGGACATTCCGACAACAAAATCCTAGGATTTTTTCCGACGGATGTTGGCTCAAACTTGTCTTGCGTATACACGGTCACACAAAGTTGTCGGAAAATCTGATCGTTCTAAACGCGGTGACGTAAAACACGTACGTCGGGACTATAAACGGGGCAGTGGCCAATAGCTTTCATCTCTTTATTTATTCTGAGCATGCGTGGCACTTTGTCCGTTGGATTTGTGTACACACGATCGGAATTTCCGACAACGGATTTTGTTGTCGGAAAATTTTATAGCCTGCTCTCAAACTTTGTGTGTCGGAAAATCCGATGGAAAATGTCCGATGGAGCCCACACACGGTCGGAATTTCCGACAACATGCTCCGATCGGACATTTTCCATCGGAAAATCCGACCGTGTGTACGGGGCATAAGAGTTTAAAAAAAGGAAATCTTCCAATGAATCAGCAATTCATTGAAGACTTATGCCCCGTACACACGGTCGGATTTTCCGATGGATAATGTCCGATCGGAGCGTGTTGTCGGAAATTCCGACCGTGTGTGGGCGCCATCGGACATTTTCCATCGGATTTTCCGACACACAAAGTTGGACAGCAGGAGATAAAATTTTCCGACAACAAAATCCGATCGCGTCAATTCCGACCGTGTGTGGCCTCTTCCGACGCACAAAGTGCCACGCATGCTCAGAAGAAATTCCAACACGAGACAGCTCGTTCTGGTAAACTTAGCGTTCGCAATGGATACAGCACTTTCGTCACGCTGCAATGTTCAAAATGGTTTAATACAGCGCACTCTCTTCTTCTTTATAATGTGACAAGAATTAAGTCGTTTTGCTGCTCGTATTCACACACACTTCTCACAAACTTTTATTTGTGTTGTTTTAGTGGGATTCCCTGAATATATTGTTATTAGTTGTCACATCTGACAGTTTTATATTTTTTATTTTTTTTTTTTTTTTGGATTTTAAGCCTTTTTTTTTATTTAATGTTTGGATTTTTTCCAAGGCTGATCTTTGTTCAATGTTATTTTTATTTTTACTCAAGAATATTTTTGGGTGTGTTTTGTGTGTCAGGTTACCCCAACACCATTGATATCTTTTATTATTTAATCTCAAAGAGATTGTTTGGTTTTGGTGTCCCTTGTTCATTTCACATTGTATATTTGAAATGTACCTGAATCCTCACAAACAAACTGTCCTTTTTGAAGTAAAACACATAGGAGAGTATAATTCAAAACAAAAATCCTTTATTAAAGCGGAGCGCCGCGGAAAAAAAAAATTTTTAAAAGTCAGCAGCTACAAATACTGCAGCTGCTGACTTTTAAAACATGGACACTTACCTGTCCAGGGCGCCCGCGATGTCGGCACCCGAGGCCGAAGCGTCTCTCCGTCCTCGGGTGCTGCCGCCTCCATCTTCGGTAAGGGAATCAGGAAGTGAAGCCGTGCGGCTTCACTTCCCGGTTCCCTACTGCGCATGCGCGAGTCGCGCCACGCAATACGAATGCTCCCTGCTGCCTCTGGGACCCGTGTGTTTCCCAGCAGGCAGCGGGGAGGGAGCAGGAAGTGGCGTAAATAACCGCAGATTCTGCGGCTATCTACGCCGGAAGTGGGTACAGATACCTGTAATATACAGGTATCTGTACCCCCCTCCCCCCTGAAAGGTGCCAACTGTGTCACCGGAGGGGGGGAGGAACCTGATGAGTGGAAGTTCCACTTTTGGGTGGAACTCCACTTTAAGGGATCAGAACCAAACAAAGAGGAAGGCAACACTGGATCAACAAGAGAAATTAGCGAAGCCTGGGACCCCCACAGCAGACATCAATTCTTCAACATCAAAATTGGTGGCCTGAGGAGTCCATATGTAAGGGAGGGCAGTCTGGTCCGGGATTCACAGAAACTTGGATAGCAGCAGATGACATGTGTGTCCGCAGGCTGTGGTACCACAAGAGGCTGCATTTTTTGGCCCACCAGACTGGATCCAGGGTCCTCACTGTCTGGTCTTCCTTTCACACTTCCTTCCGGGCTGTGGCTGTGCAGTTGGAGATGTGGCAGGAGGAGGAGTAGGACCTGGAGGAGGAGTAGGACCTGCAGGAGGAGGAGGAGGACCATCCCAAAGCTGTGTGTGAGGTGTAATTTGGCCCCTCACACCTTTCGCCAGAGCCTCAGATATGAGGGCCTCACACATGGCTTTTTGGCCCTCCTCCATCCTCTGCATTTTATATGCTATGAATGCAGCAATGTTCTCCTGCCTGGTGTGTGGTGCTCCCAGGACCTCTGTAGCCCTACAAAAGAATCTGATAGCCGCCTCCTCTAGGGCACTCCTCCTACTGCCACTTTCTGTTTCCAGGGGGGATGGAGGGACCTGCAGATCAGCCAGCCGGCTCGGCCTGGCCACCTCCTGGCTGAGACTTCCCTGTGTATGAAAAAGGGACATAGTTGTAATGTTTTGCATCATCAATCACAATCCTTAATTAGTACTCCCAACTAACATATAGTTCACATCATTGATTGGACAAGCAGAAATATTTAGAGGAATGCTATACCTGGCTCAATCTGGGCTCCTCCACATGCGGCCTGGAAGGCCCAGGTTGGGCGTCAGAAGCCTCAGCCGGGGGGGGAAGGAAGCGTGGAAGGAAGACTGGAGAGGGATGGCCTGGGTTCAGTCTGGCCTGCCAGAAAGTGCAGCCTGTCATAGTACAACATTCTGGGGACATAGATGTCACCTGCTGCTCCGGATCTCTGCGAATCAAGGACTTTATTGCGCTCCCTCAGATATGTGCTCCTCAGGCCACCAATGAAAATCTTTAAAAAAGTGATGTCTGCCGTGGGGATCACCTGCTTCACAATTTCACACAATTGCTCCAGTGCTGCCTTCCTCTTTGCTTGGTTCTTGTAATGGGGGTGTTTAATCTCCCACAGACAGGGCAGCTCACTTAGCATCTCTATGAAGACTGAAATGAAGTCCTTATCTTTCAGTACCATATCCATGTTCACTGCAAGACACAACACAAGACAAAGCCTAATGTCACACAAAACTCTCCTAATCTTGTTACAATATAGGCCTCAATCTAGAAGCAGTATAGGCCCAAGTTTGTCTCTTACCTTCGTTCTTACGATCGCCACGTCCAATGCTCCTTCCTCCGCTCACAGATCAAACGTAATACGCACGCGTGTTATGCTTTATATACACTGCGCATGCGTGTAACTCCGCCCGCCCCTGACGTTCTTTCTAGTGTATTCCCCGCCCCTTTTCGTTCGGCGCAGTGGGGGAAGAGCATGATGGCGGACATACAGCAGGTGCGGGCTAATTGTAGCAACGAGGAGGAGGAGGAGGAAAGCCCGGATCCAGGCACGTCCCGATCCAGAAGGAGACGTTTTAAGGCCACAAATATGTCGTTTGGGGAGATGTTGGAGATGTTCGACATCATGAGGAAGTCCGACTATGACGGAAAATATGGGCCTTACCCCAACCCGAACATCCGAAAGGCCAAGATCATGGCGAAAGTGGTCAGGAGTCTAGAGCGGAATTTCGGGGTACGAAGGTCTAAAGATCAGCTCAGGAAGCGGTGGTCGGACCTGAAGTTGAGAGAGCCAGAGCAGTACCGAAAGATCCGGAGAGTGCTGCAAAAAAGTAAGTAGTTGTGCTGTGTTCCTATTCTTTCTGTCTTTATTACGTTCGTTCTGCTCCATATGCTTTTATTAGTTGTAACGTTTCAAAAGGTCAACTTTAATGTTCATGGGCACATTATTCGTTCGTATCAAACATTTTTCTTTCGACCTCTAGAACACCATTGTTTAGGCCATATGCATTTTCACACATTTTTGGGGGCCTACTTGGATGCCAAATATTTGTTTGTGTAGATGGGTTTGTTACTAGAATGAAATGCAAACTAGATTGTGTGTAAGGAGAGGACACTGAGCAGCTGTTTTCACATCTGGACACTGGAGCACTAGTGTGGGACACAAGAACACCATTTTTATTAGGAGGATGCACACAGTGTGCCAACATGTGCTATCTGCCATCACGGGATATCAATGGACGCGTTTTGGGGGTGCAACCCCTTCCTCAATTATAAAGTAGCGTTGAGGAAGGGCTTGCTCCCCCCAAACACGTCCCTTGATCCCCCCTGATGGCAGATAGCACATGTTGGCATTCGTAAATTGGTGTGCATCTTCCAAATTTGGCTTTTCCAGGGGTGATTTCCCCCCATCTGAACGCTATATCAAACCCAGTTCCTAAATACTGATGTCTGATATAGCCTTCAGGTTTTACCTAATGTGAACTTTGTAAGTTCAAGTTTTTTGGCTTTCTTGTTGGTTTTACACAGGCCTGTTTTATCTGAAATGGATATTTTGATTTTTCATAATGCTACTGCAAACATTGTTATACAACAAACATGTTGGTTTGTTTTAAAAACCTTTGGGAAATGCACATGTGATTGTGCACATATAAAAAAGTGCCTTACTCAAGAATGTGTGGATTATTGTCTCAACACTACAACACTTTTGGGGTGATGTAATTGCTGTTTTATGCAAAAATGGGGGTTATTTCCTAAGGGCAAATCCTCTTTGCACTACAAGTGCAGGTTCAGTGCAGTTGCAAGTGCACTTGTAGTGAAATGTGTTTTTGCATTTAGGAAGTACCAGCCAACACTGTTTTTTATAAGGTTACCCAATCACGACATTTTCTGCACTCAACACATTTCTGTCAGGGTCAGCTAAAACAAACACAAGCAGTAAATGTCCACAAAGAATTTCTTTTGGTTGTTTTTTATTTGAAGAAGGTGTCACAGATTGTCTGGCATATTGATAGCCCCCCTACCCGCAAAGAACTCCAGGTAGCGTAACCGGACATCACGGGCATTCAGGGAGGGCAAGCCAGGACGGCCACTTTCAAGCGCCGTCAGTGTTGATGGATTAGGGATTCCGGCCTCAGGCCCAACTGAGCCAGCATAGTTTGATGAATGTTTTCTTAAAAAATTATGGAGAACACAGCAGGCAAGTATTATATGGTTCAGTTTATACTCCGCCATATGGATGGGTGTCAGAAATAATCGGAACCGGCTGGCCAGGATTCCAAATGTGTTCTCCACCACTCTTTGGGCTCTGGCCAGCCGGTAATTAAAAACCCTCTGTTCCGGGGTGAGGGTCCTCATCGGGAATGGCCGCATCAGGTGGTCCCCCAGCGCAAATGCTTCATCAGCAACAAACACAAATGGGAGACCTTCAACATTGTCCTCTGGAGGTGGCAAGTCCAAGCTGCCATTCTGGAGACGCCTGTAGAACTCCGTCTGGGCGATCACTCCACCATCGGACATCCGGCCATTCTTCCCCACGTCCACATACAAGAACTCGTAATTAGCTGACACCACCGCCAACATCACTATACTATTAAACCCCTTGTAATTATAATAGTACGACCCCGAGTTGGGTGGTGGGACGATGTGGACGTGTTTCCCATCAATTGCCCCTCCACAGTTAGGAAAGTCCCACCGCTGGGCAAAGTGGGAGGCCACAGTCTGCCATTCCTGTGGCGTTGAAGGAAACTGTTGAGGAAAAAAAAATTAAACCTTACTATTTTTTCACAGAAACATGGCAAGCAGATTAGACACAAACATTATGGGGCAACCTCCAGATAGCATTTACTAAGGGGAATTTAACAAGGCCAAAGTATAAGGTACACCTATCATATTCCCCCTCCCCCCCTCTCATGGGCCATTTCTAACATTATAGGGGGGGACTCTTGGACAGGTAACCCTCTTCACTTCATTGAGAGATGAATGCCTAAATACAGGGTATTACTTGGAACAGCCCCTCCTTAGTTACACTATTGGCAGACCACTGGACAGGTAAGAAGTGTCATAATACAAAGATATAAATACACACTGTACACATTTGAGGACATTTGAACATTCTGCTATTACCTATCAAGATAATAATAGGATACAAAAACTTTAAACAGTACCATTGGAAAGTATACAGGCAGGCCCTTGCACTACATGCTTTGGGGAATTCATCCATAAATCTGACCAGTAAAGAGGTGGGTATAGTGTGTATGGGTTTGGCAAAGTCAGCAGATAGATGATTGAGGATAGATAGAGAATTGGGATCAGCTGACTTAGCAGTTGGGGGGGCAGGGTTAAAAAAAATTTGGGGACACCACAAAAAAAAGCCTCTGGCACTCTGCCTGAATTTAAATCAAAAATAACATTTCCAAACATTTTAGGGGGTGTTTGGGGTAAAGCACTACTATGGAGCTGATAAAATACATTGTTAAGTGACTACATGAGGTGAATATAGGCCAGGAGACACCATGCTGGGGAGGTTATTGAAGGGCAAATATGTATGAAGGACATAAAATAATGATTACCTAAAAATCCAGCATGCATGAGAACAAAGGGGACATTCACAGCATATTACAATCATGGTAATTAGGGAATGAGGTAAGAAATACAATATATTATCAAACATTCAATACAATAAAATGTGATATAAAAGGATAAAAATCTTACCTTCATATACTCCTTCTGCAGGACCTGGATGATGGCAGAACAGGTCTCTGGGATAATGATCCCCAGAGCCTGGGGGGAGATGCCTGTCGAGAACTTCAAGTCCTGCAGGCTTCTCCCTGTGGCCAAATACCGCAAGGTAGCGACCAACCTCTGCTCCGGAGTGATGGCTTGCCTCATGCAGGTATCCTGCCTGCTAATATAGGAGGTCAGCAAAGCCAACAGACGGTGAAATACGGGGTCCGTCATCCTGAGAAAGTTCCTGAAATCATCAGGATTATTCTCACGGATCTCACGGAGCAAAGGCATAGGACAGAACTGGTCACGCTGAAGCAACCAATTCTTGGTCCATGAACTCCTCCCCACCCTGTTCATGGACTGGACTTGTGTCAAGGTCAGGACCCCAACACCAAGCCCCCACACAGCACGAACTCTACGAGGAGTACGCATACGAAACATGGCTAGAAAACGGTCGGCTGCTCAGAACGAAGTAACAGAACGCACTGAAGAACAGCAAGGCCTGTGAAGAGCGACCTGAAAAACAGCAACGAGCAGGCAAGATCACACAGAAAACTCCGATACGAACTGACTGCACGCACTGAAGAGCAGATACAAACCCACAAGCACAAACTGAACGTCAGAAAACGATCTGAAAGCCACGAGTCTGAAAAAGCGCGAATCGTCTCTCACCAAACTTTTACTAACACGAGATTAGCAAAAGGAGCCCAAAGGGTGCCGCGCTTGGTTCTGAACCGGCCTTTTCTAGTCTCGTCGTACGTGGTGTACGTCACCGCGTTGTTGTCGATCGGAAATTCCGGCAACTTTGTGCGACCGTGTGTAGGCAAAACAAGTTTGAGCCAACATCCGTCGGAAAAAATCCTAGGATTTTGTTGTCGGAATGTCCGAACAAAGTCTGACCGTGTGTACGGGGCATAACAGCTCAAGCAGTAACTGTTTTCAAGTGATTGATTCAATTCTCCAATTGAGACAGCATGGTGACAGAGAGAAGTTAGTGGTGAAAAATGTAATGTTTTGGATAGCAAAATTTAGACTGCTTGTACCCGAGATATAGGAGATATTAATTGTTTTCTCTTTTAAATTGAAATTATTTTTCGTTTGAATTAATTGTATTACTTACTCGCTTCCTGTTTTTTTTAATTTTTTATTTGTAGATGGGTAGCAGATTAGTGTTTCATACCCACAGGAGACAGATAAGGATACATATGATGTTTGCTTATTATTCGGTTATTTTTTTGTTAAATACTTATGTGATTTGTTGAATATTATTTATTTTAATTTTTTTGGTGAGAGGGATGTTAAAGTATGAGTTGAATTGGGTTTGAGTATTACTGCTTGATAAGATAAATATAAGATTTGATATAGTTACAACTAATATTGCCACCTACAGCTGAAAAATTGCATATGTTTGGCTAATATGTGCTAATGATATACAGTACATTCAGAAGATCCCACTAGGTTCTCTTGTTTACTGTATATTTTCTTAGTGATATTGTGTAAAATACAATCTGGATGGGCAGGGCTGTGATGTGTTCCTGGAAGTTCTTGTTCAAGTCTGTTGGTCTACCACCTATTTGTTCTGTTACGTTAAATTGCGGCTTCAATGGGAAGAACTTGGTTTGTGATGTAAGTCCACTATGCTCCTCACCACTGACTTGAAATACAGAGCCACATACGACATGAACTTTTGCGCCGATTGGAGCTACTCTAATTTTGTACTGCTGTTTTTTATAATTAAAATAAAAGAGATGCATTTTTAAGACCAGGGTGCGAATTAGTAGTATTGTTTACATTGTTTCTATTTATTGTGATCTATTAGGAATGTTATTTTCAGAATGCAGAATTGTATTATCACTGAAATGCCCACTTTAAAGCCCCTTGATGTTTATGTGTTGCAGTAAAGCACATGCCATGGCACAATTTATTATGAGGCCCCCTCATTTCAAATGACATGACAACACATTCGGGGGAGTGGGGCCATCCCTTAAACAATAGTTTGTACCAGAGGTAAAATTGTCATTTAAAAGAGTATCATATGCTTCAAAGGAAACATACTTTTAATTGTCCTTTGAAGCATCATATATGTATATATATGTTGTGAGATAAAGAAATTAAAAAAGATTATAAAATGAGTAGAAACACTTAATTTAACAACATTTGTACAAGATAAAAAAAGAAGGACACTCCTATGGCCACATCCGTATAAATTGTATGTCATAAGAAAAAAGAGGGGAAGGGGTTCAACAAGGAACCCCTAAACGGACTTTAGAGGCACAAAAAACCTAAGAAAACATAGTCAAAATAACAATATAATAGATTTTATTAAATGCATACAATACAAAGACATTGACAAAAGGTAATAAAAAATCATCTATATGAAAATGTACATGATACAAGCCCCGATGCGTCAATGAACCCCTTCCCCTCTTTTTTCTTATAACAACATTTGTAATATTTGCACATATAGGACAACAGTCAAAATATTTTTACATTTGTTTCAATTCTGAATTAAAAAATGTATCTAAGGCATAGGACAAAATTGGAATTGACACATAAGGACAAAATTGGAAGGACACATCAAACTTCAGGTAAGTAATGTTCCTTGTGCTGATTTTCTATTTTTTTAGGTAAATGTAGGCTTTAATGCTTCATATGTTAGGTAAAAATGTTTTATAAATGTATGATAGTTATCTTTTAGAAGGATGGCTTAGCAATCCCAGTAGGAAGCCACAATGAGAAAGCAGAAGGAGCAGAGTGCTCCAACCTCTTGAGTAGCATTATGAATCCTCTGTCAAGACAGCAGTGGAAAATGTCCACATCAAACAATGGGCATTTATTTAACCTGTTAGGGTGAAGAGACAAAAAGACTGTTTACCTGCATTAATATGTTTCACAAAGATCAGGTTCGTTCAGCAAAACATATTCAGTAGAATGTATTGACATGCATTCAGGAAAACAGTTTTGATAGATCAGGAACAGTAGCTCTCCTGTATGTTAAAGCAGACCTTCAGTCATTTTTTCATCTCTCCATCTATTAAATCTTCTGCCCTTGTTGTTTTAACTTTGGATAGTAAAACATTTTTTTTCTGCCAGTAAATACCTTATACAGCCCACTTGCTCTTTCTTGTCTAGTAATAAGCCTAGGCTTATGACATCATGCACAGCTCTCACTCTCGTGAAAGTTTGCCAGGAAGGGAGTAGGGGTGAGTCATAAGAGGGCCAATGAGAGCTGCAGGGCTGCAAAGCTGGAGGTGTGCCTCTGTGTGTCTGTGTAAATCCAGAAAGTGAACAGGCAGCAGCTTAAGCTGCCCACAGTTAAAATGGCTGCAGCCAGATTTAGTGAAGGGAGATTTCTGCAGCATATTTGGCAAGTACAGAATCACAGTATATATAAAAAAATATGCAAAGTGGTTGGAGGAAAGCCTCAGAATGGCAAAGATGTTTTTATTACAAATTATGTGAGCAGACTTCAGTTCTTCTTTAAGCCTAAAAGCTTTAAGGATTGGTCAATTTTGGTAGATGCTAAAGAATTTAATCACCTAATAACTGGTATTTGTGTCCAGAAATCAGTTGCTTGACTTCTTCGGCATATATGCCATTTACAGCAATTAAAAGTTTCTCTGTTCCCAGTTTCTCTGTTGGATTTTTCATTTGTTCAATACTTTGTAAATTGAATAGGAGTGATGTTATATTATTTGATTTACAAATGAAATTCTGTGCTGGATGAAGGTATTCATAGCAGTGCTTAGGTTTAATAGTCCCCAGCTTGGACCCCTGCTGATTAGTTGTTTCACGACCAATTGAAACCAGCATGTTACTTTGTCTGGAGCTGCATTGCACCACAAAAACACTGAACAGTTCAAAGTCTAGGGGGTGTTACTTTTTATTAAAGTAGAAAAATGTTTAACAAAAAGTTAACTTATAGTTCATAAAAATAGTAATGCATTGTTTGGTTACAAATTCCATTATACTAGTTCCTATAACCTAAAAAAATATGATTTATAGTTTATAATTGATCTGTGAGGGCTTAGCAAAGAAGAAAATGGAAAGATGAATGCCATTTCCACATCTGCATTAAAATTAAGATAATGCAGACAATATTTGTCCTTTAACTTGCCATATGAACTACATAACCGCTGGTCCTGAAGAAGATGAATGCAAAGCTGGTGATTCCTATCGATTTCTCATAGATCAGATGCTGGAAGCAGATCTGATTTATGTGATTCATTTGCTATAATTTATTTTAACTAGCCCAATCAAAAAGTCAATGGTTCATTCTCCTTTGCTGTCATGTAGAGAATGGTGAAAGTGTGGTTCTTTCATGGCAGATTTTGTTAAGTGCACAGTGCTGAAGCTTCTTACGTAAGAAATTGAGCTGGCCAGGGTGAAGGTTAATCAGAATTTTTAAATCACATGTTGAAGCTGTATTTCCCTTTTTGGTAGTGGATTATTTATTTGTTGTTCAAGGGATAAAAAAAAGTACATTTGAAAATGTGATGTGATTTATGAAAAGGTGTGTACTATAATTTTGCCTGTAAAATGCTACATTTTATTTTTTATCATACATTCTAAAACAAGCTTGACACACCTTTAACTTGTTTTAGATGGCAAAGGGAATTTGGTATGTCTGTTTGGTTCTTTAATCAAAGGACAGTGACCATTTTTTTATGGCAAAGCTAATATCCAGGCAGATATAAAAGACACAAATTAAAGTGGTTTTACAATATTTTCATTGATGCATTTTAAATGTATTTTTTAAATGCAAGCAGTTTAAGTACCAGAATCTGTCCTAGTAATAATATCTCGCAGTCTTGTACAGCAGGACTGGAGTGTGAGAGGAAGGAGCCAATCAGTTCATGTGATGACAATAAGAATAGTGGTAAGACGAGAAAGCAGAGTGACGAGAGATGAGCTCATCACTGTTCTGTCTTCATTTTCTTGCCAATCTAAGGCAGGACTTTATAGTTTATAGTTAAATCTAAAAAAATATATATAAAAAAATATAGTCTTTGTAAAGAGTTTTTAAATAACTGTGCCTTTTCTTTTTTTAATATATTAATTTATGCCTGTTGATACTGACAGTGTCCTCACTCCCAGTCGTGGATGTGCGCACGGGGGGCGCTGGGTGTGCCTGGGCACCAGAGGTGGCTCTTTAATTAGGCAAACTAGGCGGCCACCTAAGGCCTCGCACTCGCAGGGGCCTCGTGGCCGCCTAATTTGCCTGTGATCGGGAGCGTGGTCACGGCATGGCGGCATTAGGACCCTTAGTCTCAGAACTCCTGGCCAGCGGCTCCTCTGCAGCTTGCCAAACATTGCTGGTACCTACCGGTACCACAGATGCACAGGAAACTGGACTGCTGATCTGCCCACACCAGTTGCAGAATGGCACGCTTCCTGAAGCCGCAAAAACCAGTGGTGTTTTCCAAGATGGGGCCGGACTGGCACCATGCGGCTGTCAACACAGAGGGAGAGACAGCTGCTACTGGGGATGACTACACCATGCCACCCTACTCTCCCATCAGCGAACTTTCCCCTGCCTTCCGTGATCTCTGTCAGTGTACACTAACATGGAGGAGGAGATACTCAGCCCAGGGCATGTTCCCCCCTCAGCCTTAGCCCTTCACACATGGATGAGCAGGGGCCGAACATACTGCTACAGGGTGCAGTGAGTAACCTCACCACAATGGCTGGAGTTTCCACTTAGTTCAGACTCTGCACATAAATTATGCAGACTGGGACATGGGACAAGGGACAAGGCTAGGGATCTCTCTCTTTCTCACCTCCCCCTCCCTCTGTCACACCCCCCTCTCTCTTTCTCTCCCTCCTCTCCCCCCCTTTCCCCCCTCTCCCCCCCAATCACTAGTGCCTTGCGCTGTGGCCTGCCCTGCGATATAGCTGGTGCAGTGGACTTTGATGGGTACAGTAATGCTGATGGGCGCAGTGACGCTGATTGATGGGCTGCATTTGACGGGCACAGTGACAGTGAGGCTGCAATTGATGGGCATAGTGAGGCTGCAATTGATGGGCACAGTGACCCTGCATATAATGTGCACAGAGAGACTGCAATTGATGGGCACAGTAAGGCTGCAATTGATGGGAACAGTGAAGCTGCATTTGATGAGCACAGTGAGGCTGAAATTGATGGGCACAGTGAGGCTGTAATTGATGGGCACAGTTGTACAGACTTGGGAACTCAATACGGGGATGGTGGGAACCCCTCATAATGGGCATAGTGAGGCTGAATTTGACGGGCACAGTGACTCTGGATTTGACAGGCACAGTAAGGCCGAATATGATGTGCACAGTGAGGTTGCAATAGATGGGCACAGTGAGGCTGCAATAGATGGGCACAGTGGGGCTGCATTTGATGGGCACAGTGAGGCTGCATTTGATGGGCACAGTGAGGCTGCATTTGATGGGCACAATGAGGCTGCGATTGATGGGCACAATTGCTGTAATTGATGGGCACAGTGAGGCTAGAATTGATGGGCACAGTGAGGCTACGATTGATGGGCACAGTGGCTGCAATTGATGGGCATAGTGAGGCTAAATTTGACAGGCACAGTGATGCTGCATTTGACAGGCACAGTGAGGCCGAATATGATGTACACAGTGAGGCTGCAATTGATGGGCACAGTGAGGCTGCAATAGATGGGCACAGTGAGGCTGCATTTGACGGGCACAGTGAGGCTGCATTTGATGGGCACAGAGAGGCTGCATTTGATGGGCACAATGAGGCTGCGATTGATGGGCACAGTGGCTGTAATTGATGGGCACACTGAGGCTAGAATTGATGGGCACAGTGAGACTATGAGTGATGGGCACAGTGGCTGCAATTGATGGGCAAAGTGGCTGTGAGTGAGGCTGAAATTGATGGGCACAGTGAGGCTGCAATAGATGGGCACAGTGAGGCTGCATTTGATGAGCACAGTGAGGCTGCATTTGATGGGCACAATGAGGCTGCGATTGATGGGCACAGTGGCTGTAATTGATGGGCACAGTGAGGCTAGAATTGATGGGCACAGTGAGACTACGATTGATGGGCACAGTGGCTGCAATTGATGGGCAAAGTGGACCCCTAATGGATGGGCCGCCACTGGTTGTCACCTTGCTGGGTCCCAAATGTTGTATTGGCTTCATATGTCTGACAGGTAAGGAGGGTGCCCTGGATCACCTGTGTGCTAGATCTGTGCATCTTTCTGCAGCCATTTTTATCACTTGAATTATTTTTCCCATTATGGGCGTGAGTGGGGCCTCATGTTTAAGTTTTGCCTAGGGCCTCACAAAGCCTAGAGCCGCCTCTGCTAGGCACATACCCTAATCACCTTGTGTGCATTAGCATTATCACTCTGTGTGCAGGCGGGGAAATGTGAAAGATCTCCCTCTTATCGGCTGTGCCATAAGAGAAGTGCTTACACACTTCTCTTTCACTGCACCAGCAGGGAGATCAATGTGTTGGGGTCATATATATATCTGTAGACACACACACATGAACGTGTATTTGAGCTTTGGGGTGCACACCCTAATGCAATATGCTGTGCACACCTATTCTCCCAGTGCAATGTTGTCACCACATGTGTGCATGCTCCAAAAGCAAATCTGAAGAACACATTCTTCAGATCCAAGCACTCTGAGTGGTGGGTGGACCAGCCTGCCCTGCCATGACCTGCTATGACAGGAGGACAAGCTGTCAATCAAACACTCATACCTGTTCCATCAGATGGTGCTGCTAGTGACGTATGCAGCTGGGAGCCTAGATAAGAGTGATTGACAGTGGCTGCTCCTGTCATAGCCTTTCCTGGCAGGCCTGGGCTGTTTGGCTCAAAATACATCAAAGCAGTTATGTGACCCCTATCTAAAGAAGAAATAAAAGGTATTGTGGAAGTGATTTTTTAAATACTTTATTATTTGACTTAGGAGTCCATTTCCTTTATACGGTATGTAAAACGGATGCTTTAGGTTTAGAATCACTTTAAGTAGCAGTAAAAAGTACTACAGGGGAAAGCTCTGGCTAGAAGGTTAATTTTGCAGCACAATAAGTGGCATTGAGGAAATTTGGAATTTTTAACTGAACTGAATTTATTCTCCCTTGAGAAGAAGAGTGGGTAATGACCACTCTGTATAAATACATACATCATACAGTTTAGCTAAAGGGAAAAAATCCCTACAACCTTAATCACATCATTCATCTGTAATGTAGTATGTCCCATGTTGTGTAGGCAGCTGAATCCTGGAGAAATCTTCAGTACAGGGATGCCTGTCCTCTTCCTGGCTCTAAACTTTTGATGCTATAATGGTTAGTCACTTCCAGTAGCAGTATATATGGTCCGAAATGCCCTCTACTCAATCCTGCACTTTTGAGAAAAGTTCTTGTAACATGATCTCTGAATGGAGGAGAGAATCAGACTTTTTTTTGCTATTGAAGAGTAAGTTAAAGCAGAACTAAACCATGCTATTCTTTTCAGCTAAGGAAGCTCCCATCTTAGCATCTGTTTGATCTGCAACTGTCATGGTGCTGCACATGTAAGCAGTTATGACACCATCCATTTAATGGTTGACAGTTTGGTTGGAAACAAAAGCAAATGTGACCATTTAACACTGCAAAACCTTTATCCCAAAAGAAAACAAAAACTGTTGATGTAACTGTCTATAAAGTATTAGCTGGACTTTGGCTTCAATTTTTTAGTGTACTTAAAGTATAACTAAAGGAAAAGCTTTTTTATTGTTTTGGATAGAGTGGAGAGGGATTAGTACACCTATAATTTTTTTATTGCTGTCTGTGCCCCCATTAGGGAGATTTTACCTCTATATTTGTTATATGTACCAATATTCTGCCCCCAGAAAAGTAATAGAGGGGAAATCTTCCAATGAGGACACTAGTTCTGGTGAAATGCCGGGCCCCAAGGGATTCGCTTAATTTGCATGGATTTCCACTCACTTCCTGTTTTGGCAATGGGACAGGAAGTGATGGGAAACCTCTCTAATGGGGCACAGATGGCAAAAAAAAAAACCTGACAGGGGTTTTAACCCTTCCTTACGCTATACAAAATGAAAAAAATATTTTGCCTACAGTTCTCCTTTAAATCTGCTAGAACATCTAACACTCCCCCACCTCAAAGACTGACAATGCTGCTGTCCAAAGGTGCCGCTTGTGATTCTTCAACCAGAGTGGGGGCAATCTAATAAAGAAGGCATATTACTGGGCAGATCACCAGGTCAAAACAGAGGTTAAAAACCCTATGAAAAGAAAACGAATGCAGTCACCACATCTAATGATTGGTAAGCTGCAATATATTACTATTTTGGGTTTGGGTTTAATACAGCTTTAAAGTATAATTCCAGCCTCAACCTAACTAGTCTAATAAAAAATTCTCTTCCTCCTCCTAACACCTATGCTGACTTACCTGTGTTAAAAAGATGTATATACTTAAAGTTTAGCCTTCTGTGGTCCGGTCACATGATGTGGCTCCCTTGTGCCAGTCAGCGGTGGCTACAGGGGAGAGGAGCGAGTGCCGACCATGGCTGGGACATAGGAGCCTTTGGATGATGTCATCACTCCCTGGCATTTCCATTCACTGTTTGGGGTTCTCTCCCCTGCAGCTACCACTTACTGTTGCAGGGGATCACGTGACCGAACTGGAGCGGGCTGAAAATAGGTAAGTATATCCATCTTTTTTATTCATGTTAGTCAGCATAGGTGTTAGGAGAGGGGAGGAGATATTTTTTAAGACTAAATAGGTTGAGGCTAGAATTGTAAATTAGGAGTCAGTAGGTTAAAGGGGAAGTAAACCCATTGATTTAATGGTTTCAGGAAACAGTTACACTCCCGGCATGCCGGGATTGCTAGCTGTCACATTTGCTTCTGCTGTCAACCAAACGGTCAACCCACCCAATGGCTGCTGTCAAAACTGATCACATGTAAGACCTCATCTGGAATATGCAGTTCAGTTTTGGCCACCGGTTCTCAAAAAGGATATCGGGGAACTAGAGAAAGTGCAGAGAAGGGAAACCAAACTGATAAGAGGCATGGAGGAATTCAGCTATGAGGAAAGATTAGAGCAACTGAATCTAGTCCCTCTTGAGAAGAGGAGATTAAGGGGGATATGATCAACATGTATAAATACATAAGTGGTCTATACAGTGAACTTGGTGTTGAGTTATTCACTTTAAGGTTATCACCAGAGTAGAAGGGGGCACTCTTTACGTCTATAGGAAAAAAGATTTTGTCTCCAATTACGGAAAGGTTTCTTCACAGTAAGAACTGTGAAAAATGTGGAATAGACTCCCTCCAGAGGTGGTTCTGACAAGCTCAGTAGATTGCTTTAAAAAAGGCCTGGATTCTTTCCTAAATGTACATGTAGCGGGCACCTAGTTTTATGTAGGTGACCTTTTTGCTAGTTTACAATTCCAGGTAAATTTAGGCAGGCTTGTACCATTGCAGTAGGCCCGTTTGTTCATTTGGGATTTGAGTGGCAGGTAGTTTGTATGCGAGTCTTGGCCAATTATTAATTTGTTTGGTAATGCCCCGGGACTCTCATATAAAAGCCTGGTCACATGGTCAGTGAGGAGTTGTGTCCTGTGCGAGCTTGGAGAAGCCAGCCTGGTTCCCGGAGGGGAGAGGTTCCCCCTCCGGGGGACCAACGGAGCCCCCCTTGCGAGAAGGGTGGGGAACCGGTCTCCATAGAGGAAGACCGTACAGCATGTAGTCACTGGTGTCATTGGCCGCTCCTACGGGGAAGGGAGCGGGCCAGAAAGGAGAAAAGGGAACAAAGAATCATTGTGGAAGACGTAGCAACAAAGGAAGGAAACTGGGTGATCGATCGTTTATGAGTGGCACATGGACTATTGATCACGTGAGTGAAAGCCCAAGGGAAGGGTACTGCCAGAAGCTGAGGGATGTTGGTATGCAAGTCAGTGAGACAGGTGGTTGTGGCCTGTGACTTTGGGTTCAGCAATGCCCTGGGATTCCAATCAGTCAAGCGGGAGGAGTTATTCAGAGTGACTTTTCTTTATCTCAACTTGGAAGTACCATGCAGATGGGAAGTAGTGGTAAAAAGGTAGCGGTAAAGCTGCAAGCACACATATAGAGATACAGACTGTTCTTGAAAAGTTCTGCAGATGAAGAAGTTATTCAGAGTTACTCTTTATCAATTATTCTCTATCAAATCTACTTCCATCTTCCCTGATTGAAGAAATCACACAAAGCGATTTCCTATTATCAGCAATGAGTCTAGTTCTTTGCATGAGAGGCAAAGAAAAGATTACAAAGCAACAAAAGAGCATCTCAAAAGAAACCCTTCTCCTATCCCAGTTCATGTTACTTAATAAAGCAAGAGAAAAATTCAATATGGACTGAGTTTCTGAATTTATGGGCTGCGATGGGTTAGGTGGTAAACATGACTTACGGATATAACAATCCCTCCTTCGGGGGTAAGCGCTACATACATAATATAACTGGGTACTAACATTTATAGGTAAAATTGATCCAGGGAAAATTTGATTGCCTCTCAGGGGATCAGGAAGGAATTTTTTCCCCTGCAGTAGCACATTGGAGCATGCTCTGCTGGGGTCTATTGACTTCCTCTGGATCAACTGCGGGTATAGGTTTGTGTATTTATTATTATTTTTTATTTTTTTGGTTGAACTAGATGGACTTGTGTCTTTTTTCAACCTAACTAGGTAACTATGTACTATGTAACATGTGCAGCATCATGGCAGTTGAAGATTAAACAGAGGCCAAGATGGCAGCTTTCTTGGCTGAAAATGATAGGAGGGTTTACTTCCACTTTACGTGCCAGTCCTACCAATGCCGAAAGAGCATTACGCTGGGTAAACATGTATTAGGAAGGCAGGGAGATTACTGGGTTAGTTACTCTTCACAAGGTGAGTGATTACAAGCTTCTCTATGAGTGGACTAGACCAAATCAACATTTAGATAGTTAAGCCTTATTCATTTAGCTTTTGCTTTGGGGGGAAACCTGGAGCAGTGGAAAGACTGAGTGCATTTTATAGGCTAATGGTCAGCAGAGAATGTTTTGGGTTGCTGGACTCTAGAACATAGTTGCCAACAGTCCCGAATTTCCCGGGACAATCCCAATTTTGGGACCCTCGTCCCGGTCGGAGGCTGTCCCGAATCGGGATTTGCCCAGGGAAAATCGGGAATGTTTGCAATTTGCAATTTTGGGAACGGGCTTCAGTAAAATGGCAGCTGGTCCCACCGCCGCCGATTGATCGCTCCCCCTTGTGTTCAGTAGAGCGGGGAAGGGGGCTCGATCCGTGCAGCCAATGAATCGGCTTCTCCTCTCGCACGGATGGGCCCCTCCTCTCTCCACTGAACACACGGCGCCGGCCACTGCACCGGCGGCTGCTCTATCTCTGTGCTCACTGCTGGGGACTGGGGGGCGTTATGGGAGGGGAGGGTCTGCTGAGGGCGTCTGCACTGATGAAGGGGTTTCTGCTGAGGGGGGCTGCACTGATGGAGGGGGTTCTGCTGAGGGGGTCTGCACTGATGGAGGGGGTTCTGCTGAGGGGGTCTGCACTGATGGGGTTCTGCTCTGAGGGCGTCTGCATTGATGGAGGGGGTTCTGCTGAGGGGTCTGCACTGATGGAGGGGTTTCTGCTGAGGGGGTCTGCACTGATGGAGGGGGTTCTGCTGAGGGGGTCTGCACTGATGGAGGGGGGTCTGCTGAGGGGGTCTGCACTAATGGAGGGGGTTCTGCTGAGGGGGTCTGCACTGATGGAGGGGGGGTCTGCTGAGGGGGTCTGCACTGATGGAGGGGGGTCTGCTGAGGGGGTCTGCACTGATGGGGTTCTGCTCTGAGGGTGTCTGCACTGATGGAGGGGGGTCTGCTGAGGGCGTCTGCACTGATGAAGGGGGGTCTGCTGAGGGGGTCTGCACTGAGGGGGTCTGCACTGATGGAGGGGGTCTGCACTGAGGGGGTTCTGCTCTGAGGGGTCTGCACTGATGGAGGGGGGTCTGCTCTGAGGGGGTCTGCACTGATGGAGGGGGGTCTGCTGAGGGCGTCTGCACTGATGGAGGGGGGTCTGCTCTGAGGGGGTCTGCACTGATGGAGGGGGGTCTGCTCTGAGGGCGTCTGCACTGATGGAGGGGGGTCTGCTCTGAGGGGGTCTGCACTGGTGGAGGGGGGTCTGCTCTGAGGGGGTCTGCACTGATGGAGGGGGGTCTGCTCTGAGGGCGTCTGCACTGATGGACGGGGGTCTGCTCTGAGGGAGTCTGCACTGATGGAGGGGGGTCTGCTCTGAGGGGGTCTGCACTGATGGAGGGGGGTCCGCTCTGAGGGGGTCTGCACTGATGGAGGGGGGTCTGCACTGATGGAGGGGGGGGTCTGCTCTGAGGGGGTCTGCACTGATGGAGGGGGGTCTGCTCTGAGGGGGTCTGCACTGATGGAGGGGGGTCTGCACTGATGGAGGGGGGTCTTCTCTGAGGGGGTCTGCACTGATAGAGGGGGTCTGCACTGATGGAGGGGGGTCTGCACTGAGGGGGTCTGCACTGATGGAGGGGGGTCTGCTCTGAGGGGGTCTGCACTGATGGAGGGGGGTCTGCTCTGAGGGGGTATGCACTGATGAGGGGGGTCTGCACTGATGAGGGGGGTTTGCACTGATGGAAGGGGGTCAGCACTCAGGGGGGGGTCTGCACTGAGGGGGTCTATACTGACTCTGCTCGGGGCACTTGATGCAATGAGGGACTCTGCCGGGGGCACCTGATACGTGGACAGACTCTGCTGGGGACACCTGATGCAAGGACGGACTCTGCTGGTGGCACCTGATGCAAGGATGGACTCTGCTGGTGGCAGGCGACGTGGCAGGTGACACGCTCAGGGATCCCACTGATTCTGCATTATGGCGAGTTGAATGATTTATTTTTATATTACAATGTAATAATAGAAATAATGCGCTTCAATCATCCTGACACCATAACAATCATGGTGCCGGGATGATTGAAGAGCTAACACCAGGTGTTTGGAGTATCTTTATCTGCTGATTGTTAAACTTTCTAGAATACACATATTTCTATTGTTGTGTAGGATCTGGGGCTGCTGCCCTTCATTCCTCTCTCCCCCTTTCCCTTTCCATCCCTTATTCATCTCAGACTCTAACCACACCCCCTTTGAGCCACGCCCATTTAGGCCACGCCCACTATTTCGCGTAAACCACGGCCATTTTTTGCTGCGGCTAAGCCGCGCCCACAAACGCATGCCCCGCCCCCTAATTATTATACGGCTCCGCCTACAGCCAAAAAAGTGTCGCACATTTTTTTTTTTGCAATGTTGGCAACTATGCTAGAACGCCCCTTCTGTAGTAGTAGTAGTAGTAGTAGTAGTAGTAGTAGTAGTGAGCCTTTCATCTCTCCTTTTATGTCACATTTCTCTGAATTATGCTGTACTGTTTGCAACTTAAGCTGAGTGCTGCTACCTTCAAGGGATGGCTGACGTGTAAATATTCCTGCTTGAATTGAATTAGCAAACATACATTCGGGTGTGGATTCCTCCTTCTTCTAACCTCTGTATAGAGAAGCCCGGAGCAAAGTAAGAAATACATAGGCGAAGGGCGGACATGACAGGGTTAACAGGGAGATGGTATCATGAGAAAGGGAAAATGTTTGGTGCTGAGGGGGAGGGGCCATGGAAGGTGTTAAATTCTGTCCCCGCCCTGATGAGTCATCACAAGCGTGGGGGAAAGTTCCAGGGAGCAGACAGCATGGCTGATGTGGAGAGGATCTTGGCCCAGCTTAGGAAGGAGGCAGCGGCGCCGGGGGCTTCATGGCTATAGGACACTCTGGGGACTGTGTTACAAGGCTTTGAGCCTTTGCCAGGTACGAGGGGACGGAGGTCCAGACCGCCGGATCGGTTCTCCCCGGACCGCAATGCGGGACCGCAGCGGAGGGTGGGGGGTGGTGATTCTGCTGGGACCCTGTCGGGTCCGGCAGCGTAGCGGGCAGCGTTAGTGGCTAGGGGGAGCCCGGTTAGTGTTCTAGGACAGCAGGGGAGATCGAGCAGCTCATTGCAGGCCCCTGGGGGGAACATGCGGCCTACAAGGCGCAGGGACAGTGTGAGTGCGGGCCCCTCCCCCACCATCAGGAGACTGTCACAGGAGACCGGACACGCTGTGCAGAGGAGGATGGCGTCACAGGGGACAGGACACACGGAGCAGAGGGCTATGGTGGCAGTCCCTGGGCTTTCTAACACTGCAGCAGGGGACCGAAAAGAGAACGATCGTGGGAGGAGATCAGGATTGGTGCATGGGAGAGCGGAGGCTGGCAGGACTGAGGTTCAATGCACTGGTCCTGGCAAGGCTGTCCAAAAATCATCAGAGGGCTATGCTGCGCGGAGGCAGGGTCGGAGGTCAGCAGTTCTAGCGGCAACCAGGGCTGCATCGCATGGTGGGCCATCATCTGAGGAGGAAGAAGGATTGGAGCTGAGGTCCCCAGGAAACCAGTCCGGATCTAAAGAGGGGGCGGGGCCATTAACCGGGAGCGTGCGGTCGGAGGAACACGGATGATCGGCTGAGGGGTCCACGCCTGTGCAGCCGGGTAAGTTACCTTCTTCTATGCATGTTGTGGGAATGTCTGATACTGTTGGAGTTAGTAGTGGCTTAGCTGGGTCCGCTCCGGGTGCGGGGAGTTAGTAGTGGCTTAGCTGGGTCCGCTCCGGGTGCGGGGGTTTCGGGACCGTCCGGGGGGACTGCTGGGTTATTGGGGTTTTTTTGGCCAGAATAAAGGACCTGGTACAGAAATTTGAGAATGCGGAAAGAGTCGCAGCTGGGCCAGCATCGGCATGGGTCTCACAAGTGGGAGTGCCGGGGATGCCGGTGCGGCTGGAGGGAGCGCGGTGGTGCCAGTGGTTGCGCCTAAAATCCCTGCTCCTGCTGTGGCGTCAACGGTGGGTAGTTCCCCACAGGGGACGTCAAAGGCAGAGGGAAGGCAGGACATCGTCAGTTTGGGAGATGCAGCAAAATGTGAAGTATATGTCTGCTTTGAGGGACCACTGGGAGCTCATCTGAAACAGGAGGTGCGGAAAAAACTGTGGAAAGGTGAGTACGTTGAGATATTTTCACTGCTGCTTTTAGAAAAATGTAACCTGGACAGGGTAAAACCGGATGATTCCAAGAAGGAGGACGAGGAACTGGTTACATGCGTTCGCGATAATGGTAAGTGTCATAGGGGAGAAGAATCCCGAACATTATTCTGGATAGGGGAGGCCTACGGGGATATTCTGCTACCAGGATGCTATAGGGGAGGCCTACAGGGTTTATGGCGGTACAGGATGGCTGCGGTATGATTTCGTCAACGCAGATCGGTAAGGCCAGAACTGAGATGGGATCACAAGGACATCAGCTTGTGGATGCGCCTGATGACGTCACCGAGGGCTCCCAGCCAGTTTTTTCCAGGAGGGGCCGGTGGACCTTCGGCCCAGGGACAATCGGCCGAAAACAAAAAAGGGGTATGTTGGCAATATAATTCAGGGACCGGTAAGTTTGGAGGTGCATGTTGGTACAAGCATGAATGTTCTGGGTGCGGAGGAACTCATCCGGGGTCCAGATGCTTTAAACAGGAAAAAAGGCCGCGCTGGAGAGGCTGAAAACTAGAGGGAGGACCCCGGTGAAGGTGCGCAGAATGCGGCCGTTCCTAAGTAGGTATCCGGACAGGGAGGCGGCGAGGTTGTTAGAGTCAGGTTTTACAGTAGGTTTTGGGATTTCGTGTAATTTAGAGGTTGTTCCCCCTGTTCCGCGCAATTTGAGGTCAGCAATGCAACATCCGGACGTGGTTTCGGAGAAACTAAATAAGGCGGTGGCTTTAGGGAGAATGGGGGGTCCTTTCCCATTACCGCCTTTTGCCGATTTGGTAGTATCCCCGTTGGGGGTGGTGCCAAAGAAAGAACGGGATAAGTTTAGGCTCATTCATCACCTCTCCTTCCTGAAAAGGGGATCGGTGAATTATGCAATTGATCAGGCAGATTGTTCAGTGTCTTATACATCATTTGATGCTGCGGTGGGGTGGGTACGGCGTTACGGCAAGGGAGCGTTAATGGCTAAGGCAGATGTGGAGTCAGCCTTTCGGCTTCTTCCGGTTCACCCGGATAGTTTCCGGTTGCTGGGATGCCATTGGAATAACCAATTTTATGTGGACCAATGATTGCCGATGGGCTGCTCTGGGTCGTGCGCATTATTTGAACAGTTCGGTTCTTTTGTAGAATGGGTAGTACGGGATGTGTCAGGCATGAATTTGGTTATCCACTATTTGGACGATTTCCTTTGCATAGGACCAGCTGCTTCCAGAATCTGTGCGGTGCTCCTGGCATCGCTGGAGCACATAGCGGATAGGTTTGGCATTCCATTGGCGCCCGAGAAGACGGAAGGACCTGGTAAGGTCATCAGTTTTCTGGGCATTGTCCTGGACTCGGTGGCAAGGGAATGCAGGTTACCAGAAGATAAGTTGTCGGACCTAAAAGGGAAATCGCAGGTATGATTGGGTTGCGCAAAGTTCAGCTTCGAGATTTGCAATCGCTATTAGGTAAGCTGAATTGTGCGTGCTGCAGTTTGCCAATGGGGAGGGTTTTTTGCCGCAGGCTAGTGGCCAGCACAGCTGGTATTCAGTCCCCAAGGCACTATGTGAGATTGAGAAAAGAACACAGGGAGGACTTGAGGGTATGGCATACCTTCTTGGAATCCTTTAATGGACGGGCGCTATGGATGTCGGAGCCAGTCAGCAACTTTGACCTCGAACTGTTCACGGATGCGGCCGGTTCCACAGGTTATGGGGCGTTCTTTCACGGGCAGTGGAGTGCGGGTACATGGCCGGGGGAATGGATTGAAGCGGGTTTTACAAAAAAACCTAGTGCTGCTGGAACTGTTTCCGGTGGTTTTAGCAGTTGTATTGTGGGGTGGGGCCTTTAAGGATCGAAAAGTGCGGTTTCATGGGGACAATTTAGGTGTGGTGCAAGTGATTAACAGGATTACTGCATCATTCCCGCCAGTGATTAGGTTGTTACAACACTTGGTTTTGAGACGTTTGCAGTTGAATGCTTTCATTCATGCAGTACACCTCCCGGGTGTGGAGAATGTTATCGCTGATGCGCTGTCTCGCTTCCAGTGGGACAGGTTCTGCGAGTTGGCGGCGGAGGCGGAGCGGCACAGGGTGCCTTGTCCCGAATGGTTGTGGGGGATAGCATTGGCTTCGTCGCCGGATGGATCAGGAAGTCGGTAAGTGAGGTGACCTGGTCAGCATACTTGAGAGTATGGCATGAGTGGTAGGCGTTGGTGCAAGAGGTGGGTGATGAGTCGGTGGATGGTGCAGTGGGGCTCCTGGTGTATTATGTGGCGAGAATGATGAAGGAGGGAGTGCCTGCATCGGCACTGCATAAGCAGTTAGCGGGTTTAGCGTTGTTGTTCAAATTACAAGGCCAGCCTGACTTTACAAAGGATTTCTGGGTGAGGCAGGCGATGAAAGGCTATCGGCAATTGGTGGTTCGTACGGACTCCAGGAGACGATAACCTTTCAGATTTTAACAGGTATGGTAGCACAGTTGGTGGGGGTTTGTTCCTCTGACTACGAGTGCACCATGTTTACGGCGGCATTTTTGCTGTCTTTCTTCGGGGCATTTCGTATTGGGGAATTGGTTAGTCCGTCAAAGAAGGTACAAGGGGGAATTGGGATACAGGAGGTGACATGCGAAAAGGATGTTTTGTTATATTTTCGTAGGTCAAAGACGGATCAAATGGGTAAAGGGAGGTTGGTGCAGGTTTCCCAGTGCCGGGTTCGGCATTGTGCCCAGTGGAAGCGGTTAAGGGATTTATGGGTATCCGCCAAAGGGGGGGTCCCTTGTTGGTGAATTTCGATGGGGTTCCGTTATCACGTTATCAATTTGTGGCCGTATTTAGGAAATGTTTAAGGGCTTTGGGTTTGAATGAGAAGGAATTTTCGTCTCATTCCTTTCGGATTGGGGCTGCGACAGAGGCGGCTAGAAATGGGATGGATGCAGAGGCTGTAAAACGCATAGGGCGGTGGGAATCGCGGAGGTTCCAGATATATGTTAGGTCTCATCTGGTGGTGGGGCTGTAAAATGTTAATTGGGAAGAATCCTGTTCATATTGGCGGTTAGGTTTGCAGAATACTGGTGATCATGGGTATTGTTTTTGGGTCATTTTCTTTACAGGTTCAGCGGCAGGCCTGGTTTGGGTATTGGGCCATTCCTTTGTGAGCTACGGGGCCAGGAGGGGAGATGTGAGATTTGAAGGTAGACAGTTGGGTTTTTCGTAGGAAGGAAGCCTGCATTAAGTGGTTTTGGTTCCCGGGTATGTTGTGGGGAAGATTGATTTTTGAGGTGCAGCGTTATGCGCTTAGGGACAGGGCACCGGATGTTTTAGTTTTGCATTTAGGGGGCAATGATTTGGGGGTGAGATCTATGGTGTATATATCGCGGGACATCAAATTTGATGTCTGGCGTTGGATGCAGGAGTTTTCAAAGATGGTTATAGTTTGGTCCGACATGGTGGCTCGGACAACATGGAGGATGGCCAGGTCGTTTGAGGGTGTTAATAGGGCACGGAGGGAGATTAACCGGGAGGTGAGTGAGTTCATGGTGAAGAATGGGGGATTGGCTATTAGGCATTTGGAATTAGAGTTCGAAACTTGGAGGTACTTGAGGAGAGATGGCGTTCATTTAAATGATGTGGGTATTGATCTGTGGGCGTTGGGACTGCAGGACGGTATCCAGAGAGCTATTTGGGTGTGGAGGTGCACCAAAAGGTAAGGTTGTTACCTTTGGGTGCTGTGGCGGGCGTTTTGGTCTTTGCAGGGGAAAGAAGATATGGCACAATGAGAATTTCGGGAACTAGCGTTGCTATGGTCCTGATGGTACTGATGGTGGTTTCCGGATAACGGAGGTTAGACGGAAAGTGTTAATGGGGGCACTGCGGTCATTGGTTGTCTCTGAGCCAGCTTGTCGGCTTGAGGCCTATTATTTCATTAAGAGAAGGGCCGCAGTGCAATATGGTTATGTTACTGATGTTTTACGAATCTCCTGCAAAGACCAACGCTAGATAGATGAGGAATCTTTGAATAACAGATGTGTTTTTGTTATGGTATTTATTGTTTAATAAAGTAGGCTGCTACGGCCTTTTATAACTCCAACCCTCTGGTCTGGTCTTGATTGTTTAGAATAAGGTTAAGAGGTTGGGGTTTTTTAGGTAATGGGAATCACATCTGTTATACAACAGTCAAGAGAAGCCCGGAGCAAAGTAAGAAATACATAGGCGAAGGGCGGACATGACAGGGTTAACAGGGAGATGGTATCATGAGAAAGGGAAAATGTTTGGTGCTGAGGGGGAGGGGCCATGGAAGGTGTTAAATTCTGTCCCCGCCCTGATGAGTCATCACAAGCGTGGGGGAAAGTTCCCGCCCACCCTCCCTAAAAAAATTGGAAAAGTGAATTGGGTAGTTTTGGTTGTGTGTTTTTTCTTTTTCTTTTCCAAAACAGGTTCGTGGAAGTTGGATGTCGTAGCAGTGGCGGGCGTTTTGGTCTTTGCAGGGGAAAGAAGATATGGCACAATGAGAATTTCGGGAACTAGCGTTGCTATGGTCCTGATGGTACTGATGGTGGTTTCCGGATAACGGAGGTTAGACGGAAAGTGTTAATGGGGGCACTGCGGTCATTGGTTGTCTCTGAGCCAGCTTGTCGGCTTGAGGCCTATTATTTCATTAAGAGAAGGGCCGCAGTGCAATATGGTTATGTTACTGATGTTTTACGAATCTCCTGCAAAGACCAACGCTAGATAGATGAGGAATCTTTGAATAACAGATGTGTTTTTGTTATGGTATTTATTGTTTAATAAAGTAGGCTGCTACGGCCTTTTATAACTCCAACCCTCTGGTCTGGTCTTGATTGTTTAGAATAAGGTTAAGAGGTTGGGGTTTTTTAGGTAATGGGAATCACATCTGTTATACAACAGTCAAGGGACATCACCCAGAAATAAAACTTGTGACCAAGGGGCAAAGCAAGATTCCTTGGTATAAGCCTGATGCAGGTGTACATAGGACTGTCATAGTTAAGAGAGGACAGGACACCACTCAGGTCTCCCCACACTTAAAACTGAGAGTAGGATATTTTGCCTGGGGGAGCTCATACCCAAGACAAGGTCACTACTTCTGAGTCTGAGCTGGAACTGGTTAAAAAACAGACATGCTCCCCTTCAACACAACAGTGCATTTTAGGTTTAAATAGGAGGACTGTGTTAGGAGGAGGTTTAACGCTGGGTTCACAGTACTGCGAATTGGATGTGGATTTCCCCGCATCCAATTCGCATTTCAGGAGATTGTGGCCGACTCTCTATAAAGCCGGTTCACACATCTCCGGAGCGGATCCGGTGCGTATTGCACAGGAGTTCTGTGCGTCTTCTGGTCCATTTCAGGTCTGAATTCACCCAAAAGTTCGAACTGAAATCGGACCTGAAACGATGAACAGGGATGCACCAGACCCCTGCTGTGAGCCACTCTGGGCTTCAGTGTGAACACAGCCTAAGGGTTCAACAAATCTGTCATGTTTCTGGCATTGAAACAAGTATAACAATGCATTTATGGTGGCCACCATTTCCTCCCTTTTTGTCTATAGCTGATGCCCTGTTCTCTGTAGTAAAGTCTTAAACTAGCCATGGATAGCCAGATATCTTCTTGAAAGCAACAGTCAGGGAGGTAGGTGCTCATCCTCACAGAGTGTATACTTATGTTAACTTTCATTTGAACTGTCAATCCATCAAATAGATGGTGTTGAAGCTAATCACATCAGCAGTTCAGAGACTAAAGCCCCGTACACACGGGCCAAACAAATGTCGGGAGACAATGGGCAGTTAAAAAACAAATGTCCAATATTCAGCCTGTGTGTATGCTGGTCTGTCGGACGTGCATGCTAGAAAACCACAGCCGACCCACTCCCCATTAGCGCTCTCAGCCAATGGCAGAGAGTGCTGAACGGAGTATTCTGGCAGGGGGGCCGTCCCCCTGTCAGAACACAACAGCTCAGCAGGAGACATAGCTGGACTAACCTTGCATGGTTAGTATATCGGCTCCGACCAGAGCTCTCAGTTCTACTTTGGGTTGCATTGAAAAAAAAACTGTAGTGTGTACTCGGCTTAAAATGTCAGCTTCCTTGGCTTTAAAGGATAGGCGTGGTTAGTTCTGCTGTAATCTACTCTAGTTAATAAATGTTATTGTATTTTTTGCAAACTTATTATATTTTATATTGTGTTTCCAAGGTTAAAATAGGGTGAGGACAAAATTGGGCACCAAGCAACTGTTTGGATGTACCATGTACTAAATGATTGTTTGCAGAATAAATATTTTATATATGTAGCAATATGGTGTATGTTATTCCTGCGCTACCGTGGGGAAGAGATCCAAATAAAACAGCTGCATGCACCGAATGGGGTCAAACAAAACCCATACGTAAAGTAGAAAGGATGGGGTTGGTGCTACGCTATTCGGGTAAAGTGAGAAAATCCTGCTACAGGTAGCAGTACGAGGTAAATGTTGCAGCCAAGTGGGCAATGAGAGCTGTCAACAGCTGGGTGTGTATACACTACAATGTAGTATAAGATCATAAAAAACTAATATTAGTAAAGGACCGTCGCAAGTGGGTGTGCAATATCTAAAGCCCATAAAGGACAGTGCAAACAAAATGATATGCAAAACTCAGCAATAAATGAAACCACTGTCTGCAAAGGCTCACATAATAAGCATATACACTAGTGTGCAGACCTAAACGTACAGTGCAAAATGTATAGATGTGCAAAATCCAGCAAAAAATATGCAAAAAAAATGCAATAAATAAAACTTACTGTGCAAATAATCATAAAATAATATTAAGCAATGTGTGCATTCCTGGACATAAGGTGCAAATAAATGGACGTGCAAAACTCAGCAATTAATAAACCTTCCTGTGAAAATGTGCAAAATCTCATAAACAGTGCAAGGCGGTGTGTGGCATACACACTCCAATCACATCGCAATCAAATGGCGCCAAAATAATAAGTCCATCAAATGGATCTGAAAAGTCCTAAAAATGTGCACAGGTGAAAAAACTGGAGTATATATAAAGAGTTCAGTGATAATAATCCTTCTTCTTAGAGTAAATAAAGCAGTCCAATGTGCAAATAGCAGAGTGGGGAGCCCGAAAACAGAGGGTGACTCCCCTGATGAAGTCATGTGATTGGTGACGTCACACGTAGGGACGGGATAGGCATCTTACACTGACAGAGGTTGACGAGCTCGCCGCTCTTAGGAGATAGATGTTGTGCTTTACTGTTTAATGTGAGTACATCCTTATGATTCTAATAAAACTCATCTTTGTTGGAAATACTACACTATCCGGTACCCCTTTGTTCTTTCATTACCTTTTCCACCTATACTGAGGTACCAAGTCAGAGAAAGTACCTACTCTGGTCCAGGAATCCCAAGGAGAGGCAACCCCCACCAGCATTTACTCTTTTGCAGTTTTCCCATTACCGCAAGGTATGGGGCCACTGCTTACTTCTGTGTGATTTGTGCACGAAGAGGATACACACCCTCTGTTTTCAGGCACCCCACTCTGCTATTTGCACATTGGACTGCTTTATTTACTCTAAGAAGAAGGATTATTATCACTGAACTTTTTATATATACTCCAGTTTTTTCCCCCAGTGCACATTTTTAGGACTTTTCAGATCCATTTGATGGACTTATTATTTTGGCACCGTTTGATTGCGATGTGATTGGAGTGTATATGCCACACACCGCCTTGCACTGTTTATGCGGTTTTGCACATTTTCACAGGAAGGTTTATTTATTGCTGAGTTTTGCACATCCATTTATTTGCACCTTATGTCCAGGACTGCACACATTGCTTAATATTATTTTATGATTGTTTGCACAGGAAGTTTTATTTATTGCGTTTTTTTTTGCATATTTATTGCTGGATTTTGCACATCTATACATTTGCACTGTACGTAGGTCTGCACACTAGTGTATATGATTAATATGTAGTAATAACTTTCGGTGGAGCTGCTGGTTTAAGCGGGCTGTTACGTCACCTTCTTTACCTTTATTTCACCGGAACCGGGTCTAGGGTCCCGTTGAGTTTACCATATACACTGTAGACACCGGGCACTTGAGTATCTTTTCCAATGCTTTAATAAACGTAAATTGAAGGAAGTAGCAGGAAAGAGGTAGAAGGAAAGTTGCAGGGAAGCTCAAATACATTTTCTTAATGTTCTTTTGTGTAGCATTAGGGATTGAAACTTGTAGCTGAATATACTCTCTCTGTAGAGTTGAATCTTTGCCCGCCTGGATAGGTTCCTCTCACTAACCTAGCAGCCAGTACGCAGCACGAACAAAAGTCTCTGCCACAGACTTGATTGAAACAAAACCCGTATGATCCTCTGCTACAGGATGTAATGGTTCACGATGAACAACGAACACAGCACCAGGACCTTTAAGCCAACCCGGCAGTACTATGCAGTAAGATTACTTTAGGATACGTCCTCCAACTGAGTCACCAGGCCCCTCTCCAGACCAGCACTCTGCATGATCCTTCCATGACGGGTCCTCCCCTGGGATCTTCTCAGTTGTCCAGCCTCTTCACATAGAACAGACAGCCCAGGACCATTCCTCTGCCGCTGTAGTAGGCCCCAGACAAGCCTCTGGGCCCACCCACACGCCGCAGCGCCACGGGCCTCCCGATTGGAGGACCACGAGGTAGTACTCTTAGCGCATACCTGTCAGCCAGGAGGGCCAGCAGGTGGACGGAAAAAACCCCTGAAACATGGCGTCTGTCCCATAAATACCCTCTCCCAAAATGCAACTCGGAGGACCACCTCCACCGAGTTATCTCTGGGACAGAGGAGCACTCATACACTTCAGCGTGTTGCCTTTCCAACACTGTAATAGTAACAACGACACCCACAGGCACAATGTGAAATTACATACAACTCAGCCAAGCTGGAACAGAGGCAAATCTGACTATGTATGAACAGATAACCCACTAAATTTACCTATCAGCAGTAGATTAAAAATCTACCAGCGCTACATATAAAAAGTACGTTTTTTTTTCCTTTTTCTTTCTGTAGAAGCTAAAATGCCTGACTATATTTTTTTGTTCTTGTTGTATTTGTTTTTGAAATGACAATAAAAAGTAATTAAATAATAACAAAAAAAAGTAGATATAACACACCAGCTTAAAATTGTAATAACTTAAAATGCAAAAAAACCCTAACAATGAACTTCTTTTATGAGATCGCTTTTGGTCTACTAAATATACCATTGGACATGATTTGTTATATCTGTTTGATAAGTGAAAAAATACCTGTTGATTTTGCCAGAAATTTCCTGCTTGGGTTTGTGAATAGGGAGCAAATGAGAGGTCTCGGTTTATTTTAATCAATCAGAAATGAAGTAGGCAGGGCTGACAGCTTGTGCTTAATTTGTATCTAGGCTCAAAGTTTAAAATCATATATTCATTTCCACAATGAATGCCAATTATCTGTAGCCTATGCCTATTATTCTCAGTGATCCTGACGTTCAAAACGTACCTTTTGAAGAATGTCATATGGCAAGTCAGTTCTCAATGTAGCCGAGCTCCCACAGACAGTGCAGGAGCAGGACTGATTGGGCAGAGCCTGAGGGAAATTCAGAGGCAATATTTCCCATCAGGTCTGCTCCCTTTGTTTTTGTCAGCAGGCTGTGTGCAGATCCATAAAAAATAGACAGCCTTGGATCAATCACAATGAGAGAGTGGACCAGCTGGAGAACGAATGTGTCTGCATCCCCATCAGGCTCAATGTCAGCATTACTGGTTGCTAGGAATTTGTTGCCTGTGAAGCTGATGTTGTGCTTGACAACCAGTGATAGGTGAGAGAGGCAGGATAGTGGCAGCAAACATGCAGATCTGCCTCAGAGCGTACAGAGATAGGCACTCTACCTGTCTCTGTACACCAAGCTAGAGTTGGTCTTAAAGGGGTTGTAAAGGTATTTTTTTTATTTTTTAAAAATAACAAACATGTTATACTTACCTTCACTGTGCAGCTCGTTCTGGGGTCCCTCGGCGGCTGTCTCAGCTCCTCCCCGCAATAATTAACCACCTTAATGCGAGCTCCCTCGCATGGTGGTTAGTTATTGCGGGCGCGCTCCCGTGATACAGCCGGCGGCTATAGCCGCTCGCTGTATCACTCGGCCCCGCCCCCCAGCGCGCCGCGTCATTGGAAGTGATTGACAGTAGCGCGAGCCAATGGCTGCGCTGCTTCCAATCCATCCACTGTAGCCAATCAGCGGCCAGGCTGAGCAGCGAAATCGAGGACGTGAACGAGCAGCCGAATTTCGAGGGGTCAGGTAAGTAAAACGGGGGGGCTGGGGACGGCGGTATTGTTAGTAGTTTTTTCACCTTAATGCATAGAATGCATTAAGGTGAAAAAATGTTTACCTTTACAACCCCTTTAATTACCTCCAGTTTAATTATCTGTAAACATAATTATTTTTGAACATAGTGCAGCCAAAGCACCATTTTGTAAAAGTGGTGCTATTTAGAACTATCTGAGCCTGCTGCATGTGTCAGTATAACTACTGAAACTGGTTTCAGGGATATTTGAATCTGGAGCAGGCCATTTAAAAAAAAAACATACCACTAGGAAAGTGTTGGATGTGCTGTTTTTTTCATATAAAAGCGGGGCTTTTTTTCAGCGGGAACGCGGGGGAATGCAGTTCCAGCACCTCCAGCACTAAATGCATGTAAGGGGTGTGCTGGAGGGTCTATTGATGCTGGCTAACCTATTGTCACTGGTGGAGATCTGTTTATGTGTGGGGGATCTATTGTTGCGGTGCGGGGGGTCTTATGTTGCTTGTAGGAATCTACTGATGAGGGAGAGGTCTATTGTTGCTGTATGCTGATGGGTCTATTGATGCTGGCTGCTGGGAGATCTGTTGTTGCTGCTGGGAGGTCTAATGTTGCTGGGTGGATCTTTTGTTGCTGGGGGTGGTAATTTGTTGTGGGTGGTCCATTGCTGCTGTGTGTGTGTGGGGGGGAGGGTCTATTGTTGCTGCGGTGGGGTCCATTGTTGTTGGGGGTGTCTGTTGTTGTGTGAGGGATCTATTGTTGCTGTGGTGAGGTCTATTGTTGCTGGGGGGGCTATTGTTGCTGGGGTGGGGGTCCATTGTTGCTAGGGGAGTCTATTGTTGTGTTAGTGATCAATTGTAGCTAGGGTGGGATCCTATTGTTGCTGGGATGGGGTCCATTGTTGCTGGGGTAGGGCCCATTGTTGCTGGGGAGAGACTATTATTGTGTTGCAAATTATTTAGCACCACAAAATAATACTTGTGGCAGTACTGGGAGGTGGGTAGGGGGTGGGACCAAGGGCCGGTGCTCAGAGGAGCATAGGGTGCGTAGACAAGGGGGAACTCAGAAGGGGGGAGTTCTTGCACCTATTCTCTGAGAAAAAAAGCCCTGTATAAAAGTAGAAGGTGGGAACAAACTATGTTTCTGGCACATCAGCAGTTATTTTTCTGTACTTATGTTGAGTTTTACCCTTTCGCTGCCATGGATGTAAGTACTACCAAGAGATGGTTTATGTTTTTTTCCCTGCTGCCACTTTCCTAGCAGAAGCCACCTGCTCACTTATACATGCTCAGAAATGTGCTCCTGCCACTCCCTTCCTGGCCTGCCCAACCCTCTTCTCCCCTTTTAGACAATTACTTTAGGCCTAAACATACATATCAACATACAAAATATCAGGAAAAGAAATGCTCTGCCTGTGAAAGGGTTAAAGGGATACAACATTTCCTTTTGCCTTGTCATATGCCTCAAATGAAAAATGACCCGAACCCATTACAGTTTCTCTTTAGCTGACCCATTGTCAAATCACATGAGATATGGCCCAACTGAGTATCTTACAGTGACTTGTTTCTTCTGCCCCGCTGTCCTGGAGTGACAGTTATCTCTTGTCTTGCAGAGTAGAAAGTGTGCCAAGTAATTTTTAAACTTATTGCTTGCAAGTGATATCCCCCTGACATAAGGTAAATGATGAAGTGAAGCCAAGGGTGCAAAAGGATAAAACAAGTAGATGTAAGACAGATATACTTCATGTTAATCATGTTTCTATATATCACATTATTCAGTGTACATCCGCCATAAGCTATGTACAAAGGCCTGCAAAGAGCAGGAAAACATTTCTGTCATTTTTTATTGATGAGCTCATTCTATCTCCATAGCAGTTGGCTGAGCATCTGAACTTGGGTCATAATGTATTACACAAATCTGGTGCTAAAGGAAAATTACTATTAATGGTACTAGCAAAGTATGCCTATCTTTCTTTATAGGAAATAACATTTTCTATGTTATGTCATTGTAGCAAGCTCAGGCATCACCAAAAAAACATACTTCTTATTTCTACACAGTATACAACATAAAATGGGATAATAAAATATAGATATAGAGAGCATTAATAAGTGGCAGGTTCAGTTCACATTTTTATTATTGAATTTATTTAACTCAAAATTCTTGTCCTCTCAGTTTGTTAATAGTTGTTATTAGGGGTTCAGATTTCATGGGGTTTGTCAAAAAATCTAATGGAAGTCTATGGGGGGGGCGGGGGAATGGATCTTGTTAATCAATTCGGGTCATTTTCACAGCTAATAGACAAGCGACTGTCAAAAAAGATCATGGGGAGCATGGCACTGGCACAGAAGACATGTACCAATGAAAATAAAACTTAAAAAAAATACCTTATGGTGGGAGTAGGTCTTCTTTTTGATGTGACTTTAAGGATGACATGGAAAAAACGCCAATACTTTAAATTACATGCTTGGGAGATGCCTTCAAGCTGTATGTGGTATAACAGAACAGTATGATTCTCACAAACAGCATCAGCATCACTGTGTTCTGGCATCACATTTGAATGTATCATTGATTTTTTTACTTTTACATTATTATTTCTGAGCTTATCTGTCTATGTATTAGTGTGTACAGTAAAACCTTGGATTGCGAGCATAATTAGTTCCGGAAACATGCTTGTATTCCAAAGCAAATTTCCCCAAAAGAAATAATGGAAACTCAGGTGATTCGTTCCACAACCATTTACGTATTCATAGGTCTTTAAGTTTATAGTCCATGTGAATAGGTTGTGTAACCATAAAATGTCCATTCACAAATGGCAGCCTCCACAAGGGGATTGGAAACAATGATGATTAAAACAGGCACATGTAGACATGTGAGGTAAAGCTGTCCACATAGACCATCCTCTGCACCGCCGGCTCTTACCGCTGTCAGTCTGCAATCGTGACCGGCAAGACTACCCTGAGAGCGAGGCTTCAAGCGCTCATGGAGCGCAGCATGGAATGGATGATGTTGATGGTGGTGCGGAGGATGGTCCATGTGGACAGCTTTGCCCCGGATGCCTGCATACTTAGATATGCCTGTTTTAATCATCAACCATGTAAGTTGCTAAATGTTGTACCTTCATTAAATGTAACCATATTGCTACACTTTGAGGCATCTCTCTTCTCTTTTAAACTCAGTTGTGACATGAAACTACTTGTATATCAAGACATCACTTGTATATCAAGTAAAATTTAATTAAAATTTTTTGCTTTTCTTGCAAAACACTCTAAAACCAAGTTACTCTCAAACTCTCAAACCACACTGTGGAAATGGGTGTACGATGTTGTATTAAGATTGGTGGAATCTATTTTTAGGGGTAAGAATGGTA
This sequence comes from Aquarana catesbeiana, assembly GCF_042186555.1. Classification (NCBI taxonomy): domain Eukaryota; kingdom Metazoa; phylum Chordata; class Amphibia; order Anura; family Ranidae; genus Aquarana; species Aquarana catesbeiana. Next base: position 561,213,718 of record NC_133324.1, read on the forward strand.
AGGGTGATATGGGGTATATGGTGGTTCCTTTGTTAAGAGTAAGGCAGCCCATAGATGATTTATTTTTTCTGTTCAACCAGCGTGTTGAAGGAAAAAAATGACTTGATTCTCCCAAGTTCGAGCATTTTTATTTTGACAGCATGGATACTTTGTATTCTGACAGCAGGTAGACTTCCCCACTATCAGAATACACTGATCAGTGCTGCCAGCTATAGGTGCCGATTGAGCAAAAAGGCTTTTTTAATTAGTTTTATACCTTTTTTTTTTTTTTTATCCAACGACAATAGACTTGAACTGAATGGTGAAGTAGGAGCCATAACTGATCTAAAATCTATAGGAAAGTTTACACTTAAAAAATAAAGTTAAAGTTCTCAACTTTGCACACATTGGCTAGTGGCACAACAATTTAATAGTATAGTTTGTGAGCTCCTTTTTATTTACCACACTGTATTGTCTTTAATGTTTAAGAAAACATCAAAACAGTGTGCATATCCAATTATTCAACATAAATTCAAAATGTAGACTTGGGTATGTTCTTGGTAAAAATTGACTAGCATCAGAACAGTACGTAAGCATTTAAATAGGCAGCAGATAGAAAGAGCAATGCAATATGGGCCTTTTTTAAATTATGTGCTCGCAGACGATAAAGCAGCATAAAATTGTCCATCAGCAGTACAATTTTAGATCCAAATTTGCTACAAACAGCACAGGTAAAGGTTTTACTATAAGAATTAAGCATCCACTGAGGATACAGAAGTGTAAAATTGGCCAACAGCAGACGACTTTTAAATAGCAAGGCTAGACCCAATTTACTAGAGAAGATACAGTAGAGAATGCAGCAGTGTAAAATTGGCAAGTAGCAGGACAGATTTAACATGAGATAATAGGCCTAAATTTTATATTATCTATGAGGATAGGAATTATGGTGAGTGTAAGTGATATAATGTGTGGAAATTTAGGTGCACACTGTACTTTCACTTTTTTTTTCCCTGCCGACTGCCTAAGCCCCGGTTCACACAGGGGCGGCACGACTTGCAGGTCGCCTCAGCAAGGCGACCTGCAAACGACTTCCGCAGCGACTTGCAAAACGACTTCTGTATAGAAGTCTATGCAAGTCGCCCCAAGTCGCCCCCAAAGTAGTACAGGAACCTTTTTCTAAGTCGGAGCGACTTGCGTCGCTCCTATTAGAACGGTTCCATTGTACAGAACGGGAGGCGACTTGTCAGTCGCCCCTGTGTGAACCGGCTCTAACTGTAAATGTACATCATGTTTTTGCCGTTAAATACCAGGGTTATGACCGCAGCTAACTGCCATAACCCCGGTATCTTTTTTTTTTTTTTTTTTTAGGCGGCCGGCTTTCAGATAAAAGTTATCCTGGAGGTGGACTGGATTCGCCACGGGACCACTTTTATAGGTGGTGGGGGAGGTGCCCGCCGCTTACTGGATGTTTCTGGGTTTATCGGTAAACCCAGAAGCGATCCGGTCCCTCAGATAGCTGGGCTCTATGCCCTTGGAGGACCAGAGTGATCTCACTTCCGGTTCTCGGCCATCAACATTTTTTTTTTCTTAGTCAAAATGACATTTTAATTTTTTTTGCTTTTAAAGGTAAATAAGAGATCTGGTGTCTTTTTGACTCCAGATCTCTTAATAAAGAGGACCTGTCATGCTTATTTCTATTACAAGGAGTCACTTTGGGCGGGGGAAGAACCTACCCTTGAGGACCTGCAAGATTATAGAGAGGCTATGCTCGGTCTTGCAGGGGTCTCAGAGCTTAAACTGGACCTGGAATATTTGCTAAGAAAGGAACAGCATCTGGAAAGGGCATACAGGAAACTGCCAGGACACTTTCAGCAGCATGCCAGAGAATCGGCAGAGATTGCCATCCCCAAAGCTGAAGTGCTGACAACAGGATAGAGCTCTGCTAACCTCTGCCCAGCACCAATATATCTTCTGGGTTCTACGAACAGGAGATGGTGAACCTCTATCCCCACATACCAGTTCCAGAGACAGGGGATTTAATAGACTTCTCTTCTGAGGAAGGACAACCTGGTGAGCCTCCAGCAGAAGAGCTGGCATCGGGGCCAAACATCACTGAGCTCTACCCAGCACCAACAGCAGCATCTGTGGAGTTACCAGAAACTTTTCCAGCTGAAGCACTGACAACTCGACAGAGGGTACAAGACCTCTGCCCTACACTTGTGGCAGTTCCAGAGGCCCAGGGTGAGAAGGTTGTGGTCTTTCCTCCGCAGCAAGGATCCATGCACCTGGGAGACAGTACTAGAAACATGTCGCTCCAGCACCCAGATGAGGGTAAGGGAGGTGAAGCAGCCGGCTTTCCTTCCCAGCAGCAGATGGCACCCCAGAATGATGACAGCAACCCAGCAGGTGGGCTGGCAACAGGGCCAAGTGCTGCTGGCCTCCGCCCTCAACTAACAAAAGATGTGGTCTCCATCTGTTTACCCCAGGGATGCTGGGCAGTCGGCCCAGATCCCCAACAGCATGATGAATTGAGCCCAGTCACCCTGTCTTCTCTCCAGCAGCGGAAAGGACTCCAGGGAGAAGGGCTAGCCCACGCTTCTCCCCAGTGGCGGGTATGTTCTCTGAGAGAGGCAGAGGTTGGCTGGGTGAGTAATGCTATGTTTGAGACAATTTATTCGGGGTACTGTGTGGATTCCGGCATTGGGGGACTGGAACTACTGACTAACTTCAGAGTCAACTGGGGTCTCCTCCTGTGTTAGTCTGCTGCCAAAAGGGAAGAGATGTGACGGGAGTCACTTTGGGCGGGGGGTCCGTGGAACCCAGATTCCTTTGGGGAGGTTGGGAAACCCTTGTTTCAGCTCTACATGCACCTCCTATGTCCAAGTCACCCTGTGTCTCTAATAGGGGCACAGGGTGATCGAAAACCCCAGTCTGATCTGTACTAGTCAGACTCACTGTACAGCCACACTGGAATATTGTATATATGTATATATTGTGTGGTAAATAAAAAGGAGCTCACAAACTATACGATTTTTAAAGTGTAAGTAAACCCCCCTATCGTTTTTAGCTATGGAAGCTGCCATCTTTGCCTCTGTTTAATCTACAACTGCCATGATGGTGCACATTTGATCAGTTATGACACCAGCCATTGGATGGTTTGACAGATTGGTTGAGAGCACAACCAATTGGAGTGTTACATTTCCGGCACGTCCCGGAAATGAAACAGTTTTATGGATGGGTTTACTTCCGCTTTAAGTACAGTAGTTTGACGCCATTCCACGAGCGTTTGCCATCTTATTAAATGGGAAAAGGGAAAAGTCCCCATTTAATAGAAAAAAGTAGCTAAGTTCTGACAATTGAAGAGCTCAAAATCAATCAGTTATTGCGGACCAATATTGCTCTTTAAAAAGATTTTTGGTCAAATACCACAATATTTTTATCTGCTATACAATAATTACTATAACTTTTTGCTGTTGCATTTGGATACATTTACCTTACAATAAAAAAACAAGTACTAGGATTAAATATTCCCCCATTACAGGTAAAGTTTCTCTTCTCTGGCTATCAATACTCCTGGGAGCCAGTTGCTCTAAAATACATATTTCAACTAAATTGAATCATATTTTTAAACTTTACTAGGGGGTGAAGCTGGATATACAGATGTGAGCAACACAGTGCCTGAGACTTGACATAGCACAATATTTTTCAAAAATCCTAGTGAGTTCTAAATTGCATTTTGACTCAGATTTGCTGCTGGACAGGTCACTTGCCCTGCCTGGATCACATAAATAGTCAAACTTGGCTACTCAGGGGATGGCCTGGTCAAGTTTACAACCAAGCCCACGCAAGATGCACTAGCAGTGAGCATGAGGAACCACAAGGCAATTCAGAGGAGGCCCTGCACAGATAGACTGAAGGGAGAGATCTGCCTTCCTCCCAGTCATGTATCCTGCCACAGGGGGAGGGATTGATGTCTAAAGGTAAGGTCTCCTGTTACCGTTGCTAAGAGCGAAGATGTCCAGGCTGTAGGGGAAGGGGAGCCATCATTAACACAAATTATGGCTGCCATACAGCAATTTAAAACTACCCTAATGGGATATGTTAATTGTAATAGGATAGAGCGCTCCTTTATTAAGCAAGACATGCAGAATATGAAGGAGAGGGTGACGCTTATTGAACAGGAAATACATAATTTGAGAGATACTGTGCAACCCTTAAACTATATGTACCCCCTCTCCTTGTAAAAGAACCCATTTAGTTCAAAATATAAATGAAAGGCAACACATTTGTGTATAGATATAAAAGAAAACATTTATAAACACTTTTTTCCCTGAACACATACCATTTGTTCTTAGCTACATGAGAGCAGGAGAGGAGAAATAGCAGTACCCTGAACTTCCCAGTGAATAGCTATGTGTGTGTGAGTGTGTGTGTGTGGGGGGGGGTGTCAGGATAAGTCTGATCAATGAAAGACAGCAATCTGAGTTCCCAGCACAGCTACAGAACTGATCACGGTGTGTTCTCCTGCTTACTGGTCAGGTTTTAATAGGATAGCAGAGGGACTGTCAGGAACACCAGGGATTTCACATAAAGGAAACAATACATAGGGGACAGAGTACTTTTTCATACAAGTACGTGATACAGCAGCCACATATCAGGAATATGAAATGTTGGGTTTACATACTCTTTAAGGGTAAAAATGAGAAATGCACAGAAAGAACTATTGGAGCAAACAACAAAGTTGAGGGGTTGGAATGACCGCCTGAGGCTGTAAAATGTTTGCTTGCTTGGCCTTCTTGAGGGAATGGAGGGTAAACAGCCCAAGGATATTTTTGTAGCAATGGCTGAAAAAGGTTATGGACAATATTGTGTTTTCCCTTTTATTTTCCATTGAAACAGCACATCACATTCTTATTAGGGCCCCACCCCAGAGGCCACTCTGAAACCCCTAATAGCCCACATCCTGCACTTAAGGGATAAAGAAAATATTCTCAAAGCTGCCTGATCTATGAAGGAGTTTTAGTATAATGGAATAAACATTGAAAAACATCCCGACATCTGAGTTGTGATACAAAAGCAGCAGGCAAGTTTTGTTGCATCTTAAAAAGAGATTGAGAGAGCTTAATTTGATTTTAATGTTATACCTTGGCCATAGACAGGTAGTTTTTTTTTTTTTTCATTCAGCCAACGGGCTGAACAAAAAAAAATCAAACAGGTTCCTCTGTCCATGCAAACAAGGTTTATGGAAGAATCCCCCCTACTGGGATATTGTATTCTGACAACAGCATCTACCAAATACACTGATCAGCAGCTGCAGCCAATTAGGGGTATGGGTCCTCCTAATCTTTATCAGTGCCATTAAGCTTCCATGCTTGATCAATTGAAGTACTGCTGGTCTTGCAGCAGAAACAAACTATGGGCCAATATAGAAATACATTTTTCTGCTGGGGGACAACTGTATGGATTTGCCGCTAGATATCACATAATGACCTGTCTTTACAAAGAACTGCTTCAAGCTATACTAGCTGAATGGCAGAAGTTGGGACTCTTCCCAACAGGGCAACTTGGGCATGCAAGCTTCTCATCCCCTTATCAAGCATTACTTTATTCTGGATTTATACCGACTCTGGAATAAAAAGAGTATCCATGCATTCTCTAACTTATTTTAAAGAGATTTACTTAAACCCCCCCCTAGGAATACCGCATCCCATTCAAAGAGCACTACAGCTCTCTACACACTTTACAATATCAAATATTATTAGATAACTGTTTACTGCATTTGAGACAAAGTGGAGAACCGATATCTTTGGTTTATATGATGTGGTATTATACGTCTCTCCAGTTTTATTGGAATAAAATCTTTTCCGTTATAGCAGAGAAAACTGGAACATCTGTAACTCCTATGGTTGAATTAGCCTTACATAAATAGTGCCACATAATTGTCTCTGATTTTCATGGATCCATTAATACTTGCAGCCAGGGCTTTTTTTTAGCTGGAACTTGGTGGAACTCAGTTCCACCACCTCTGGCTCAAGCCCTCTGCTTCCTGCTCAACACTATCACTTGTAAACACAGAAATTTGGCTTCTATGTTTACAAGTGACAGCTTGTCTCCCAACAGCTCCCACAGATCTGATCTCCTGAGCGGTTCCCACTGAGTGTATGATGGAGACAAGGGAGATGCAGGTGCTGACACCCCCACTAGATGATCTCCCTGCAAGTGACAGAGGCAGAGCCACCTACAGTGTGTGGGTAGGTACTAGAGCCCCTTGGGTGCTTCAGTTTAATACAGCAACACAATTAAGACAAGTGGAAGATGGTGGAGCTTTTAACCACTTAAGGACAAAGCTCTTACTGAAATGTGTTGTTTACAAGTTAAAAACAGTTTTTTCCTGACAGGCTCCATGGCAGCATACGTGTGGGTAGGCTCCGCCTCCATAACTACCCAATAGGACCCCCTCTCCCATAAATCTTTGCTCTAGGCTGCTATCCATGTTCCTTTTTTGTCCTCCTCCGTAGGACCAGGTGTTGGTTCTCCTACCTGAAGATAAACCTCCCTACGATCGATGATGCCGAGTGCCAAAGATTCCTCCGATACGCCCTGACTGTTAAGCAGGGTATGGAGTGTATAGCAGAGTAGCGCTGAAGATTGGATCGGTTCATCTATGTGCGCACGGTCTGTTTGCCTAATGTTTCAGGCGACCATTATCTGCTGCCAAGTCCGGTGTGTGTGTGTATGGATGGCGTTCCTCTGCCCAGGTGATCGTAGGTGGAGGGGTAAGTTTTTACATTTCATTCACATATGGCAGCAGTGTTTATGTGTATCATACCTCTGTGTGTTTTTTTTTTCCTGCTTCCTGGTGTCCTAGATTGGCTCTGACGCTCTCTGCGTTCCAGCAGCCGCTCTCTCTGTGACTTCCGGGTACCGGCGTACGTTCTGCGCATGCGTGGACCCGATACGAAGTCGAGGCTTGGTTCGCGCATGCGCGCGAGCGTCTCGCGTCTGACGTCAGCGATGACGTCACGGGCGCCACTTTTAAAAGCTGTGGAAAGCTTTCAGAGCCCTGGGAATGATCGTGGGGGATACGGCGACTTCCCGGGGCTACTATCTTGGCGGTTCAAGGTAAGACAATCTCTATTGTCTGGGGGTGGAGGTCTGTTGTCAGTCAGCTGATCCTGTGAATCTGTCTCTGCAGCTTCCTATTGTATTGACACTATGGACTCCTCACTGCCCCCTAGTGGCCAGCCCGCTTGTAGCAGGTATGTTTGCAGTTATGCTTTTCTGCCTGTACAAGGATTGAGAGTAGGATTTTAGGACACCAGTTGATTTCTTTCTCTATCTTCTCTGTGTTTCTTTCCTCACAGCCCTACTAGGTCTGATCCACACCGTAGTTCCCATAAAGGAAGTGGATCATCAAAATCACACCACCGGCAATCTTCCTCCAGGTCTAGCCATCATAGATCTCCTTCCAGATCTGAACAGCGCAATAAAAATCCTTCTCACCCCCCTTCATCTCACTCTAGAGAGAGTTCAGGAAAATCATGCTGGGGATGTAGGATGCCTGTTCCAACAGACAAATCTCTCTGTGATCACTGCTTCTCTAAAGCTGCAGATGAGAGGGATGGTGCAGACCAGCGTTTGGAATCTATGGTGAGGCGGGTTGTGAAAGAATCTCTACAGGAAAGAGAGGCCCAGCAGCCCCGTGATTCCCCACCAGACCCATTATGCCCTCCAGTGGGTGAAGGTTCTGTGCATGAGACATGGGAATCTTCCCAGCTAGGTCACCCTTCTGCTCCTGTTTCAGACAGCGAATCGGATCTGGAAGATCCTGGCGTGGGGTTTGAGTACGCTTTAGTTCCTTCTTTGGTGAAGGCAGTTAAAGAGGCCCTGAAGTGGGAAGATCCAGTTACTTCCCTCCCAAAACAGAGGAAGTTTTTCAAGCAGCTCAATAAGGAGCGACAGTATTTTCCTTTTCTCTCTGAGCTGGGTGAGGTCATTTCTGAGGAGTGGAGCAAAATGGACAAGAAAAGTTCCATGCAGTCAAAGGTCTTGAAACTATATCCTTTTAAGGAAGAGGAAGTAAAGCACCTTGAATCAGCCCCATTAGTGGATGCAGCTTTAATGAGACTAGCAAGATATGTAACGCTTCCCTTGGAGGACACTGTATCTTTTAAAGATCCTTTGGAAAGGCGAATTGATTCGGAGTTAAAGAGGATCTACCTGACATCAGGAATGGCATGTAAGCCAGTACTTGCGATAGCTGCAGTCTCCAAAGCTTTGGAATCTTGGTCTGATAATGTGGATGAGTTCTTAAGAGGTATCTCTACTGAAACAGCTAAGGACTCTCCTATCCAAGAGATCAGGCTGGCATCAGCCTTTCTTGGGGAGGCATCTATTGATGTCATCCGCCTGATGTCCCGGGTTATGTTGGCAGCTGTCTCAGCTCGTCGTGCCCTATGGCTCCGTCCATGGTTGGCGGATCCAGCTTCCAAGCAAGCTTGGTGCCGAATTCCGTTTGAAGGTTCTTCATTGTTCGGCAATAAGCTTGATAGTGCCATAACCGGGGCCACAGGTGGAAAGTCTGGTTTCCTCCCTCAAGACAGACGCCTACAAAATCAGAAACGCAGTTTTCCTAGAAGACAAAACTCTGATCGCGCTAGGGATGCGCGCAGCTACAGACCTGGTCAGGAGTTCTCAAGATCCTGGAAATCCAGGCAGTCTTCTTTCAAGAAACCCGCAAAAGGGGGTTCCTCTGGCAACCAGGACGCCACAAAGTCCTTTTGAGATTGGGCCCGCTCAGGCATGCCAGGTGGGGGCTCGTCTTCGCCACTTCGGGCATGTCTGGGCGGCCTCAATCCGAGATTACTGGACCATCAAGACGGTCTCCTCCGGTCACAAGTGGGTCTTCAACAATACCCCAAGACTCAGATTTGTTCCCACATCTCTTCCAGGTTCAGAAGAGAAAAAGCAGGTCCTATTAACCTACGTGAACTGTTTATTGGATCAAGGCGCAGCTGTTCCTGTTCCAGAAAACGAACAAGGCAGAGGCATGTATTCTCCTCTGTTCATGATACAGAAGAAAAACGGTACATGGAGGCCGGTAATAGATTTAACACATCTCAATTCCTTTATCCGAAAAGAAAAGTTCAAAATGGAGTCTTTAATTACGATCCAACAATCAATACATCTGGGAGATTGGATGATTTCAATCGATCTGAAAGATGCATACTTTCACGTGCCAGTGGCAACAGAGTTCCAACAATTCCTCCGCTTTGCGGTAGGCAATCAGCATCTGCAGTTCACATGTCTACCCTTCGGCCTAACAACGTCACCTCGGGTCTTCTCAAAGGTCTTGTTGTCGGTTGTGGCTCTACTTCGTATCAAGGGGGTTCGTCTCCACCACTATTTAGACGACCTACTTCTCCTAGCTCAGAACGAAGATCAACTGTTAGAGCACAGGAGCTTAGTCATCTCCACCCTGCAGGAATTCGGGTGGCTTCTGAATCTAGAGAAGAGCCATTTAGAGCCAACACAATCTCTGGTCTTTCTAGGGGCTCACTTCAACACATTGGAAGGCACCATCTCCCTTCCAGAGGAGAAGATTGGAGTGATTCGAGACAGAATACACGCAGCCCTTGCGTCGTCTCACCTCTCAGCTCTCCAATGCCTGAAAGTAATTGGCACGATGACAGCTACCATTCCTATGGTGAAGTGGGCCCAATGGCATACACGACCCTTCCAAAAAGGGTTCCTTCAACAATGGGATTCTTCCAGCCAAGTCCAGCGCATACACCTTACGTCATCCATGAGGACGTCTCTCCTTTGGTGGCTTCAAGGGAAGAATCTGCGCAATCACCATTCAATCATGCCCATCTCATGGGTCACGTTAACTTCGGATGCCAGCAATCGAGGTTGGGGCGCTCACTGCCTTTCAGAAGTGGCGCAAGGCCAATGGGGTTTCCCTGCGCGAGGGATTGTCTCCAACATTCTGGAGCTGAGGGCCGCCTTTCAGGCACTCCTGTCATTTCGCCATCTAATAGAAGGTTCATCTGTGATGCTAAGGTTGGACAATACAACCGCGGTGGCTTACATAAAGAAGCAAGGTGGAACTCGCAGCTGGTCTCTGCTACAGGAAGTGGAGCCAATAATGAGCTGGGCTCAGAAGTATTTGTCCAACATCTCGGCAGTTTACATTCCGGGGATCCAGAATGTACAGGCGGACTTCCTCTCGAGAGTGCAAATGGACAACAACGAGTGGTCTCTCCACAGAGAGCTGTTCGAGTGGCTTCTGACCCTGGGAGTACTTCCAGAGGTCGATCTATTTGCTTCTCCATGCAATCACAAAATGCCCAGATATTATTCGAGGTTCAGAGACCCTCAGGCTTACGGGATAGATGCTCTCTCAGATCATTGGAAGTTTCAGAAGGCTTATGCCTTCCCTCCGGTACCAGTGATTCTGCAATTCCTCCGGAGGCTCAGAACAGAGAAGGTGGAGATCATTGCAGTGATTCCTTTCTGGCCCAACAGGCCGTGGTTTCCTCTGTTATCGCTCCTGAGTTATCAAGACCCAGTTCCCCTTCCTCTCAGGCCGGATCTACTGTCGCAAGGCTCGACGTTACACCCATGCCCATCTTGCCTACACCTCAGGGTGTGGTTCTTGAGAGGGAAAGGCTTGAATCTCTAGGCTGTCCGGAAGATGCTATTCCAACTCTTCTTAGTGCCCGGAGGGGAAGTACGAACAGAGTATACGAACGGATATGGTCTAAATTCTCTGACCATATGTCTTCCCGGTCAAATCCGTGTAATTCTCCAGCAGTACAGGACATTCTAAGTTTTCTCCAATCAGGGCTGGACCTATCTTTAGCAGTCAGCTCACTAAGAGTGCAAGTTTCAGCCATCTCGGCCTTCACAGGAGTATCTTGGGCTAATCACACATTAGTCCGTCAATTCTTTAAAGGAGCTACCAGGCTTAAACCTCAAAGAAGACCCAGGTTCCCCAAATGGGACCTTCCTATTGTCTTGGATTTTCTCTCCAATCTCAGATCAGATCCTGACAAACCTCTTTCCATGAGAGATCTCACGCTCAAGACCATCTTCTTAGTAGCGGTGACATCGGCTAAAAGAGTGTCAGAGATTAGAAATTTAGGTTCAGAAGAGCCTTTCCTAACCTTCTTTCCAGATAGGGTAGTGTTGATTCCCATGCTTGGGTCAAACCCTAAAGTGACCTCAGTCTTTCATGAAAATCAAGAGATTGTACTTCCTACTTTCAGAACAACGGACGATCAGGATGTTCATCCACTTGATGTAGGCCACACTCTAAAGCAATATCTGGAGGTCACGGCTCCATTCAGACAAACGGAATTCCTTTTCGTTCTTCTCCATGGTAAAAACAAAGGAATGCGAGCTTCGGTCAGATCAATTTCTTCTTGGATTGTGCAGACCATTCAGAGGGCATACAAGGCAAAGGGCTTGGCTCCTCCAGAGGCAGTGACAGCTCATTCGACCAGGAGTATCTCGACCTCGTGGGCAGCTTCCCGGCATGTCGCGCCGGAAATCATTTGTAGAGCGGCTTCCTGGTCTTCTATTAACACATTTGTTTCTCATTATTGTGTTGAGCCTGCGGCTCTGTCATCTATTAATTTTGGTTTACAAGTATTGTCGGTTGACAATGTAAAATAAATTTGGTTTCTTTGCTCAAACATTTTTGCCCGCCTGTGTGTATTTTTGGGCGAGTTATTTCCCACACGTATGCTGCCATGGAGCCTGTCAGGAAAACGGAAAATTTATATCAAATACTTACCGTAATTTTCCTTTCCTGATAGGCTCCATGGCAGCAGGAGTCCCTCCCAAAATGTCTGGAGTAGGCTAGTTACGGAACATGGATAGCAGCCTAGAGCAAAGATTTATGGGAGAGGGGGTCCTATTGGGTAGTTATGGAGGCGGAGCCTACCCACACGTATGCTGCCATGGAGCCTATCAGGAAAGGAAAATTACGGTAAGTATTTGATATAAATTTTCCGTTTTTTTGCTAGAAAATTACTTAGAACCCCCAAACATTATACAGTTTTTTCTCTAACACCCTAGAGAATAAAATAGCGGTCAATGCAATACTTTCTGTCACACCGTTTTTGCGCAGTGGTCTTACAAGCGCACTTTTTTTTGGGAAAAAATACACTTTTTTGAATTAAAAAATAAGACAGCAGTAAAGTTAGCCCAATTTTTTTTTATATTGTGAAAGATAATGTTACACCAAGTAAATTTATACCCAACATGTCACGCTTCAAATTTGCATCCGCTCGTGGAATGGCGACAAACTTTTACCCTTACAAATCTCCATAGGCGATGTTTAAAAAATTCTACAGGTTGCATGTTTTGAGTTACAGAGAATTTCTAGGGCTAGAATTATTGCTCTCGCTCTACCAATCACGGTGATACCTCACATGTGTGGTTTGAACACCGTTTTCATATACTACTGGATCTACTCACGTATACGTTCGCTTCTGCATGCAAGCTCAGCGGGACAGGGCACGTTTAAAACTTATTTTCTTTTCTCTTATTTATTTTACCTTTTATTTTTTATTTTTTCACTGTTCTTTTAAAAAACAAATTGTGTCACTTTTATTCCTATTACAAGGAATGTAAACATCCCTTTTAATAGAAAAAAAGCATGACAGGACCTCTTAAATATGAGATCTGGGATCAAAAAGACCTCAGATCTCATATTTACACTAAAATGCAATAGAAAAAAATAAATTCAATTTGGTCATTTGAAAAAAAAAAATAGAAAATGGCCCTTTAAGAGCTATGGGCGGAAGTGACGTTTTGATGTCGCTTCCGCCCTGCAATGGTATGGAGATGGGTGGGCGCCATCTTCCCCTCACTCGTCTCCATACCCAGCCAGCAGAAGGACCCGAACGCCTCCGCCGCTGCCGACGGCTTCGGTAAGCGACAGAGGGCCCCTCCCCCGCCATCGATAAAAGTGATCTTGCGGCAAATCCTCCACAGAGACCACTATTATCGGAAACCAGACCGCCTCCCGAAGAAGAAGATACCAGGGTTATGGCAGCTAGCTGCTGCCATAACAAAGATATCCCTCTTCAAAGTTAGGACGTATATCGGCATGAGGCGGTCCGGAAGTGGTTAATGAGGAAGAAGATAGGGGCAGTGGAAGGGGGGTTGCATGCAGAGGTCAGAGCTGAAGAGGGGTGAAAGTGAGATGTTGAGGGGTCGTGGTTGAGTTCCTGCACCTATTTTCTGTTAAAAAAAGGCCTGCTTGCAGCAAAACTAAATATTGCTAGGAAATTAAAACAAACTACTTCTCCAGCATTTAGGGAAATAATCCAGGACCTGAGCCTGATGGCGATGAAAAATAACACTAACAATATTCTACATTTCTTAAACCTTGACAACAATGGCTAAAGTGTTTATATGTTATATACTGTTCTTTTCACACCTGTTTCTATGTATTCTTCCTCGTTCCCTATCCTACCTCCTGATTATTCCCTATTACCCCTCCTTAACATTCCTTCCCTGTTTGCTTACTCATCCTGTTAACTTGACACAAAAAGAGCCTTTAAAAAAATTACAGCCATCAACAGCCATAAAAAAATATCAGTTATAGTCAGCAAAAATTAGGAAATATGCCCGGTGAAAAAAAACACATGCAGCATGCTATGACTGCAGTAAATGTGAACGGGGCAATGTACTTTAAAAAAAATGAACTGCAGCCAGCACAAAATAGGTATTAAATCCTTTAAAAAAACATGCAGTTTGCTAGCTATGACTGCAGTGTACGTGGACAGGGACAGGCTGTCCCTACTCTACTCTGTCCAGCAACAAAAATAAAATATGCCTAGTGAAATAGCACATGCAGCCTGTTATTCCTAAAGACAATAGGATTTTATTAAACTATTGCAACTTAAAAAAAAAACAAGGCCACATTTTTTAAATGACTGTTATTTTTTTTCAATAATATATTATTCTATCCTTTGTATTTAGTCAGATATTTATGAAGTTGTACTTAATAATATTATGTACTCTTATTTTTAGCCAGCAGGTGAAACTCTAAGCTACTTTTCACATTTTCTTTTCTATTTAAACTTACTTTCAGTTCCAAAATCTTGTTGTTTACAGAGCTCAATAGCTCAAGCTAAATTTTTCACATGCAAATGAGTAAAAAATGGATTCATAACTTTTTGACAGCCTCTATTCCAGATTTCTGTTAGACAAAGCAGGCTGCCAGGCAGGCAACTTCTGATACATTGTCTCATTAGATGCTTTGGGAATCTTCTGCTGTGTATAAAATGTTTAAAACAAAGATTGTGAACACATAATAAAAACAAATATGGATGGTCAATTAAAAAATATATATATATTAATCTAAAAAAAATAAATTGAGCCAAAGCTATATCATTTCATTTTAAAGATGTGCTTGGGAAACACAAAGTTAGCCTAGTTATTTCACTGCCTGAAGAGAGGAGTGATGTAGAAAAAAAAAAGCTGGAAGTATTTATAAAGATGTTAAACCACATCTTACATTTTTTACAGATATAAATGTGTTTTGCATTAATCACATCATAAAGTGTTGTTAATAGTATTTGGAACCCATGTGGGTTTAGGATTCCCATCTGAAAGTCATCCAGTGCGCTGATATTTTTACCTGCAGGCATCTCTGCTGTAGCTATCCAATCACACATCAGTGGTTTCCCGAACAGGCCAAATCACTCTTTTCATTTCTCCTGAGTACCAGCACCGACCATTGCAATATCCTTGAGCCTAAGGGTGAACATTACCTCACCGTTTAGTTGTTGTGCCATCTTTACAAACATACTTTCAGCTACAAAATGTATGAAAACTGTCGGCTTCAGTGAAGAAAGTATAATAAGATACTTGATGACAACCACAGCAGCTGCTGGGATATACAGTGAGCATTCATGCACAACATTCATGATATAATTATCTTCTTGTAAATTGGGAGTTTGGAGTCTGAGCTGTGTTTGTACTCTATACTCTGGTTCCAAGTGCCATTGTTTGTGTTTCTGTACTGGGTAAACTGCAGGGGCAGATATAATGTTTCTGTCCCTTTCATGTATTACAAGTTCTCCAGTTTCTCTTTGGATGTTTGCACAATGCAGATGGAGAACCAGAGTGACCTGCCTGTCTGACATAAATTATTTCATCCACGCTTCCCTCACCAAACCCTTTGTCAGGTAAACAGGAGTAGTTTACCAGCTGACTGTGATGCTCTAATGCACTACTACTACAACCCCCACAGTGTTCTTCAGACTCAAGATGGTACACGAGCAATTCAGGTCTGCCCATTTTATACTAGAACCAGAACTCTTATCTCTTCGGATATCTTTATCCCACTAACGGTATTTATTGTTTTTTATTACTTTATTTGTGTTGCTTTGTTTTCAGCTTTTGTTTGTTCAATTGCATTTCTTTAATCTTTTTAATTCCATATTTAAAGAACATATAAAAGTCTAAACTGGATTTTCCATACTTGTCAGTTAGTAATGATTAGACAAGTATGGAAGGAGGTTGCACCATCAAACCAAAAACATTTTCAATCATTGTTTGTTTTGTTATCTTTTTCCATCATCTGGCTGGCTTTGGACACAGATGCAGAATATGAAGGAAAGTGAATGCCAGGGCTGTTGAAGACAGTTACAAGATTCTCTGTTGACATATTCACTATAGGACTAAGCATTTTAATGGGAACTTTGCACATAAACAGAACACACAATTTGGTTTAATTGCCTAATTACAATACCATGAAATGATTACTGACAAATGGGGAGAGACATATGTAGAATTGTGACTGTCATATGCATAATGCAACATAATTTCTAAGTACATCCATCATTTACAGAATCATTTAACCAGTTCATTCCCATAGCCATTTCAACTATAGGCTTATTAATTCAGAATTACCTTTGTTATTATGTATAATACAGAAGTAAAGCATATTCATTTTGGGGGATTTTTTGGATTTCTTTTGGTAATATTTTTACAAGAGATATTAACATCCTGTATAGGCACAAAGAAGTAACAAATAAGGAAAAAGTCAAATTTTGTTTTCAGCTTGGCCAGGGACATATTTCAAACAAGTGTTACAATAAATATAAAGTGCTACTTTTGTTCTACATTTCGTCCAGCTTTGGGGTCCGACTTTGATTCGACTTTGATGTGACTTATTACACTCTGTGACATTTAAGTCGTATCAAAGTTGGACCAAAGTAGTGAGGGAACCTTTTCTAAAGTCGGACAGACTTGTGTAGTATCAGTTAAGATAACTCTCATAGGGAAACATTAAATTTAACATGTTATCTGACTTAGTCCCCTTTCACACTTATACGACTTGTCCCACAATTTTGTACTGCAAAATCGTATGACAAGTCATTCTCCATGATTTTCAATGACTACCATTCATATTGGCACGACTTTAACTTTAGTCCCTGCACTACTTTGGTTCATCTTCCATGCGAGTTGTACTCCATAGACCTCAATGTTAAACCCTCAAGTAGCATGCAAATCATACCTGAATAATATAGACACGATTTAAGTACGACTTTGTAAGCACAAGCTGTAAACACAAGCCTCACACCATGTATGTTTTCATTTGTTAATGCCAAAGTTGTGGCAAGGTCATACAAAGTAGTACTGCTCCCAAATCGCTGCAAAATCGCGGTAAAATTGTGACAAAATCCCGGCCGCGAAATTGCGGTAAAATCGCACGACTTTGAAGTCACACAAGTGTGAAAGGGGCCTTAGGGTCTCACAAGTGGGATCCTATGTCAGATCAGTGTGAACCGAGCCTCACTCGACAGCAGAATACTGTATTGTTTCTGGTGCAAAGCATAGCAATGATATTACAAATTTAGATTAAGGCTTTTTTTAAAATAAAAAATTGCATGTTTTTTACTGTTTACACACCAAATAAAACTAGAGGACAAAATGAACAAACTATGAACTATATTATTATGCACTCTTTAACTTCACCCTATTTAAGTAAAGTGTATTTATAGTCAAAAGTCAGGAAAGATCGAAACCCATGTCAGGTTAACACTGCTTCCATAAAATGTTGAGTTGTGCTAATTTAAGTAAAAACAATTAATACTCAGTGCATATACTGTATATAAATAAATAAAACATATAAAAAAAACTATCCAAATGAACGTGCTGTAATAAATTCTCATTCAAAACTGAATAAGGATGAATAAGGATGTTATATGATAAATATGAATAAAATATATAAAAATGCATTGCAATAAAGTCCACATGATAAAGAAAAAGTCCACTTTGTTTGCCTAAATCCAAAATATATTCAAGGGTGAGTTAATCAGTGTTCCACCACCACAGCTCCTCAAGGTCTGTGCCACAAAGCCACCACTTGAAAGGTACAAATGTAGGCTTACCAACACTAAATGACCCTCTAACTAAACAGAAGTCATCAGGACCACATCATATATACTGTGTATATATATATATATATATATATATATATATATATATATATATCTTCCTCCTATCGTCATCCATGCACATAGTGTAAAATACTTTTTTAAATATTTATTTAAAAACTACTTACAAACATATATTAGTAGTTGCCCAATGGAAAAACAAATCCAGCTGGCAAACAAAGCAAATCCACTGTCACTACACGTTTCGTCACATATGACCTCTTCAGGTTTACGCTGCTATCTAGGGTTCCATTGTACAAAAATCCCTGCACACACAGTCACAGTGAGAACAGTTTTACCAGATAGAAGGCAAGGGAAAATCTACAACAGGACCCAGATACTAATAAAGGGCTGATGGGGTACAAGGTTTCTTTTATGCTGCAAAAATAAATGTACTTTTGACTGTGTGAAAGTTGGAGGCTTCAGTAGTGAGGGCAGCGCCACAATCAAAGGGACTGAAATTTCTCTTTAAGTTGATTAAATACATTAACATCTTTCTTTGAAATATATATTGGGGTATGGCGCTACCTTTAGGATAAGTGGGATGGTATAATGGGAGGGAGGTTTTATTGTGTAGTCCCTTGCTTTCCTGACATAGGCTAGACTAGAAGCAGTTTTTACCTCCAACTGTGCACCTAGTGGTGGTACAAGTTACCACCAACCCTATTATGTGCAAGAGAGTTATAATGTGCAAAAATACAATCTTCAGTGAGAAAATTAAACAGTTCCAAAATCATAAATCATGCATGTGACCACACTAGAAAGAAAGGGGGGTTATATGCTAAACCCCTATTTGGTGATAGATCTTCACCAACAGGCCACCACTGATAGTAATGACTTATTAGCAAAAACATACAGTACACCTTAATGCAAATACACAAATTAATTAATAATATAAACAGTGATTATAGTCCTTAGTGTACTAGATCATTGACATTAAGCAAATCCCTATACCAAATAAACCTCCAGGGTGCACCTTTACTCAATTAGTGCAAGTGTGTGCAAAGCAGTTGGTAATTAATGGTCATAGTCCGTATAGTAATAAAAGTCTTCAAAACCAGTGTTCAAAATTATTTCCAGAAAAACTGTGACTGGGGTGCTCTCAGATGATACTGGTGACTTTTTGTGCTCCCCCTCAAGGGTCCCCACTCACCGAATCCCGCAACCCCAAAAGGGGCAAACAGCATAGGGTATCACGGCCACAAGCTCCTCTCCACCACGATCATATGAGGTATCCAAGTTGGTCTCCGCTCACCGTATGGTGTTTAAAGTATGTTCCCAATGGCTCCCTCGTGGAAAAAGGAATAGAAGGCTCCCATAGTGTAGTAGGTAAAAAGTTTTATTTACAACTCTCCATATGATTACACCATAAGAATAATTAAAAATAACTAAAATAGACAAATAAACTAAAAACTAAAAAATCCTGCACTGATAAGTCAAAGCACCATCCCAGGATGCATATGCCAAGTGGAATGTGCCTGAAATCAGGCTAGTGTGGATGCAACAGCATGCGCTGGTAATGAGGTGTTTGCGCTCCACCTGCGTTCCAAGCAAAGTCCGTACCCGGAAGTGACGTAGCGTGCGTGGCGCCGTCGTACGCGTTTCGTCATTGACGTCCTCAGCGACAAGGATGTCAATGACGAAACGCGTACGACGGCGCCACGCACGCTACGTCCTTCCAATATAGTGCCTGGGGGGTCCCCTTAGTCTACCTGTAAAGTGGCAGATCTGTACCATGTCTATAATCTGCTGCAGCGATAATTGCATTTATAAAGCCAAAAAAATAAAATTTTCCCTGCAAGCTGCCTTTATTTTGCTCAGCAACAGCTGGGGAGCCAGT
This sequence comes from Aquarana catesbeiana, assembly GCF_042186555.1. NCBI lineage: Eukaryota > Metazoa > Chordata > Amphibia > Anura > Ranidae > Aquarana > Aquarana catesbeiana. Next base: position 561,233,002 of record NC_133324.1, read on the forward strand.
GTGTATGATGAGGCCACAATGTAGTGCACTGGGAACAAGATTAGAGATTTTTTAGATACATTCTGGTGTCACTTTGACTTTGTATAGAAGTAACGGGTGCATAAAAATTGGTCTTTGGGTGTCGTGGCGCCTGCCCACCGTAAGCCTGTAAAGGTAATCTTGGTGAAAGCAAGAATTGGCCTTTCTGTAAAAAATTGCAATGTCAAACAGGTGCAGAAAAATTACTCTTTGGGTGTCGGGGGCGCCTACCCACCATAACCCTATAGAGGTGCTCTTGATGAAGGCAAAAACATTGCAATGATATGCACCTGTGAAACAGGTGCTGAAAAATTGGTCTTTGGGTGTTAATTGTGCCCACGAAACCTATACCAAAAACATTCTTCCAAATGAAATGATTGAACACCCTCAAAGCTAGGCAGCCTCAAAGTCCTGCAGACATTCCACATCCCAAAAAGCCTTAATCAGTGACATCAGCATCAGGGGCTTCATAGCTGGTAATCCAGCACTGATTCATTTTTTATAAAAGTCAAATGGTCCACAACGTCTGTGGACAGATGCGGTCTATGATCAGTAACCTCCTGCAGCACTGAATGCCCATTCTGAAAGCACGCTGGATGCAGGGCAGCCCAACAACTCAATACTGGGCAAGTTCTGGCCAGTGGTCTATTCTCATGACCCAGTAAGTCAGTGGATCGTCAGCTGGAAAGCTCTCCATCTCTGTTTTGACCCCAAGGTGATCGTCCACCATGTAATGCAGACGCTGCCGATGGGATGTGGAAGTTGACAGCCCTGGGGGGGCGAGGAATAAAAAATTCAGAAATGCCTCACTTAGGCAGACGCCTTCTCAAACGCTCCTCTCGTGACCAACAGAAGACTCAAAATGATGTTTTCCACGACACTGTAACCTACTGGAGGCAGAAAAAACATAAAATCCTCTTTTACGTGTCCTCAAGAGATTTTATCTTCTGCATTCTCTGTGTCAATACTTTGTGTGACCACCATTATTTTCCAGCACTGTCTTAACCCTCTTGGGCATGGAGTTCACCAGAGCTTCACAGGTTGCCACTGGAGTCCTCTTCCTCCATGACCACATCACGAAGCTGGTGAATGTTAGAGACCTTGCGCTCCTCCACTGTCCATTTGAGGACGCCCCACAGATGCTCAATAGGGTTTAGGTCTGGAGACATGCTTGGCCAGTCCATCACCTTTACCCTCAGCTTCTTTAGCAAGGCAGTGGTCATCTTGGATGTGTGTTTGGGGTTGTTATCTGGCAGCACTCATGCGTCTATTTCCCAAAGACAACCTCTGGATATGCTGAGCACATGCAACTAACTTCTTTGGTCAACCATGGCGAGGCCTGTTTTGAGTGGAACCTGTCCTGTTAAACCGCTATATGGTCTTGGCCACTGTACTGCAGCTCAGTTTCAGGGTCTTGGCAATCTTCTTATAGCCTAGGCCATCTTTATGTAGAGCAGCAATTCTTTTTTTCAGATCCTCAGAGAGTTTTTTGCCATGAGGTGCCATGTTGAACTTCCAGTGACCAGTATGAGAGAGTGAGAGCGATAACACCAAATTTAGCACACCTGCTCCCCATTCCCACCTGAGACCTTGTAACACAAACGAGTCACATGACACCGGGGAGGGGCAATGACTAATTGGGCCCAATTTTCACTTAGGGGTGTACTCACTTTTGTTGCCAGCTGTTTAGACATTAATGGCTGTGTGTTCAGTTATTTTGAGGGGACAACAAATTTACACTGTTATACAAGCTGTACACTCACTACATTGTAGCAAAGTGTAATTTCTTCAGTGTTGTCACATGAAAAGATATAATAAAATATTTACAAAAATGTGAGGGGTGTACTCATTTTCGTGAGATACTGTATATTGCACATTCACATCAGTCCAATTTGTATGTAAGTTGGAACAGTTTTTTAATTTTTACATTTTTCGGACAGCATAGGGAAGGGTTAACACCCCTGTTATATTTGTTATGCTGTCTGTGCCCCCATTCAGAAGATTTCACCACACTTTCTGTCCCTGTGACAATTGGATTTTGAAAAATTTGAGATGTCATGGAAACCAGGATTGGTGATAAAGCTTCAGTGGAGACACTTTTCCCATATTAACTCTTACAGGAGTGAATTCCCCTTCCTAGGGGTAGGTTTCCTCTCACTTCCTGTTGTCTCCCTCCGTTTATAAGTATGTGTTGTATGTAAGTCGGATGTTTCTAACTTGGGGAATGCCTGTATATGGAACTCAATTGTGTCACTTAAAGGCTGATCCGCATCCAATTCGCAATAGCTGGAGATTTTGACCGACTCTCTATGGAGCCGGTTCACATATGTCCGCTGTGGCTCCGGTGCGAATTTGCACAGGAGCCCTGTGCGTTTGTTGGTCTGTTTCAGGTTCGAATTGAGACAAAAATTCAGGCTGAAGCGGTGAACCAGGACGCACCAGACCCCTGCTGGGAGCCTTATGCGGCAATAGTGTGAACCCAGCCTCAATGACTTTGGCTGTAGTTTAGCTGCAATCCAGACTTTTTGCTAAAATTGACTGTGTTTTTGTCAATTTCTAAGCATTTTGTCATAGTCCAGATCTAAATTGAGGTAAACAACTGACTTCCTATACAGTTATATGGTTAATAATTGTATTTTATTAGGTTTATTTTATTATGTTTGCCATTTTGCATAATGAACAGTGAGGCAGTCAGATTTGATGTCAGATGTAAATAATCTGTCAAATGCACCATTGCCTTACTTCTTGTCATCAGAGATCCTTCTGACACTCTATGAATATTATTATTGTCTTTTCAATTTATGTGTCTGGAGCATCACACTATTGCCACTCTTATTATATTTTCTAATGCGATTACTTTTCTTTTATATATTGCTACTTATGCCTCTTGTTCTACCTTTCTTCATGAGTCTGTTAGCTACCTGTTACAAGAGCTCTTGTCAATGTATTGATTACAGGGAAAGATTTCAGAATTACACATGTACAGTATATGGGTGTTACTGCCCAGAAAGAAAAGACTTGGAAAGATAAACTGTACACAGACCTTTGCATGAGATGTGATATTATTTAGAGATTGGACAAAAAAATAGGTATTGCCAAGAAGTTTAAAAACTTTCTTTCTCTAGTTTATGAATATTGCACATTGAAAAATCACATCAGCTTGAATTATTTTACTTACTTTAGAGAAAATTATTTAAGAGAAACCTGAGATGAAAATAGGTCTGGAAAACCCATGCCACATCCCACATACAAATATTTGCAAAAAGAAATAACCCCAGGAATTTTATGGGCATGGGAGGTGAGACCAGACCATACAAATATATGAAAAAGTACAAAATGTATTGAAAAGCCATATAAAAGACGCAAGATGTGCAAAATGTACAAATACCGTATTTAAACAAAAAATGAAAAAAGACACGAAAAATGAACAGCAATAATAAACTGATATACACATAAGGTCCAGACATGTAGTTGACCCAAATGTGTTGACACATGCTGTCAACACATTTGGGTCGACTACATGTCTAGACCTTATGTGTATATCAGTTTATTATTGCTGTTCATTATTCGTGTCTTTTTTCTATTTTTTTTAGAAGGAACCCTCAAAAAAGAGGGAACACTTGTACCCCCGGTACAGCGGGACTTTGAAGGCGAACAGTCAAAAGTTTATAAAAACATAATGTTTATTAGAAAAAAGTTTTTGCTTAAAAAAGCATATTTATAAAAACATGATAACAGTCTATACAAAATATTATACAGAACAAAATTTGCAAATAGTAAATCTACAAATTCAAAACCTGATACAAATTCCTCCATAGGCCTAACATGTTTAAGGACGATGTCCCTTCTTCAGAGGCGTTTTTTAGAAGGAAAAATGGGTATATTCTGAAAAACAGGTAAAAATGGATTTAACATAGGCGTTTAATTAGAAGTGAGCATTACAGTGTTCCGATAATGTCCAATATACATACCAGTATTTGACTGTAAAGAAAAGTATGTAAATATATGCAAAAATAGTTTTCTTGAAAGTTTAGATAAACCTCTGTTGCCAATTGTCCACCATAAGATGATGGACCCCATCCATGCTAAATCCATTTTTACCTGTTTTTCAGAATATACCCATTTTTCCTTCTAAAAAACGCCTCTGAAGAAGGGACATTGTCCTGAAACTTGTTAGGCCTATGGAGGAATTTGTATCAGGTTTTGAATTTGTAAAAAATGTACTATATGCAAATTTTGTTCTGCACTAATATTTTATATAGACTGTTATCATGTTTTTATAAATATGCTTAATAATATGCTTAAATATGTTTAAGCAAAAACTTTTTTCTAATAAACAATATGGTTTTATAAACTTTTGACTGTTCACCTTCAAAGTCCCGCTGTACCGGGGGGTACATGTGTTCCCTCTTTTTTGAGGGTTCCTTCTTTAAAATAATTTGGGATGTTGGCAACCCCTTATTGAGAATTCAATTGCTTCTCTTTGTGGTTCACCACTATACTTTTTTCTATTTTAGTTTAAATATTTTTATATTTGTACATTTTGCACATTTTATGTCTTTTATATGTCTTTTCAATAAATGCTGTACTTTTTTATACATTTGTATGGTCTGGTCTCACCTCTCATGCCCATAAAATCCTTGGGGATATTTCTTTTTGCACATTTTACTTACTTTAGAGCATGCCTTTGATCACATCATAAATGTGCTAAGGACTACTTTTTTCATTGTTTTCAGTATTTAAGTGCAACAGGGACTTAAAAACGAACTGCTTTATCTTTACAGATTCTTCATTTTTCTATAGCTATCCATAAACTAGTAGTTACATTTTTTTTTTTTTTTTTGTTTTAAGAATTTTGTTTGATTTTCTAACCATTACTAGGGTCAAATCAACATTTATTTTTGACTGTAGTGACAAGAAAATTTGAAGGAGCATGATGGGAAAATGTTCTCTAGCTCACTAACTACTAACAGTTAATGTGGTCTTCATTTGGGAAATAACACTGATTCCAAATTCAGATGATCAAAGCAAACTATATTCTGAAACACTTTCAAACGACATTCAACGTTTGCTGAAAAATCTACTAGTGTATGACCAGTTTGGTTTATATCTTTCAAGACCCAACTGTCTCTGACAGCTTGAGTTTCCACTAACAATTGGAAATCAATCATCAGTTATGTAATATTATAAATTAATTTTAAAAAATACCCCTTCGCTACCTCTGTGTAAAAAAGCTTTGTCGTAAGTGAACCAAACAATGTATATACTAATATGTGCACAAAAAATATTCCTGGCGCGGTTGCTGCAAACACCACACTGTGTTCCCACAGAAATAGAATAATAAATATGAATGAGTGTTTGCGCAAACCAAAATAAATTGATACTTAAAACCAGTAACCTCAAATGATCCATGATATAAATAAATAATGAAATCATCAGACAGATAAATTCACACAACAGTGCATAAAAGTAATACAATTAAAGTAAAGTGCACGTGTTAAAAAGTGCATAATAGGCCATATCAGATGATAAATAGGGTGCCCAGTTTTCTTCCTTCAGTGTGACAACATAAGGACAAATGGTGTACTTCCACCCGATAGTGACACCTCAGTGCTCCCAGTATTCTCACCTTAATGAGTAGTCAAATAGGCTTTTGATTACATGTAGAAATCATACTCTATCGATGCTAGCCCACTTGTGGTCCAAACTTAAACAGGCTGACCAGATTCCCAGTCTCCATCCATAGGTACAGCATGGGATTTTCTCTATGTTAGACCACACGGTGCATGTGAGGGAGTCTTAAAGGGACCACCACCGCCATTGGATATCCAAATCAACTGAGAAGGACTACAAGTGGGCTAGCATCGATAGAGGATGATTTCTACATGTAATTAAAAGCCTATTTGATTACTCATTAGGTTGAGAATACTGGGAGCACTGAGGTGTCACAATCAGGTGGAAATACACCATTTGTCTTTATGTTGTCACACTGAAGCGGCCTACACTGAAGGAAGAAAACTGGGCATCTTATTTATCATCTGATATGGGCTATTGTGCACTTTTTAAGGGCCAGTTCACACCACATGCAGTCCAGTGCGTTTTTTTTTTGCATCACAAACGCATGGAAAGTAGGTTTTTTTGGTTTTCAGTGGCATAGATTACACCAGTGCCTGCAGCTCCAGTGCGTTCCAGTTCCAGAAAAAAAGTAGAACATGCTGCATTTTTCCTGCACTGTACTGTAACGCTGTAAAACGCATCAAAAATGCACTGAACGCACCAGAATGAACCTAAATGCACCAAAAATGCACTTTAACACATATGTCCTTATTTAAGGTTGAGAAAAAAGAGGGGGAAAAAATGCACTAGCCTGTGTTTAAAAACACACCAAAAATACATTAAAAACGCACGTGCAGAAAAGCATCTGGAACGCCACCGGACTGCGTTTCTATGGTGTGAACTGGCCCTAACACATGTGCACTTCACTTTAATTGTATTACTTTTATGCACTGTTGTGTGAATTTATCTGTCTGATGATTTGATTATTTATTTATATCACGGATCATTTTAGGTTACTGGTTTTAAGTATCAATTTGATTTGGTTTGCGCAACACGCATTCATATTTATTAGTTATGATATATTGATCACATGCAGGCTGGAGGATTCATTCCGAAAATAATGAATTGACCTTGTAGAGTCCACTGCAGCAGAAGGCAGTATGTCTCTATTTAAAACTGTAACTGTAATTGTCTGATACAATAATAATATTAAACAAATAACACTACCTGCCTAGAGTTTGCATGTTCTCCCTGTGTTTGTGTGGGTTTTCTCTGGGTACTCTGGTTTCCTCCCACACTGACCCCTTAAGGGGTTTCAGGTGCCAGGAGGTGGGGGTGGGGTTTATGATCATGTGACTGCCGTGACTGGCTGTCACAACACATGATCAGAATGCTCCTGCTCGCTTGCGATTGCGAGATTTCTGCTAGACGCCAGTAACTGTGGCGGGAGCCTGCAGGGCTCCAAGAGGCACCAAGGCTCACCCCTCGAGAGGCCGCATATTTGCGTGCTGTCAGTGCCAAGAGGAATTGGCTCCTGTCTAAATCGGTCCTACTATGTGTAGGGCCAATGTGAATGTGAGTTAGGGACCTTAGATTGTAAGCTGCTTGAGGGCAGGTTAATGTATAATATATATGTAAAGAGCTGTGTAAATTGACAGCTCTACATAGGTAGCTGTAATAGATAAAAATATACAGTATAGACTATAAACTGATGCATAATGACGCTGCTAAGTTTGGAATGGGTATAAAGACATTAAAGATCTCTGGGCATGAAATTGTTAATGAGAGGCTTTTGCCTCAGAAACCCACATATAATTATTGAATGGTGATTTAGATTTCATGATATACAGATGCATACTGATTATCCTTCAGAATGAACACTCTAAGTTGTGTCCTTTTACTGGGTAACAAGGTATAGTAAAATAAGTATATCACCTCCGTTCCCAGCTGATGCCTTGTATGGGGAAACGCGTCAGGTGGAGCACTAGCCCTTGACGTCATAACGCTAACAGTCAGCTGGAAATTCCCAACGTCAAGAACGCGGTGACGTACAACACGTACAACAAGCCGAGAAAAATGAAGTTCAATAGCCAGTGAGGCTCTTCTGTTTGATTCCGAGCATGCGTGGAATTTTGTGCGTTGTAATTGTGTACACACGCTCGGAATTTCCGACAACGGATTTTGTTGTTGGAAAATTTGAGAACCAGCTCTCAAATTTTTGTTGTCGGAAATTCCGACAACAAATGTCTGATGGAGCCTACACACAGACGAAATTTCCGGCAACAAGCTCACATCGAACATTTGTTGTCAGAAATTCCGACTGTGTGTACGCGGCAGTATTTTCCCCTGAAAAGAACCACAGGAGGACCATATTCCTGCCGGCAGTCTTGTGCACAGGCATCTTTGATCTCTATAATCTGAGATCCTACGAATCTCGTAAGTGGCATTGATATTATTTCCTGACTTTCCTGAGAATATTGGAAGATATACACTGTCTCATATTGCAGTCATTACACCTATATGGACTAATTCTTTTGAGCATATGCAATATTTTCTTTGATCGCTTCTTATATCGATCAGTTCACTAATTGTTTTATAAGGAAAAAAAAATTGCTTTGGCATTTTATATGAATGTTTTTGTTTTGAGATATTATACTTGCAACACTTTTTTGAGATCACTTTTCCAATTTTTTACTTATTCTTCTTTCTTAATTGAATATTAGTGGATGCGCGCATGTTTTTTATTTTATCCATACGTTTTTAGCTTCAGCATTTAGGATATTTACAAGCTGCAGCACCCTGTTTTTGTATAGGTTAGCGCAGATATTTACCCATTATAAGTATATCACCAACCTGGAATATGTTTTTTTGTTAAGTTAGAGCTTAGCCCCATCCCTACTCCTCTTCCTTTTTATCCTGTAACATGAAATATGTTCACCGATAGTAAGTCTTAGAAGGAATAGGGCCAAACTTAGCATTGAGATGTGAATATAACTTTGCCTGCCCTGTTTTAGTTATTTTGGAGGGTAACCTCTACTTAACCACTACATTTTTAGTTAAACTGTTTTTTTTTCATATTTTTGGTATGTAAGATAGTTACAGTATAAAATTCCAAAAACAATTTGTTGCATAGGTACAAACCATTTCTTGTGCTTAAAGTGGACCTTAAGTCATTTTTTCAACTTTCCATCTATTAAATCTTCTGCCCTTGTTGTTTTAACTTTGGATAGTAAATCTTTTTTTTTCTGCCAGTAAATACCTTATACAGCCCACTTCCTGTTTCTTGTCTGGTAAAAAGCCTAGGCTTATGACATCATGCACAGCTTTCTCTCACTCTTGTAAGAGTTTGCCAGGAGGGGAGGGGGGATGAGTCATAAGAGAGCCAATGAGAGCTGCAGAGCTGGAGGTGTGCCTCTGTGTGTCTGTGTAAATCCAAGAAGTGAACAGGCTGCAGCTTCAGCTGCCCACAGTTAAAATGGCTGCAGCCAGACTTGGTGGAGTGAGATTTCTGCAGCATATTTGGCAAGTACAGAATCACAGTATATATAAAAAAATATGCAAAGTGGTGTGAGGGAAGCTTCAGAATGGCAAAGATGTGTTTATTACAAATTATGTGAGCAGACTACAGTTCCTCTTTAATGACATAATGTGCTTTTAGACTTACCTGTACGTGACATATACAGCCTTTCAAATTGTAAGGTAACAAACAATGTCAAAATGTATCTTCATTAAAAAAGTAGCACAAACTCTTCTATTAATATTGAGCATATGGAGGAGAATATGTTGCATTAAAAAATAAAAATAAAAAATAAGGTTCCCCGGAGGGAAGAAAGGGAGGGTATTTTTGCTTTCTCTCACCAGGTGCCATGCCTAATAGCAATTGGTATGAGTGGGTAGGAAGACACTGAGATTAAAAGGTGGGGGTTAGATTTTGTTAAGAAGGTCGGTGTAATAGGGCGTGACCGGAAGCGGATGGAGCGGACGGAGGTGATGGAGGGCGAGGAGTGAGAGTGTGTGGATACCCTGCTCCACATGTAGCATATAGACGATTCGATTGTGGATCCGCCGCAGCCCTTGGTGCCACTCGTATTCTTCCCGCTGTGGAACCTGCACAGCTGATCCTGTTTGGGGATATACAAGCCGAGACAAGCTGAGACAGCGCGGCGCTCTGGTATGACAGAGCAAGCTTGTGAGATCATAGGAGATAACGGAAGGAGAGGAGGAGAGGAGGGACGGCCGTTGTAGGAACGAACGCCGGGAGACAGTAGAAGTAGTTCACTGTAAGGTTTCCTGGGCATATCCTGTGCCGGACTGTGCTGTGAGTAGTGAAGAGCAGTGGAGGAGGAAGAAATTATCTTATCTTGTCTTCGTTGTGGAGCCTAAAGATATGAACGGGACATCAGAGTGTGTGTTTGATTCCCTGAATCAGTAGACCAGCAGAACGGAGGTATTATCTTATCTTTTCCTGTGTCATAGTCTCTTTGCTGTAGTAAGCTGAGGCTGGTGGAAGTTTAACAGGGGAAAGTGAACTGTTAACCTATGTGTATGCCGGTGGAGAGATCAATACACTGCTCTTAGAAATACTGCTCTATGCATGCTGGACTGTGAGAACTGTGATAACCCCCTGTTTTGAGTGAGCAGGGGCAATATATAGGCACACGTAAGGGGATTATGGCATGGGTATTCCCCCTGTACTGGTATTGAGGTGTGATATGGCATCTCTTGTTACCTCAGTGCTGCAGAAACTTAACCTGCAGTAATCTAACATCGGATTCTGATCTTGTGGGGATTGTGTGGTGGCACTTTTGCTTGTCAGTTAAGGACTTCCCTGCTGTAGTATAGAAAATAAGCCTCAAGAGCAGACAGGCATCATGACGACTCGATCAACTAAAGAAAAAGAGAAGGATAAAGGGGCTCAGTCTACTGTGGCAGGCGCAACGGCGGCGGCCGTGGCGGCAACCGCCAAGCTAGAGAGAATGGTCCACTCGGCGGAACATACTCCGAATAAAGGGGGACAGCAAGGGCAAACAAAAACAGTAACGGACAGAAAGAGTCAGGGGCTGCCAAGTATGTCAGTAAGTGCTTCGGGCATAAAGAACCATACTAGTAAAGGGCCAGGAGGAGCCGGGAAAGAAACAGATGCCCCTGTTACTATAACACCCCCTGCAGAAAGAGAGCCATCGCTAAAAGACATTCTTGTAGCAATTAATGCATGCAAACTCTCCCTGGGTGAACTAGGAGATCAAATGAAGGAGATCAAGGAGGAACTAGTGCTGGTGCGACAGGAGCTTAGGAAAACAGTAGCAAGAGTAACAGAAGCTGAGCAAAGAATAAGTCTGTTAGAAGATGATGTGTACCCTATGAAACAAGAAATCAAAGTCTGGAAAGAGAGAATAGATAACCTGACGGGAAAATTTGATGAAATGGAAAACAGACTTCGTAGGGACAATGTGAGGGTGGTGGGATTGCCTGAAAGGAGCGAAGGCCCGGATCCGATAGTATTTCTAGAGGGCTGGCTGATTGAAACCTTTGGAAGAGAGACGTTTTCTCAGCAGTTCTCAATTGAAAGAGCGCATAGAGTTCCATTTAGACCCTCTCCCCAAGGAAGACCCCCAAGACCGTTGATAGTGAAATTCTTAAATTTTAAGGATAAAGTAACGCTACTTCGAAGGGCTAGAGAAATGGGGAAACTCTTATATTGTGGTACTAGGATTTCAATATACCCAGATTTCTCACCAGACCTACAGAAGCGCAGAGCTGAATTCCTAGGAGTTAAACGTAGCCTGCAAAAGTTTGATGTTACATATGCCCTTCTGTATCCCGCCAGGCTTCGGATAAACGCACTGGGGGGAAGTCAGATTTTTGATTCCCCTGCCAGTGCGCTGGCATGGTTGGAAGACAAGAGGGATAATTTGTCAATGAAATAACTGTAAAAAATGGTTTAAATTTATCACTTATAGGTGGGGGAAACACATGAGAAAATTAATATAGTTTATGTGGAGCAGGGATAGGCCCAGACATGGGTATAATGGAAGTTGGATTTGGATGGGGGTGGTTTAAAATAAGTGCTTTTGTAGTTGTAGTGATAGGGGGGGGGGGGGGGGGGAGGGGGGGAGGAGGATTGGGAGATATGAGTTTTGTGTGGGTGGGGTGGTATGGGACGGTCATTAAACAAGCCTCAAGGGGTAACCTAGAATGGTATGGGTGGGGTAGGAGGGGGGAATATTTAAAAATTCTGAGTGGGGGGGGAGGGGAGGGAGGGAGGGGGGGTGGGGGGAAAGGGAACACAAGTGGAAGAACACATGGGAGGGTACGAGCGGGTACACTAAATAATAAGAAAACACACGGTACACTAGTTTATACAATAATACAGTTGGCACAACAAAAAATTAGGTATGATATGTGGTACACTGGATTATGTAATGACACGCAGGGCATAGCAGAATATGGGTATAGTAGGAAAGTGTGGAGTATGGAAACACGGGTATGCGCTAGAAATAAAAAGTTCACTAATTTAATTTTGACAAATAGGGTAATTATTTCATTGATAATGGGGAGTATTGTAGAACAAGGGGTAGATTGGATACAGGCGATATTAGGGATGGTTGGAGTTCTGGGGTTAATATGGCAAGACACCCGACGGTGTACTTCTCTCCCGGTAGCTTTTTCTATAGTTGTTGCTAATAATTATGTTTAAGTATAATCAATGGCATTGAATATCGGATCGTGGAATGTCCGAGGGTTAGGTACCTCTGTTAAAAGGGCTGCTGTTTTTGATATGCTTGATATTTTTAAAGTGGGTATTGCCTGCTTGCAGGAGACACACTTGACCAATGACACAAAAGGTCAAATAAAGAATAAGCACTTTCAGTACCAATACCATGCGGTACACACCTCGTATTCTAGAGGTGTGGCAGTGTTAGTTGGTGGAGGGATAGTGTTTACCTGCAAGCAGTGCAAGATTGATGGGGAGGGCCGTTATATTTTCCTACATTGCATAATAGAAAATCAAGAATGTATACTTGCAAATATTTACATCCCCCCTCCTTTTAAGTTAGAGGTCTTGTACTGTTTACTGGAGTTTGTAGTTGATAGACCTAACATACCAGTTATTGTAGTTGGGGATTTCAACATCATAATTAACAAAAAAATGGATAGGTTTCCCCCAGGTAATCAGGGATGGGGGTCACAAGGAAAGCGTATGGGTGAATTTCTTGAAGAAGCTGGATTGTTGGACCTCTGGAGAATACGGAACCCGGTAGCACAGCAATTTTCATGCTATTCGGGTTCTTATTCCACACTTTCAAGAATCGATCTTATATTGGGCAACAATTTAGCTTCCCAAATAATTAAAGATATAGTCTACCAACCTAGGGGGGTGTCGGATCACTCACTGTTAACGGCTATGGTAAATATAAGGAATAATAAATTAGGTGGGCTGTGGAGGATGAACCCAATATGGTTCGAACTAATAGAAGGTCAGAATGAGATTGTAGGCAAGGTAAAAGAATTTATAGATTTTAATACGGATACAACAACAAGAGGGGTGATGTGGGATGCATTAAAGGCGTATTTGAGGGGTTTACTTATCCAGCAGGTTTCAAGGACAAAAAAGAAATCGTTGGAATGGGAAGTTAAGATCAGGGCAGAGTTAGCTGCGGCCGAAAGGGAGTATCTGAAGGAGCCATCCGCTGATACTAGGAGTAAGTGGGAGAATAAGCAACAAACATATAAAGAGGTAATGGTCAGGAAATCGGAAAACAAAAGAATGTTCCAAAAACAAATAGCTTATGGGGAAGGGGAAAAAGTGGGTAAGATGCTGGCCTATATTGTTAGGGCCAGTGCCTCACCTTCTGCAATCCCCGCCATTAGAACCATGGGTGGGGAGATATCATCTGTGACAGAGGAGATAAGTAATACATTTAAGGAATATTATGAAGAGCTGTATAAGTCCCGGGGGGGTGTGGGAGGGGAGGAAATGGACAGTTTCTTCAAGAATATTGAACTACCCTCCCTCACAGACACTGACAGAGAGGTTTTGGAGGCTCCGATAACATTAGAGGAAATAAGAATGGCAGTAGCAGAAATGGCAAATCAGAAGTCCCCGGGTCCCGATGGCCTACCTGCTGAAACATATAAAAAATATGGGGAAATTTTACTCCCGGAGCTCCTTAATGTATTTGACATGGCAAAGAAGGAAGGTAAATTACCCAAATCAATGACCGAAGCTACGATCATTATGCTGCCCAAGGAGGGGAAAGACCCCTTAGAGCCTGGGTCTTATAGGCCCATTTCCTTGCTGTGCGCAGATGCTAAGATTCTCGCAAAGACGCTTGCTATTAGACTTAAGAAAATAATTTTAAAATTAGTCCACACAGACCAAACGGGTTTTATTCCCCAGAGGTCACTTAGTAGGAATATCAGGAGGCTGTTTTTAAACTTGCAAATACCCATAGAGAACATGGGGTCAAGGGCGGTCATGATGTTGGATGTGGTAAAGGCATTCGACAGCCTGGAATGGGGGTTTATGAGGCGTGTCTTGAAGGAGTTTGGCTTCGGTCCATCCTTTAGGAAGTGGGTTGAAATTTTATACAACGACCCTAGCGCTAAAGTTAAGGTCAATAATACCCTTTCAGCTGGATTCCGATTGGAAAGAGGCACAAGGCAGGGGTGTCCTCTGTCACCCTTGATTTTTGCCCTGGCCATGGAACCAGTGGCCGCAGCAGTGAGGCAAAGTCAGCTTATGGAGGGGTTCCGGAGAAGAGGTAGAGAGGAGAAAATCGCACTATATGCGGACGATGTCCTCATATTTCTAGGAGATACGGAGCGCTCACTTGGGCAGGTGATAGACATATTCACGAGTTTTGGAAAGCTATCTGGTCTCACCATAAATTGGGAAAAATCAATGCTATTACCGGTAGACCCTATTAGGAAAAATGCCTATTTGGAGAGTATACAAATAGAAATAGTGGAGATAGTAAAATACTTAGGTATTTATATAACAAAGGACCCAGGTAATTATATTAATCATAACTTGATCCCCCTGTTGACAAAGTTTAAAAATAAAGTCAATATATGGAGGAGGCTTCCCTTATCAGTTGCTGGACGATGCAATTTGGTCAAAATGCTGTGGTTGCCCCAGTTATTGTTCATATTGCAGAATTCATCAATATGGATTTATAAGAAATGGTTTAAAAAAATAGACACAATATTAAGAGATCTTATATGGAAAGGGGGACAATCAAGGATTAGCTTACAAACCTTGCAATTATCAACTCAAGAGGGGGGTATGGCAGTCCCACATCCCCAACTCTATTTTTTAGCAGCTCAGTTACAGCATATAGGGTCAGGGGATGAAAATAATGAGGGTATAATGACCATGGGAGCGCCACATGAAACATTTATGGAGGTGCTGGAGGCAAATTCTTTTGTCTCTAGACCCCCCACAGTTAAATTAATAATAAAAGTTTGGAAATCCATTAAAGTGCTGGAAGGCGTGGAAGGAAAGGCTAGGTACACTCCCCTTTGGGATAATAAGTATTTACAAGAATTAAAACCAATGGGAAAAATAAAGTCTTGGGAAACAAAAGGAATAGTAAAGTTGGCCCAACTGTATAATGGTAGCACACTCAAAACATTCATTTCACTAAAGGAGGAATTTGATATTCCGAATCATACGTATTATAACTATCTACAAATAAGGCATGCCCTAAAGGCTCAATTTGGGGAACAAGGTCCGAGGTGGAGCCTCTCCCCTATCCTTTGCAGAATGGGTAGTGCGGATGAACACAAAGGTTCCATAGCAGAAATGTATCCATTGTTATGCAGAGGTGGGATGGAGAGTCCAGAAAAGCTCAAGTGTAGAAGCAAATGGGAAAGAGACATGGGCAACATATCGGATGAACAGTGGAGAAAGATGTTGGAGGGAGGACATCAGGTCTCGGTATCACCCGCGCAGAAGTTCTCACACCTAATGCTCCTTCACAGGGCATACTACACACCAAAGAGACTGTTTGAATTTGGGCGACGGGCGGATGCAAATTGTCCAAGATGCCAGAATACGGGGGACCTGATCCATATGATATGGAAATGCCCAAAATTACATCGGTACTGGACAGAAATATTAGAACTTATAAATAAGATCTTTAAAGTAGGACTGAAAATGGATCCAAAGTTATGTGTATTGGGAGTTGGGGAATGCCAAGGGAGAGGAAATAATATAAACAAAGCAGTGGTGAGATGCCTATTTCAGGCAAGGAAATTGATAGCCCTGAGGTGGCAGGCGGAGAGACCCCCTTCAAAGGATGACTGGATTAGAACAGTGACAGAAACGGTATGGAAAGAAAAGGTAGTATACGTAAGGAGGAAAAATTTGAAGGAGTTCAAAAAAATTTGGGTCCCATGGTTAGAAGAAATAGGGTATCCCTTGTAAAGTGTGTGTAGGAAGAGGTGTTGTAGATGTATACAGAGGATTAAAGAACTACCGAAGGAAAAATAGTTAGACCCCTGGGTTGGAGGGTGGGGGGATAGGCACGGGGGGGGAAAAAAAAAAAAAAAAAAAAAAACAGGTGAATAATGTTTTAGGATATTTTATATTTGGAGTGTTGTGCACATGAGTTTGGAATGTTTTATAGTTGATGGAAATTACTGTATAACACTGTGTAATGAATAAAGATTATTAAAAAAAAAAAAAAAAAAAGGTCGGTGTAATAAGTGATAGTCCTGGTTTTCCATGGGGTCCAAATTTTGGTGTAAATTTATATGCGCTACATTTTTTCATCATAAACTTTTTTGGGATTTTCCCAGGTCTGTGAGAGGTTTACTTTAAATAGAACATCTCCCTTGACAAGAAGTAAAACACATACAGTATATCCTTAAATCATTTATTGATCCACACATGTCTGGGCACTGTCTTCAGGTTGTTTTGTATCCAAGAAAATGCTGAATTTTCTATACCAGCAACTTTACTTACACTTGATAGTACTGAGATGAATAACGCTAATCCACCATCATCCTTCTGTCCATGTTCTAGCTGTTTTTTTTCCATAAAAATGCAAATACATCTGTTTGAAAGGACTGGCCTTTCATTTTTAAATCCATGCTGGCTGCTGCTGATAGTGTTATTTTCTGAAACATATTTCCTAGAGCTTATGTACTGTGCAAATAATACAGATACATGTACAGAAAAGCAGACTCTACATTACCTGAAGATGAATGTACTTTATAAACTGTATGGCGTTCTAAATGATTTACCCTGCTCATAGTGTGCTTTTCTTGCTGACGGGAAGCATATTAAACAGAAATTATAATGTATTTTCACTAAGTACCTATTTAAAGTTATTATTAGAAACTTTTAACTGAAAGTCATTTTACTTGCTTGCTGTAACATTTTTTTTTTTTTTATGGTATTGCAATTAATTTACAAGATTGTAAGCACTTCCCCAATTGATCATTTGTATATCAAGGTATAAAACTTGCAACCCTGATTAAGGACTGCTGAGTTAAGCTCATTTAACCATATGGGGGGGGGGCTGCTGTTTTCAAACAAATTGGGAGCAATGAAGCGCAGTCACTATGCTGTGCTACTAAGCAGGAAGCAGAACTTGCATGCATAAGGTGCTTATGAGGCTGCATATGCTTACACATATATTTACAAAAACATTTTGGGAGTCCAAAAATTCTCCTACATTACCATCTATAAATCATGCTCCTCTTTTTTTATCAGCATATTAAAGTCACAGTACTGAATTACATGAGAACACTGTACTATGAGCAGTTATGAGCCCAAAAAGTTTAACCAATTGGTAACTAACAGCTTTATTTAATAAAGTGTTAATTCCTAAAGGGAAAACATGTTCATTTCTGGTCAATCACTTGAAGAGGAAGTAAACTCCCCTTGCGTGTTTGTATCTATAGGTAAGCTTATAATGAGGCTTACCTATTGGTACTGTAAATATCTCCTAAACTTGCACTGTTTCTCCTTCAAATAGTGTTGGACACTCCTGCACCCCTTGCTCTAGAGTATACTGTTTCATATTCTCTGCTACATCCATTTCTGTAGATTCACATATATACATTTATACTCATATATCTTATTATAGTGAGTACGCTCTGCAAGGATCCTGGGTGACATTTGGGTCCAACCTTTTCCTCCTTCTTTCCATTTTCCTGCCATGCCTGCCCTACGCCTGACCTCGGTTTTCCATGCTTTGGCCTTCGTCCCTTCAGCTCCCGTGGGAGAGGCTTTTCGTTCGCCCCTGCCGGTAGTCGGCCATTGGAGCTAATCACCTGACAAGTGAGTATGGGACCACTAGTTCTGGCTTCATACTTTTGTCCAATCATAACCTATACTCCAATCTACTTTTTTACTTGTTGTTACAGACATCTGACATATACATCAGCCCCTGATGATGCGAGGAGAGCTCACAAAACGCGTTGGGTTAGAGATGTACTATATATATCTGTATTCACGATACTTTGATGTATGTCATTTTGGTTATGTTTTTAGGACTATTATGTTATGCTGCTGCTTTTATGAATTGCCATCTATATGTATGACCTCTATTGGATGATAATGATCTTAATAAACCTTGATATTTTTCATACTATTATATTTATTTACTTGTGATCATCACGGACACCTCATTCAAAGTCCCATGGGCGAGTTTTTATTTTTTATGTGTAATATAGGGATGGAGGTGTCTCATGTCAAGGAGCAGTTTTCAGTCTTTTTCTTTTTTCTAAACTTGCACTGTTTAGGAGATATTTACTGTATACTGTGACAATTGCGACATTGTCGCATGCGCTCTGAAGGAACGGCCGCCCGTGCTATTTCTTCAGGGCCTGTGCCGTGACCGGCAGCTCCCGCACACATGCAAGGGAGTGACATAATCGCGGCTCCGGCCAATCACAGTGCCGGAGGCCGCAAACCCGGCAGAAACACTGGGGAAGATGTTGGCCGTGTCAGCGCTGTGCGGGTGCCATTGCAGGGCTTCGTTCTAAGGTAAGTATTTCATAATGAGCTAGTATGCATTATGCCTTTGTCTTTTGCCTTTTGTTTTTTGGGGGGTCTTTTTCTAGGTTTACAACCTCTTTAAGGTGCATGTTTAGTCAAGAACCTTTTTTTTTCATTTAGACGTACTGGGAATGGATTGGAACCCCATTCAGAACAATAAAATAAAGTGAGGGAAAATCTGCAACAAGGTCACAGACAAAAATAAAACTCTGACAGGGATTCCAGCCTTTTCCTACTCTAATAAAGAAAAACTTACTCTGTTGCTGTTGGAGACTTACCCTGACTACCTGTCTTATAAAATATTGTCGGCCAGAATGCAAGTGAGAGGAAACCTCTTTGAGCTCTAGATAGCATAAATCTTTACAAGGGTTCTAGCCCTTTCGCACTCTGTCCACAATGGGAAAAAAAATTGGCTTGACAAACTCTTTAATATGTTTTGTTAACTTGTGCTTTATATTTTAATATATAACATTTTTGTTTTACAAATAAACATTTAATACAGGACATGGCATGTAGTGGTCATAATTTCTACTAAGAACCTAAATGAAAACTATGGACTGTGGTGTTGCAGCTGTCCCACATAGGTTTTAGGGCCTAGAACTGAACAATTATATGACCGCTGATCGCTCAGTTCTCAGTCTTCTCGGAGCGGAAAGCAGTGACTGTCAGTCACCGCTCTTTGCTCTGCTGCTTGCACTGGGCAAGAGAGAAGGTGGGTACAGTTTGCTTCAGCTCTCAGCCGCACCACTCTTCTAAGGTCTTCTAAGAAATTTGAAAAGATCCTGCTCCTAATTAATTATTAAGCCCATTTGCTAACTAGGACTGAGTTGCTCCCTGTTCTGTGCTGTGTCTATACAAACATGGCACAGAATAGTACAGCTGGAGTTGCATGCTCCGATCCCTCTGCCCGTCCCCATACCCCCAAGAGCAGAGAGAGGGGTGTTGAGTTGACAGCTCACATCCTGGACACCATGTTTGACCTGGTGGGGATCTGCAACAGTTTTCTATACTGACAACGCCGGTGATCTCTTAGTTAATTAGGTGCACCAGTTTCTATTTCACTTTCAAATAGAAACTGGCATGGGTGGCACAGAGAGACCTGAAACAGGTCTGCTTATCTGCTCTGTTAATGTGGCGCACACCACTTTTGCTAGTTTCCTGCTCCAGTATAATGATGCAGGAAACTTAGTTAATTACCTGGAATGTGTCTGAAATTCAAATGTGTATTTACACAGCTTGAAACCCAAATAACCATAAAATTGTAATTATTTTAAAACATGTTTCATTCACATTAGTCATGATGCATGTATGAAAAGTCACATTTATTGTCCTCTAAATGAATTACAAAAAAAAACAAACATTTATTGTCCTCTGTGCAAAACAGCTTTTTCCAGTGCATATTTAGAAAATGCAAATCATAATTAACAGGCTGTTGGCAGTGACTTCATTAATACAGACCTAAACAGAGGGGAATGAATCTAAGCATGCTGTTTGCTTGTTTGGACACTCATTAAAGGGAGGGCAGATGTGCTCTAGCTCCTCTCCCGTCGGGATTTCATCTTTTATCATATCTATAATACACACTACAAACAGCCTTATAACAGCCTTGACTTGTTCTCAGTTTAAGCAGTTTTGAAGTTTAATTAATTCCAAAGTGAATAGACTTAAAAACAATACACATACAGAAAAACATTTGAAGGTTCATTGCACAATGACAAGCTAGCAGAGCACATTTGGAGGACTAGAAAGCTTCTTCATTAGCCAGTGATTTTTTAAAATTCTCTCTGCAGTTTATCATCCAATTTGATTCATTTGCAGTGTCATTTATGTACATGTGCAATGCAGTAAGGTAATTAGAACTCACAAAACACCATGGGACTAATTTAAAAAATGTAAAAAAAGTTTACTGACAGTAAGAACTTGGGATCAATAGCTTGCTTTTTCAGTGCAGGTCACATGAAGAAGCTAATTTGTTTATTTGTTAGCCAGTAAATGACAATATTTAAAGGGGTCTATATATAAAAGAAATGAACAGCTGTTGTGAGCCTGAATGTTCTTAGGGTATTTCCCTGTCTGGTTAAATGTTCTAAAGCAAGCCATACACTGTTTGAAATCTCGGCTGATTCAGCAGGAATCAGCCAAGATTCGAACCATGTATGGGCAGGCTGAATGTACCAAGTTTTGCCTGTGATTATCACTAGCGGCTGCTATAGCCACTAGCAATTATCACTGTCTTCTCCTGGGGGGGGGGAGGCTTCTGCCGCAACCCCCCCCCCCCCCCCCCAGGAGAAGATAATGGCCTGGCAGTAGGGATTCCTGCATCAGCACTGTCTGTGTTCATGGGGTAATCAAGCTAATTTCTTTCCTGCAACATGTAGTTGCAGGAAAGAAATTTGATTTGTGTATGGCTGGCTTTAGGCTAGTGTTTTTAAGCTATTTTCTCTTCTGTAGTAAAATAATAATATAAAGGAGACATCTGCCCTTGCTTGTGTGTAATTAAACATGCACTACAACCGTATTTCCTCAAATTAAAAATGTTGAGCCTCAGGGGCGTTGCTAGGTGTACAAAAGAGCCCATAGCAGCGTAGTAAAGAAAGTTATACGCTTGGGCGGGCATACACATGTATATACAGTAATATACATGAGTGTGTGAGTGTATATATATCCCCAGAGAGACCCCCCTACAACAGAGTCCCCAGAGAGCCTCCCCCTTGCATCAGGATCCCCAGAGAGCCCCCCACTTACATCAGGGTTCCCAGAGAGCCTCCCCTCCCCTTGGGGACCCCTGCAGAGACTCGGGGCTATGGGCTATGGGGCTATAGCCGCAAAAGCCACTCCCTAGCGACGCCACTGCTGAGCCTAAAGGCTAAGTTTACCATTTTTTCTAGATTCCAGCTCCCCTATGTACCAATGTTCCATTAATGTACATCTATTGCAGAAAATATAAAGCTTTCTTAGTATATTGGGACAGCCTTACCTGTCCATCTCCAGCTTGCTCCATAGAAATGTTCATGGTATTGTAGATTTGGGACATGAAAACTGTACAAGAAGTAAAAAGAAGACAAAAATACACAAGAAGTAATTCACCAGCTCACCTCATTAGCACACACACTGGCCTCCTCCTCAAGGAAATTGTCCCCACCCATTCCTGTACAATCTTCTTCAGATTTACCAAAACTATATAATAGGAGGACACACCTATCTATCCAATCACTCTGTATCAAATCAGGCAGGCCCTTGCACTCCATAGTTGATAGTAGAGATTGTAAAATTAGATTGTATAGTGTATGGTGAGCTTTACAGACTTCTCCTGTTTTCAATACTACAACTTTCATGTGAGTGGGAGGGCAGGTGCAGGGTTTGTGATAATGAGGTCAGCTGGTGAATTACTTCCTGTCTCCTAACAGTATTCACGTCCCAAATCTACATACCAGAAAGACATGAACTTTTCTATGGAGCAAGCTGGAGCAGGACAGGTAGTATGACCTAAAATACTAAGAAAGCGTTATCTTTTCTGGAACAGAAGTACTGTACATTAATGGTATATTGGTACATAGGGGAGCTGGAACTTGGCCTTTAAAAATGCAGAACTTTAAAAGTATTGTGGGTATGTGATTGTAGCACTTATTTTCAAATGCACAGCTGTACAAGCATCAGCACAACATGCTTACCAGCTTACGAAAGTTTAGTGATTGGTTTTACATATACTATAAAACTGACGTCACATAGCAATGATGCATGACTCGTTTCTACTAGAAACAGCTCACCATTAATTTTTCATGATAATTGCTCTCCCTCTATTACATAAGACACTGCAGGGGATTCTTGAATTTGTAAAATTCAGGGAGCAATTCATCATTCATTAGTGTGTTGGACATTTTTAGAACTACATATAGGATATAATCTAGCAGTAAAACTATGATACCCATTGAGCTAAAATGACCGTTTCCTTATCCAGTTGTATAGGTTGGGCAATAATTTGAGTGGATGAATATTTTTGGTAAAATTACCAATTGGATAATTGTGCTTTTCTCTAAATGAATCAGCAGTGTGCCACCAGAGGTTAAGCATGAACAATCCACCTCCACACCTAACTGTTCTTTATTGTCTATGGGCAGGTTTAAAGCATTAACTCTAAACTAAATAGAGTTTCTGTGATTCCCTAAGAAGACCTTGGGGATACATTCTAGGAGGAATACAATTGAGGAAGTCAATGATAGAGAAGGATCTGGGTGTTCGGGTAGATCACCTGAAAATCCCTTCTTGCATTAAAAGAGGTATAGACTCCAGAGAGAGTGTCAGGTCACCTGAGACCAGGTGACAGATGCACTCCGAAGGAGTCGGAAGAGCACCTCTAAGATAGTGGACCCTAGGAATGACTGCTGCGGATAGTACCCAAGGAGGTTCAGGAAGCAGGTCTACTGGATCACTAACACAGATACCAGTGGGAGCTAGAGCATAGATTCCCCAGGGCGCGGAGTTTAAGAGCCAGCAGGTGTTCACCAGAGCCTCTAGTGGTGAGGATGGACTGTGCTGCAGTCTGGCTCAAGGTCGCGGCCCCCAGGGTCTCACAGCTCACGCTCACGGTAGATTACAGGAGAAGGAAGCAGCAGGCTGGAACAACAAGGATAGTAAAGGGATAAGGCAGAGGTCAAGACGACTAGCAGACAGGAACAACAGAGTACACGCCAAAGGTTCAGGGTCACAGGCAAACAGGGATAGTCGGGGACACGCCGAAAGGTCAGGGTCACAAGCAGACAGGAATAGTCGAGAACACGCCAAGGTCGGTAACAGAGAAAAACGAAGAGCACATGGCAAGCAGGAAACAGGAAGCCAAACACACAATGAATACACAATGGTTGATCAGCACTGCTGGCTTGCAGTGCACAGGTTAATATAGGGTTCCCTGATAGGGCCTAGAGTGGAGCGATGCTTAGAGGAGAGGTTATAAAAACAGCCAGGTGGGAGTGGCTGGCCTCTTAGTCTGAACACATGAGGAGAAGTAAGCAGACAGAGAAAGATTACTGCATAACCATGACAGAGAGAGAGAGAGAAAGAGAGAGAATTTTGCCCCTTTACAAATCACTTGTAAGACCTCTTTAGGAACACTAAGTTAAATTTTTGGTTCCAATTCACAAAAAATATGTCAGAGAACTGGAGAAAGTATACAGGAAGGAAACCAAACGGATAAAGGCATAACAGACCTCAGCTATGAGGGGAGATTAGCTAAACTGAATTCATTCTCTCTTGAGAAGATATTATACATAAGTGGGCCATATAGTGAACTTGGTGTTGAATTTTTTACTAAAAGGTCATTACAGTGGACAAGGGGGAAAAGAGATTTAACCTCCATATATGGAAAGGCTTCTTCACCGTAAGAGCTGTAAAAATGTGGAATAGACTCCCTCAAGAACCAGTTATAGCAAGCTCAGCAGATTGTTTTAAAAAAAGAGCTGGGTATATTCCTAAGTGAACAAAATAGAACCGGATATTACCATTTATAGGTAATAACACCAAAAATTGTTTGGTCCAGGGAATATCCAAATGTTTCTAAACAAATTGGGCCATGCTTTATAGGGGTGCCTTCCTCTGGATCAACTGTGGATATCGAATTCTGTATATGGAGATTTTCTATTTATTTATTCTATTGGTTGAACTGAATGACTAACTGTGCACCTGCGCCTCTGGACCTGGCAGAAGACAAATAGTTGTGGCATGGCTCACTTCCTCAAGCCAGCCATGGTCCACAGGTATATGGACAGGCTAGGGTAGTATATAGACAGGCTAGGGTAGTATATGGACAGGCTAGGGTAGTATATGGACAGGCTAGGGTAATATATGGACAGGCTAAGGTAGTATATAGACAGGCTAGGGTAGTATATGAACAGGCTAGGGTAGTATATGGACAGGCTAGGCTACCTGCGGACCACGGCTCGCTTCCTCACGCCAGCCATTTTCCACAGGTATATGGACAGGCTAGGGTGGTATATATACAGGCTAAGGTAGTATATGGACAGGCTAGGGTAGTATATGGACAGGCTATAGTAGTATATGGACAGCCCAAAGTAGTATATGGACAGCCTAGGGTAGTATATACAGGCTAGGGTAGTATATGGACAGGCTAGAGTAGTACTCACACAATCCAGCCCCCGCAATATCATACAATACAGCGCCCTCATATCACACAACCTAGCTCCCCCATATCATACAGTACAGCCCCCCCCCATGTATTAAAAGAAGACAGTGAGGAGGCCAGTGTCCAGATGAGGGATGTACTGTTTGATGGGGAGGAGAGAGGGAGGGGACACACACAGTCATCATCTCATCTGGCTTCCTTTGCAGAATTGTTTCCTCAGCCTGGCCACTGACATTCTGTGCTCTGTGTGTGAAAGGGGAGGGGAGCCCAGTGTCTGGCAATCCTCTTCTGCCAGAACATGGAGGAGCGGGAGATGTCTGGAGAGGTTCAAGACCTGCCCCCTTGGTGTGATTGGAGAAATCATATATCCCCCCTCTTCAGTCTAATTACAGCAAGCTTGGCTCAAAGTCTACAAGCAGTGATCGGCTGGAGGGGCAGGGCGCCGAGCTGGATCTCAAGGAGTAGCTTAAACCGGTTAACCCCATAAGTGCCAGGTGGCATTAGAGACACAGAGGATGTGACTTCCATGGAATGCACCTCCGGCGTTGCCTATAGGTAGCGCCGGCCCTATTTGTGGCTACCAAAGGTAATAGCTGGTGTTCTGTAGTTTCTGCTGCTAGATAAGGCTTTTACTTTAAATGTTTACCTGACTGATTTGAAAATAATGTAGTGGTAAAATAACCACAACCAGCAGAATAGAGCATTTTTCTTGCTAACAAATATTACCTTGAAGATTCTAGACCTTTAACAGAATATGAGAAATGAATTTAGCTGCAGTAACAGTGCACACTGGTAATGTTACCTACAAGCAGCCCACAGAAAAGAGAATTAAGGCTTTGCTCTTGCTAGGAAGGCACACTGACTCAGGGGATGTGTGGCAGCCTGACTCAGATTTCTTTATGTGCTGTGTTCTGAATGGCGTAAATTACCTTTTGAAGCCAGGGTGCACAGTTTTTAAGCGAGAATAAGTAAGCAGGCAGTTAAAGTTCTGTCCTTACTTGAAGAATGACTTGTGTGGGAGTCTAAAATACCATTTTACAAGGCTTTTGATAGTGTCAGTTTGTTGTACCTGGAACTACTGCTCCCCAAATATGGTCTTTGCAATGAATTCATGCATGGTTTTAGAGCTTTATAGCAAAACCCTCAAACTAGAATTAGACTTCCAGGTGAAAACTCAGAGTTCTTTGCACTGGGTAGAGTAACTAGACAGGGGTGACCCCTTTCCCCTCTCCTTTTTGCCCTGGCCATAGAACCCCTCGCATATGCCATTCAAAATATTGTTAATATTAAAGGCTATTCTAAAGGCCTTAAAGACTTCAAACTGAGCCTATACGCCAATGACGTTTTGCTGTTTCTTTCAGACCCCTTAATATCCCTTCCAAACCTTATCAAAGAGTTAGAAACATTCCAAGATCTCACCGGCCTGGGAGTCAATTTATCCAAATGTACTGCAATGCCTATAAATATTCCACCACTGTTAGCAGCATCTTTGCAAGAGAGATTTTCTTTCTCCTGGACCTCACAATCTTTTAAATATTTGCGCATCCTCCTTACCCCATCTTATAAAACTCTTTTTCAAACCAATTACCCACCACAATTCAAAAATATCAAAACATTACTAAGATTATGGTCTTATTATCACATCTCCTTTTTGGGGAAAATAACAGCTCCCAAAATGGTGATTTTACCTAAACTACTATTTTATTTTAGAGCTTTACCCATACTGATCCCCAAAAGCACTTTAGACTCTCTTCAAAGAGAAATTAACAAATTTATATGGCTCAACAAAAAAACGAGGTTTGGTTACTCTCTTATGCACAGATCTCATTCAAATGATGGTTTAAGCCTTCCTAACTTATGGTGTTATTATCTAGCTACAAGATTTACACAGTTAGCTCAATGGTTTGCTCCTTCAAATCAAGTGTCCTGGTTACATTTTGAAGAACAGTCAATTATACCATTCCATCTTCAAGGTATCTTATGGTCCAAGTCGATTCAACCCAGAGATCTTTACCTTAAATATGGAGGTGGCTCAATCATACCAATTGTGGCACCGATATAAAGATAAATTCAACTTAATTTCTTCCACCCCCCCAGCATCCTTTATAGGAGACCCCTGCTTCTCCCCGGGCCTTTAGAAAGAGCAGCTCTTGCTATATATGGAAACTACATAACCTCACTACCTTGAAATCACTAAATAATACATTTTGCCCTTTTTCAGATAACTATACAATATCCCTTTTTTGGATAACTATACAATATCCCAATCTCAGAATTACCCCATTATACTCAAATTGAAAAATTCTACCAAAAATACTTCTCTCTAACATTACATCCCCCTTATTCCCAATTTGAACAAATCTGTATCTCCTCGCTGAGAGATGGGGGATTGATCTCTCGTATTTACCGCTGTTTAAATGAATTCTCTCTTTCAAAAAAGTCAAAACCAATGCAATTGGTAATTGGAAATTGACTTGGACCAATCTTTTACACTACCAGAATGGACCACTATGATCCAAAACCTACTGCAATGTACTCGCTCAATTTCAGCAAGAGAAACAGCCATCAAGTTACACACCAGATGATACCTAACCCCGTACAAAATAAACTCATTTTATCCATCGGTATCTCCCACATGTTTTAGAGGATGCCCAGATCAAGGTACCATCTTACACACATTCTGGAACTGCAAAATTTTGAAACCCAGGTGGCTACAAGCAGATTGAACATATTATAGGTAAAAAAATTCCTCTCAGCCCTAAGATGTGTTTATTGTTTGCACCTATACCAAATGTACCCATACAGCATATTAGACTAATACATACACTGTTTAACTCAATCCACTGGATGATAGCTTTTAATTGGCACTCATCAACAGTCCCTTGGTCCCAGGTATTGAGTAGAATGGATCAAATTAAACTCTCAGAGCATATCCACCATACACTCTTCGACACCATGCACATTTTCAAAAAAAATATGGGACACATATCTAGGTATATACATACCTAGATTGCACTTTTATTATTCTTATATTGTATTGCTATGTTCTTCTTATATGTACTATTCACCTCATATTAAGTACATACTTGAAATATCGGATGCACCTATGTTTTGGTTACAGGTTTGTACTAACCTATGACCTTTTACAATATTAAAAATCGTTTCTAAGCAAAAAAAAAGGCAGAGGAAGCTGGGCCAATGCAATAACAAATAACAATGCTACCACAAGGAACATGTGCCAATGCAATAACAAAAAGTAACAAAATGTACTACAGGCAGTCCCCGAGTTACAATCATCCAACTTACATATGACTTATACTTACAAACGGAGGGAGACAACAGAAAATAAGAAAAAATGTACCCCTAGGAAGGGAATTTCACTCCTGTAAGAGTTATCATGGGAAAAAGGTGTCTCCACTGAATCTTTATCACCATTCCTTGTTTCCACAACAACCCAAAAAGACCATTTGTCACAGGAACAGAAAGTAAGGTGAAATCTGAACAGGGACTTAGACAGCAAAACAAACATTATAGGGGTGTTAACCCTTCCCTATGCTATCCAAAAAACATAACAATTATTTTTTTGACAGGAGTTACACTTAAAAAAATTACCTTTTCCAACCTACTTACAAATTCAACTTAAGAACAAACCTAGAGATCCTAACTTGTTTGCAACCTGGGGACTGCCTGTACAAGGAGAGGGTCTTTTTAAACCCTGTAACAAGGTAACATATATATGTGGCTTCCAGGAAGTGAGCTTTAAACCTGGGTGCTGCATATACAGTTTATGTTCTTGTCTTTGAGCTGGGAACCTGCTTGATCACACGCTCCCAGCACAGACATCGGGCTGTCAGTGAGTGCCCCGGGTCTCCTACTAATGACCGAGACCCAGGGGAACTGGATACTCAGTCGGTCACCAGTTCTATAGAAGGGACGGACTGCACCTAAATGAGGAGGGTGCAGATCTGCTGGGAGTGAAGATGTCCAAAAAGTTAGAGGGGCTTTTAAACTAGGCGATGGGGGGAGGGTTCAGAGGTAGAGATAGTCAGCACGGAACATATTCAGAGGGTAATATTGGGGGCATTAGTGGTAGGTTTACTAAAGCACATAAACTTGAGGTAAGTATAGTAACAAGTCCTATTTGCAATCTCGGAACACCCAATAAGAGGATAGTATGCGACCAGTCTAAACTACGTGGCATGTTCACCAATCCCAGGAGCCTGGCGGACAAAATGGATACTGTTAGATACTGCTAGATAGTGTTAGATACTGCTAGAGATGCTGTTGTACGAGGAGGATTTAGATTTTGTGGGAATTTCAGAGACTTGGTTTAACAGCTCTTATGATTGGCTGGTAACCATTCAAGGGTATTCCCTTTATCGCAGGGATAGAGAGGGTAAAAAAGGGGGAGGGGTATGCCTGTATATCAAGAATAATGTACAAGTTAATGTGAGAGATGACATCACTAAGGGAGCTAGGGAGGAGGTGGAATCCTTATGGGTAGAGCGCCAAAGACATGAAACTAAGGGGAAAATAATACTGGGAGTATGCTATAGGCCCCCTAACTTGAGGGAGGAGAGGGAAACGGACCTCCTATCACAATTTGGATTAGCAGAAAGAATGGGAAGTGTCATCATAATGGGGGATTTTAATTATCCAGATATAGACTGGGCAGAAGGAACCACGCATTCGTCTAAGGCTCGCTGGTTCCTAAATCTCTTGCAGGACAATTTCATGGGTCAGATGGTAGATGCACCAACTAGAAACAAAGCGTTACTAGACCTACTGATTACTAACAATACAGACCTGATCACACATGTGGAAATAAGGGGCAATTTAGGAAACAGCAACCACAGGTCAATTAGCTTCAGTATAAATCAGACAAATAGGAAACATAAGGGGAACACAAAGACACTGAATTTCAAAAGAGCCAACTTCCCTAAACTACGAACCTTACTAGAAGATATAAATTGTAATAAAATCTTAGGAACAAAGAACACGGAGGAGAGATGGGCTCACTTTAAGAGCATATTAAAGGGCATTAGCCAGTGCATCCCATTGGGAAATACATTTAAAAGAGCGAACAAAAGTCCTGGATGGCTTAACGCCAATGTAAAAATGCATATAAAAGCAAAAGAGAAGGCCTTCAAGTAATACAAGGCTGAGGGATCATCATCAGCATTCAGACTTTACAACAAATGCAACAAGAAATGTAAGGGTGCAATTAGGGCGGCTAAGATAGAACACGAAAGACACATAATAAATGAGAGCAAAAAAAAAATACCAAGAAATTCTTAAAGTTTATAAACAGTAAAAAAGGGAGGACAGACCATATTAACCCCATAAAGAATGAGGAAGGAAATCTGGATACAAAGGAAGGGGAGATGGCAAAGTGTCAGGGCTGGGCTCAGCCCTTCCTTCTCTGAGCTGGCCACTCAGCTGTTGGCTAATTGCCAGCTCCCATCTCTCTCCACAGTTACCCAGCTGTTGTTGATTCTGCTCATCAGTCCTGCCTACTTAAAGCCGTCCAGCTCACTTGATCTCCGCCTTCGCCTTTGTCAACATCACAGAGACTTTCTCCTGCGTTCCTGTTGAAGACTTGCTTGGCTGACGTTCCTTCTAGCTCCCGATCCTGCTTGCTGTACTACTACGTTTATCTCTGGCTCTCTGATATTTGCTTGGCTGACTACCCGATCCGGTTACTGAACTCTGGCTTGTTTTGACTACGTTTACTCTGTTAACCTTATTATTATTATTATTATTATTATGTGTGATTTAACTATACTTCTGTCTCGGTCTGATTCATGGTTCCTGATAGCAGGCGAAGGCCATGAATTCAGAAGATACAGTCAATCCACTTGTTGGTAATATTTTTTCCAGATTGGATGAGCAAGATCACCGCATGGATCAGTTTGCCATAGCGTTACAAACGCTCTTGAGTCACACGGCTCACTTGGAAACTCCCATTGTGGCTGCTCCGGTACAACCTGAGTTGCAGGCCGTCCCTGCTGCTGCGCCAGTCTCTGCGCAGGCACCCGCCTCGAGTATTACCTCTATAAGAGGTATGTCTGGTTCCGCTCTGCTTCCCCAGCGATTTGGGGGCAATCCAGTTCAATGCAGAGGGTTTCTCAACCAGGTTGAGATTTACTTTGAGATGCTGCCCCAGGCGTTTCCCACGGACAAAAGCAAAGTAGGTTTTGTGATATCTTTGCTTTCTGAGAGAGCCTTGGCCTGAGTAAACCCTCTATGGGAGACACAAAAACCTGTTGTCTTGAGTTACCCTGACTTTGTGGCCTCCTTTGAAAGGGTATTTGACGTTCCCTCACGCTCCACTTCTGCTGCCTCATGTCCATCAAACAGAGTACGAGAACTGTTGCTGACTAAGCCATTGAATTCCGTACTCTGGCAGCAGAGGTTGCTTGAAACAATGAGGCCCTCGTGGCTGCTTTTTCTCATGGTCTCTCTGAGTCCATCAAGGATGAGATAGCAGCCGAGATATACCCACTGAGCTGGAGAGGTTGATCACGTTTGCCATACTCATTGACTCCAGACTCAGAGAAAGACTCTCTTTTAAGGAGTGCTTGTGAAAGCATCCTGTACATTTGCCTCCAAGCTTTGCAGTCCCACCCATGCCTCCCTCACCTCCCATGCCTCTTGGTACCGAGTCGGTCAGTGAAGATGAACCCATACACTTGGGCTTCACGCTTCTCTCTGTGGATGAGAGAGCCTTTAGGAGGAGGGAGAGATTGTGCCTTTATTGTGGCCAGGCAGGTCACTTTTTGAAGTCTTGTCCTACCCGTCCAGGGAATGCCCGAACCTTGAGGTCCTGTCATGGACAGACCTTTGGTGGCTTTGTTTCATCCCCAGTTATCCAGAAGGATAAGCTCCTGGTTTCGGTCACCTTTTCTTGGGCTGTGTCGTCCATCGAGATACAGGCTCTAATCAACTATGGGGCTGCAGGCATGTTCATTGATGCTGAATCGGGGGCTTCAGTAACCAAAACTGCAGTGTTTATCCTCATGACACATCTCAGGAAGCACCCTCATGGCTAACAGAGGACAGAATTAGTAATAGACTTGGAAAACTTAACATTAATAAGTCACCGGGACCAGATGGCTTGCACCTGAGGGTCCTTATGGAACTAAGGGACTATATACAAGTTTTTAGTAATGAAAACTGTATCATTAGCAGTAATCAGCATGGATTCACGAAGAATCGTTCTTGCCAAACCAATCTATTAACCTTCTATGAGGAGATGAGCTGTCATCTAGCTAAAGGAAGGCCCGTAGACGTGGTATATCTGGATTTTGCAAAAGCATTTGACACAGTTCCCCATAAACAATACATGGATTGAAAACTGGCTACAAGGGTGAGTTCAGAGGGTGGTGATAAATGGGGAGTACTCGGAATGGTCAGGGGTGGAAAGTGGGGTCCCCCAGGGTTCTGTGCTGGGACCAATCATATTTAATTTGTTCATAAACGACCTGGAGGATGGGCTAAACAGTTCAATCCCTGTACAGTATTTGCAGATGATACTAAGCTAAGCAGGGCAATAACTTCTCAGCAGGATGTGGAAACCTTGCAAGAACATCTGAACAAATTAATGGGGTGGGCAACTACATGGCAAATGATATTTAATGTGGGAAAATGTAAAATAATGCATTTGGGTGGCAAAAATATGAATGCAATCTACTCACTGGGGGGAGAACCTCTGGGGGAATCAAGGATGGAACAGGACCTGGGGGTCCTAGTAGATGATAGGCTCAGCAATGGCATGCAATGCCGAACTGCTGCTAACAAAGCAAACAGAATATTGGTATGCATTAAAAAGGGGATTAACTCAAGAGATAAAGCGATAATTCTCCCACTCTACAAGACTATGGTCCGGCCTCACCTGGAGTATGCTGCCCAGTTCTGAGCACCAGTCCTCAGGAAGGATGTACTAGAAATGGAGCGAGTACAGAAAAAGGGTAACAAAGCTAATAAAGGGACTGGAGGATATTAGTTATGAAGAAAGGTTACGAGCGCTGAACTTATTCTCTCTGTAGAAGAGACGCTTGAGAGGGAATATGATTCCAATTTACAAATACCATACTAGTGACCCCACAATAGGGATAAAACTTTTCCACAGAAGGGAGTTTAACAAGACATGTGGCCAATCATTGAAATTGGAAGAAAATAGGTTTGACCTTAGACTGCGTAGAGGGTTCTTTACTCTAGGAGCAGTTAGGATGTGGAATTCTCTTCCACAGGCGGTGGTTTCAGCGTGGAGCATTGATAGTTTAAAAAACTATTAGATAAGCACCTGAACAACCACAACATACAGGGATATACAATGTAATACTGACATATAATCACATACATAGGTTGGAGTTGATGGACTTGTGTCTTTTTTTAATCTCACCTACTATGTAACTATGTAACTGATTACATGATCGCTGTGATAGCCTTTGCTTGGCTATCACAGTGGTCATTCAATCTGTAGCCCACCCCTGTGTTGTTATTCTTCTGTGAAGAGGATAAAAAATACACTTTCCCTCTAGGAGGAGGAGTAGATACATATTATCTTTTCCTCCGCACTAGAGGACACGTCAGTTAAAGAAAGAAGGGATTAAAACGGACTTCCACTCAAAAGTGGAAGCTACGCTTATCTGACTCCTCCCCCCTCTGGTGCCACATAGGAGGGAGGGGGGGCGGGGGGAGCTGGTACCTGTTTTTGACAGGTACCTGTCCCCACCTCCGAGAGATCTCGCTGCGGCATGATCACTCAGGAGTTTGGCCCCCCCCCCTCCTTCCCCCGCCGCCGTGCCATTCAGAAAGCTCAGCACGCTTTGCGCATGCGCAGTAGGGAACCAACTGTGAAAACTTCCCTGCCGATTTCCCTTGCAGACAATGGCAGTGGGCAGCACCCAAAAGCCAATGGAAACATTGGCTGGGGTGCTGACATCGCTGGATTCCAGGACAGGTAAATGTCCTAATATTAAAAGTTAGCAGCTACAGTATGTGTAGTTGTTGACTTTTAATTTATTGCTGGGGGGGCAGAACTCCGCTTTAACTCCTTGAGTGCTTTCCCTAGCTTAGTTAAGCCCCGTACAAATGGGCAGAATGTCGGGAGACATTTGCCGGTATAAAAAATACCAGCCAACATTCTGCACGTGTGTGTTTTTGTCTGTCCGACAGAAGCCGGCCATTCGGCCGACTTCCGTTGGACGTGCATGCTGGAAAACCCAGCAGCCGACCAACTCCCAATCAGCGCTCTCAGCGCTAACTGACACACTGACACTAAATGCAGTGGCTGGCCTAACACTGCCACTAACTGATACTTGCACTGCACTAGCTGATATTTACACTGCCGCTAACTGCTACTGACACACTGACATTAACTGACACACTGCCACTAAATGCCACGGACACCTATACTGTCATTAACACTGATACTTAAAGTAAAACCATTGCTTTACTTTAGGTATCAGTGTTAGTGACAGTGTAGGTGTCCGTGGAATTTAATGTCAGTGTGTCAGTTAATGTCAGTGTGTCAGTAGCAGTTAGCGGCAGTGTAAATATCAGCTAGTGCAGTGCAAGTATCAGTTAGTGGCAGTGTTAGGCCAGCCGTACACGATTTAAATCTTGGCTGGTTCAGAAGGCTGAATGTACCAAGTTAATGGATAGATCAACTATCAAGTTTGGTACAACCAGCCTGCAGGATACACTTCTGTCTCAGCAGGAGGGATTCCCCTGTCAACACTGTCTGTGTTAATGGGGGAATTGTGCAGGAAAGAAATTTGCACCGTCTATGGGCTGCCTTAAGCCGGGTAAACACTACAGTTTTGGATGCACAAAAAAAACTGACAGCTCCAGTCGGAGCCGCTGTACTAACCATGCAAGGTTAGTTCAGCAATCTCCCATGCTGAGCTATTGTGTTCTGACAGAGGGACGACCCCTCCCCCTGCCAGAACACTCCGATCAGCGCTCTCTGCCATTGGCTGAGAGCACTGATAGGAAGTCGGTCGGCTACTGCTTTTCCAGCATGCACATCCAACAGACCAACATACATACCGCCTATTGTCTACTGCCATTCGGCCCGCGTGTATGGGCTTTAGTTTCAAAATGCACAATATTGTTTCTTGGCCCTACTACAGGTACAAAGATATCGCCACGATTGTCAGGAATAGGAGAATTTATTTTGCAGGTTTTTATGGTGGTGGATCATGGTAATGGCATAAAAATCTAAATCTTGAAAAAATATATTTTTTACTATTTTGGGCCAGTTTTACTCTCACAATAAAATAAAAATCAGGAAATAACCATTAACATTTCCCACCAAATGAAAGCCCAATCTGTCCTGAAAAAGAACAAGGTATAATCCACCTGGATACACTAAGTAGATGCGATGATATGTACAGTTTGACTAACACATGTCAAAGTTGAAAAACTGGCCTTGGGATGGCCATAGTTCAAAGGCTATTCAGTGCAAATATGCACATAAATTCACTAAATATATGAATACTGCATGATTTGCCTCGAACCCACGGAAGAGGCGAAGCCAAAACTCATCCCCACAGAGTGTCAGAAACCTGAAATCCACAAAGCTTATTGCTAAGATATGTTTTTGCAAAATATGCTTTTGCATAAATATGTAATACCTGTATAATAGAAATTTAAATTTTTTAATACAGATGCTAAACAGTTTCAATTGAATTACAGATGGTCTTTAACAATGAGTCATTAAAACAGCTACAGCATTTTCTGAATAAAAACTCATTGTTTAGACAGTGAATCTGAAAGGACAGCTGTACAAAATAGAGACTACAGAACAATCCAAAAAAGTCAGCACAAAAGTAACGACGTATAATTGAATACATTTAGAAGTGGGTATCAAACAATAGTTTGGTGTTTAAAAATCCTAATTGGTTCAAAAACTACCTAGATACTGCAATAAAAAGATCATCCCTCAACACAAAAAAAAACAGTCACTGACCTGGGCTATGGACCATGCAAGTTTGCAGTTCTTTGGCTGCTTGCATTTCCCAGGTTAGTGACACACCAGGTAATGGTGCTAGGATAGGATGCCAGCCCCAGAACATGCATCTTTAAAAGGACATGTCAATAATGGCATATCCCATATTTTTTTCCCTTTTCAGCTGAACATCAAGCAGATATTTGTAAAAAGAACTATTTATCCAGTTAATGAAAAAATGCCTTCATTAAAAATGGTATGCCAACCCATTCAGTAGATCCAGAAATACAATATATATTCAAAAGTTTGTGGACACTTGACCATCACACCTTTACAAAGTTGTTGAACAAAGCAGTCCAAGACCATGAACATTAATATGGGTGACTACAATTATAAGTCCTTAAAGCATTTTGCATATATATTTTTCAATTGTGTCTATATTTGGCCAGAGTACTGTTGTAATACTTCTTCTAAAATCATACATTGTTGCATTAAAATAACTTTGTGTTTAGTGCTTTGAAGATAAATCATCATAAAGAGCCACATTTTAGAGTAGATTTTTCTATTCAGTAGAATAGGAGAAGTGGTTAGTCCTTTTTTCAAAGTTTAACACTATTGACATATTTATTTTCCATCCTGACGTATAGAGAATAAAAACACAAGGTTAAATATAAAAAGTAGGATATATAATGTAATTTATATTTGCATAAAATCATGCATCAATCAGAATGTGAATAAAACATATTATATAAACCATTGATGATCCACTTAGTAAAATCCTAGGATAAAATAAAACTCCAGTGAGTTCTGCAAGAGTGAAAACAATTTCATACAGTTATCTTATAAACCAGAAGCTATGTGTTCAAAAGTTCAAAAGGAACAATTGCCATCCTACTGTTACTGGAGGCATATTGAAGTGGCAATATCTTCTTAGCTAATCTTTTAAACAGGAGGCTTGGTAAGATTTATTTTGTGAAATGTTGAAGACATATGTACTTGTGAAAAAGAAGCTACACAACATCTTTTGCTCTTGATAATATTATTCTGCAAAGTTCAGGACACTGCGGACAACATGTCACACAATTAAAGCGACAGTAAAACCCAGTGCAAAGCACTCATCACAAATTATCTGAGGCTTCCATCTTTGGGCTATAGAATGTGATTCATAGCTCCCATGTGCATAATAATTTCTTATGATTGTCTGTCAGGATACTCATCAAACATTAATTAATCATTATGTTATCTACCCTTTATTTGACCTCTATGAAAGGAAGAAGCTGTTTTCTCCAATCAACTATATCCAATCAACTAGATAGTTGTATATATGTTATCAACATCTTGATTTTGGGGGATAAATTCTGTTATCTAAGATTTTAGAAAAAAAATGATATGACATGTGTCTATAATTATTAGAGTCTAGACTAGAGATAGGCAATTAGCGGACCTCCAGCTGTTGCAGAATTACAAGTCCCATAAGGCATAGCAAGTCTCTGACAGCCACAAGTATGACACCCAGAGGCAGAGGCATGATAGGACTTGTAGTTTTGCAACAGCTGGAGGTCCACTAATTGCATATTCCTGGTCTAGACTGTCTTTGTCCAATTGTAGGCCAATAAAGAAAAAAGAGCAAATTGCACATATGAGCACATTATGGGCCATAAGAGGTGCACATTTTTTTATAATGTAAAAATGTCCAGCTTTAGGGTTTTAGACGTCTTCAGGGAATAGAGCATAGAACTTCATTTTGTGAAATGATAGAACTCAGCAAATCTTCTGCTTCATCTGAATTGTGCAAGAAAACAACATTCTGAAAAAGTTGATGAGCAGCTTAAGCTAAAAAGGAGGAAGGGGGAGAGCAGGCATAAAGTGTTAGAGTGTTTCACAAGGGTTAGGGGTTGGTCCCCTTTGGGGGTACAAAACTTAATGGAGGAATGATAGGTGGAAAGAGCATTCCGTTTTTAGTCAGTATCTATCCTAGTTTGTAAAGTCTGGAGTATATTTTCTACCTAGTCCATCCCAGGAGGCTAAATTCTGTTTTAACTGAGGATAATTGGGAAATTAAAGATTTGTCATAATTTTTTAAGGACATAGTCGAGATGTTCAAGTTTAGGACATACAGTAGTTCTTGGATTTTGCCTGTCTGTTTCTTTTTGCATCTGACAGCTAATTCAATCAGGTGCCCATGCATTGCGGCTTTGTGGGCTTCCCATAAGGTTACAGGAGAGGAGACAGTCTCTGCATTAAATTACAAGTATTGATTTGCTTAATAATCAACTAGTAGTAGGGACCCCTTATTTGCAAGAAGGGAATCATTCAAATGTCATTAACCCCTTTGTCACCAGGGAATCGCTAAATAAAAACAAAAAAGTAGAGGAGGTAACATACTCTGACCAGGGGTACCCAACTCTATGTATGATTGATCAGTCTTAAGTACCATATTTATCGGTGTATAACACGCGCCGGCGTATAACACGCATCCCAAGTTTAGGAAGGAATTTTAAGGAAAAAAACTTTTAGGAGGGAAGTTTAAGGAAAAAAAACTTACATTTAAATGCCCATCAATGCAGCCTTATCAATGTCCATCTGCAGCCTTGTCCATCATTGCATAATAATCAGTGACCATTTGCAGCCTCTGCCCAGTGCCGTTTGCAGCCTTTTTGCCCAGGGCCATTTGCAGCTATTTGCCCTGTGCCATTTGCAGCCATTTGCTCTGTGCCATTTGCAGCCATTTGCCCTATGTCATTTGCAGCCATTTGCCCTGTGTCATTTGCAGCCATTTGCCCTGTGTCATTTGCAGCCATTTGCCCAGTGTCATTTTCAACCATTTGCCCAGTGTCATTTTCAACCATTTGCCCAGTGTCATTTTCAGCCATTTGCCCAGTGTCATTTTCAGCCATTTGCCCTGTGTCATTTTCAGCCATTTGCCCTGTGTCATTTGCAGCATGTAATTTAAAATTACCGCCGCCGCCGAGATAGACAGAGCCTGTGTACTCTGCTGTACTCGGCTCGTCTCGCAGTCCCGCCCAGTCCCGCCCCTTGGCCCGGCTCCTGTGATGGACATAGCGCAGGTCCAATGGCGGGCTGCGAGCGGAGACGAGCCTAGCCGAGTACACAGTACGGCTCGGTCTTTTTCGGCAGCACTCGCAGTCCCCTCAGAGACAGCAGGGAGGCGGGCGAGTGGAGCAGAGTGTCTTTTTCAGCAGCGCTCGCTCCTCTTCCCCTCGGAGACAGCAGGGAGGCGGGACTGCGAGCGGTACACTCGGCTCGCTCTTTTTCGGTGCCGCTCACTTCTCTTCCCCTCACAGACAGTGGGGATCGGCGTATAACACGCACGCACGATTTCCCCCTGATTTTAAGGGGAAAAAAGTGCGTGTTATACGCCGATAAATACGGTACATTTTTCCAGAAGGCCTAGTGATTGCCTGTATATTCAATGGCAAACTGTAAGGTTACTGTAATGATCTTTTTCAACTGAAAGACTTTTTCCCAACACACTTCTCATTCAGTTGGAATTGGTGCAATCTCTTTCTGATTGTACTTTGACCCTAGCTGTTGCAAGTGTTATCTAAACACCTGATGATATATATATTTTTTTATTCGAGACTTCTTTTAGCATTAAATGATCAACTCTTGGGTTGCATTTGCTGGGAGACCCAGTCCTAGACAAATTAACAGTTGTTCAAAATCAACGGCGCATGTAGATTATTTTCCTTATAGTGGATTACAGTTAGTCGGGTTGAAAAAAGTCCATCTAGTTCAACCAATAAAAAAAAAAGAAACGACAACCATACAATCCCATATACACAATCCTATACCCACAGTTGATCCAGAGGAAGGCGAAAAACTCCAGCAAAGTATAAACCAATTTGCTACAGCAGGGGAAAAAAATCCTCCCTGATCCATCAAGAGGCAATCGGATATTCCCTGGAACAACTTTACCTATAAATGTTAGTATCCAGTTATTTTATGTACATTTAGAAAAGAATCCAGGACTTTTTTTATGCAATCTACTGGGTTCGCCAGAGCCAGCTCTTGAGGTATTCTATTCCACACTTTCACAGCTCTTATGCAGCGTACACACGAACGGACTTTTCGACTGGACTGGTCCGACGGTCTATCCGACGGACTTTCGGCGGACTTCCGACGGACTTTCCTAATGAACGGACTTGCCTACACACGATCACACCAAAGTCTGACGAATTCGGTGTGTATATACTGTATATACTGTATATATATATATATATATATATATGTAAAACTCTACCTACAATTCAACATTTCATGGACCCCTAGTGCAAACATGTGTGGACCCCTTAATGCACAAGTTGATCATTATGAACCAGAAAAGTTCTCAAGCCCCATTTAAGCTGGGGGGATGCGTGGTGCAGCATTTCTGTATTTTTGTGCTGGATACTTAATGGCACTGCATGTCACTGCACAGCAGCGCAATGCACCAGGCTGCTGTGCAGATCTATGAATAAAATGTCATCATGTGACACTTCAAATAAACTTAAGAATAAAAAAAAGAAGAAAAAAGCAGTGTGATAGGCTGAAATGCGCATTGCACTGTTTCGTGCCAGAGCTGGCACTGCAATAGCCTGCACAAAACATCCATGTGTTACCATGCAGGCTAGTGTGAAATAGTCTTACTGTTGTATAAATTCACAAATATATTGTACCAGATCTACTGATGCATGTAGGATGTTGAATGAATGCATAAGTAGAGTGGACCATACAACATATCCATACCCTGACATATTGTTTAGTGCACCTTATTGGAGAAAAGCAGCATTATTTAGATGTTCTATGCACACTGCAAACTACAGTGCTTTTCAAAAGTATTCACCCCCCTTGGCATTTTTCATGTTTTGTTGCCTCACAACCTGGAATTAACATGGATTGTTTGAAGATTTGCATCATTTAATTTACAGAACATGCCCACAACTTTGAAGATGTTTTTATTTTTTTATTGTGAAGCAAACAACAAATAGGACAAAATAACAGAAAAAGTCAATGTGCATAACTATTCACCCTCCTAAAGTCAATACTTTGTAGAGCCACCTTTTGCGGCTATCACAGCTCCAAGTCGCTTTGGATAAGTCTCTATGAGCTTGCCACATCTTACCACTGGGATTTTTGCCCATTCCTTCTTGCAAAACTGCTCCAGCTCCTTCAAGTTGGATGGTTTGCGCTTGTGAACAGCAATCTTTAAGTTTGACCACTGATTTTCTATTGGATTGAGGTCTGGGCTTTGACTAGGCCATTCCAACACATTTACATGTTTCCCCTTAAACCACTCAAGTGTTGCTTTAGCAGTGTGTTTGGGGTCATTGTCCTGCTGGACGGTGAACCTCTGTCCTAGCCTCAAATCACACACAGAGTGGAACAGGTTTTGCTCAAGAATATCCCTGTATTTAGCACCATCCATCTTTCCCTCAATTCTGACCAGTTTCCCAGTCCCGACTGCTGAAAAACATGTTGGGTTTGCGCCAGACATAGCATTTTCTTTGATGGCCAAAATGTTCAATTTTAGTCTTATCAGACCAGAGCACCTTCCTCTATACATTTTGGGAGTCTCCCACATGCCTTTTCGCAACTCAAAGCGTGCCATTTTGTTTCTTGCTGAAAGTAATGGCTTTCTTCTGGCCACTCTGCCATAAAGCCCAACTCTATGGAGCGTACAGCTTATTGTCGTCCTATGGACAGACACTGCATTCTCTGCTGTGGAACTCTGCAGCTCCTCCAGGGTTACCTTCGGTCTCTGTGTTGCCTCTCTGATTAATGCCCTCCTTGCCCGGTCCGTGAGTTTTGGTGTGCGGCCATCTCTTGGCAGGTTTGCTGTTGTACCATGTTCTTACCATTTGGTTATGATAGATTTGATGGTGCTCCTAGTGATTATCAAAGATTTGGATATTTTTTTATAACCTAACCCTGACTTGTACTTCTCAACAACATTGTCCCTTACTTGTTTGGAGAGTTCCTTGGTCTTCATGGCAGTGTTTGGTTAGTGGTGCCTCTTGCTTAGGTGTTGCAGCCTCTGGGGCCTTTCAAAAAGGTGTGTATATGTAATGACAGATCATGTGACACTTAGATTGCACACAGGTGGACATCATTTCACTAATTACCTGTGTTCTGAAGGTAATTGGTTGCACCAGAGCTTTTTATGGGCTTCATAACAAAATGAATACATACCCACATGCCAATTATAATTTTTTTATTTCTGAAAAATAGTTTTATGTATAGATTTTTCTAATTTTACTTCACCAACTTAGACTATTGTGTTCTGATCCATCACATATAATTCAGAATAAAAAAACATTGAACTAAAGGGCTATAATGTAACAAAATAGGTAACAAAATAGGTAAAAAGCCAAGGAGCCAAGGGGGGTAAATACTTTTGCAAGGCACTGTAGGACCTCTACACAGGCATGCAATGGATGTACACTTTAACAGGTCAAAAAAGGGGACTACAGTCGCTGGGTGCGTGCACGTCTGCATGCTCATGCAATCTTGATTGGCAGAAATACCATTTACAGTATCTACACAGCAATTTCTCCCTACTTCTGTGCATTTCCTTTTGGTATATAAGACCCATTAATTTAAAAGAAATACAACGGTCATGCTGCTAGGAATATTGGCACCAGGATTTTCTTGTGGGGTGCCTTGGAAGATTACAGGCAGCATAGATTTACTCCATGTCTGTTGCTGTTGCATAACAATTAAAACACACTGCTATGCTGGCAAATCACTTCTCATCCTCATATAGCTGATTAGTGGGTCAGTAGAAGATACAGACATGTATTGTGCATATGTAAACATAATTAAAGACGTTAAGATTAAAACCTGATATTAGCCTAAATACTGTGGCTTTCATGCCATATGGTACATCATTTATCCAATTCAACAACACATACTTTCTATTTTTAAGGCCGTATCAGAACAGATGGAACAAATCACAAATAATTATTTCTGTCCCATCATGAATGACCAGTTCCTGTATAGACTTTCCTAATGCAATCCTCTGATATCTAGCATGGTACCATTCCATGAACCATACTGATATGACCATTTTAAACTTATACAACTCTCTGCATCAGTTCTATATACTGTACATTCCAGACTAGTACGGTAATAATGATTATCTGTAATTACCACTAAATCCTTCAGTTCTAGTAATCAACATACATGTATGATCTCCAGCAACATGTACCATGTTACCAAGATAATACAGATATTCCTTGACATATAAAGATTCCATTCTGAAAGCTGTCACAATAATTCTTCTATACTTAATGCATATCTAAACCCAAAAGCAAAAATTTATTATATTCAGCCTATCAATCCCTAAATATGATTGTTGTATTTGTTTTCCTTTTATTGGGCTTTCTTCCTGTATTTTTGCCTGGTGATCCAGCCAGTAAGTCTGTTATTTTTCAAAAATAAAAAAAAAAAGTGTCTACTCTATATATGGGGGGCCAATTGAAA
This sequence comes from Aquarana catesbeiana, assembly GCF_042186555.1. Classification (NCBI taxonomy): domain Eukaryota; kingdom Metazoa; phylum Chordata; class Amphibia; order Anura; family Ranidae; genus Aquarana; species Aquarana catesbeiana. The sequence continues at coordinate 561,276,169 of NC_133324.1, forward strand.
AAAGAAAACAAATGCAGCCACCACAACTAAGAATTGGGGAGCTACAATGTAATATGTTTTTTTATTGGGTTTAATAACACTTTCATTTACTGCACTGTTGTACTTCCTATTCGCATCAGTGACCCCTAGTAGTATATTATGCTGACAGCTCCTGCTACTTGTGTTTAAAGAGGAAGTGGGAACTACACCCTCCATAGCAAAAAATGTTATAATAATGTTCTGTATTTACATTGTTCCTGTATGTAAATAAAAATGCATACTAATCCATGAAGTCCAGCTTTGTTCTCCTTCCAGGCTAAAGTGCACTTTGGACAGAGGCCGATTTAGGCCTCAAGGGCCCTCCTTTTTCCTCCCCATTTTGTATGCAGTGTAAAAGGCACTTTACTCAAATTGTAGCATCCTACAAATCATGAGCTGTGGAAATATCTTGGAGCCACTTAGACCACACCTTGGTGAACTTTTTAGGGCAGCCCCTGTGACTATAGTAATCGTTATATAATGGTAGAGCTGTGTTAACTAGCTGTTCAGGCTAAAGTTCTTGGTTGCTCTGCTCACATGCCACCATCTTTCACCGATATATCTTGCTCATGAGCAGACAATGCCACAATATCTATAGGAACTAGCAGCAACCCTGGTGTGTCTGATTTGTGAAATCCCACGGACCCCTGCCAATGCTAAGTGATACCAAGTGTCTCTACCAGGTCCCAGTACATATATATTTTTTTAAATTTGTTTTTTCTATTGTGTAAATTGTATTGTGGTAAAGAAAGGAGTCAGAGGAGATGAAGTCAGGTTCCTGGCCGAAGGTCTTCTTTAACCTTTAACATAAAATTTTTTGGCTAACTACTCTATCTTTGGTAGCTTATCAATATGTTTTAGCATAACAGTTCTCAGGGCCCAGGGCTGGCCATACATTATACAATTTTCTTGTACATTTTTCCTTTAGATTTACCAAAAACATATAATATGTGGTCAAACCAAAACAATTTAAATGTGTATGCAATCAGGATGGCCCTTGCATCACATAGTTGAAGGTAAATCTAAAGGAAATTGAACAAGAACATTTTATAATGTATGGCCAGCTTTAAATTCTAAGCTCTCTCGCCACCAGAACCCAGCAACTGTTGAAGGAGGTAGCCTAGTGGTCACAAAAAAAAAGTTGTAGTGCTACTATATAGATTTACACTATAACCCTAATACAAAAATGTTTTAACTCTTTGCAAATTCATAAACCTCAGTCTGTCTTATGAAGTTTTAACTGAGGCACTCTGTTTTTTTTCTACAGTCTTTGCATCTGACAATACATAGATCAAATTTCAGCCAATTCCTGCTGAATCGGGCCAAAGTTTGTTCAGTGTGTGGCCCTGTTGGCACCGGCTGGCTTGACAAGTAATTGGCTTTTGTCAAAGGAAGCTGGTGGAAAATTCTTGGCCAAACTGCAACTGCATCCAATCAGATGCATGTACTGTTTAGGTATTCTGACAGTCACGGGGGTCAGAATTCAAGGGCCAGCACCGCAGATTTGTCCATCCCCACTGTTTAGCTTGGATTTAGAAATCAATTGATTTCATATTCTGTATGTCCAGCATTTCAGAGTGGCTGAGCTGCAGCTAAAGTTCTGGGACATCTGTGAATAGCATCTAAGGCACTGTTTGTAATGCATTCTGTTCCTCAGATTCATACAATCTAAATATCTAAAACAAAACCCACCTCTTCAAAGAAAATACAATGATGGAATTATAGGCCAAAGATGCATAGCAATGCAAAATAAAAAAGAGAGAGAAGCTGCGCTGTGTGAAGGTTCAATCCAACAATAGCTTGTAGGTAACAAGATATGGATGAGTGACAGTTCAAACGATTCCAAATAAACACCCAAGTGAAACTGATCCACAAATAAGTGCCACCACCTTATAAAAAACCTGCTTACCAGATGGCAAGCAAAACCCAGCAGACGGCTATAGCCCAGCCAAGGCCTGCTCATCTTTGAGCTTGCTGGAACTCTGTCCAAGTGGAACTGGTCTAAGTGTTACTGAGATCCATCGGAGTTCCACTGCACCAGGTCGTTTGGAGACTAATCCTTATCCATACCTGTCCAGACGTTCTTTCCATACAAGTAAAGGCCTTGGTTAGGCTATAGCCGTCTGCTGGGTTTTGCTTGCCATCTGGTAAGCAGGTTTTTTATAAGGTGGTGGCACTTATTTGTGGATCAGTTTCACTTGGGTGTTTATCTGGAATCGTTTGAACTGTCACTCATCCATATCTTGTTACCTACAAGCTATTGTTGGATTGAACCTTCACACAGCGCAGCTTCTCTCTTTTTTATTCTGTTTTTGCGTATCTCGCAATAAGCTGCTGCTCTTTGGACTTTTTTTTAATTTTATTTTTATTTTTTAATCATTGATGTCAATTTAGATCTAGCGCGGTTTTTTCTTTTTAATAGCAATGCAAACATTCAACGAAATGCATGTCTTTCATATTTCTTAGGGGTATCTTATGATAGGCAGGGTTAAACCTCTTCCATAGCCAACTCACCACTGATTGCAATGTATACTCAGGGCAATTTGGGCAGATGCTATCCGGAGCAGCAATGGTCAGGGGGACAGCTGTCTAACTTCATTTTTCTTGGCATTCGCTAATCACCTATTTTGCTAATTAAGTAAAGTGAAGACTAGTTGCCGAGAAAGAAAGGAAGCAGAATGAGTACAGTAAAACCTTGGATTGCGAGTATAATTGTTCCGGAAACATGCTTGTAATCCAAAGCACTTGTATATCAAAGCAAATTTCCCCATAAGAAATAATGGAAACTCAAATGATTCGTTCCACAACCATTAATTCACAAGTCCTTCAGTTTATCGTCCATATAAAAAGATTATAGCAATGTGATTAGTTGTGTAACCATAAAATGTCCATCCACAAATGGAAGCCTCCACAAGGGGATTAGAAGCAAAATCCAGCAGGCGCTACTGAGTATAAAAGAGAAGAGAGATGCCTCTAAGTGTAGCAATATGGTTACATTTAATGAAGGTACAACATTTAGCAACTCCCATGGTTAATGATTAAAAGAGGCACATCTAAGTATGCAGGTATCCGGGGTAAAGCTATCTGCATTCGTTACCGGGAAGACTACCCTGCAGTAGAGCGAGATCTGAAAGCGAGGCTTGAATCGCTCGTGGAGCGCAGCGTGGAAGAGGCAACGTCAATGGCGGTGAGGAGGATGGTCTATATGGACCTCTTTACCCCAGATGCCTGCATACTTAGATGTGCCTGTTTTAATCATCAACCATGTGAATTTCTAAATGTTGTACCTTCATTAAATGTAACCATATTGCTACACTTAGAGGCGCCTCTCTTCTCTTTTATACTCAGTTGTGACATGACGCTACTTGTAAATCAACAGATCGTTTGTATATCAAGTCAATATTACCTAAAGCAACTTTATTCACATTTGTCTATTTTAATACAGGAACATTTTTGCATTTTGCTGCATGAAAAAAACATGTCAAATAGAAATTCCATTATTTTCTTTCAAGGCTGGTTTACATCTATTTTCTGCAGTTTAGTGTAGAAGGCAAAGGGAAACTTTATGGGCCCATTCACACCAATACATGTGCATTACTATGTGTGCTGCATGGAACAGTGTAAATGCCTTCCAGCCTTAAAGTGGATAAAAAGCCTTACTGCATTCATTCATAAAAATGTTCCTTCCCCCCTCCTCCTACCTATCCTGTCCAACCTGCAAAAAAGATCTGTATACTTACCTATTTTTAATCCACTTCAGTCTGGCCATGTGATCTCGCAGCTCCGGCTTCCCTGTGTCAGTCAGCAGCTGCTGCAGGGGAGAAGAGTACGTGCTGACGATGGATGGGCTATGAGACCCTATGGGTGACGTCACCCTTCCTAAATTCAGAGCCGTTGTCGAGAGCTCCCTTACATGGAGCTGTAGGATCACATGACTGTACCAGAACGGATAAAAAATAGGTAAATATACAGATATTTTTTATTCAGATTAGGCAGGATAGATAGGAGGAGGGAGAGGGAACAATTTTAGGAATAGATATAGTTAGGATTTTCTTCCACTTTAACCACTTCCCACCCAAGGTACTTCTTATGACGTCCTGGACTTTGAGTGGGGATATCTGAATGATCCCTGCAGCTTATAGACCCCCACATCTCTCCATAAAGAGGACCTGTCACGCATTTCTATTACAAGGGATGTTTCCAAGCATTGTAATTGTAATAGGAATAAAAGTGATTAAAAAATAAATGAAAAAGAAAGTGTAAAAAAAAAGTAAAAAAAAAATTTTTAAGCGCCCCCGTCCCTACGCACAGAAGCGAACGCATATGTAAGTCACGCCCACATATGTAAACTGCGTTCAAATTACACATGTGTAGTATCGCCCTGTGCATTAAAGCAAGAGCAACAATTCTAGCCCAGGACCTCCTCTGTAACTCTAAACAGGTAACCTGTAAACATTTTTAAAGCATCGCTGAGATTAAGTACCAAAGTTTGGCGCCATTGCACGAGTGTGCGCAATTTTAAAGCGTAACATGTTAGGTATCTATTTACTCAGCGTAATGTGTCTTTCCCATTATACAAAAAAATTGGGATAACTTTACTGTTTTGTTTTTTTTAATTCATGAAATGTTTGAAAAATCGCTGCACAAATATCATGTGACATAAAAAGTTGCAACCACCGCCATTTTATTCCCTAGTGTCTCTGCTAAAAAAGCATATATAATGTTTGGGGGTTCTGAGTAATTGTCTAGAAAAAAAATGATGATTTTTTTACACGTAGGAGTGAAGTGCCAGAATTGCCCCGGATGGAAAGAGGTTAAAGTGGTTCGAAAGGTTCAACGCTTTTTACCTTTACCTGTGTGCAGGTACCTGAGCTCCATTGCGATCCATCGATTTTCATGAAAGTCTCTGCTCTCCCTGCTCTTTGGCCGAGACAGCAGCAAGAGCCATTGGCTCTCGCTGCTGTAAATCACAGCCAATGAAGCCAATGAGAAGAGAGATGGGGCGGGGCCAAGCCGTGGCCCTGTGTCTGAATGGACACTCAGAGCAGAGCTTGCTGTGGGGGCACTTGGCAGGAGGGTGGAGCCAAGAGTGACAGCGGGGGATCTGAGAAGAGGAGGACCCGGGCTGCTCTGTGCAAAACAACTGAACAGAGCAGGTAAAAATAACACGTGTTATTTTTAAAAGAAAAAAACTTGGCTTTAATATCACTTTAACTTTAATATACAGTGCTGGGACAATACTTTTTGGAAAGCTTAAACAGCTTTCTAGTACAGTGGGAGAGAATTAAGGCTAATTGAACCCTTTTAATTTATTACTGTAATGCAGTCAGGCTGTATATACAGTAAGAACAAATTCCTTTTATTTTACTTTTGTATCTGCTACATGCTGTAGCAATGGTTGAAAGGGCTGATTCCTGCACCAGAGGAGCCAGCAGAAAATGTCATCTAAGCATCATTCATGCTGTGATATAGTAAAAAAAAAAAAAAATTAAACCCAAGGATTGTCATTTTATAGTGTTGGTGACACAGAACATTTTTGTATCCAATATGAAACATATTAGGCCTTGTCAAAAATATTACTTATTTATACCATTGAAAGCTTGAAACTGACATTGACCGCCTTCACTGGAGCATAGACCTTTCATCCAGGTCAAGTAACCTTCCATCCCCCATAAAATCCGTTTGTGCATCATGATATTACACAGTCTAATGCCAGAGAGATAAATCCTGCAATGCTCTGTAGGATTTAGCTGTTTGGTAATACAGAAGGCGTAAAGGCATGAAGCAAATAAACTGCCATATTATAATCCTTGGGAAAAAAAAAGAGATACAGAAATTGTAATACAGCGTGTTGGTTGAAGCAAAGGGAAATGCAATCATGTATGAAACAGCTGTAATTAATACTGAAGATAGCATGCCTGTTACAGAGAAAGCTGTATTATATGTTCGTGTATAGAACTATAAGTAATGTGTAAATAAAATCGAATTTCTTACTTGTAGTTACAAAAAAAAGAGACTTTTCTGGCCTCGTCCAAATCATACAGCTGGCTGTTCGTTGGATGGCGGTCAGTTACCAATAGTCCCCTTGTTGATGTGATTTATGTCCTGGCCCTATTTGGGATTAAAACTAGTTCTGCTTTTGACGAGGCTTAGTGCATACCATAGTCAGCTCATCTCTTCTTGGTCCTTTTGATAAAAAATCTTCCTGTACACTGGGACAAATTATTCTATTTATTAAATATATGCTGGATCTTGTTATCGGTCATTCTGGGGCAATGTGATTCTACTCTCCCGAGGCAGTCACCCTACTGGGCCCTTTTCATCATCCTTATCGGGGTTTATCCACTTAAAATTGTCAGCCTGGCAGCCTCCATCCATGCGCATTGGGGGGTTATTTCACTCATTGTGCCTCTGTGCCCACCCTGGTAGTTAATGGGTGGACGTTTGGCTACCATGCTCACTGCGGGCTCTTTCTTCTTGTCTGGGCCCTGAGGAAGTCAAATATCTGGTGAAACGCGTTGTCCTAAAGACAGCAACACCATTCATATTGGATTGTACTCACTTTTGTGTATATATGTGATTGTATGTATTCCTAATGAGATGCATTCAGTGAGGGAAAAAAGTATTTGATCCCCTCTGATTTTGTATGTTTGCCCACTGACAAAGAAATGATCAGTCTATAATTTTAATGGTAGGTTTATATTAACAGTGAGAGACAGAATAACAAAAAAAATCCAGGAAAAATGCATATCAAAAAAGTTATAAATTGATTTGCATTTTAATGAGTGAAATAAGTATTTGACCCCTTCGCAAAACATGACTTAGTACTTGGTGGCAAAACCCTTGTTGGCAATCACAGAGGTCAGACGTTTCTTGTAGTTGGACACCAGGTTTGCACACATCTCAGGAGGGATTTTGTCCCACTCCTCTTTGTATATCCTCTCCAAGTCATTAGGGTTTTGAGGCTGACGTTTGGTAACTCGAACCTTCAGCTCCCTCCACATATTTTTGATGGGATTAAGGTCTGGAGACTGGCTAGGCCACTCCAGGACCTTAATGTGCTTTTTCTTGAGTCACTCACTTTGTTGCCTTGGCAGTGTGTTTTGGGTCATTGCCATACTGGAATACCCATCCACGACCCATTTTCAATGCCCTGGCTGAGGGAAGGAGGTTCTCACCCAAGATTTGACAGTACATGGCCCTGTCCATCGTCCCTTTGATGCGGTGAAGTTTTCCTGTCCCATTTGTAGAAAAACACCCCCAAAGCATATTTCCACCTCCGTGTTTGACGGTGGGGATGCTGTTCTTGGGGTCATAGCAACATTTCTCCTCCTCCAAACACGACGAGTTGAGTTGATGCCAAAAAGCTCAATTTTGGTCTCATCTGACCACAACTCTTCTACCCAGTTCTCCTCTGAATCATTCAGATGTTCATTAGCAATCTTCAGACGGACCTGTACATGTTCTTTCTTGAGCAGAGGGACCTTGCGGGTGCTGCAGGATTTCAGTTCTTCACAGCGTAGTGGGTTACCAATTGTTTTCTTAGAGACTATGGTCCCTGCTGCCTTGAGATCATTGACAAGATTCTCCCATGTAGTTCTGGGCTGATTCCTCACCGTTCTCATGATCATTGAAACTCCATGAGGTGAGATCTTGCATGGAGCCCCAGACCGAGGGAGATTGACAGTTATTTTGTGTTTCTTCCATTTGCGAATAATCCCACCAACTGTTGTCACCCTCTCACCAAGCTGCTTGGCGATGGTCTTGTAGCCCCTTCCAGCCTTGTGTAGGTCTACAATCTTGTCCCTGACATCATTTGACAGCTCTTTGGTCTTGGCCATGGTGGAGAGATTGGAATATGACTGATTGCTTCTGTGGACAGATGTCTTTTTTACAGGTAACAAGCTGATATTAGGAGTACTCACTTTAAGAGAATGCTCCTAATCTCAGCTCGTTACCTGTATAGAAGACACTTAGGAGAAAGAAATCTTGCTGAATGATAAGGGATCAAATACTTATTTCACTCAATAAAATTTAAATATATTTTTAACTTTTTTGAAATGCATTTTTCTGGATATTTTTGTTGTTATTCTGTCTCTTACTGTTAATATAAACCTACCATTAAAATTATAGACTGATCATTTCTTTTTCAGTGGGCAAACATACAAAATCAGCAGGGTATCAAATATTTTTTTCCCTCACTCTATAGCTAGTTAGAAGGTATTATTTTCCCCATATGTTTCAGGTATGATACCTCTATTTTTATCTATTTTAACAATGTATAATAAAGATTTTTTTTTCATTTTATCTATCAATTCTCTCCATTTATTGCCATTATAGTTCGTCATTGTAGGTTATTGGAGATTACCTCTCTGGTTTATACCTAGTTTTTTCTCATTTCTTTCTTCTCCTCCTGATATGGGAAGCATCTACTGTATACTTAGTGGCTAGGAAAACAGACTACTACTCAGGACTGCCTTGAATCACTTTTGCTTTTATTGCGAATGTTGTTAATTATGTGATTCAATGACCATTTTGTAGTTGCCCATTGTATCTGACAACAGAGAGACCAGTGTAGTGGGCTACTGTTTCACAGCAAGTGTGGGGTGATGCAGATAAAACCTGTAAAACAAATAACTGCCTCTTCCTTAGCACCTTAACCACTTAAGGACCGGACCATTATGCTGCCTAAGGACCAGAGGACTTTTTCCAATTTGGCACTGCGTCGCTTTAACTGCTAATTGCGCGGTCATGCAATGCTGTATCCAAACGAAATTTGCGTCCTTTTCTTTCCACAAATAGAGCTTTCTTTTGATGGTATTTGATCACCTCTGCCATTTTTATTTTTTGCGCTATAAATGGAAAAAGACCGAAAATTTTGAAAAAAAAACGATATTTTCTACTGTTTGTTATAAAAAAAATCCAAAAAACTTAATTTTAGTCATACATTTAGGCCAAAATGTTTTCAGCCACATGTCTTTGGTAAAAAAAATGTCAATAAGCGTATATTTATTGGTTTGCGCAAAAGTTATAGCGTCTACAAACTAGGGTACATTTTCTGGAATTTACACAGCTTTTAGTTTATGACTGCCTATGTCATTTCTTGAGGTGCTAAAATGTCAGGGCAGTACAAAACCCCCCCAAATGACCCAATTTTGGAAAGTAGACACCCCAAGGAAATTGCTGGGAGGCATGTTGAACCCATTGAATATTTTTTTTTTTTTGTCCCAAGTGATTGAATAATGACAAAAAAAAAAAAATATTTACAAAAAGTTGTCACTAAATGATATATTGCTCACACAGGCCATGGGCCTATGTGGAATTGCACCCCAAAATACATTCAGCTGCTTCTCCTGAGTACGGGGATACCACATATGTGGGACTTTTTGGGAGCCTAGCCGCGTACTGGGCCCCGAAAACCAATCACCGCCTTCAGGATTTCTAAGGGCGTAAATTTTTGATTTAACTCCTCACTACCTATCACAGTTTTGAAGGCCATAAAATGCCCAGATGGCACAAAACCCCCCCAAATGACCCCATTTGGGAAAGTAGACACCCCAAGCTATTTGCTGAGAGGCATGTTGAGTCCATGGAATATTTTATATTTTGACACAAGTTGCGGGAAAGTGACAAATTTTTTTTTTTTTTTTTTTGCACAAAGTTGTCACTAAATGATATATTGCTCAAACATGCCATGGGCATATGTGGAATTATACCTCAAAATACATTCTGCTGCTTCTCCTGAGTACGGGGATACCACATGTTTAGGACTTTTTGGGAGCATAGCCGCGTACAGGGCCCCGAAAACCAAGCACCGCCTTCAGGATTTCTAAGGGCATAAAATTTTGATTTCACTCCTCACTACCTATCACAGTTTTGAAGGCCATAAAATGCCAAGATGGCACAGCCCCCCCCAATGACCCCATTTTGGAAAGTAGACACCCCAAGCTATTTGCTGAGAGGCATGTTGAGTCCATGGAATATTTTATTTTTTGACACAAGTTGCGGGAAAGTGACACATTTTTTTTTTTTTGCACAAAGTTGTCACTAAATGAAATATTTCTCACACAGGCCATGGGTATATGTGGAATTGCACCCCAAAATACATTTAGCTGCTTCTCCTGAGTATGGGGATACCACATGTGTGGGACTTTTTGGGAGCCTAGCCGCATACGGGGCCCTGAAAACCAAGCACCGCCTTCAGGATTTCTAAGGGCGTAAAGTTGTGATTTCACTCCTCACTACCTATCACAGTTTTGAAGGCCATAAAATGCCCAGGTGGCACAACCCCCCCCCCAAATGACCCCATTTTGGAAAGTAGACACCCCAAGCTATTTGCTGAGAGGCATTTTGAGTCCATGGAGTATTTTATATTTTGACACAAGTTGCGGGAAAGTGACAATTTTTTTTTTTTTGCACAAAGTTGTCACTAAATGATATATTGCTCAAACATGCCATGGGCATATGTGGAATTACACCCCAAAATATATTCTGCTGCTTCTCCTGAGTACGGGGATATCACATGTGTGGGACTTTTTGGGAGCCTAGCTTCATACGGGGCCCCGAAATCCAATCACCGCCTTCAGGATTTCTAAGGGCGTAAATTTTTGATTTCACTACCTATCACAGTTTCGAAGGCCATAAAATGCCAAGATAGCACAAAACCCCCCAAAATTACCCCATTTTGGAAAGTAGACACCCCAAGCTATTTGCTGAGAGGCATGGTGAGTATTTTGCAGCTCTCATTTGTTTTTGAAAATGAAGAAAGACAAGAAAAATGTATTTTTTTTTCTTTTTTCAATTTTCAAAAGTTTGTGACAAAAAGTGAGGTCTGCAAAATACTCACTATACCTCTCAGCAAATAGCTTGGAGTGTCTATTTTCCAAAATGGGGTCATTTGGGGGGGGGGGGGGGGTGTGCCATCTGGGCATTCCATGGCCTCCAAAGAGTGAAATCAAAAATTTACGCCCTTAGAAAGCCTGAAGGCGGTGCTTGGTTTTCGGGGTCCCGTACGCGGCTAGGCTCCCAAAAAGTCTCACACATGTGATATCCCCGTACTCAGGAGAAGCAATAGAATGTATTTTGGGGTGTAATTTCACATATTCCCATGGCATATTTGAGCAATATATCATTTAGTGACAACTTTGTGCATAAAAAACAAAAAATTGTCTTTTTCCCGCAACTTGTGTCACAATATAAAATATTCCATGGACTCGACATGCCTCTCAGCAAATAGCTTGGGGTGTCTACTTTCCAAAATAGGGTCATTCTTTCTTGAGCAGAGGGACCTTGCGGGTGCTGCAGGATTTCAGTTCTTCACAGCGTAGTGGGTTACCAATTGTTTTCTTAGAGACTATGGTCCCTGCTGCCTTGAGATCATTGACAAGATTCTCCCATGTAGTTCTGGGCTGATTCCTCACCGTTCTCATGATCATTGAAACTCCATGAGGTGAGATCTTGCATGGAGCCCCAGACCGAGGGAGATTGACAGTTATTTTGTGTTTCTTCCATTTGCGAATAATCCCACCAACTGTTGTCACCCTCTCACCAAGCTGCTTGGCGATGGTCTTGTAGCCCCTTCCAGCCTTGTGTAGGTCTACAATCTTGTCCCTGACATCATTTGACAGCTCTTTGGTCTTGGCCATGGTGGAGAGATTGGAATATGACTGATTGCTTCTGTGGACAGATGTCTTTTTTACAGGTAACAAGCTGATATTAGGAGTACTCACTTTAAGAGAATGCTCCTAATCTCAGCTCGTTACCTGTATAGAAGACACTTAGGAGAAAGAAATCTTGCTGAATGATAAGGGATCAAATACTTATTTCACTCAATAAAATTTAAATATATTTTTAACTTTTTTGAAATGCATTTTTCTGGATATTTTTGTTGTTATTCTGTCTCTTACTGTTAATATAAACCTACCATTAAAATTATAGACTGATCATTTCTTTTTCAGTGGGCAAACATACAAAATCAGCAGGGTATCAAATATTTTTTTTCCCTCACTCTATAGCTAGTTAGAAGGTATTATTTTCCCCATATGTTTCAGGTATGATACCTCTATTTTTATCTATTTTAACAATGTATAATAAAGATTTTTTTTTCATTTTATCTATCAATTCTCTCCATTTATTGCCATTATAGTTCGTCATTGTAGGTTATTGGAGATTACCTCTCTGGTTTATACCTAGTTTTTTCTCATTTCTTTCTTCTCCTCCTGATATGGGAAGCATCTACTGTATACTTAGTGGCTAGGAAAACAGACTACTACTCAGGACTGCCTTGAATCACTTTTGCTTTTATTGCGAATGTTGTTAATTATGTGATTCAATGACCATTTTGTAGTTGCCCATTGTATCTGACAACAGAGAGACCAGTGTAGTGGGCTACTGTTTCACAGCAAGTGTGGGGTGATGCAGATAAAACCTGTAAAACAAATAACTGCCTCTTCCTTAGCACCTTAACCACTTAAGGACCGGACCATTATGCTGCCTAAGGACCAGAGGACTTTTTCCAATTTGGCACTGCGTCGCTTTAACTGCTAATTGCGCGGTCATGCAATGCTGTATCCAAACGAAATTTGCGTCCTTTTCTTTCCACAAATAGAGCTTTCTTTTGATGGTATTTGATCACCTCTGCCATTTTTATTTTTTGCGCTATAAATGGAAAAAGACCGAAAATTTTGAAAAAAAAACGATATTTTCTACTGTTTGTTATAAAAAAAATCCAAAAAACTTAATTTTAGTCATACATTTAGGCCAAAATGTTTTCAGCCACATGTCTTTGGTAAAAAAAATGTCAATAAGCGTATATTTATTGGTTTGCGCAAAAGTTATAGCGTCTACAAACTAGGGTACATTTTCTGGAATTTACACAGCTTTTAGTTTATGACTGCCTATGTCATTTCTTGAGGTGCTAAAATGTCAGGGCAGTACAAAACCCCCCCAAATGACCCAATTTTGGAAAGTAGACACCCCAAGGAAATTGCTGGGAGGCATGTTGAACCCATTGAATATTTTTTTTTTTTTGTCCCAAGTGATTGAATAATGACAAAAAAAAAAAAATATTTACAAAAAGTTGTCACTAAATGATATATTGCTCACACAGGCCATGGGCCTATGTGGAATTGCACCCCAAAATACATTCAGCTGCTTCTCCTGAGTACGGGGATACCACATATGTGGGACTTTTTGGGAGCCTAGCCGCGTACTGGGCCCCGAAAACCAATCACCGCCTTCAGGATTTCTAAGGGCGTAAATTTTTGATTTAACTCCTCACTACCTATCACAGTTTTGAAGGCCATAAAATGCCCAGATGGCACAAAACCCCCCCAAATGACCCCATTTGGGAAAGTAGACACCCCAAGCTATTTGCTGAGAGGCATGTTGAGTCCATGGAATATTTTATATTTTGACACAAGTTGCGGGAAAGTGACAAATTTTTTTTTTTTTTTTTTTGCACAAAGTTGTCACTAAATGATATATTGCTCAAACATGCCATGGGCATATGTGGAATTATACCTCAAAATACATTCTGCTGCTTCTCCTGAGTACGGGGATACCACATGTTTAGGACTTTTTGGGAGCATAGCCGCGTACAGGGCCCCGAAAACCAAGCACCGCCTTCAGGATTTCTAAGGGCATAAAATTTTGATTTCACTCCTCACTACCTATCACAGTTTTGAAGGCCATAAAATGCCAAGATGGCACAGCCCCCCCCAATGACCCCATTTTGGAAAGTAGACACCCCAAGCTATTTGCTGAGAGGCATGTTGAGTCCATGGAATATTTTATTTTTTGACACAAGTTGCGGGAAAGTGACACATTTTTTTTTTTTTGCACAAAGTTGTCACTAAATGAAATATTTCTCACACAGGCCATGGGTATATGTGGAATTGCACCCCAAAATACATTTAGCTGCTTCTCCTGAGTATGGGGATACCACATGTGTGGGACTTTTTGGGAGCCTAGCCGCATACGGGGCCCTGAAAACCAAGCACCGCCTTCAGGATTTCTAAGGGCGTAAAGTTGTGATTTCACTCCTCACTACCTATCACAGTTTTGAAGGCCATAAAATGCCCAGGTGGCACAACCCCCCCCCCAAATGACCCCATTTTGGAAAGTAGACACCCCAAGCTATTTGCTGAGAGGCATTTTGAGTCCATGGAGTATTTTATATTTTGACACAAGTTGCGGGAAAGTGACAATTTTTTTTTTTTTGCACAAAGTTGTCACTAAATGATATATTGCTCAAACATGCCATGGGCATATGTGGAATTACACCCCAAAATATATTCTGCTGCTTCTCCTGAGTACGGGGATATCACATGTGTGGGACTTTTTGGGAGCCTAGCTTCATACGGGGCCCCGAAATCCAATCACCGCCTTCAGGATTTCTAAGGGCGTAAATTTTTGATTTCACTACCTATCACAGTTTCGAAGGCCATAAAATGCCAAGATAGCACAAAACCCCCCAAAATTACCCCATTTTGGAAAGTAGACACCCCAAGCTATTTGCTGAGAGGCATGGTGAGTATTTTGCAGCTCTCATTTGTTTTTGAAAATGAAGAAAGACAAGAAAAATGTATTTTTTTTTCTTTTTTCAATTTTCAAAAGTTTGTGACAAAAAGTGAGGTCTGCAAAATACTCACTATACCTCTCAGCAAATAGCTTGGAGTGTCTATTTTCCAAAATGGGGTCATTTGGGGGGGGGGGGGGTGTGCCATCTGGGCATTCCATGGCCTCCAAAGAGTGAAATCAAAAATTTACGCCCTTAGAAAGCCTGAAGGCGGTGCTTGGTTTTCGGGGTCCCGTACGCGGCTAGGCTCCCAAAAAGTCTCACACATGTGATATCCCCGTACTCAGGAGAAGCAATAGAATGTATTTTGGGGTGTAATTTCACATATTCCCATGGCATATTTGAGCAATATATCATTTAGTGACAACTTTGTGCATAAAAAACAAAAAATTGTCTTTTTCCCGCAACTTGTGTCACAATATAAAATATTCCATGGACTCGACATGCCTCTCAGCAAATAGCTTGGGGTGTCTACTTTCCAAAATAGGGTCATTTGGGGGGATTTTGAACTGTCCTGGCATTTTATGCACAACATTTAGAAGCTTATGTCACACATCACCCACTCTTCTAACCACTTGAAGACAAAGCCCTTTCTGACACTTTTTGTTTACATGAAAAAATTATTTTTTTTGCAAGAAAATTACTTTGAACCCCCAAACATTATATATTTTTTTAAAGCAAATGCCCTACAGATTAAAATGGTGGGTGTTTCATTTTTTTTTTTCACACAGTAATTGCGCAGCGATTTTTCAAACGCATTTTTTGGGGAAAAAACACACTTTTTTAAATTTTAATGCACTAAAACACACTATATTGCCCAAATGTTTGATGAAATAAAAAAGATGATCTTAGACCAAGTACATGGATACCAAACATGACATGCTTTAAAATTGCGCACAAACGTGCAGTGGCGACAAACTAAATACATTTTTAAAAGCCTTTACAGGTTACCACTTTAGATTTACAGAGGAGGTCTACTGCTAAAATTACTGCCCTCAATCTGACCTTCGCGGTGATACCTCACATGCATGGTGCAATTGCTGTTTACATTTGACGCCAGACCGACGCTTGTGTTCGCCTTTGCACAAGAGCAGGGGGGGACAGGGGTGCTTTTTTTTTTTTTTTTTTTTTCTTTATTATTTTTTTGATTTTTTTATCTTATTTTTAAACTGTTCCTTTCATTTTTATGTTTTTTAATCATTTTTATTGTTATCTCAGGGAATGAAAATATCCCCTATGATAGCAATAGGTAGTGACAGGTACTCTTTTTTTTTTAAATTGGGGTCTATTAGACCCTAGATCTCTCCTCTGCCCTCAAAGCATCTGACCACACCAAGATCGGTGTGATAAAATGCTTTCCCAATTTCCCAATGGCGCTGTTTACATCGGGCAAAATCTAAGTCATGAAATGCTCGTAGCTTCCGGTTTCTTAGGCAGGTTCTAAACCTGCAGGCATCATTCTGGTATAACCACTCAAAGTCCAGCAACATACCAGTACGTTGCTGGTCCTTGTTGGGCATATATTGTAAACTTTTTTTTTCATGCAGCCTGTGGGCTGAACGAAAAAAAGATATTGATCGGTGGGTATGCCCACCATTAGAATACCTCCCTTCATCCACCCACTTCTAATAATGGCCATACATGCACCGTTTATATATGCCGAAGCATGGGGGCATCCTCCCGCAAAAGGCAGGAGCAAATCGCTCCTCCACCCACTGCTGCCCCCACGCTTCGGCATATATGCTGAAGTATGTAACTGTGATGGTGAAATCACCTCCGACAGCGCTGGAGTCACGGGTTTATGTATCGTGGGAGCAAACGCTGTTGCTGTCAAGATAAATAAATCCGCGCTGCAACTGAATGGCGTACCTGCTAAGCAAATGATGGTTAACAAAAAACAAAGTAACATTACAGCATAACAGTAAGACTTACCATACCTGCAAAGCAAATACAAAAAAAAACATAGTAAAAAATAAAACATTTAACGCAACCTGTGCCTACCTAAAATATATATATGCCGAAGCATGGGGGCATCCTCCCACAAAAGGCAGGAGCAAATCGCTCCTCCACCCACTGCTGCCCCCACGCTTCGGCATATATGCTGAAGTATGTAACTGTGGTGGTGAAATCACCTCCGACAGCGCTGGAGTCACGGCTTTATATATCGTGGGAGCAAACGCTGTTGCTGTCAAGATAAATAAATCCGCGCTGCAGCTGAATGGCGTACCTGAAAACAAAAAAATGGTTAAAACACAGTAAACTATAAAAAAATTACACACCTGAAAAGCAAACATGATAAAACATAACAACAATAAAACATTGCAGAATAGAATACAGTAAAAAAGAGCAGAACAATAGAGAGAATATAGAGAGAGAGAGAACAATAAAACGACAACTACTTTTGTTTTTTTTATTTTATTTTTTTTATGTATTTTTTTTTTTTACTTTTTTTTTACATTTTTTTTTATAACTGTAACTTTTAAAACTGTAACGGTTCCAGGTTTGGGTCTCTCAAAATGCGATGGCATCTTGGGAGACCCTGTGAAAGTGTGTCCTAGTCTGTGCAATGCTGTACCCTACGCTAAAACTCAACTAGTGTATGGCAGCGCTCAAAACATTCACCAATGCAAAGACCAGGATTGCCAGGACAGGAGGGACAATAATACCGGGTGTCACGCCTAAATCCGCGCTTTCTGCAGACACGACATTTTCGGGGGCTTTGGGGGCTCGTTGGGTTGGGGTACTCGGGAGGACATATTGAAAATGCCTCTCATGCAGCTGGCTTACTGCATTTGGTTGGGGAAGGTGAGGTGGAGCACCGTCTGGAAACAGAAGGGCTCTGACGATCTCTTCCTGGAATGTAAGGAAGGATCCAGTCCGTCCTGAAGCTCTGTATAGCACATGAGCGTTCAGCAAAGTCAATTGAAATAAATAAACAGACACTTTTTCGTACCAGCGTCTGGCCTTACGGGCAACTAGGTACGGCGCCAACAACTGGTCATTGAGGTCCACCCCTCCCATATTTTGGTTATATTCGTGGACACATAGGGGTTTCTCCACAACACCAGTCGCCGTAGTAATTTGGACTGTCGTGTCTGCATGAAGGGAGGTGAGAACAAAAACATTCTTCTTATCCCTCCACTTCATAGCGAGCAAATTATTACACTGCAAGCAGGCTCTCTCCCCCAGCCTAAGACGGGAATCTACAAGCCGCTGGGGAAAGCCCCGTCGATTAGGTCGCACGGTGCCACATGCTCCAATCTGCTGATCAAACAAGTGACTAAAAAGTGGCACGCTCGTGTAATAATTGTCCACGTACAAGTGGTACCCCTTTCTGAATAAGGGTGACACCAAGTCCCACACTATCTTGCCAGCACTTCCTATGTAGTCAGGGCAGTTTGTCGGCTCTACGTGACTATCTTTGCCCTCGTAAACCATAAAACTACATGTATAGCCTGTGGCCCTGTCACAGAGCTTATACATCTTGACCCAATATCTGGCACGCTTGCTGGGAAGGTACTGTTTGAATGACAAGCGGCCAGAAAATGTAATCAGGGACTCATCAACGCAGACAACTTGATGGGGAGTAAACAAGTCTGCAAAACGTTGGTTGAAGTGGTTTACGAGGGGCCGAATTTTGTAGAGCCGATCGTATTCAGGGTCTCCACGAGGACGACAGAGTTCATTGTCGTTGAAGTGCATGAACCGCAAAATCTGCTCGTATCGTGCCCTGGCCATGGAGGCAGAGCACACGGGCGCATGGTAAATTGGGTCAGTGGACCAATATGACCGCAACTTACTCTTTTTATTCATGCCCATGTTGAGGGAAAGGCCCAGAAAGAGCTTAAATTCGGAGACCGTAATTGGTCTCCAATCTCTGGCAAGGGAGGTCTGGGGATTAGCGGCGATGTGTTGACCAGCGTATAAATTGCTTTGGTCCACAATAGATCTATAGAGATCTTCGGTGAAAAACAGTGAATAAAAATCCAGTGGCGTAAAATCAACTGTTTCCACCTGAATGCCAGGTTGACCAGTGAATGGGGGCAGTACGGGTGCTGCAGAAGTGGTGGGTTCCCAATTCGGATTGGCGAATGCAGCAGGAAGGGCACTATGGGCACGATGGGCCTGTCTTTGTCTTTTTGGTGGCAGCGGGACACTACTTGTGCTTGCCACCTCGCCAGCTTGAACTGCACTTATGGGACTCGCCACGTCACCAAGTGTTACTGCAGTGCTGGATATACGACCAGGGTGTACTAGGCCGCTGGTGCTTGCCAGTTCACCAGAAGGAATAGCGGCACTAGTACTTCTCTGCTCCATACGAGAGCCCTGCAGTTCTTGCACTTCAAGGACAGAAGAAGTTCGGGGTCTGGTACGCCTGACCTTAGCAGGGACCATAACTCCGTCGTCAGAGCTATCTGTCATGGAGCCGCTGTCCTCTACAGGATCGTATTCTGAGCCTGAATCTGACAGATAAGTGACTTCCTCTTCACTATCTGTCATGCTCAGAAACCTGTAGGCCTCTTCACTAGTGTACCTTCGATTTGCCATTTTAGGCTCTAAATTTAGGGGTACACTAGTGAGACTCACAGGCAAAAAAGCTCCTGACTGTCAGCGACTGTATCAAAACGCTACCAAAAAACTGTTAGTCGATTGCAGGGATCAGGCCTGACTCTGCGAACGCTGCAGTTATGTGTGCTTAGTGTTTTGTAAGTGTCAGTGATCGATTGATACTGCACTTGGGTGGGCTGGGCAGGGCTGGGCCGAGGGGCAAAACGCAGGAGGTAGCAGGTATCTGGGCTGATCCCGCTAACACTGTGTTTATGGGAACCCTAAACTACTGGGGACGCTAGTATAGATCTGATCGGATCAGATATCGATCCGCTCAGATACTATAGCACTAAGGTAGGTGTATGGTGCGTGTGTGGGTGTTAGCGGTACTGGCGCTAACCTGACGCTGCCTGGGGCGACGCAGACCTTATCTGACCCTAAAAACTTAACTTATATCACCGCCGGGCGATTAGGGGGTTAAACCTTTATAAGGTAATAAACGGCGGGTGCCCTAAAACTATAAAAAAAAACTAACTAACCAGCATCACCCGTAACACTTATACGGTGATCGCTGGTGAAAGGGTTAACTAGGGGGCAATCAAGAGGTTAAAACCTTTATTAGGTAGTATATGGGGGTCCCTGACGCTATAAAACACTGACAGCGAACCTATATACGTCACCTGTGTCACTAATACAGCGATCAGAAAAACGATCGCTTAGCGACACTGGTGACGGGGGGTGATCAAGGGGTTAACCTTTATTAGGGGGGGTTAGGGGGGTACCCTGGACCTAAAGGGGGGTACCCCAGACCTAAAGGGGGCTAACCTAACTGCTCTAACACTTATAACTGTCACAAACTGACACCAATGCAAAAAAAAAAACCTGCTATTGGTGTCAGTGTGACAGGGGGTACAGGGGGGTGATCGGGGGGTGATGGGGGGTGAAAAGTGTGCCTGGCGTGTTCTACTGTTAGTGTAGTGTTGGTGTAACTTACATTGATGTCTTCTCTCCTCGGCGCCGGAACGAAAAGACCGGCTCGAGGTGAGATGACATCACTTCCTCTCCCTCTGTTTACATTACAGAGGGAGAGGAAGTCTGTCATTGGCCAGGAGCGATCGCGAGGGGGGAGCCACGAATGAGTGGCCTCCCCCTCACCTTTGATCGCCCCTGACCTCAATCCGACCGCCGCAGGCACCGGGGGGGGTCCGATCGGACCCCCCACCCGCGGGAAGGCAAGGACGTACATGTATGTCCTTTTGCCTGCCCGTGCCGCTCTGCCGACGTACATCGTCGTGCGGCGGTCGCCAAGTGGATAATAAGACTTACAATGGTTTAACATGAATAAAACAATTACTCTGCGTGACTGAAAAAAGAAGAGTTGTTATAGTTGCAGCCAATTCTTATTTAATTTGTTCATAACACGAAAGGTGAAACCTGACTGGTTGCTACAAGCCACAAATCAAAACAATATGTTTTTTCTTCCTTTCTGATTGCATTTTCCAGTATAAGTCATTGTACCTTACAAGTGTAGTGTGTTGTTAAAATGGAACTTCACTATCTCAATGAACATTGACTATTTTGAATCCTGATGCTGCTAGCATTAGTACATAGATAGGAAAGTATATTATATTTACTTGTTTTCAAGTATTTTTTACATTTCTATAGTCACTTCCTAGTTTCCATGCCTTGGCAAATGATGTCATGCATTTCTTGATTTTTCAGGTGGGGAGGACGGGTTTTCTAAGCACGCCCTCCTGTTAGCATGCCTGAACTAAGGGCAGATGGATTCCAGGAGGTAATTGCTACATGGGTCATCTGCCCTTACTCAAGATGGCCATGGCCAGAAATGAGAGTGGGTGATTTCTCGGCAAAATAAAGCATGGAGACATGAATGGATGGGTGAGTTTGCTTTAAATATTAAAAATGAATTAAAAGGCACTTCTGTGCTCAGACACAGTGTAGTTCTGCTTTACCTACTGTACTGTGAATGGACAGTATTGTGCTCAAGCCATGTGAAGCTTCCTTTATTGACTACCAAGTAGTGCCTCCCACATGGCAGATATTTTGAGGAGGTGTCTGTTCTATTGTATTTCATTTGTGTTTAAAATCAGGATTTGCCACGTGCTAGAAATAGAGAAAAATCTCTGCGCAACAGACTAAAGGTTAATGAAGGGTTGGAGGGGGTTAGAACTGCTGCCTCTACTAATTACTACCACTGGGTGGAGCAATAATACAAAATAAGAAAACAAAGTAGATATGGCGCTGTTCTGCTACTATCACATAGTGGTATAAAAATATATGGGATGTTTCCTTTGAAAGATCCTAGAACCTGAGAAGATATTACACTGTGTGTTGATGTGTATTACCAAAGTGTATGAATCAACCAAAAATTATTTTACATTAAAGATAAAGCCAAACAAGTGATTCCTAGTGCAAAAAAATCTGTATATCCGTAAAGGATAAGTTACTAAGCAAAATTGTGAGACTTGCTGAACCAATCTAAAGTGCAATTACAAATGGTATGCTTACATAAAACTTTCCAACATGCTAATTATTAAACTCTTCAACGTGCTAGTTATTAAAACCACCAAACAGGCAGATTTCCTAGATCTGCATTTCTATAGTGTCCATTATCCATATAACAAGTGAAAAAAACATCAAAAACCAAGACTGCTGGATAATGAAAAAATTAAAATAAATAAATAAAATAAAATAAAAATAAAAAAATAAAAAATAAAAATAGGAAGGTGAAATTAACAATAATAATATTGGATTTTAAATTATAAAGTGCTCTTGTGCTCGTGAAGAAAATCTTCTTCCTAGTCAGATGGACTTTTCAGTGAGTGAACACACCGTGCATATCTTAATTCGTGTTCCTATTGCAGCTGCACTCACCAGATTCTTCTCCCCCTCCTGGGGTTAAAGCCATTCACAGTATGTGCCACTGTGTAGCAATAGTAAAAGAAGACCGTCCTTAGTGCTGGCTATGAGGAGATTCCATTATAGTTGTATACCATGGAAGAGAGAGAGAGGGAGCCCAAATAGCGTGATACTGTTTCAAACTATTTTATTAACAAACGCATGGAAAAGTACTCACATACGGTAGCATTAACAAAGGCATTTGTTGCTGACACCAATGCTTGTGACAGGAAGTGATGCAAGGACGTATGCTGACTCCGCCCTACGCGTCTGGTCACGCTCCAGATGATGTCAGAGTGACGAAACGCATCCGACGGACCGAATCCGGCAGACAATCCAACCGTGCGTGGGCTCCATCGGACCTGCAGCAGACTGACGTCAAAAATCTGACGGACTTTAGATTTGAAACATGTCGAAAAGTTCGCTCGTCTGTATGCTAGTCCGACTGACAAAAACCGACGCTAGGGCAGCTATTGGCTACTGGCTATGAACTTCCTTATTTTAGTCCGGTCGTACGTCATCACGTACGAATCCGTCCGACTTTGGTGTGATCGTGTGTAGGTAAGTCCATTCATTGGGAAAGTCCAGCGGAAGTCCACCGAAAGTACGTTGGATAGACTGCCGGACCAGGCCGGTCGAAAAGTCCGCCCGTGTGTACGCTGCATTAGTGTATAGGACCTACAAAGGTTTGGTCCATAGTCCTTTGGGCTTCAGGGCAGGGGAAGGTGACACAATATGGCGGAGTTTCTCTAAAACAGGTGGGTGAGTGTTTCATGCAAGAAAAAGCGGGGGCGGGTCCAGGGTCCACATGACGCCAACAGACAACCAATGTGGACCTTCCTTACACTTTCAAAGTTGCCCTTTGCTAGGGAATTTTTCCCAGAGCTTAGTGAATGAGGTGAAGCTCTACTGTCTTTCATCATCCATGTGCAAGCAAAAATGCTGTTTTTTTGTTTGTTTTCATTTTCCTTGTCCATTAATGGGGATTCTTTGCAAAGTAAAACTTCAGCACATACACTATGCTTTGGGGCAAATTCCCTTGCAACATTAACAGCCTATTTGCCTTTAACAAATCAACCCCTTTGTGTGACTTTTCTGGCTCTGATGGTTACTCACTACTGGTTCAGCACATCGTTTGACCCTTGACAAACGCACTTTGTATTACTAAAAGGCAGGCTCCCTCGGAGCATACACTTAAGAGATGCAAAGAGCCTATAAAAAATAATAAGGTAGGATGGTAGGCTGCCTAGGGATTAAACGTTTCCGATACCAAGAGGGTATAAACCCGACCTTGTGTGGGATTGCTGATCTTGAAAAGCCCACCTACCATAACTCTTGTTGATGCTGATAGCACAGACAAGCTTTGCCATTTCTCAGTCTGTTACTTAACGGTTCATAGAAATAAACTACAGAAATATACAAGTGCGCCACGGTGAACAATGGGCGTGGTTTATGCGACATAGTGGGTGTGGCTTAAATGGGCGTGGCTCAAGGAGGTGTGGTTAGAGTCTGAGATGAATGAGGGATGGAGAGGAAAAGGGGGAGAGAGGGAAAGGGGGAGAGGGGAAAAGAGGGAAAGGGGGAAAGGGGGAAAGGGGGAGAGGGAGAAAGGGGGAAAGGGAGAAAGGGGGAGAGGGGGAGAGGGGGAAAGAGGGAAAGGGGGAAAGGGGGAGAGGGGGAAAGGGGGAAAGGGGGAGAGGGAGAGAGGGGGAGAGAGGGAAAGGGGGTGGAGGGAGAGGGGGAAAGGGGGAGAGGGAAATGACGGGACAGCAGCCCCAGATCCTACACAATAAAAATATGTGTATTCTAGAAAATTTAACAATCAGCAGATAAAGATACTCCAAACACCTGGTGTTAGCACTTCAATAATCCCTGCACCATGGTTGTTATGGTGTCAGAATGATTGAAGTGCATTATTTCTATTATTACATTGTAATATAAAATTAAATCATTCAACTCACCATAATGCAGAATCAGTGGGATCCCTGAGCGTGTCACTAGCGACGTCGCCTGCCACCAGCCGTCCGGTCCTTGCGTCAGATGTCCCAGCAGAGTCCGTCCTTGCATCAGGTGCCCCCAGCGGAGCCCCCCTTACATCAGATGTCCCCAGCGGAGCCCCCCTCACACCAGGAGTCCCCGGCGGAGCCCCCCCTCACATCAGGTGTCCCCAGCGGAGTCCCCCCTCACATCAGGTGTCCCCAGCGGAGCCCCCCCTCACATCAGGAGTCCCCGGCGGAGCCCCCCCTCACATCAGGAGTCCCCGGTGGAGCCCCCCTCACATCAGGTGTCCCCGGTGGAGCCCCCCTCACATCAGGAGTCCCCAACGGAGCTCCCCCTCACATCAGGTGTCCCCCCCTCACATCAGGAGTCCCCAGTGGAGCCCCCCTCACATCAGGTGTCCCCGGCGGAGCTCCCCCTCACACCACGTGTCCCCGGCAGAGCCCCCTCTCACACCAGGTGTCCCCGGCAGAGCCCCCCTCACATCAGGAGTCCCCAGCGGAGCTCCCCCTCACACCAGGTGTCCCCGGCAGAGCCCCCCCTCACATCAGGAGTCCCCAGTGGAGCCCTCCTCACATCAGGTGTCCCCAGTGGAGCCCCCCTCACATTAGGTGTCCCCGGTGAAGCTCCCCCTCACATCAGGAGTCCCCGGCGGAGCCCCCCCTCACATTAGGTGTCCCCAGTGGAGCCCCCCTCACATTAGGTGTCCCCAGTGGAGCCACCTCACATTAGGTGTCCCCAGTGGAGCCCCCCTCACATTAGGTGTCCCCAGTGGAGCCCCCCTCACATTAGGTGTCCCCAGTGGAGCCCCCCTCGCATTAGGTGTCCCCAGTGGAGCCCCCCTCACATTAGGTGTCCCCAGTGGAGCCCCCCCTCACATTAGGTGTCCCCAGTGGAGCCCCCCTCACATTAGGTGTCCCCAGTGGAGCCCCCCTCACATTAGGTGTCCCCAGTGGAGCCCCCTCTCACATTAGGTGTCCCCAGTGGAGCCCCCTCTCACATTAGGTGTCCCCAGTGGAGCCCCCCCTCGCATCAGGTGTCCCCGGCGGAGCCCCCCTTGCATCAGGTGTCCCCGGCGGAGCCCCCTTGCATCAGGTGTCCCAGTGGAGCCCCCCTCACATTAGGTGTCCCCAGTGGAGCCCCCCTTACATTAGATTCCCACAGCGGTGCGCCCCCCCCTACCTCAGAGGTGTCCTAGTCAGTGTAGCGGCCGCATGGCAAGAACCCCCGCCCCTTTCCATATCAGACTGGCAGCGGGACGGTGGGTAGGCGGGGCGAGGCGGAGCGGGGCGGAGGGTGGGCGGCGACACAGGAGCTCTGTCTAGCCCCCCCCAGCCGTCTTCTTGAACTTCTTTAAAATGGCGGCTGGCGGAGACGGCCGCGGACCTCTAGCGGCGGTGAAATCGTGAAGAACCAGATTTCCCAGGACATTTCCCGGGACACCACAAATTCGGGAATGGCGTCTAAGTCCCGGGAATGTCCCGGGAAATCCGGGACAGTTGGCAACTATGATATACAAAGTCGGCACTGGACAAACTACTGTGTTTTGTGCAGTATAATTGACTAGATGTACATGACTATTTACAGTATGCAAATTTCTTCCAGGAGGGCAATAAAACTTAGAAAAATTCACCTTCATTTTGGTTTTGGTCTTCATATTCAGATGATGTCCTGTCTTGGAATTCCGCTGAAACAGTGGCAATGCTAAATGGCATACAGAGTGGAACAATTGCATCACAGTATACTGTATGTAATACCCCAAGCATTGGCAGATGAATATATATTTCTAAAACGGGTGATATTACCAGCTTTTCCTCATTGATATAGCTAGTACTCTACTTAACGACCGCCCACTTGCATTGTACGGATTGACCGCTGCTATAGGCAAAGCGACATACTGGTATGTACTGGTATGCTGCTGCCTGCTTCTGGGTTTAGGGTGCATGCATGTCTCCCAGCTGGCTCCCACTGTGATTATACACAGAGGGGGCCTATCAGCAATTCCCAACCAATGATTCACGTCCGGGACGTGCTAATCTACTGTATACATTCACAGCCCAGAGCTCTGTGTTGAAATTTAACACAGAGCTCTGTACACAGGGAGGGATTTGTCAGTTTCTCATCCCTGCAAAGCAGGGATGAGAAATTGAGAGATCATTAGTAAAAAACAACGCGCTGTACACACATTGTTAGGCACATATTTAACCCTTTGATCTCCCTAGATGTTAACCCCTTCCCAGTCAGTGTCATTAGTACAGTATATTCTTAGCATTGATCACCGTAATAATGGCTTTGGTGATGTCAGTGGCAGATAGTCAGTTTCCCCCAGCATTAGTTAGTGTCAGATTGTACGCCACAATATCGCAGTCCCATTAAAAGTCGTTGATCGGCGCCATTTGTAGTATAGGAAAAAGAAAAAAAAATGAAAATTCCAGTATATATACCGTTTGTAGACGCTATAACTTTCACGCAAAACCAATCAATATACACTTATTGGGGGTTTTTTTTATCACAAACATGTAGTAGAATATATTTTGGCCAAAATTTTTTAAGAAATTTAATTTTTTTAAATTTTTATTATGGGATATGCTTTATAGCAGAAAGTAAAAAATATTGGGTTTTTTTTCAAAATTTTCAGGGTTTCTTTGTTTATATTGCAAAAAATATAAAACCCCGTGGTGATCAAAAACCACCAAGAGAAAACTCTATTTGTGTGAAAAAAATTATATCGATTCTGTCTGGGCACAGCGTTGCATGACCATTCAATCGGCAGTTAAAGTAGTGCAGTGCCAAAAAAATGGCCTGGTCACGAAGGGAGTAAAATCTTCCGGACCCAAAGTGGTTAATGGACCTATTTAGAAAAAAAATTAGCATAGCTTTTCTTACAGTGCATCTGCATGTACCTTTTGCAAATTGGGCCAAAATACAAATGTTGTTTAGGCTATCTTCTCTTCTGAATGAATTTTGTTTTATTATGGGCATTATACTGCAATATGGCCACCAGATGCACTTAGGAGCATAAGAAATATATACCGTATCTATTGGCATATAACACGCACTTTTTCCCCCTGAAAATAGGGGGAAAATCACGGGTGCGTGTTATACGCCAACAGCGTACCTCGGAGGGAAAGGAGGGGGACGAGTGCCGCTGGAAATCACTGAGCCGTCATCTCCTCGACTCGGCTCTCACTCTGTACACGAGTCAGCGGGAACTGGTGGCTTCTTGCTGGATTGCAGAGCGGCGGAGCGGCGGAGCGGCTGAAAGGCAGGTCACAGCAGGTTTCCTGAAGAGATGGTGGGGAGAAGGGTAGCCTAAAGCAGGTAAAAAGGTAAGAATTGCTCCCTGGTCAGTACTATATCCAGGTCGCGCCCCCAAGCCTTTTTATGTTTAGCGAGGTGTGAATAAGAAAGCCTTGCTCTCTTTTGGTTTTCTTTTTCTTTTCCTTTTGCCAAATAAAGTTTTTGTGCAGGGCTGACAAGGAGCAAAAGTATTCAGGTTTGACGGGAATGGGGAAGGTCCTAAAGATGACATGGGAGACGTTGTGTGAACAAAATCCTGAAATAGAAGGATGCAGATGGGCACAGATCAGGCTGCACTGAAGCTGCAGATGGGCACAGATCAGGCTGCACTGAAGCTGCAGATGGGCACAGATTAGGCTGCACTGAAGCTGCAGATGGGCACTAATCAGGCTGCATTGATGCTCACTGACCATTTTTTGCTTCAAAGTAGTTTATTTAAAAAAAAAGTTTTTTTTCCTGAAACTTCCTTCTTAACCAGTTACCAACCGACCCATAGCCAAATGACGACTGCAGGGCAGTTGGGTAACCCTGGGAGCACGTACTATGACCTGGGGCGTGCACACGGGAACATCCGTGACCGGATGATCGCGGCCGTTTACCATGTGATCGCTCCGTCAAATGACGGAGCGATCACATGTAAACAAACTGGCGTCATGTCATGATGCCGGTTCCTCTCTCCCCTCTCTGTACCAATCGGTACAGAGAGAGAGGGATTGGATGGCAGCAGCGCTGTGGGCTGCATCTGTAGTGCCCACAGCGCTGCTCTGTGACATGTGCAGTCACAGCCATGGATCCATCTATCCATGCTCAGCCATCCCTCCATGCTCAGCAATACCCTGCACTACTCTGCAATTCCATGTGCAATACTCTGCAATACCCCGCAATACTCTGCAATTCACTTTGCAATACTCTGCAATACCCCACAATATTCTGCAATTCCCTGTGCAATACTCTGCAATATAAAAGAAAAAAACGTGCGCTACTCAGATTTAAACAAAGTTAGTATTGTGAATATAGGTGAATATGAATGTATAGTTCATATGGGAATTGATGGTATCATAAACCGGAGGTGTAATTCCTCATTATATCTTCAATAAATCTTCTCTAAATCTTCAAAGCCAGTGTGTAAATAGGAAAAAGGGGGCCGCTTACCAGAATTGCTGGATCCCTATTACAGAGATCATGCGAGCTTAAACAGATTCCCTTCAGTGTCAGGAACAGCTGGTCTTTGAGTAGAGACAGACTTCCCTCCACGTCTGATGATTCAAATTTCAGAGGCGGCAATCAGGAACAATCTCCTCCGTTCACTGCTCCTGCAAGACCTCTCGTAGCAGGAGATAGTGTGTTTTAAAAGAAAAAGAGGCGCTTCATTGTGCAGTAGTTTAAAATGCTTTAATCCATGAACGGACAACTGACATCAAAGCATTGGCAGGGCAAAACACTGTTGCGATTAAAAAACACAGCCGAAGCCGATCTGCTGAGAGTGTGGTGATGTCAGGTCCTCTGGCTCCGCCCAACGCTGCGTTTCTTCTAAACATTCATCGACTGGGAGAGGAGGCTATGGCCAGACGTCACCCACCACATCTTAAATACCTCAACACACCGCTGACACCGGAAATAAGTTTGAGATCATCTCCCGCACAACCCACTATGTGCGTGGACATGAAACCAGCACTTTCCTTCGTCAGCAACAAAAATTAATGTGTACTAGCCAAAGCACATCACAGATAGTACATATAATGTCATAAAAATGATATATTACCACCAAAACTATATATTCAAAGTCTTATTGCTAAAATATAGTGAAATTAGCAATTTCCAATAAAATATTCGCTATCTGAAATCGCCTCACTAAAAAATATGTTAACACATGTAAATCTGACATTTACCATGCAAACAAAAAAAATTATAAAAATATAAAAATTTTTATTACTTTATTAAAAAGGAAAAAGGAAAAAAAGTTCCTTGACACATACCTATGTGTTATGATCATCCAAAAAGGCATGTTATAAAATAGGGACAACACATAGATTTATATCCTACTTGATTACACCAAAATCTAACATTTGCTATGCAAACAAGGATTAATAATGTAGTTCCTTTATTACAGGAAAGAAAAGGGGGAAATGATTTCCTGACACATGACCATGTGTTATAGCCGTCAAATAAGACATGCTAAAAACAGGTACAACACATAGACATATTTCCTACAAATTCCATATAGGGAAGGTGGAATGCCGAAACTTAATTATAAGTAATATACTAAAGGATAGTGGCAGTGTCAGCAGCCCTAGTGGGATATATATGGAAAAGTACTTCAAAGGAGATATCCACATACTTTCCTTAGCTATTATTTATATAGCAGTTTATATCCCACTCAATGTTAAGGCCCCAGGGGCTGTAGCACTGCATATCAAATACCCATCTAGTTTCTCTACGCGAGATATGGCGTTTTAGATTATTTCCCCTCTAATGAGGGGTAAATTTCTCGATGGCAATAACTTTTAGGAGGGACGGGTCTCAGTTATGAAATTGGCGAAAATGCCAAGAAACACTATGTCCAATGAATCCCCTCCTAATATTGGATAAGTGTTCGTCTATTCTAATCTTAAGAGCACGGGTGGTCCTATCAATATACTGGAAACCACATGGACAATTAAGAAGGTATATTACCCCTATAGTTCCACATGTGATGAAATCCTTAATATGGTAGGTTTTGGAAGTAACAAAAGATGTAAAAGTAAAGCTTTTCGGGGTTTGTGATGATCTACAAACTGCACATCCTTTGCAAGGAAAGAAGCCTTTCAAATGGCCAAACATTTCTACCTTAGGGGGAGGGTCAATAACACTGGGGGCCAGAAGGTCTATTACCCCAATACTCTGCAATACCCCGCAATACTCTGCAATACCCCGCAATACTCTGCAATGCCCTGCACTACTCTGCAATACTTTGGAATACCCCGCAATACTCTGAAATACCCCGCAATACTCTGCAATATTCTGCAATACCCCGCAATACCCCGCAATACTCTGCAATACTCCGAAATACTCTGCAATACCCCGCAATACCCAGCAATACTCTGCAATACTCTGCAATACCCCGTAATACTCTGCAATACCCCACAATACTCTGCAATACTCTGCAATACCCCGCAATACTCTGCAATACCCCACAATACTCTGCAATACTCTGCAATACCCCGCAATACTCTGCAATACCCCGCAATACCCCGCAATACTCTGCAATACTCCGAAATACTCTGCAATACCCCGCAATACCCAGCAATACTCTGCAATACTCTGCAATACCCCGCAATACTCTGCAATACCCCACAATACTCTGCAATACCCCGCAATACTCTGCAATACCCGCAATACTCTGCAATACCCCGCAATACTCTGCAATGCCCTGCAATGCCCCGCAATACTCTGCAATACCCCGCAATGCCCTGCAATACTCTGGAATACCCTGCAATGCCCCGTAATACCCTGTAATACTCTGCAATACTCTGCAATACCCTGCAATACTCCACAATACCTCGCAATACCCCGCAATAATCTGCCATACCCTGCAATACCCAGCCATACTCTGCCATACCCAGCCATACTCTGCCATACCCAGCCATGCTCTGCTATACTCGGTGATACCCAGCCATACTTTGCCATACCCAGCCATACTCGGCCATGCTCTGCCATGCTCAGCCATACTCGGCCATGCTCAGCCATGCTCAGCCATGCTCAGCCATACTCAGCTGTACTCGGCCTCTGTATGTGGCCAGGCTGTGGAAGTCTCAAACATGTGGTATCGCCGTACTCAGGAGGAGTAGGAGAATCTATTTTGGGGTGTCATTTTTGGTATGTACATGCTATGTGTTAGAAATATTGTATAAATGGACAACTTTGTGTTAAAAAAAGAAATGCGTTTTAACCACTTCCCGCCCGCCGGTCGTCATATGACATCCTTGAATTTGTGCGGGGATATCTGAATGATGCCTGCAGCTACAGGCGGCATTCAGATATCAGCTTTTTCAGCCGGCGATTCCCTACACCATAAGAATGATCATAGCGGCTGTTCCACTGCTTGATCATTCTTACGGGAGGCGAGAGGGGATGTCCCCCCCTCCCGCCGCCCTCAGGTGCTTCTACTGACTCACCGCTACGATCAAAGCCAGGTTTGTTTTTGTTTTTTTTGTTTTTTATTTCAGGCTTCCCAGCCTAGAGGTGAGATGTGGGGTCTTATTGACCCCATATCTCACTGTAGAGGACCTGTCATGCCATATTCCTATTACAAGGATGTTTACATTCCTTGTAATAGGAATAAAAGTGATAAAAAAAATGTATTTTTTTGGACAAAAGCGTCAAACTAAAATAAATAAAGTAAAATGAACAATAAAAAAAATTTTTTTTTTTCCCCGTGTCCCCGTGTGCTCGCATGCAGAAGCGAACGCATACATAAGTCCCGCCCACATATGAAAACGGTGTTCAAACCACACATGTGAGGTATCGCTGCGATCGGTAGAGTGAGAGCAATAATTTTGGCCCTAGACCTCCTCTGGAACTCAAAACATGTAACCAGTAAAAAACTTTAAAGCGTCGCCTATGGGGATTTTTAAGTAGCAAAGTTTGGCGCCATTCCACGAGCGTGTGCAATTTTGAAGGGTGACATGTTAGTTATCTATTTACTCGGCATAACTTCATCTTTCACATTATGCAAAAACATTGGGCTAACTTTACTGCTTTGTTTTTTTTTTTAAGCACAAAACTGTTTTTTTCCAAAAAAAACACGTTTGAAAAATTGCTGCGCAAATACCGTGCAAGATAAATAAAAAGTTGCAATGACCGCCATTGTATTCTCTAGGGTCTTTGCTAAAAAAAATATATAATGTTTTGGGGTTCTATGTAATTTTCTAGCAAAGAAATGATGATTTTTACATGGAGAGAAATGTCAGAATTGGCCTGGGTGATCCAGAATGCCTGAAGGTGCTCTGTGCATGTTGGGCCTCTGTATGTGGCCACGCTGTGTAAAAGTCTCACACATGTTGTATCGCCGTACTCGGGAGTAATAGCAGAATGTGTTTTGCGGTGTAATATATTGTATGCATATGCTGTGTGTGAGAAATAACCTGCTAATATGACAATTTTGTGGAAAAAAAAAAAAAAGAAAAAAATAATCTTGATTTTGCAATGAATTGTGGGAAAAAATGACAACTTCAAAAAAACTCATCATGCATCTTTCTAAATACCTTGGAATGTCTTCTTTACAAAAAGGGGTCGTTTGGGGGGTATTTGTACTTTTCTGGCATGTTAGGGTCTCAAGAAATTAGATAGGCTGTCAGTACATCAGGTGTGATCAATTTTCAGAGATTGGCACCATAGCTTTTGGACTCTATAACTTTCACAAAGACCAAATAATATACACCGATTTGGGTTATTTTTACCAACGATATGTAGCGGTATAAATTTTGGCCAAAATATATGAAGAACAATTACTAATTTACAAAATTTTATAACAGAAACGAAGAAAAATGCATTTTTTTTAACAGAATTTTGGGTCTTTTTTCTTTTATAGCGCAAAAAATAAAGAACCCAGCGGTGATTAAATACCACCAAAAGAAATCTCTATTTGTGTGAAAAAAGGACAAAAATGTCATATAGGTACAGTGTTGCATAACTGAGTAATTGTCATTCAAAATGTGAGAGCACCGAAAGCTGAAAATTGGTCTGGTTATTAAGGGGGTTTAAGTGCCCAGTGGTCAAGTGGTTAAATTAGGGTGCATGTCATATGCCAGTGTGTGTTATACACCGATAAATACAGTACATCTTTGTAACAAGAGATAAAATATGAAACATTCTAACAAATGCTAACTGGAATTAGAAGTAAATGTAACCAATATAAGCTATAATGCTGTTACATTAATTTGCTAATTCCGACTAGCGTTCTTTAGAAGTGTTACGTTGTATTACTTGTTACAAAAACGTATGTATTTTCTATGCTCCTCAGCTCCATCTAGTGGCCATAATGTGGTATTTTACCACTGCTTATAATGAAGCAGTCTAATAACATTTGTTTTTGCCCAGTCCACACAGAACAAATGTACATGCACAATCATTGTATAAATGTTTATGCAATTTTTTTTTTTATATATAAATAGACCCTTAAGTGTATCAATCCTTTAACAAATCAAATATATTCAGACAGTAAAAGGGTCTTTGGGACATGTCATGTCAAAATACTTTGTGTAATGCAAAATGCTAAAAACCCATACTTACTATTAATTTCACTTATTAAAACATATTAGATTAGTGTTCCTCTTTTCACATTGTCACTTTACATTTCAGAACTTTAAGGCATTGCTGGTGTCATTGTGTAAATTGTAGAGTAAAATTGAGTGGATTTATATTACAAAACACAATCTTTTGGAGGCTGTGAGACAGTAGACGCAGCCTGATGAAGTTGCTAGTACAGATTATATCTCTCAGCTTTGTATGCAACATAATATTGCAGCTTTTCAAACATTAGACAGGATTAGGGAAAAGCAACAGATGTCATTTTGCAGCTGGAAATTTCCTGCATTTTTATCTTTTCAAAAGAATTAACTCATGAATAACCCACAGAGGATATGAGTTTGTAGAAGGAAGCCTCTTAAAGAATTGTATGTGATAAGCATGAAACCAAGCAAAGGGTGTCAAAGAATATATTAGTATGTTATATGAACCTGAATTTCAGTGTAGAAAAAATATATATCAGCAGCATACTAGATAGATATTGCATGAACTAGTGTGAGCAATGTAGTCATTTTGAAATTACAAATGCACCCCTTTAATGCAATGAGGCAAAGTGTAACACATGACTGCCAGTCGGCCATAGACATGCACACAGGGTGTGCCAGGTGTGCCTGGGCACACCCTAATCACCTAGTGTGCACTAGCATTATCGCTCTGTGTAGCAGCAGGGAGATGGGAAAGATCTCCCTCTTACCAGTTCTGCCATAAAAGAAGTGTTTATGCACTTCTCTTTCACTGTGCTGGCAGGGATATCAATGTGCCAGGGCCATATATATATATATATATATATATATATATATATATATATATATACACACACACACACGCATGTGTGTTTGAGCTTTGTGGGGCACACCCTAATGCATTGCAGTCAGAAATCCCTTTACAACATCTAATGCCCCGTACACACGGTCGGACATTGATTGGATATTCCGACAACTAAATCCTAGGATTTTTTACGACGGATGTTGGCTCAAACTTGTCTTGCATACACACAGTCACACAAAGTTGTCGGAAAATCTGATCGGTCTGAACGCGGTGACATAAAACACGTATGTCGGGACTCTAAACGGGGCAGTAGCCAATAACTTTCATCCCTTTATTTATTCTGAGCATGCGTGGCACTTTGTGCGTCGGATTTGTGTACACACGATCGGAAATTCCGACAACGGATTTTGTTGTCAGAAAATTTTATAGCCTGCTCTCAAACTTTGTGTGTCGGAAAATCCGATGGAAAATGTGTGATGGAGCCTACACACGGTCGGAATTTCCGACAACAAGGTCCGACCGTGTGTACAGGGCATAACAGTAATAAAAACTTTTTCTATTTTGTTGTCATCATGTTGGGTCATGGTGCATCACTGATAGCATTTTAGAAATGTTGGGAGGCCTTTTTTTTTTTTTTTTTTTTTTCTTGGGGCAGATAATAATTTTATATTAGAAACTATGCCACAAACAAGACCAGCCCAACTCAATTTCTATGTTGCTATTTTTATCAGGTTTTACCTGTTGTCAGTGGTGTAACAATAGCCATAGCAGCTCAGACAGCTGCTATAGGGCCTGGGAATGGAAGGGGGCCCAATTAAAGGGGCTGTTGAAACCTAGAAAATCTGTCTGTATCTAAAGATAACACATATCCATAACTGTATTATTTCAGAGGCTGCTGTTGACACTGACCTTTCACCCCCCCTTTTTCAGTCTAATGTTAGATGCACAGGAGTCTTCAGGATCCTCATCGTCACTAGACACAGATGCCCTTTTGCAGGTTGTACAGTAAGGAGAATTTGTTTAGCTGTCCTTAGTAGTGTATTTGTTGCCCTCAGAGCTTTTGGTCATCCTGGCCAGCACTGAAATCAACCATGTATGCCTAGTGTTCTGTTCTGTCGTCGCTACATGTTTCCTTGTGTGTGACTCAAAATGCAGCTAAACTCTCCTATTCTGCAATAAGCCAGACTGGATGTAATTTTGAAGCTTTAATAACAAAACAGGGTGGGTGAAGCTATTAGGAAAAAATGAATAAAAGTACATATAATCAGTATATGAAATATACAGAAAATACAATAGACAGTTAGGCTCTGCATGACAGTAAACGATTCATACCAGCGGTCCTGCCATTGGCGAATGTAAAGAGATGCAAGTTCCAATCCAACATGTGCTCTGATAGCTGGTTCCTTCTCTCTCTCTGAGATGGAGTGTGAGCTCCCAGGATGCACCTGTTCTCTTTTCTTAGACTGTAGGATAATGGGAACTTTATTAAAGCCGCACAGTTTCCAGATTCTGCAAAAACAATAATTTTACCACTGTCTTCATCTTGTGGTCAAATTTGATGTCGCAGGCAAAACAATTTAATGGATATCCTGCTGGAGGTATAGTCTTTGTTAGGCTGTAAAAAAAAAATCTCACTGTGTATAATCACTAAAAGCTATTTGTAGTTCTGCAGGAAAAAAAATATTTTAAAGATGTTTGCATTAGTGTTATAGAGTAAATGTGTGCGGGAGTACCAACGATAATGTTGTATGATAAAATATTGTGATGGTCATTATTATTGCTACTAAAAGCATTGTTTTTTTTCTTTTTACTGACTACTACACCTCCTCTTTTAGCACCCACTTCCTGGGGTGAAAGGCCCCAAGATCTGAGATACTGATAAACTGGGGATAACGAGGAGAGTGTAGTTAGCTGGAAAAAAATTTCCCTGACAACTTCTGTCTACAGCACTGGTCTCTAATAATGTACTGACAATAATGACAACTCTCCTGCTACATGTCCTTCATTTAAACATAATATATGATAAGATTAAATTATTATTAAATTATTAAATTATATTTATATAACTTGTTAAACTTTTGGTTTCTAAGAAGTGTATTGTGGCTTGCTCTAATTTTCTAAAACAGTGTATGTAGATTAAAGATTTAGTTTGTTATGTTAGTTTGTTAGATTGTTATGGGAATTAAATATTGGGGCTTTTTCACTGGTTAATATTTAAAATCACTTGCTTTTTAGATTTCTTTGCATAGTGCATGGTGCATTTCCATATGCATTTTGTAAAAAGGACCTCTTGATGTAATGTCATTTTTTGGTTTGATTCAAGGTTGGTGGTTTTCTTTTGTGTTCTCAGTTCTCAGCAACTACATTAAATAGCAATAACCTGAATGAAAATGAAAATTTATCAGAGAGCAGAAAGAAGGTCCTGGGTCTATCCTATTCTATCCTAATATGAGATGGGGGTGTTAGTTTACTAAAGGCAATTAGGCTTTTCACTTTGCAGGGCAATTGTCTTTTTTTTTTCATTTTACCCCTCTCAGAGCTATATTGAAAAAGTACAGCAGTACAATGACAAGGCACAGTTCTTACAGGATAATAGCCCAGGCAGGATTATAACATATGTTTGTACAATACATAATTGGACAAGAAAATAACATATTACTCCCTGAGGCTGGATTCACATCTATGCATTTTTAGTGCTTTTTGCATTTTGCAGATTTGCACTACAGAACGTGTTCCATAGGAAACCATGTTAAATGAACTGTAGTGCAAATCTGCAAAATGCAAAAAGCACTAAAAATGCATAGGTGTGAATCCAGCCTAATGCCTCGTACACACGGTCGGATTTTCCAACGGAAAATGTTCAATGGGAGCCTTTTGTCGGAAATTCCGACCATGTGTAGGCTCCATCAGACAGTTTCCATCGGAATTTCCGTCGCACAAAATTTGAGATCTGGATCTCAAATTTTCCGACAACAAAATCCGTTTGCGCAAATTCTGATTGTGTGTACACAATTCTGACGCACAAAGTACCACGCATGCTCGGAATCAAGCAGAAGAGCTGCACTGGCTATTGAACTTCATTTTTCTCGACTTATCATACGTGTTGTATGTCACCACGTCCTTGACGTTCAGAATTTCAGACCAACCGCGTGTGACCGTGTGTATGCAAGACAAGTTTGAGCTAACATCCGTCGGAAAAAATCCATGGATCTTGTTGTCGGAATGTCCGATCAATATCTGATCGTGTGTACGGGGCATAAGGCCTAATTCACACCTATGCTTTTTTAGTGCATTTTGCAGATTTGCACTACAGTCCATTTAACATGGTTTCCTATGGAACACGTTCTGTAGTGCAAATCTGCAAAATGCAAAAAGCACAAAAAATGCATAGGTGTGAATCAGGCCTAAGACTAATAAAACTGATATGTGAGTATCAATATGCGAGACAGTTCACTGCTGTGCCAAGTATACATGTCCAGTATACAAAAAGGTATTAAATAATGGAACAGATAGGAAAATAGTTTTCTAACAATAAAATTCAATGTCAAACCAATCAAGCTTCTGATCTGTGTGCATGCAATGTGAAAAGACAAGAAATCTTTGTAAGCATCTAAAACTGCAGCAGTGGAAGTAGGTGAATCCCCAAGTGAATCCCCCTTTGCTATAATTGCAAAGGCACATGATGAGATCATGATAACAGGTTACAGGTAGAAGAGAAGGACAGCCAACTGCCCCAGCTTTTTTCTTATTTATCAGGGCAGCCTCTATGTTCATTACCAACCCTCGTAAAGTGAAACTTTAGGCCACAATTAGAAAGGTCAGACAGGCAGGATTTTTTTTTGCAGAAGAGAAATGCCTTGTCTCTTCTGCATTAGACCCCTTTCACACTGGGGCGTTTTGCAGGCGCTATAGCGTTAAAAATAGCGCCTGCAAACCACCCTAAAACAGCTGCTCCATTCACTCCGGTGTGAAAGCCTAAGGACTTTCACACTGGAGCGGTGCGCTGGCAGAGCGTCAGAAAAAGTCCTGCCAGCAGCTTCTTTGGAGCGGTGAAGGAGCAGTGAACTCACCGATCCTCCACCGCCCCTCCCCATTGAAATCAATGGGGCACCGCTGCTATACCGCAGCAAAACGCCGCTGCGGCGGCGTTTTGCGAGCGGATTCAACCCCTTTTCGGCTGCTAGTGGGGGGTTAAAACGGCCCCGCTAGCGGCCGAATAGCGCCAGTAAAACGACAGTAAAGCGGCACTATAATAGCGCCGCTTTACCGCTGACACCCTAGGTGGCACAGTGTGAAAGGGCTCTTAAAGTTCGCTGCCTGTCCTCCCTTGTACAGTGATACGCGATT
Organism: Aquarana catesbeiana; assembly: GCF_042186555.1. Taxonomy (NCBI): domain Eukaryota; kingdom Metazoa; phylum Chordata; class Amphibia; order Anura; family Ranidae; genus Aquarana; species Aquarana catesbeiana. The sequence continues at coordinate 561,314,930 of NC_133324.1, forward strand.
GCGCAGTTCACTGTACCAATTCGGTTCTAACTGAGCTCCTTCACATGCACAGGAATGAAGTCATCCCTGCCATTGAAAGCAGCCAGCGATCGAGACCTGGAAACCGGCCGCCCGAAGATGTCAGCATCTGGATGGAGACTTGGGGATGCTGCATCACTGGAGCCGAGGTGAGTATAGTTCTGCTTTAAGAGGGAGTGTATTGTTAACAGTTTGCAGCCATTGCAATAATATAGGAGGCGAGGCTTGCAGCTAAATTCTAGCATTTAATTTTTTGGTAATATATATGTTAGTTACTGCCTCACAAAAGAAGTTCCATTGGACGAAATGTACGTCAGGCTAGGCATGGAACATTTGTTCGCCCAGCACCTTGTACACCCACGCAGGGTGCTGGGCGAACAAATGTTTCCATATAAGCCTATTTTATTCGATCTGTTGTAAGTAGAACTTTTATTAAACTCATGTGTGCCTTTTAAACAAATGTTGCGCAATAAGTCTATCTTCCTCTTCCATGTGATTTGCTGAATGGTCACACTCTGGAGTTCCTTTGAAGGGTAATCACTGTGAGGGATATCTCTCCGGAATTCAATCAAGTTGGCTGGACAGCTGAAGTGGTTAAACCTGTAGTGAGGGGTGAATGCTGACTGAAGTGCTTATAGACCTTGAGAGGTCTTAGTATCTGGTAAGCAGATATATTTACCATACTTATCCTGTGTGGAGCACCGGGTGTCTGCACCAATTTAAATTGGATTGACACTTCTTTTAAGTTCACAATATGGACTCTTAGTTAGAATTTTTGACTTACTTTTCCCTTTTTTCACTACATTTCAATAGATGGACTTTTGTGCACACTATATGTATTGATTATAGAGTAACAGTGCAACACTTTTGATTTTGATTTTCTGTTATGATGTGTACATGTGTGTGAGTGCTGCTGTTTTTTCACTTGTTTTTTTTTTCACTTGTTTTATTCACTTGGAATCATCATTTATTTACACATTGCGCAGATTTTTTTTCTTTTACACGTTTTTTTTCCCTTTTTTCCTTCACATTATGATTTTTCTTTAGTATTTACAGATCACAGTCAGCCAATCTCACCCGGCATACAAATATGTGGTGCTGGCCTTCTGATTTTGCTGAAAAATGGGCATTACTACAGCTGCCAAACCAGCTGCTGACAAAATCTATCATTGTAATCACAATGGAAGAAATAACAGTAAAGGTCTAGCTCACGTCAAGTTTATTCCTATTGTGTTCATTTAAGCCCTGATGAAGGGGGAGTTTTTGGACCCCTGAAATGCACTGGCTTCTCTTTGGATTGTCTACCTCATTTGAAACAAAGTTGTATCTGGACCTCTTGGTAGTGGTGTGATGCTTCAATTTCCATTTTTGTTACAGTACAGTGCAAGCCAAGGAAACCATGGAGATACTCTGGGGTCTAGAAACTACATGCCAGGGAACCAGATAATTTACATCAACAGTAATACTTTAAGATATAGAATATCCTAAATAAGAATTATCTTATTTTTTTTCCATTTTTATTAACTATTAATACCTGCTGGACATCAGAATTTTTTTATTCCTCAAAGAGGAAGTCTGTGTTAATGGTGCTGCCCCTTGTCCATCATCCCAGTGATGTATATTTTTTAACAAATATATAGGCTATTATGCAAATTTACAAAGATAAAAGTACTTACTAATTTCCATGATATGCCTGAGTGGCGGCATTAGACCTAATGTGAAATCTCTCCTGCTTCAATTCTACTGGAGTTTTATTAAAATAATTTGCTACTGATGTTATCCTTCATAGTTCTCCACTGAGCTCTTATGGCTTGCACAGGTTTTTGGCAACTGTAAATTCCCCCTTGACGTTTCATATTTAGAGTTAGAAAATCCACAGTTTGCCTGATTGCATTGAAGAAGAGCCAGGTTCTCCGTAGACTGCTCAAAAACATGGTTAAGCTTATCTCCAACAAGGTCAGATAGGAGGAGGCTCTGCAGTGCTTCTGGCAGAGATGCAAGATCCTCATTTCTGCTGGCAGCCGTAGGCATGTTTCGTTATGCCCTCAGCAGTGGCAGCAAATACGTTGAAAAAATATTTTAACTTTCTGTTGATGCTCAAAGAAGATACTAACTATTGGGTCACTTATGTTAGCAAGGGAAGCACTGTACTCTGGGCTGTCTTCCAGCACTGTTTATTCAACCAAAATCTTTATGAAGAATATCTTGACCTGCCAGAAGGTCTCCCTCTGCCCCAAATTACCAAGCCTGCAATGCCCTGTGCCTTTGTGGCAGATGAGCCTTTTCTTATTAGTAATCATTTTATGGGCTCTAGACAGCAAGAACTAAGTATAATAAAACAAAAAATTAAATATTATTATGCTAGACATTAAAGACACTCAAGAGTGCCTTTGGCATACTTGAAAACAGCTGTTGTATACTACACATGGAAATGTAGCTGTATTATATCGGGGGTAGCTCTCAGGTGGTGAAGGCTAACTCCCTGCTGCACAACTTTTTGTGAGAATGAGGTGGCATCTACTTTGAGAAAATTTTGGCTCTTGAGCTGGTATCTGAAGTCTGTATTACTGTGCGCAATCCAGTGTCTACCTTTAGTTTGCAGTAGCAATCTGCTAGTTAGTTTGTTTCACTCTGGACTGAGCAAACCCAGCTATTAAAACATAAAAAATATATAATGTTTGTGGGTTATAAGTAAATTTCTAGCAAGAAATATTGATTTAAACTTGTAAATAAAAAGTGCCAGAAAAAGCCTGGTCTTAAAGTGGTTAATATAGTAAAATGTAATAATTGTAATGATTAATAATAGTTACATTATTTTAATTATATGTATTGTAAAGAAAAATTGTTATACTGGTTTTTACTTTTTAAACAGAAAAATGGTCTGCCTCACATACAAAACACCTACATTAAGGCCCGTACACACGATCTGACTTTTTGACAACAAACATGCAAATTAGCTGTTTTGGAGCAACATCCGACCGTGTGTACGCTCCATCGGACAAACTTTAGTTGGCTGTGCGAACGCACAAACTTTCCAGCAACAAAAGTCCAATGGAGCAAAGTCCGATCGTGTGTACACAAAAGCATCGGACTTTTGTACAAACTATAGTACGCGGCCGCAAGAATGTTTACAGTGCAAACCCATCACGCTGGTTCTCGGCGACAGGCTACTGTACATCTCGCGCTGGCTGCAATAGGAAAAACACATTTTCCTATTGCGGCGAGCGCAAGAGGGAATTCCCCTCTGGGGGCATACCAGGCCCTTAGGTCTGGTATGGATTTTAAGGGGAACCCCTACGCCTACAGTCAGAAACAAACTGACAAGCACGCACTGAAGAACACATAGGAACCAACAAGAACAACCTGAAAAGCAGAAACGAACTGAAAAGCACAAGGCTGAAAAGCGCAAATCTAATGTTTACTTTCCAAATTCAGACCAACTTACTTTCATGAGGTCTCTAATTCCAATCATATTGGAATTTCGTGAGGGTATCTTCCTGATGGGTAGAGATTTTAATTACGCACAGGAGCCATTACTTAATGTCTCGAGAGGGGCGTCACATCTTTCTTTCTCCTACCTCAAAAAACTTAAAGCAGAATTATTTAACCTGAACTTGGTCGATCCATGGAGAATTATGCACCCTGAGAGTAGGGATTACACCTACTTTTCTTCGGTGCACCATACTTATTCCAGGATCGACTTCTTTCAGATTCAGCATAAGGACCTACCCTTTGTCACCTCCTCCCAGATTGATTACATATCTTTCTGTGACCATGCCCCTACCCATGTGACTTTGCGATGGGAGACGGAACCTCAAACCCCCCCAACATGGAAACTCAACGAATCCCTGTTACAAATACCAGAAGTGCGCAGCGATGTAGGGAAAATTCTCACCAATTATTTCATGGAAAATGTTGATCCATCACTGACCCCAAGGACTGTATGGGAGGCACATAAATCTGTGATGCGGGGGGAGTTGATTAGGATTGGGACTGTAAGGAAACGGGAAAGAGCCAGGCAGATTGATCTGCTGATCTCCCAGGTGCGCTCTCTCGAGCTGCTTCATAAACGATCTTTGGCCGAAGCACACCTTAAGGCCTTGTTTAAAGCCAGAGGGGAACTGAAAGACCTATTATATAAAAAAATGGCCCAAAGCCTGGCGTGGGCGAGGCGGGCCATGTTTGAATTCTCAAATAAGCCGAACTCGATGCTGGCTAGAGCCCTACGTGGCCCGAGGAAGTGCACCTTCATCCCTTATATCACAACTAGACAGGGGACCAAAGTACATATCTCCAAGGACATAGCAAGCGAATTTTGCGAATACTATCAGCAATTGTATAACCTGCATCGGGGGGAATCCACTGAGTACTTAGCAGCCAAGACGGTGTCGGCAGGTGAATATATCAGAGCCTCCGGTATGCCTACATTGTCAGAAAATATTAGAGATTCGCTAGAATCTGAGATTACGGCTGAGGAATTCCAGACAGCCTTAGCTCAAACAAAACCAAGGAAGGTACTGGGACCTGATGGTTTCACCCTGACTTATTACCAGACCTTTGCGACCTCTTTGACACATCATTTCTTGACAGCCTATAATACGCTGAAGGGGGATAGTCCCAGTTTAGTAGACTCGCTACGGGCGTATAAATCCCTGATACCCAAAGAAGGGAAAGACCTGTCTCACTGCGGAAACTATCACCAATTGTAGACTTGAAACTTTTTTCAAAAATACTGTCAAACAGACTTCTACCGCACATCCCGAAATTAATACACCTTGACTAGGCGGGTTTCATGCCATTGAGAGACAATACCGTTAGGGTCATTAACCTTATCCATACGGTTTGTTGCACTAAAAAGCCTTTTCTCTTGCTCTCAACGGACGCAGAAAAGGCTTTTGACAGGGTGGCCTGGCACTTTATGCGGGCCACCCTGGACCACATTGGTTAAGGCCCCAATATGCTTGGATGGGTTTTGTCTCTCTACTCCACTCCTTCGGCGGCTGTGCGGGTGAATGAGTGGAGCTCTAAGTTCTTCACAATAGCAAACGGGACGAGACAGGGTCTCCTCACTATATGAGGAGATAGCAACATCACAGGTGTTCAGAAGCCCTCGGGGCATAACAAAATCGCAGCTTTTGCTGATGATTTAATCTTCTTCGTGTCCAACCCGCGGGTTTTGCTCCCTAACATATTAGCAGCTATACGGACCTACGGAGGAGTGTCAAACTTTAAGGTCAACTGTGCCAAGTCCACAGTGTTAAATATCACGGTATCAGATTCAGAAGCACACATCATGCGCAAGTCCTCTGCGTTTCAGTGGGCAGACAAATCAGTATGATACTTGGACATAGATATCACCCCGGACTTGGCGCACTTGTACTCTCATAACTATCTACCCCTGCTACACAGACTTAAAATGGACCTTTGTAATTGGCATACCTTAACATTGACATGGTTTGGGCGGTTTAACGCCCTGACAATTGTGGACGATCATTAGGGACTTCATACGGGCCCATAGGTCACCTAGGACAAAAATGCAAACATTATCTAGACCAAAGGAGAAGGGAGGCATTGACCTACCCGACATCCTCTGGTATTACAGGGCAGTGCACCTCACGAGGATTGTGGATTGGCACTGTAATACAGACTCCAAACAGTGGGTAAGGATGGAGATTGAGGATGCCTCCATCCCTCTATTAACTTCTCCGTGGCTTTCCAACCCCCCACTGGAAGATTTGAAAGTCCACCCCCGAAAGGTACCACTCTCACGATAGCGAAGAATATCTTTCGCAACATGGATCTTTCACCATTACCTTCCCCTATGACACCCGTCATAGGAAACCCTGACTTCACTCCGGGTCTCACCAGCAGAAGGATGAGACAATTGACTGTACACGGGAAACACTGTCTGGGAGATGTTTGGCCGCAGGGGGAGCTCCCCCTCGACCCACCGTTGGATAACCTTAGCACCTTGCAACTCAGACATTTCCTACAGACTCTGCAGAAAACTCCATACACCCCACGGGATCTCACCCCCTTTGAGTCACTATGCAAAACTGGGGAACCTGCGCGACACACTCTTTCGCAATTATACAGCCTTTTAACATCCCAGACAGAGGAACCGACCCCGACATTTATACACAAATGGGAAAAGGACTTAGGAATTCAGTTTTCTCCACAACAAACGGAAAAAATCCTCCTCCTAGCACATAAATCCTCCATTGCGAATCATTACCAAGAATCCAGGTACAAAATTGTAACCCGATGGTATAGAGTCCCTTACTTACTCCACAAGATGGACCAAACGATATCTGATAAATGCTGGAGGTATAATGCAGAAGTTGGAATTATTATACACATTTTCTGGACATGCCCGGTTTTGAGACCGTTCTGGGAGGAGGTGACAACAACCATCCAAAGCTTGACCTCAGTGGAACTGAAAGATAACCCGGCCGCGTGCCTTCTCCACCTGATGGCGAGACCCATTCGAAAGTATAAAAAGACCCTGACAATGCAACTCCTCAATGCGGCGAGGGCGTGTACTCAGGCAGCAATCCCTTCCTCCAACCAAGGTCCTGTGGTATTCTAAAATCAACTGTATCCTCCGTATGGAGGAATTAACTGCTGATCTACATAATATGGAAGAACAATTCCGATACAAGTGGAGGCCCTGGAGATACTTCACTGGCACAAACACGTACCTGCAGGAGATCGCCCACGCTCAAACCCAAGAGACATAATGCAATCATTTTTTGAATATCATATTGAGACTTCGCCTGTACATTTTATAGGAGTGGGAGTCCTGCCTTCCCGGAGGGGGTGCTGTTGCGGCCCGGATCCCCCTTCCCTCTCTCTTTCTTCCCCTTTTTTTTTTCTTTTTCTCCTCCGTTCCCCCCTATCCTTCTATTCTGCCTCTTCTCTTTCTATCCCGCCTATTCTCTTTAAAATATTGCTCGTTACTGTAGCTGTAGAGATGGCTGTAATTCAATCATAGTGACAGGAAGATACATATCGAGTAAGAAGTGTATGCTAGCAATATGCTTTTTATTTTATTTGACTAATTAATTTCACAGTTTGACGTTTCATGTTTTTGACTAGATTGACAATTGTCTATGGAGGCTCTTTTAGGCCTCCTGGTTTTCTTCTATATAAGTGATATAGTATTGGCAAAGAAATAAGCAAAATGTCCACAAAGTGTTTTTATAAGCTTGGTTATATTTTTTTGTCTCATGGAATATGTTGACCAATTGTACCCATATGTAAGAAAATGACATGACTTGTTCTTTTTCATGGAACTTTGCCATAAAATAAATAAATAAAGGAATTAAAAAAAAAAAAAGAAAAGCGCAAATCGTCTCTCACCAAACTTCTACTAACACGAGATAAACACAAGATTAGCAGAAGGAGCCCAAAGGGTGGAACACTGGCTATTGAACTTCCTTTTTATCGGCTTGTCGTACGTCTTGTACGTCACCACGTTACCACGTTTGTAATTGTTGACCAACATTTATGTGACTGTGTGTATGCAAGACAAGTTGGAGCCAACACCCTTCGAACAAAAATCCAAGGTTTTGTTGTCAGAAAGTCTGATTGTGTGTACTGGGCATTAGACGAGTAAGGTATAGATGGACTTGACTATCAAATAAAGTTGGACTCTAGCTCAGTGTTTCTCAACCTTTTTACTGTGGAAGAACCCTTGGCAAAAAGTCTAATGCCCTGTACACACAATAGGATTTTCCGACAACAAATGTTTCATGGGAGCCCGTTGTCGGAAATTCCGACTGTGTGTAGGCCCCATCGGACATTTTCCGTCGGAATTTTCCGACAACAAAATTCCGATCGTGTGTACACAATTCCGATGCACAAAATTCCATACATGCTCGGAATCAAGCAAAAGAGTCGCAATGGCTATTGCACTTCATTTTTCTCGGCACGTCGTACGTGTTGTACGTCACCGCGTTCTTGACGTTTGGAATTTCTGACAAGATTTGTGTGACCATGTGTATGCAAGACAAGCTTTAGCCAACATCCGTCGGGAAAAAAAACATGGATTTTGTTGTCGGAAAATCCTATCGTGTGTACAGGGTATAAGATCTCAGGGGGACCTTTGAAAAAAAAATTCAGATCTACGGCTAACGGAACATTGGATCTGATCAGCAAGCTGTAGATATAACCACAATTTTAGAAATAGCTTTAAATAATAGAATAAATATTAGAACTCCCCTGACCCCGACATTATAGTGTGAACAGGGCACATAGAACACAGAAAATGTATTATCAAATACTCAACGTAATTTTTCTTCCCTGATGGACTCCCTGGCAGCCTACATGTGGGTTAACCCCGCCTCCTCTCTAATGCTATAGGAACCCACGCCTATAAATTTGAGCTCACCACGAGAGACTGCGTTCCATAATTAGCCAACTCTTGACCAATGGGTGGGACCTCCGTCTGCCATGGAGTCCATCAGGAAAGGAAAATTACGGTAAGTATTTGATAATAAATGATCCGTTTTCCTGACAGAGTCCATGGCAGCCTACGTGTGGGAAATAACTAGCAAGTCCACATGGGTGGGTATGCTGACCAAAGACAATTTAATTTAACCCGTCAACCGTCAGCATTCTTAAACCAAAGTTCACAGAAGATAGAGAATACATAAAGGTATTAATGGAGGCCCATGAGGCCACTTTGCAGATGACGTCTGGAGCCACCCACGAAGCCGTCATACCCCTGGTGGAATGTGCTGTCACCGCCTCTGGAGAAGCCAAGCCCTTAGCCCTATAAGCTTGCTGAATGGACTGGACGATCCAGGCCGCAATCGTTTTGGTCGAAGCTCGCTTCCCTTTGTTACTGCCAGAGTGCAAGATAAACAGGTAGTCGGAGCGTCTAAAGGAGGAAGTAACTCACAGTTATTCCCTCAGTAATTCGCCTACATCCAGAGGATGAGCTTCGGTGGACCCCTGGGCCCTAAATATAGGTAGGACAATTTCTCGGTTTTCATGGAACACTGAGGTGACTTTCGGGTTTGAGCCGGGCATAGGGATGAGGACCACCCCGTCCGGGAAGAAAGTCAGAAACTGTTCTTCATGACCCAAGGACCCGATCTCAGAAACCCTTTTGGCCGAAGTGATGGCAACTAGGAAGGCAACTTTCGCAGAAAGGTCCTTGACAGAAAGCGGAGCGGATCCTGAGGTACTGGAGTCAGACAGTGAGTCAAGAACAAGGGGAAGATCTCATTTGGGGAAGCTTGGTCTTCTTTGGGGCCTGAGTCTTGTCACCCCACGAAAGAACTGCTGGATTAGAGGATGAACGGCCCATGATATTTCGGAGAAGGCCGAGACTTGGACCCTTAGGGCAACGCTGTGTGCTGACCTAGGGCGACAAGGCACAGGCCTAGGGCAGCACTTTGCAGGGGGGCAGCACGGAAAGAGTACCCGCCGGCTTGCGCTACACTGTTAGTGTAGCACCAGTCTTATGGCGAGGACTGGGCTGAGAGGCAAATTAGACTAGCGCCCCCATAAAGCGGCCTCACTGCTTTCGGTATGCGGAAGGCTGGCATTCCGCAACTGTGGGGGGGGGTGCCGCTTCTAATTTTGACTGTCCTCTCATCCTGGACCACAAACCTTCCTCACTGTGCTATATGTTTTCTGTTGCACCATTGGCATGGTTATATCTTCTTAGTCCTCTCCATGAAATTTGTGCTTGAAGTAGAACTATAGGCAACACTTTTTTTTCATTTTGGATGGAGTAAGGGAGGGTTATAACCCCTGTCAGTTTATTTTTTACCATCCCTGTCCCATTGCTGAGATTTCCCTTCACTTCCTGCCCCATAGCCAGGAAGTGAGAGGAAATGTATGCAAATTGAGGGAATCCATTGCACGAGTTTAGTCAGGCCTAGGGCAGCACAAAACCTAAATACACTACTGCCTTAGGGAGCTGATGGATAGAGACAGTTCTAGGCCGGATTGGAGGAAAGTCAGGATATCCTGAACTCCTGGATCTCTGAACGATCTGCCCGTAGAGGATGGGAGTCCAACGAACTTGGCCCTTATTCTCCCATAAACCTTATTGGTGCTCGCCTTTCTCAAGTTTATGATGGCGGAATTCACTCTTGAAGCGCACCCAAGAGATTCCAGCCTTTCCCTGTCAAGAACCAGATCATCAGTCTCAATATCGCCGGACAAGGGTGCAGGACTGCCCCCTGAGAGAGAAGGTCCGGCCTGGGAGGGAGAGGCACCAGGTCCCCGGAAGCTGAGCTGAATCAGGAGGGGAAACCATGGCCTGTTCGGCCAGTAAGGTGCTATCACCAGCACTGACCACTTCCGTTTGGAGTCTCCGAAGAAACTTGAAGAAACTTGAAGATGATCGGGAGCGGGGAAAGGCGTATGCCCTGTTGAAGTTCCACTGATCCGACAGAGCATCCACTCCGAAGGCCTGGCTGCAATGGCCCTGAGTGTAATACTTCTTGATCTTGAAGTTGCAGGGGGAAGGAAATAGGTCCACTTCAGGATTGACTCCCAAGGACAGAATCCATTCGAACGTCTGCACATGAAGAGACCACTCGTTGTTGTCTGTGTGCGAGACAGGAAGTCCGCTTGAACGTTCTGAACTCCAGGGACGAAGACTGCTGAAATATTGGCCAGGTTTCTCTGAGCCCAGGACATGATGGGCTCGACTTCTTGGAGCAGGGTGGCGCTCCGGGTGCCCCCTTGCCTCTTCACATAGGAGACCGCTGTGATGTTGTCCATTTTTAGCAAAACTGACTCCCCTTTGAGGATATGAGTGAAAGATTGGAGGGCACACCAGGCTGCCCGTAGTTCCAGGATGTTTGAGCCTGGGTTGTGAAGACGGGCACCCCACTTGTCTTGAGAAAATTCTGCCCTGCAAAAAGCTCCCCAACCAGCACCGCTGGCATCAGTCGTGACCGTGACCCATTAGATAGGGGCAATGGAGTGACAGGTGAGCAGATTTCTGCGCTGGAGCCACAAGAAGAGACTGTTCCTCATCACTGACGATATGTTAATGGACTGATTGACGTCCCCTGAATTCCATTGTTGAAGGAACCCTGTCTGAAAAGGGTGTAGCCTCCACAGAAACCCTTTGACCATGGAGGTCGTAGAAACCATTGTGCAGATAATTCTTAGGCATTTTGAGTCCTTTAGGCATGAGAAGCTCAGAGCCCGTGAGATTCTCCATCGGATGACTGGGATCTTTTCCAGTGGGAGAGAGATGGTGCTTTCCACCGTGTCGAACAGGGCTCCTAAGTATACCAGGTGCTGGGCTGGTTCCAGATGGCTTTTTCCCATGTTTAGGAGCCACCCGAACTCAGACAGTGTGGAGATAACCTGCTCCTTGTGGATCAACAGCTTCTCCTTGTCCTGGGACAGTAACAGGAGGTCGTCGAGATAGTGGTACAAGCGTATCCCTTTTACAGTATTCTGATGAGGGCCACAACGGCCAGAAGAACTTTCGATAAGACTCGGGGTGAGGTTCTCAGCCCGAAAGGGAGGCAGATGAACTGTAGATGTTCTTGCCCAACACTGAACCGGAAGTATTTGTGGAATTCTTTTGCCACAGGCACATGAAAATAGGCATCTTTCAGATCGATTAAAATTAGCCAATCGCCTGGCTGCATTGCTTGTTAGATAGTGGACAAAGTCTCCATTTTGAATCTTTTGGATATTATAAACTTGTTTAGGTAAGTTAGGTCTATCACAGGGCGCCATGAACCGTTTTTCTTTTGCACAAGGAAGAGAGGGGAGTATACCCCCTGAAACTCTTCGTCTTTCGGGATAGGCACCGCGGCTCCCTGTACTATCAGTGAATCCAGGTAGGACAGTAACACCTGCTTCTTTTCTTCTGACCATGGTAGCAGGGTGGAAATAAATCTGGGGGGAGGAGTACTGACGTAGGACCATGTGTGGCCTATGGAGACCGTCTTGATGGTCCAGTAATCCGAGATTGAGGCCACACAGATGTGCCAGAAGAGAAGCAGACGCGCCCCTACCTAACCCACCTGGGTGGGCCCAATCTCAAAACGACTCCCGTCCACCGGATGCCTGGCTTTTAGCAGATTTTTGGAAGGATGTCTGACCTCTGCTCCAGTTTCTTCTGAAATCCCAGCCGGGCCTGTAACAGCATGCTTCCCTTGAACGCTCAGTACTGCGTCCTCTGCGCTGGGGCTACTTCTGACCAAACAGACGCCTATCCTGGGGCAGGCAACCAGACTTCCCACCCATGGCTCGGGCTATAGCACTATCCAGCCTGTTACCAAACAATGAGGACCTTTCAAAGAGAATCCTACACCAGGCCTGCTTAGATGCTGGATCAGCGAGCCAAGGACGCAACTATAAGGCCCGCTTAGGCGTGACCGAGGATAGCATAGTCCGGGCCAACAGGCGGATAAGATCGACTGAAGCCTCCCCCAGGAAGGCCATTGCCAGCTTCAGTTCCTGAAATGCCGAGCCCCTGGCCAGTTCTTCTGAGACGCCTCTGAGTACAGAGTCCACATTCTCTGTCCAGGCTTCCATAGCCTTGGACATGGCTGCGAGGGCCAAGAAGGGTTTGCAAGCCATACCAGCCAGCCCATAAATTCTCTTGAGATCTTCATCCAATCTCCTCTTAAGCCCGTCCTTAAAGGAAGCAGCATCCTCTAAAGGAAGAGTGACATGTTTAGCCAGTCACATCAGTGCTGCATCTACGAGAGGAGCGTTTTCCAGATGTTTCATTGCTCTGCCCTGAAGAGGTATAGTCTAGAAGTTTTGCTTGACATAGAAGTCTTCTTATCTACCTTGCTCCACTCCTCATCAATGATATCCTTCAATTCAGAAAGTAGCGGAAAACTGGAATGTTCCTTTCCCAGGTGTTTAAAGAACTTCCTCTGCTTAGCCAGAGGAGTGCAAGGAACTTCCCACTTAAGGGCCTCTTTGGCCCCCTTAATTAGGGGGAAACCAGGATGAAGTCGAAGGCACCGACAAATTCATCTCCCTCCAATTCGCTGTCTGAAGAGCCGGGGGAGGCATTGTAAGGCTGGAATGGGCTCAGATCCTCCTGGGCCTCGCTAGCCAGATAGAGTGGTGGACTGGCTCCGTGTGAAGGTTGTACACCACTCTTTTAGGGATTGCTGCACCACACGCTTAACAAGAGATTCCGTCTGTTGATTTTCCGTCTCTTTCTCCCCAACCGCCCAGGCATAACATGGATCAAACAGTGATTTGCCCTCCAGGGATTCATGTCCCACATCACCAATAGGCTCTGCGATCAGAGCGGCTGTCATGGTGGTGGGTGTGGTGTCTGGAGGAGCAATAGGAGCATCTCCTCTGTTGATGGGTCCTAGACGGAGAGTCACCTCTGGACCTAGATGAGGAAGGTTGACGTTGCGGCATGGCAAGGTCCCTGTTGTCTTGGACAATAAACTGGTGATCCCACCTGAAAGAGCTAAAAAGGAAAAGGGCAGAAAACACATCACGTTAGGGGATATGTCCATACCAATGTGGACCTGAACCCCCTCACACTCCACGTACCCAAAGCACCCTGGTGGACAGTTAAGTGACGATTCTGCAGCCTTGTAGGAACACACACACGTCCTGGGAGAAGGAAAGCAAATAGCATGCAGCTTGCTCTTTAAGAGCCATCTCTGCCCCCCCCCCTGCACCATAACCCCAGGCCGAAGCTTACCTCAAGCTGGGAACCTGGTGCATGGAGGAGCTGTCGCAAGGTGCCCACAGTAATCCTCAGTATAACAGGGGCTCACAGGGATATAAATATCCCCACCGTAATGACGTCACCGCCATATTAGCGTGCCTGCACGGCCGCCGGGACCCCAGATGTACTGTGCATGCGCAAAACCAAGCCTCGGCTTCGCCAGAGCCGCGACCTGGAAGAGGGAGCCGTGCATTCCAGGGTGCCATAGAGGGGGAAAAAAAGAAAGAGAAGGGAAGGATAAGGCACACAAGGGGAGACACAAGCAAATAACCAAAACTTGCTGCCATGGAGGAGTCTTCAGACCTGCCAGCCGATCCACCGCGCCTGGGCATAGAGAGGCCGTCCCCACCACCGAACACGGAGGCCTGGAGCCACGCACCCGCCCACGGGTGGGCCCTGGGCTATCCTGACACCGTTAGAAGCTATGCCCGGCATCAACCTCGATCGATTGGACGTCCGTAAACGTAAGTGCATTGTTTGTAGGTCCAATGAGGAGGACAAATTAATTTGTAGACACGCACCCACACTCACTCAGGTTGAACTGGATGGACTGGTGTCTTTATTTAACCTTACTAACTATGTAACGCAGTCTCTCGTGGTGAGCTCAAATTTATGGGAGTGGGGTCCCACAGCATTGGAGAGGAGGCGGGGTTAACCCACACGTAGGCTGCCATGGAGTCTGTCAAGAAAATATTCTAAGCAAGTCAAATTTGCACATATTTCCCATCAGTTCTTTGCATATATGCTGTGAACGAGGCCTTACTGAACTTGAACAAAACTCCCAAATATTGTGGTTCATAATTACAACAGCAGACTATGGGAACAGTTGGGCCTTGTTCACAACATACATGCATAAGAATTGATGGAAAATGGTGCAGATTTGACCTGCATAGAATATTTTGGTCTTGTTCACATCATGCACAGAGACATGCATTTTCCTAACGTAGGTCTCTGCAAGGACATAAAGAAAACAACTGATTTCTATGTGCCCTGTTCACACCAAAATGCTCTGTACACAGGATTTCACCTCCCGATCCAGTTATGTGCTCCTTTTCCTTGCTATCCACAGTGTGCATCACTGCTACCATTCAGACAGGATCTCACCTTCTAAGCTGGTGCTTCCTGCCTCCAGTCTTCATTCTCTGCTCCCACGGCTCCCTGCCTCCTTGGTCTCTATTCTGGGCTCCCTCAGCTCCATGCCTCTATTTTGGGCTCCCTCAGCTCCTATGGCTCCCACAGCTCCCCGTCTCCATGCCTCCATTCTTGGCTCCCCGCCTCCATGCTCTGAATTCCGACCTCCCACTCTCGGCACAGCTCTCAACTACGCCCTCTGTGTTCTTTGAGCCGAAAATAACAGGGAGGGCATTGAGTATCAATGTGCTCTGACAGTACTCACTGTCAGCACGCATTGGGAACACTGGAAACAACATTGGATGGATATGCATCTGCCATAATGTTGAATCACAGCGGAACCCCTGGGGACTTCTCGTGGAACCCCGGTTGAGAAACACTGCTCTAGCTACCACCTTTTTAAACCAGAGTAGCAGAATGGGTGACAATATGATATCTGGCACCTCATCCTTATTGAATTGAAAATTACAGCAACAGGATGATTGGGATTATAGCGCTCCCCACAATTAGAAAGGATACATTTTATAAAAATAGAAAGTTTATTCATATAAAATTAAAACAAGTTTTGGGTTCAAATAAAAATCAGAGTATAATACATATCACATTAATGGTCACTGGTATCCATATATAGAAAGTGATTAATGTGTAATATTAGATCCCAACATGTTTTGCCAACATTGGCTTCTTCAGGGGACTTCTAAGGACCACCAATTTTCCATAAAGCTCTAATAAAGATAAGATCATATACATAAACAATAAGTATTCATAACATCATAAAGAACTTATTGTCATAAAACCATTTTTCATTCTGTCCATTCCCTTAATAAACTCACCCAGAGAGACATCAAAGAAAATCACCAAGTGAGTCCACAGAAATATGGAGGGGAAGCTCTGTACGATCACAGGGGACACAAGGGGACCAGGCTATGGGAATATAATAAGCAAACCTTTTTTAACCACTTAAGGACCAGCCCACACATATATAATGTGGCAGGGCAGCCCTCGTGCACGAAATCATGTACAGGTATGGGATTTCGTGCAGTGAGCCTGGGGCACGCGGGCGCACCGCTAGGACCCACCGATCGTTCAAAGGAGAGGCAGAATGGTGGTCTGCCTATGTAAACAAGGCAAACCGCCGTTCTGGGAGGGAGGAAGATGGAGATCTTGTGTTTCTGCTAAGCAGAAATACAGATCTCTGTCTTCCTCCAGTCACAGCATTCCCCCCACAGTTAGAAAGCACTCCCTAGGAGCACACTTAACCCTTTGATCACCCCTGATGTTAACCCCTTCCCTGCCAGTGTTATTAGTACAGTTGCAGTGCACATTAGTTAGCACTGATCCCTGTATTGGTGTCACTGGTCCCCAAAAAGTGTTAAAAGCGTCAGTTAGGTGTCCAATTTGTCCGCCGCAATGTCGCAGTCCCACTAAAAACGGCTGATCGCCGCCATTACTATTAAAATAAATAAATAAAAATTCCATAAAAATATCCCATAGTTTGTCGATGCTATAACTTGTGCGCAAACCAATCAATATACGCTTATTGGGATTTTGTTTTTACAAAAAAAAAGGTAGCAGAATACATATTAGCCTAAACTGATTAAGAAAATTTTTTTTTTATTGGATGTGTTTTATAGTATAAAGTAAAAAATATTGTTTTTTTTTTTTTGTTTTTTTCAAAATTGTCGGTCTTTTTTTGTTTACCTCGCAATTGTCAGTTAAAATAACGCAGTGCCATAGCGCAAAATGGCCTGGTCATGAAGGGGGGGTAAACCTTCCGGGGCTGAAGTGGTTAACCAGTTAGAGCAATATTTTTTTTTTCCTTTTGGGATCAAGTTTTTACATAAATGAATAAAAGTTGACCATTGTAAGCACCACTGCCAGTGGCAAATGGTTTGTCACAAACCTCTAACTACCACTTTTGCTGGACAGATTGGTCTGTTAAAGTAAAAGAACTGGCAGGATCAACATTTTAACCACTTCCGGACCGTCCACCGTTGTTTTACGTCAGGACTTTGAAGGAGAGTATAGTTGTTATGGCAGCAGCTAGCTGCCATAACCCCAGTATCCTCGTCTTCAGCAGACGGTCCGGTTTAAGATAAAAGTGGTCTCTGCGGCGGATCCATCGTGAGATCACTTTTATCGGCGGCGGGAGAGGGCCCCCCTCCCGCCACAATCCGGTGCCCTCCCCCGTTTACCGGAGCCGTCGGCAGCGGCGGAGGCGATCGTGTCTGTCCCCTTGCTGGACATGGAGACGAGTGAGGGGAAGATGGCCCCCATCTGTCTCCATATCACGGCAGGGTGGAAGTGATGTCAAAACGTCACTTCTGCCCATAGCTCTTAAAGGGCCTTTTTTTTTTTCTTTTAATGACAAAAATTTTTTTTTTTAATTGCATTTTAATGGAAATCTGAGATCTGAGTTCTTTTTGACCCCAGATGTCATATTTAAGAGGTCCTGTCATGCTTTTTTTAAAACAGTGTAAAAATGCAAAAAAAAAAAAAGGTAGAATAAATAAGGAAAAAAGAAATGTTAAATGTGCCCTGTCCCGACGAGCTTACGTGCAGAAGCGAACGCATGCGTGACTAGCGCTCGCATATGAAAACGGTGTTCAAACCACACATGTGAGGTATCGCCGCGATTGGTAGAGTGAGAGCAATAATTCTAGCCCTATCCCCCCTCTACAACTCAAAATATGCAACCTGTAGAATTTTTTAAACGTCGCCTAGGGAGATTTTTAAGGGTAAAAGTTTGTCGCCATTTCATGAGCGGGCGCAATTTTGAAGTGTGACATGTTGGGTATCAATTTACTCTGCGTAACATTATCTTTCACAATATAAAAAAATTGGGCTAACTTTACTGTTGTCTTATTTTTTAATTCAAAAAAGTGTATTTTTTCCAAAAAAGTGCGCTTGTAAGACCGCTGCGCAAATACGGTGTGACAGAAAGTATTGCAACGACCGCCATTTTATTCTCTAGGGTGTTAGGAAAAAAAAAATTTACAATGTTTGGGGGTTCTAAGTAATTTTCTAGCAAAAAAAATGTTTTTAACTTGTAAACAACAAATCTCTGAAAGAGGCCCGGTCCTTAAGTGGTTCAAATGAAGGAAAAAAGCTTAAGGCTGGGCTCACACTATTGCGAATTGGATGCAGATTTCTCCACATCCAATTCGCATGTCAGGAGACTGGGACTGGCTCTCCGGAGCAGCTGCGAAGCAAATTGCACAGGAGTCCTGTGCATCTTCTGGTCCCTTTCAGGTCCGAATTCAGCCAAGAAAAAAAATGAAAAAAGATGAAATTGGACCTGAAACGGTGAACTGGACCCCTGCTGGGAGCCGCTCCGTTCTCCAGTTTGAACCCAGCCTAAAAATGCATAGGAATGCAGCCACCAATTGTAGGAATTGGTAAATTGCAAAATATTATTATTAATTCTTTTGTTTGTTTAGTACTGCTTTAACAATACTTAAACTGGTAAAAAAATAGTGACATATACAAATGCATCAGCTGGCTGTACACAAGGCGGATCCAGGTATGCCACTGCTGTGTATATACTATTATATCCTTTGCTGAAATCCCTGCATTGGTTTTTAGCTTTCTTTTCATCTTATGCCAGTCATAACATATAGTGCTTACTTTACCATGATTTTTACTTCATTAACATGCTGTTTTTAATCTTACCTTTTATCCATTTGCTGTTTAGTTTTACTGAGGGGTTTACTGTCTATTGATGCTCAAATTGAGCATAACTTATATTTTATTCAAGCAGTATTAAACTCAAAAGCAAATATTTATTATATGCAGCTCACCAATTCTCAAATGTGAAGGCTGCGTTAATTTTTTTTATTTATGCTTTCTTTCTTCTATTTTCATCTGGTGATCCAGCCAGTAAGTCTTGTTTTTCAAAAGCACACGCTCACCAGTAGAATGTATCTGTTAACATGGATGAGACAAACCATTTAACACTGGCAGGGGTTCTTACAATGATCGTTTTTTATTTATTAATGTAAAACCTTCATTCCAAAAGGAAAAAAACTGTTTGCTGTAACTGATTCGTAAGTGTGAGCTGGAGTTTGACTTCAATATGTTAGTTTAATTAAATCTGCTAATACATTTAACACTCCCCCCCCCCCCTACTGACAATGCTGCAGTCCAAAGGTGCCCCCTGTGCTCATTCATCCAGAATAGAGGCACTCTACTACAGAAGGTGTGTTACTGGCCAAATCACCAGGTGAAAACAGAGGGAAAAAATGCAAAGAAAAGAACACAATTGCAGCCATGCAGCTATCTAGTCATTAGTAAGCTGCAATATATCACATTTTTGGTTTTGGGTTTAATACCGCTTCAAGTCTTGAGAGATAGCAGGAAAAAGTAAAATGTTACTTGTAAACAAGTGCACATGGGTGCAATTATATTTACTAAATTACATGTAAAATGCTATTTTATGCAATT
Organism: Aquarana catesbeiana; assembly: GCF_042186555.1. Classification (NCBI taxonomy): domain Eukaryota; kingdom Metazoa; phylum Chordata; class Amphibia; order Anura; family Ranidae; genus Aquarana; species Aquarana catesbeiana. The sequence goes on from NC_133324.1 coordinate 561,334,224, forward strand.
TACATGAATTTCTTGTATCTTAATTGAAGGTGTGTTTGCAATCCACAAGGTATTTGTCACACCAAAAATGCATCATGAAAGAATTTTTTAAAACTGTAATTGTATCAAAAAAATCTAGGCACAGATCTGACCGCTTTAGGGCTAATGCCGCGTAAACACGATTGGAAATTCCGCCAGCAAAACTCAGATGAGAGCTTTTTGTCGGAAAATGCGACCGCGTGTATGCTCCATCGGTCTTTTGCTGGCAGAATTCCAGCCAGCAAAAGATTGAGAGCATGTTCTCTATTTTTCGGTCGGGAAAGGTTCTTATCCGAAAATGCGATTGTCTGTACAAATTCCAACGCGCAAAATTCCTACGCATGCTCGGAAACAATTCGACGCATGCTCGGAAGCATTGAACTTTGTTTTCTCGGCTCTTCGTAGTGTTGTACGTCACCGCGTTCTTGACGGTCGAAAGTTCAGAGAACTTTTGTGTGACCGTATGTATGCAAGGCAAGCTTGAGCGGAATTCCGTCGGAAAAACCATCCAAATTTTTTTCCGATGGAAAACCTGCTCGTGTGTACGGGGCATAACAGTAAACGCTAAGGATAAACAAGTCTGTTTACCGTGTTTTACTAAATAATCCCACTTCTTACCCTTTTACCCTTTTTAAGTGAAATGCTTAAAATGTTATTATTTATTAATTTATTTATTTAATAAAGGTAATATTCATTTATTTTAAAGCTTTTGCTTTTAAGACTTCTTGCCCACTGCAGCTTGAAAACGCTTAGTACAGCTTATTTGTTTGCTGAGCTAAAATACATCCCATTAATTGCAATGTGCCTATGCATACAGGCGCGTAAACAAGCGTCAGTAAAAAATAAGGTAGAAAATCGTGCTCGTATGCGTACAGTAGCGCGCATTTGTGTGCATATGTCCATTACACTATTATCAACGCAAGAATAATTTTGCGCATATGCGTGAAAATACACTCAAATGCATACCAAAAAGAAACAGCTGAAAAAATAGATGCTCAAACAGGAGTATCGTGTGCAAGAGGCCTAAAGATAAAGGAGAGATTTGGGGTGTTTAATGCCCCGTACGCACGATCGGCTCAAACTTGTCTTGCGTACACACGGTCACACAAATGTTGGAAATTCCAAGCGTGAAGAACGTGGTGATGTTTACAACACGTACGACGGGACTATAAAAAGGAAGTTCAATAGCCAGTGCGGCCCCTGCTGCTTGATTCCGAGCATGCGTGGACTTTTGTGTGTCGGACTTGTTTGCACACAATCGGACTTTCCTTTGTTGTCGGAAAATTTGAGAACCTGCTCTCAAACATTTGTGTGCGGAAATTCCAACAGCAAATGTTCGATGGAGCATACACACGGTCGGACTTTCTGACAACTAACTCACATCGAACATTTCCCGAAATTCTGATCGTGTGTATGCAGCATTAGACTCCAGATCTCTCCATAAAAAGAACCTGTTATGCTGTATTGTTATTGCAAGGGATGTTTACATTCCTTGCGATAGCAATAAAAGTGATCAAAAAAAAAATTTAAAGGAACATTGTAAAAATGTAAAAAAATGTATAAAATAAATAATAATAAAAAATGTTTAAAGAGCCCCTGTCCCCACATGCTTGTGTGCCGTAGTGAACGCAAATGGTGTTTGCACCTAGAGCTGCACAATTAATCGTTAAAAAATCGTGATATCGTTTCAACCCCCCTGACGATCTCTATTGCAGAGTTTGCTGATTCCTTCATATAACAAGTGGAGAGACTTATCTGCTCACTCAGCTGTCAAAAACATGCAGTTTGTCAAGTTTTTAACATTAAACATTGTAACTAACTCTTCCTTCTTAGATCAAAGGGATAAACTTCTGTGTGTGAAGAAAAAATCCAGGCAGTCTGCCAAGTTTTTAACAACGTGTAAATGCAGGAAGTTTAACCACTTAAAGTCTAAATCTTTTTCTGACACTTGTTTCTTAAGTTAAAATCAATGTTTTTGCTAGAAAATTACTTGCAAACATTATATATATATATTATCAGAGACCCTAGGGAATAAAATGGCAATTGCTGCAATATTTTATGTCACACTGTATTTGCCCAGCGGTCTTTCAAACACATTTTTTTGGGAAAACGTCACTTCAATGAATTAAAAAAAAACAAAAAACGAAACAGTAAAGTTAGCCCAATTTTTTTGGGTTTTAATTTGAAAGATGATGTTACGCCGTGGGAATCGTGAGAGCATCGTGATCTATCTTGTAAGCAAAAAAATCGTGATTCTCATTTTAGCCAGAATCGTGCAGCTCTATTTGCACCACACATGTGAGGTATCCCCGTGAACGTCTGTATGAGAGCAATAATTATAGCACTAGACCTCCTCTGTTACTCTAAACTAGTAACCTATAGAAATTTTAAAAACATCACCTATGGTGATTTCTTAGTACTGTAGTTTGGCGCCATTCCATGAGCACGTACATTTTTAAATCATGACATGTTAGGTATCTATTTACTCGGCGTAATGTCATCTGTCATATTATACAAATTGGGGGATATATTATTGTTTTTAATTCATTGAAATGATTTTTTTACAAAAAAATTGCATTTGAAAAAACGCTGTGCAAAAACCGTGTGACATAAAAAATGGCAACGATGTCATTTTATTCTCTAGGGTCTCTGCTTATAAATATAGATATCTATATCTATATTTATATAGATATAGATATATATATCTATATCTATAAATATATATATCTATCTATATACAGTATCTCACAAACGTGAGTACACCCCTCACATTTTTGTATATATTTTATTATATCTTGTCATGTGACAAGACTGAAGAAATGACACTTGACTACAATATAAATTAGTGAGTGTACAGCTTGTATAACACTGTCAATTTGCTGTCCCCTCAAAATAACTCAACACACAGCCATTAATGACTAAACCGCTGGCAACAAAAGTGAGTACACCCCTAAGTGAAAATGTCCAAATTGGGCCCAATTAGCCATTTTCCCTCCCGGATGTCATGTGACTCGTTAGTGTTACAAGTTCTCAGGTGTGAATGGGGAGCAGGTGTGTTATTTTTCAGAATACCTCCAAGACGACCACTGCCTTGCTAAAGGACAGGCCAAGCATGTCTCCAGACCTAAACCCTATTGAGCATCTGTGGGGCATCCTCAAACGGAAGGTGGGGGATCGCAAGGTCTCTAACATCCACCAGCTCCGTGATGTCATCATGGAGGAGTGGAAGAGAACTCCAGTGGCAACCTGTGAAGCTCATAATGTCCCAATTTGGCCATTTTTACTTAGGGGTGTACTCACTTTTGTTGCCAGCGGTTTAGACATTAATGGCTATGTGTTGAGTTATTTTGAGGGGACAGTAAATTTACACTATACAAGCTGTACGCTCGCTACTTTACATTGTAGCAAAGTGTAATTTCTTCAGTGTTGTCACATGACAAGATATAATAAAATATATACAAAAATGTGTGGGGTGTACTCATTTTTGTGAGATACTGTATCTATATCTATATATATAATGTTTGGGGGTTCTAAGTAATTTTCTAGCAAAAAAATACAGATTTTTACTTGTAAAACTCTTGGAAACAGCAAATGTCACAATGTGGGTGTGTCCACAAGTCCCTGGACTTCTAGACGCAGCCAGTTTCCCAACCTCAGCAGCTCAGAGAGGCGATACATGATGATGGGGCAGAGGTGGCTGGGTATTTGATCTGCAGTCTGGTGTTTAGTCCTGCACTGTTAGTCATGGCATGCAGGCAACCAGGCTGGAGTCCAATGGCATACAGCTCTCATGGGATACCTAGCCTTTAGAGAGCAAAACAGAGTTATGGGATGCTCAGGACATAGGGTAAGGACACTACATCCAATCAATCAGAGACCAAAGACCAAAAATAACAAGAAACTGACTTCTAAGGTGCCCCAGGGAATACAGATGTACAAAAGATGATAAAATAAGGAGGAATATACACTCCATACCATAGTTTATTACCATAGTACAAAGATTTTAAGTTAAAGACAAAACCACACTGATCAAGAAATCTGTTGTGCGATTCTGTGTGACTCAAGCCGCATATGAAATTACACTAGTGTGAACAGAACCTTTGACAGAAGGTACATTTTTTGACAGCAGCCACATTTTTTGACAGCTGGGAATTGCCAGCAAGTGCGAGGAGTAAGTACACATGCCCTGTGTACTATTTTTTTGGGGGGGGGAGGCATGTACAGTTTTCGGATTTCCTTTCTTTAAAGTGGTTGCAAACCCTCACATATACCCAGTGTAGTGACTGGCCTCAGATGATACACAGAGATGAAACAAATCTCCCCACATAAGTTTTACTTGTTTATCTGCACTCTTCTCTTGTCTACAACCCTTCAGAATTGCAGACTTGTGATAAAATCCTTCTGCATCTGTGAGGAGTACAGTAGAGGGGTTGGAGAACTGCAGTTACAGCTTCTATACACTGTGTGGGAGCTTATTGGAGGAAAGGAACCCCCCCCCCCTTCACATAGGCAGAGGAACAAAGGAACAGGCAGAGCTGTATTCTGAATAGACAAGCTGTGTGCTTATCTCCCTCCCCGACACAAATTTTATCTCATGTTAGTTCATGTGTCGGAGAACTTGTCAGAAGTGACTCATGCTGATAACAGAGAAACTAAGCACCAGAGAGAAACAGCACTTAGAGCTTTGGAGAGAGATAAGTAAACACTACAGATATATGTGATTAGTTTACATTTCATGACCGGGGTTTACAACTACTTTAACTAGCTGACTTTCATTTCGATTTGTTGCCAGTCAGATTTCATTTTTGAGTGTTTTGTTGTATAACTGTCAATGAAATTGCTTTTCCATATGATATTCATTTTTTTATCTCAAAGCTTTATTGAGAACGCAAACAGTAAAAATACAAAGACATATTCCAGAGACAATATAGCAATACAGGGATATTCATATAACCATACCCTAATCCACATGCACAATACTCATTATATTTATTATATAGATATTCTTAACCAATTCCCATCTGGCCTATAACAAAATGACGGCTGGGAACTGGTTCAGTTATCCTGACTGGGCGTCATATGACGTCGAGCAGGATAACAAGCTAGTACAGCAATCGGTGGTGTGGGGTGTCACTCAGACACACCGCATCTCCAATCATGGTAAAGAGCCTCTGAAGGAGGTGCCTTACCACGTAATCAGCTGTGACCAATCACAGCTGTTTACCACGTGAACCAGAAAGTGCCGGTAATCATCTTTACTCAGTTCGCACTGACAGGGAGAGCCGATCGGTGGCTCTCCTGTCGGGGGGGTGTGCACTGATAATCAACACATTGCTTATCAGCGCAGCCCCCATCAGAAGTGCCCACCACAATGCCAATCTGTGCCCATCAGCTGCCAGCCAGTGCCCACCCAAATTGCCAATCAGTGCCTATCAAAGTGCCAATCAGTGCCCATCAGTAACGCTGGTCAATGCCCTTCACAGATGCCCATCAGTAATGCCTGTCAGTACATCCTCGTCAGTGCTGCCTATCAGTGCCATCTATTAGTGCCCATCAGTGCTGCCTATTAGTGCCCATCAGAGTCACCTATCAGTGCCCATCATTGCCGCCTATCAGTGCCACCTATTAGTGCCCATTAGTACCCGTCAGTGAAGGAGAAAACAAAATTTTATAACAGAAACTGAGAAAAAAAAATTTCTGTCAAAAATGTCAGTCTTTTTTAGTTTGTTTAGCAAAAAATAATAGTAACGCTAGTCATTGCCCTTCACAGATGCCCATCAGTAATGCCTGTCAGTACATCCTCGTCAGTGCTGCCTATTAGTGCCCATCAGTGCCGCCCATCAGTGCCACCTATCAGTGATCATCAGTGCTGCCTATCAGTGCCCATCAGTGCCGCTTATCAGTGCCCATTAGTGCTGCATATCAGTGCTATCTATCAGTGCCCATCAATTCTACATATTAGTGCCACCTCATCAGTGCCCATTAGTGCAGCCTCATCAGTGCCTGTCAGTGAAGGAGAAAACTACATTTTATAACAGAAACGTAGAGAACTCTTTTTTTCAAATTTTATAAAAATTTCAGTCTTTTTTAGTTTGTTTAGCAAAAAATAAAAAACCCAGTGGTGATCAAATACCACCAAAAGAAAGCTCTATTTGTGGGAAGAAAATTATAAAAATTTAGTTTGGGTATAGTGTTGTATGACCATGCAATTGTCATTCAAAGTGTGACAGCGCTGAAAGCTAAAAATTGTCCTGGGCAGGAAGGGAGAAAGTGCCCTGTATTGAAGTGGTTATCCCCTGAAGTGGTTATGTCCTTTCCTGGCCATAACTCACGTGAGCACACACCTCATCTGGCACCCACAGGACCACCTCTTCCTAGCTTGGTCATGCTCCAGGCCACCTGTGGATTGCAGTGGTAAACACTTTGGATGCTGAAAGGCTATCCCCCCTACTGCACCGCCCCTCCATGGAGTTGGAAGACCCAGAATGCTTGACGGTAAAGTCTCCTAAAACTGGGTGTCCTTTGTGCCGGGTCGCGGGCAATGTCGTTTGGATAGCACAAATATTCTACAGGTGTGGTATTAGTAAGCTCTGCATTGGTGTTTTTCCTGTCTTGTATAGGCAGCATGCCGCTCTCCTGGAAGGTACGAGGGGGCGGCTTGGGACATATCTTCCAAAGAGTGCTCAAGGAATGCAAAGTATGGTGTTTAGCATTATTTTAGGAGCAGAAGCCCAAAATGCAAACATTCCAAAAAACATAAGACCTGCCACTGGTCATCCCCTGACCTGGACAATCTGCATTCCTCACATTACCACACAGGGTGGCTTTCATGCTCCTCAAGCAACTCACGTGGCAATGGTTCACATGCGTTTAAATCAGCGCAATAGAAAATGTATTGCCCAGCCCTGGTTGCACGCTACACTGCATGTGCAGTGACGGGAAGTCAATTGGCATGGATTGCCGCAAACGACAATGGATAAGGAAGCGGATGCACAAATTTCAAAACTTATAGGCTGTAGCGGAAAGTATGCAGCAAATATCCATGTCACAGGCAAGACGCAGGCCCAGACATTGTAAATGCACGCAGATATTTCCAAATGTGAAAAGGAAGGACCTTCTTTTCCTATAACAACAAAGAGTTAAAAGCTCATTGATGAAGAATGGGAGAGATCTGATAAGAAGATCAATTTACAATAAAGGTCTCCAAGCTTTATCCAATGAAGCTGGCTGATGCATGTTTAAGCAACGCACTTCTAGGAGTGGATGGGGCCTGCCAGCGTCAGGTGCGCAAGTGTCTTTGCCTTTTAATACCTTTAGGAATCCCACGGATTGAAAAGTGGACTTAAGCCTGATTCACAACGGATGCAGTCCAATGCATTTTTATTAGAGTCAAAAATGCAGGAACAGTGTTTACCATGGATTCCAATGGCTTACATCACACCAGTGCAGTGTATTTCAGTACACTCAATTAAAGGAGAACACGTTGCATTTTTCCTCTATGGAACGCATCTATAACATGGCAAAAAGCATTGAAAATGCACCTGAACACCTCAAAAGTGTGCATGCAGAAAGACCTCTTCAACTCAGAAATTGTGGTGAACTGGCCTGCAGACTTGCAGAAAATGTATACTATGGCAGGTTTTTGCCTGCCACAGTATACAGCACTAGTGATAGTGCTGTGATGTTTAAAGCATTGAGAAATGGCCTTTAATTCAAGAGGAACCTGCAGGAGTGGGTATGGTTCTGGAGGACTTGAACCTGGCTGCTCACCTTTGGCTGAGGCTTCAATAGACTTATTTCTAGGGCTGGCGCATTCAGTCACAGCCATGAGAGCTTTGTGGTTGCACCACTGGAGGGTGGAGGAAGCTTCCACACAAGCCCTTTGTTACATTCTCCATAAGGGGATGTTTATATTTGGCAAAGCCCTTGACAAAGCGAGTCACAGAAGCCACAGTCTAATAAGAGGAAGCAGCCATCTTTTTGCTCAAATAGGTCGAATTTCTGAAGGGTTTAAGAGGCCAAAACTAAAAGGCCAGGCTGAAATTTACCAGACCACATTGGAGGGGGCTCAAACTTGCTGTTTACATGGAATCCAATCCAGAGCAGGCTGCTAGACATTTGGAAAGTATTTTGAAGGTGGGACCATGGAGACAGCATTTATGTCAGCGAGGGATTGCATTGTCCCCATTGGGACATTTTACAGAGGCCATTCCAGTGCTGCCTTAGGCCAGGTGGCACATGGAGGCATTTCAATTTGCCTTCCTCAGTCAATAGGATGGGCTGCCTATGGATCAGAAAGTCTTTGTGTCTGCACATTAGCAAGAACTGGAGTTGTGGACACCAGTGTGCCTCTTTTGTGGTGTGCCTCTCAGCCCAGGAGGTGGAATAATTCTGGTGTCAGATGCAAGTCTGTCTCTAGTCTGAAGCGGCAAGTACAAGGCCATGGGAGTCTAGTGGAATTCAGATGCTCTGACTTACTTAAATGTAAGGCATTTTTTTTCTAGCATTGCAACCTTTTCAGGATCTTTCTCCAAGGGGCCCGAGTGAAGTTGATGATTGACAACAGGACAGCAGTAGCTTACATTGCCCACCAAGAGGACACCCAATGTCTGTCTTTTCCTTTTACATTTCGTAACATAAACTTTTCGCTGGACGGAGACCCGCTTACAGGCAGTTAAAGGCAGTCTAATTACTGGGAAAGCAGGATCCACTAACGGGTCAGTTAGGCAAATTGTTTTCTAACAATAAGTACCTCAATTAGTATTGGCTCTAGGGTACATTCCAGCGGTAGTTCTCATAGAAAGTCCACTGAATACACAGCATCTGGTATTTGTAAAAATGTACAAAGGTGAAGTCATAGAAGGTGGATTCACAGTGCCATGGGTTTTTTCCATTAGTGTTTGTCTTCCTCCAGTGTCCTTGATTATGAACACATTTATGCAATACAGGTGCTTTCCACCTGCCAAAGAGGCCTTGGTTTTCATTGCTCCCCAGATGTCATTCAGCACCATCAATCCTGTTTCCGGTCAAATAAGATCTTTTATGTCAATATCAATGGCAGCACCCCAATCCAGTGAGACTCTTAAAAGCCTGGATATTGAATCAGCCAAGGTGGTTCAGACCTTGGTGAAGACCACAAGACCATGAACGTTACATATGAGCATATGAAGGAAGTTTGTTCTGTTTGCTCAGCAAAGTTTTCTTTCCTGTGTCCCCAGCTCTAGACATTTTTACAATCAGCGCTTGAGGTTGGTCTGGCATACAACTCCATTGAACAAATGCTTCATGCAGGCCGTAATCCATATACGACCACCAAGGAAATTCTTGTTCCCTTCATGGGACTTAGGCTTGGTTCTGAAAGCACTAGTTCAGGCATCCTTTGTTCCACTAGCTTCATTTCCATTGTGGTTCCTAGTGGTAAAACTAGTTCCTCAGTCAGCAGTTGCTTCAGACAGAAGGATGTTGGAGGTTGCAGCACTGCAAAGATCCCTTTTGTGTCTTTTTACCAGAAATAGTGATACTACATCCATCTCCAAGTGGTATCCAGTTTCCAGGAAAACCTGAGGGCAGTCCCTCCAAGCATTCACATGGAGTCATTGAGTACACACCAGGAAGACTTCAGGTCCTTACACAAGTTGCTAACAGTGTACAAAGACATGAGGAAAGTGGGCAATCCTTTTCATTTCACTGACAGGTTCTTGAGTCATCTTCTATTGGTTCACCAGGGTCATTAGATTGGCAGGCAGGAAGTGGGCCTTTCTGTTCAGGAACAGGGGCAAGCTCCTTCCACCTGAGGAGTGGAAGCCTTTGGGGCAGTTATGCCAGGATGTCAGTGAAGGGTATATGAGAGATGGCTAGCCCTTCATTCAATTTTACAAGCTAGGTGTGCAGTCGGCAAGTTCTGCAAAGTTTGGGACAAGACATATAAATTATTTTTATCTTTTCTTTGAATGTCAATGTTTCTTTTCATGTGTTCTCTCCATTTATTCAGCTAGTTAAATTCCATTGTGTGCTGACATGAGGTATGGCCAGGAATCCGGAAAATTGTTATCAAATACTTACCATAATTTTCCTTTCCTGGCCTGTCCTCACGTCAACACAGGACTCTCTCCCAAGTGGCCTGTTGCAGGCTAGATTATCAAACACATTAGTGGGGGAGGGGTTTTCTTTTATTTAGCTAGGAAGAGGTGGTCCTGTGGGTGCCAGATGAGGCGTTATCCTATTGTGTGCTGACGTAAGGACAGGCCAGGAAAGGAAAATTACGGTAAGTATTTGATAACAATTTTAAGTATTCTCTCCTTTTATTTTTCAAACCAGAAGCCAAGAACTATAGGTACAATATTTCTTTTGTACTCTTGTATACCCTTTGCCCACAGGAGTAAACTGAGTAATGTGCTTACATAAGCTTGTTTGAAACACTCCAGTTTACAGTATGTTCTGTCTATCTTTTGTTGATAAAATTTTCCTCCTATTATATTCATAGACATGTGGCCTAAGTATATGCAGTACTAATTTGATAAATTAGATTAAACAACATTGTGTTTTGATTACTATAACCCAGAACATTGTAATATGCTGTGCATTGTTTGAAATCAACAACCCCAACACAATATCATCTCTAGTTGGGATTTTAAAACTGTTCTACAGTAAGTATTGCTTTTCTGTAGGAGTAGTAACATTATACCAGTTAATTCCAGGTCAGTTATTGTGACGGACCCCCGTACTTCTGAGGAGTATGTCCGCTGTATGAGCTCCCTTGCTCCCTGATCCCACAGCCCACCCAGTCACTAGCCAGGACTCAGTGTAGGATGGATAAAAGCACAAAACATTTATTGAAGAACAGACACAAGTATATATACCCCTGGGGACAATCCAATAACATGAGGCAGATGAGGTACATTCAAACATTTCAACAAATCTTATAAACAGTAACTGGGCAGGCAGCCAACTTTGTCAGTAGGAAAGACACTTGAGGGAACTTTTCCCTTTCTTACTCTACCTCTGGTCTTCAGGCTTGGAACATAAATAATACAAACAGTAAAGAGGGTGGGGTAGCGTTAGTGACCGGCATTAATCCCATAGGCCTGGCTGGAAGAAGTGTGGTTGCCCTGTACCTTAGGAACATGATACGGCGGTCACACTTTATATCTAAGCAACGAAATGCTGTATGCCCAGTGACAGCAATGTTATGTCCAATGTCAGTGTTCTAAACATAGACAACCTGGCTGTTTCAGGGGGCTAGTATCCCAGTGAAGAAAATGGAGTTGGGACAGAAGCTAAATAGTACTGGTACTGTCATAGTTATTATGGCCACTCTATGTTCCTTGGTATGTGAGAACAAATAACTAGTGAAATGCAAAAATTATTCTCACCTTGTAGAACAATAACTTCTGTTTATTGTTGTTCAGATACATTATTCATTTATAATGCTTTATATCCGGAATATTTTGCTGCAGTTCATAAATCTAACATAATAATGTTATTTTAATGTTCTAATTTCTTTTTGTTTCTGATCTTAGGTGTCTGCAAAAATGTTAGCACTTCTCATTGTATGATGCCTAGTAAAATGACATCATGTTGGCCCTCCATCCTAGTATTCCACCTTCTCCTACTGTGTTCAGAAGAAAATGCATTGGGGTGTCCTGCCCGTTGTGAATGCACACCACAAATCAGGTCAGTTATCTGTCACCGTAAGCGCCTCTCAGCAATTCCTGATGGCATTCCCTCTGAAACAAAGCTTTTGGACCTTAGTAAGAACCGTATTCGCTGCCTGAATCCTGGTGAATTTTCATCCTTTCCCCAACTGGAAGAAGTGGACCTTAGTGAAAATATTCTCTCAGTTATTGAGCCCGGGGCATTTGCCAACCTCTTCTACCTACAAACCTTGAAGCTGAAGGGTAATCAGCTGAAACTTATTCCAGCTGGGGTATTCAACAAACTTAGCAATCTGACTTTGTTGGATATTAGTGAAAATAAAATTGTTATTTTGTTGGACTTCATGTTCCAGGATCTGCGGAATTTGAAAAGCCTTGAAGTTGGAGACAATGAACTGTTGTATATTTCACAGAAAGCCTTTTCTGGACTGGTAGGACTAGAACAGCTGACAATTGAAAAATGCAACTTAACTTCTATATCTGCCGACTCACTGTCTTATCTGCAAGGTCTTGAGGTCCTTAAACTTCGTCACTTGGGCATTAGCAATTTAGAAGAACAAAACTTTCAGAAACTTTCCAGCCTCAAACAACTAGAGATTGACTGCTGGCCTTTTCTAGAGGATGTTTGCCCAACTGCTTTTCAAGGACTAAATCTTACCTCTCTTTCAATCACTTATACCAATCTTACATCAGTACCAACAGCTGCTCTAAAAAGTCTTACTTACCTGGAATACCTAAATCTTTCTTACAACCCTATTAGGATCATCCAGCGGGGTTCCTTCCGTGACTTAATCAGGCTCAGAGAGCTTCACATAGTAGGAGCTTCTCTCACTATGGTAGAATCCCAAGCCTTTTATGGCCTGAGACAGATCCGACTCTTGAATGTCTCTAATAATCTCCTATCAACTTTGGAGGAGAACACTTTTCAATCAGTGAATACTCTAGAGACACTGAGAGTGGATGCCAATCCACTTGCTTGTGACTGCCGACTACTATGGATCTTGCAGCGAAGAAAAACCCTCAATTTTGATGGTCACCAACCTGTCTGTGCTTCTCCTGTTGAGATTCAAGGCAATGCTTTGTGTGATTTTCCAGATTCAATACTTTTTGAATATTTCACATGCCAAAAACCCAAAATAAGGGACCGGAAGCTGCAACACATTACAGCCCATGAAGGGCAGGCAGTATCCTTCCACTGTAAGGCAGATGGAGAACCTGTTCCACTAATTGTCTGGGTCTCACCACAGAGAAGGATGATAACAAGCAGGAGTGTAGGAAGATCTACTGTCCTGCCAGAAGGAACCTTAGAGATAAGATATGCTCAAGTGCAAGATAGTGGGACCTATATTTGTATTGCAACAAATGCTGGAGGGAATGATACTTATTTTGCAACATTGACTGTAAAAGGTGACAACTCTCCATATTCCAACAGAACACTGTATTTATCAGAATATAATGATACCTCCCACAATGACACCCATGTATTTTTGAAGTTTACTCTGGACCTGAAAACAATTTTGGTGTCAACAGCCATGGGATGTATTACATTCTTGGGGGTTGTACTTTTTTGCTTCCTTCTTCTCTTTGTTTGGAGCAGAGGAAGAGGACAACATAAAAATAACTTCTCGGTGGAGTATTCATTCCGTAAGGTTGACGGGCCTGCCTCTGCTGCTGGTCCAGGTGGAGCAAGAAAGTTCAATATGAAGATGATATGAAAGTTGAAGACTTAAAGTAATTTACTTTAGGATACTGTGAATTTTGCTAATTAAAAGTAGTGAACTGAAAGGTGTGCCTCATCTATGAAATTACATTACCTGCCTGTAATTACGTGCATATGGCATCTTCCATTCCTACTAATTACAAGGGCTATTGAATGGCTCTTGCCAAGTGGGTTGTCTTGACCAGCCAATCACAACTGTTTTGTGTGTGAGTGAACAGAGCTGGCTTAAACTGCAAACCTGGCATTCCAGAAGCTGAGTGCCTCACCCACACTACACAGAAATTGTAACAGTTTTGTGATAAAAATTGCTGGTTTCCAAGTGTGGGAGAATTAAACTTCATGTGACATTGATATGTGGAATCCAAGTGTTTTGGCAAGATGACAATAAAGCAGGGTCTGTAAAACAGCCTTAACTGAAACAAAATGAGGTTTACGGATAATGGCTCCATCCCAGACAAATGGCTTAATAATTTTAAAATCAGGACTCAGCACATCTTTGGAAATATTTGGAAACACATCTTGAGCCTCACTCACCTGGAAAACTAACAGTCTGCTAGGGAAAACTCTCAGGATATATAATGGGACCATCACAGACCAATGTTAAGGCCATATTAAAAAAAGTCAGCAAGAAGAGTTGGATGTAGAACCCAATACAAGTGATACATCAAACACATTTCAGCACAGTTTGTGAAATACTTAAAAATTGAACCATGAATTAAACATATTTAGAACACCATTAAAACACAGAAGAAAGTGTAACACCACAATCTGAGAAAGTGTAGCACTATTCAAGAACCATATAACCATAACCAAGAACCATATAGAACCACAGAATCCTATTCCAGTGTCCAATATATATAAACTTTTGCAGGCATAGTAAGTAAGTAGTAAGCCAGCTCCAACAATCATGCTGGACTGCTAAACATCAATCTATGACTGGGGTCAAGTATTAAGAGAGAAGTAGATTTAATAGGATTCATGGGTTAAAGCTTCCCTGTTTTGAACAACACCATTAAAAATGTTATTACGTATCGTGCATGTTGAGTAGATTTTAAGAATCATAAATAGAGTTGGGAAACTAATAAAAGTATTAAACTTAAAGCTGTATTTTCACTAACCTAATAAATTGTATTTAATAGAATGATAAATACAGTGTTCAGTAAGAGAGAGAAAAACTAATGCACTGTTTTACATTTTTTAAACCTTACATCTTGAAAGTTGCAAAGTCATAATGCCCAACTGTTGCAAACAGCTTGGTGTATTAAATGACATTGCTAAATATCAATTTTCATCTATTAAAATATTTTAAAAAATACATTATATGCATCACAAATACTAAACCTAATAAGTAATCTTTGCAATAGGCATTAGAAACAAAAACCTGGATAATAAAAATAAGTTCACAAAGTGTCTTTGTAATAACTGTTTGGAGTTAATACATGTAATGCTAGAATTTGGTGAAAGGATTTGGGAAGAACTATAATACTGCCAGGGCTGATTGTACAGTGGTAAAAACAGTTTTGAAAAAAAACAAATGATAAGAATAGGGGGTATCATTTACAACCACCCCTGGTAATGTTATTATTTGTCCCAACCATCATTACCTAATGTATATTAACTGCATACAGTTATCAAAAATATCTTCATTTTCATGGGCCTTTAACAAATTGCCAATAACAGACAAGTGAAGTATGATAAGTACCCCATGTACTTTTAAATTATATCCTGTAATCTGCTACAAAGCAGAATTTATATATATGTGCTCTATATACTTTATTTTTTACACTGATATATGCACAGAATTTGCAATGGCTAAGTTGTAAAGGCAGGATGATGCTTGATTGCAATTTACATGATGTTTTTGATTCCCCTCCCTCCACATGCTAATAGATGCAATAATGCAGTAACATGCACTTAAAGTGATATTAAACCCTCAGTTTGTAAGCACTTTCAGCAACTGATTTAATCACTTACTGAGTATGCACTTTTTTCATCTTTTAATCCTTGCCTATGTTCCAGTTTAAGAGTGTGCCATGACCACTGCCCTAGGTTTCTTGCTTTAGGGTGGCCCCTTTCACTAGCAGAATCCTATGGAGCTGCCATTGCATGAATGCACTAGAGCTGTGTTTCCATACAATGTGTATATCAAGAGAAACACACAGCCCTGTAGCCTATGAAGGCAAGACTCCTCCTCCCTTTTCCCTTCTCCAAGCTAACAGACTGACTGAAGACTGCATTGTTCAATGTTAACTCTTTCCTGCAAAGAATGGAAGTTCAGGGAAACAACACGGAGAGAGCAAGAGCCAGCAGCATTGAAAATTGTAAACTGTAAATGCTGAATAAGTACGAATTTCAACAAATAGTTTACAGAGGAATGTCTGTTTTGTCATGCTCAATGTATTAAATTTAAAAAAGCTGAGGGTATAATACTACTTTAAAGAGGTATTTGAAGGTAAGGCATGCTGTCCTTTGGAAGCTTCCATGCGGGATGGGAATCTCTACCAGATTTTCCTAGCAGCCAGTCATGTTAAAACAAAATATGAATAATTACAATTGAAAGAGAAGAAAGAAAGTAATAATCTGACTGATTGCAAAGGGAAAAAATATATTTCTCATTCCAGATACATTTATGGTAGGAACATTGCTGCCCTGCATATGAAATCTCCTTGGGTTTAAAAAAAAATCTTAACAGGAAGTATTGCAAGCTATTGCCAATATACTAAAGGCAGAGAATCAAGTATATTTTCTGTTGCCCTTTTACACACTGTATCAGCAAGCTTTTTTAGATGCTTCTGTCTCTTAGTTCTGAACTATGCAATTACCTTCAAAAGCAAGTAGATAAAGCTGCTGTAAGCTGAGAAAGAGAAAGTAATGTTGGACCCATTAAGCAAAGTAGCCAGTAGGCATGGAGCCACCACCATTTAATGCCTCAATACTTACAGCTATAGGAATATTGCGAGCAGGAAAGCCAGGTGCAGAAAATATATGACAGTATGAGAATTAGAAAAATTTAGCAGGTGCTTTGTAAACCTAAAGTGTACCTGTATCCAAATGATGGATAGTAAAATATCCACATTTTTTTAACAAGCACCAACAGAGCTTTAACAACAGCCTTCACTGATTTCTTTAGCTGCAGGCTCCATGGAATATTGCCTTCTTAAAAATCCTAACTCTGAAGTTTGTATTGCTTACAGCACATTAGAAAGCTGTCAGGCTTGCAGTTCTTTAGGCTTTCCCTCTTCTTGGTGGTAATGACCTACAGGTTCACAGAGCCTCTGAAACGCTGTGATTATGGTGTGCATTTAGGTTAAGTAAGTTGTGCCTTACTATATAGAAAAGAGTGCACAAATCAGGCCTTCAGTACACTGCTCTGCGCCAAATTAACCCTTCAATCCTGAGTGTCCTTTTCAGTATATACAAGCAGAACAAACGATGCGATAAAATTAGTAGCAATAATGCTATAATCCCATTAGTCCCTTTTAATCTATCAGGGATCCAGTGAGATAGCAGCCGTTTAAAGTACAATAGTAGGAATAACCGCCCCGTACAGTGATAAACCAATCAAAAAAAGAAAAAAGAAACATATAAAAACAGTCTAATGTATAAACAGTCCAATGTTAAAACAGCGCTAATGCTGGATAAGTGTCCAACTCCACAAGTGCATATATTATACACTAAGATGATGTAGCAAAGTGAGTCTACAATAATAGGTGATCCTAGGTAGTGGATTGTGTGTGCATCCTACACCGACTCCCAGTCTTCACCTTGTGAGGCACTCTCTCCCCGATGGGGTTTGAACTCACCAAAAAGTTGAGAAAAGCAAACCTTAATCAAACAATTCCTTCAACCAGACTCCCATCATCTTAGGAGGCAGGAAAATGTTGTACTCCAAAAGGGTTCAAAAAATTTTTATGAACCCTTTTGCCTGCCTTCTAAGATGATGATGGGAGTCTGGGTGAAGGAATTGTTTGATTAAGGCTTGCTTTTTTCAACTTTTTGGTGAGTTCAAACCCCATCCGGGGAGAGATTGCCTTACTATATGCTTATTTCCTAGGTCATGTGATTTCTTTTCTTACTATTACTGCAGTGCAGCACGGGTCATGGGTGGAGCTAAACCACAACGCGCTACATCTCTCCTCCCCGTAAGCAGATCAGATACTTCACAGACAGTGACTGTGCACTCTGCTCTGTCCCCAACCTAGGCCATAATGCAGTGATAAAAAGAATAGTGATCATATGACCTAGGAAGAAACAGCAAAAAAATAGTACTAACAACACTATTTAAAGGTCTTTGTATATAAATCTGGGCTGGTGGTGTGCCCTATCAATATATAAGGGGGAAGACAGGCACCTGGATTTGGAATAATTAAAAATGGCTTTTGCCAAAGTATTAATGTTAGATGAATATAAAATACTAAAAACTTCACCAAATCAGCAAGCTGAATGAAAAAAATAATTACAGTCGTTTGTTTAAATAACATATAACCAGAAATCACCTTTAGTGAAAGCCATCAGTAGATCTAAAGAAATAGACAACTGAAGTTATATTTATGTAGGTTTCTTATGATTTTTTTCCATGAATGTCTTCTGTAAGGGAGTGATATCAAATTAATGGGAGGTTGCAGAGGTTGGAGAGGTTTGAGAGAGCTCATCCAAGTTGTTACATTGTTTCTTGAACAGCTATTATAAACCAGAGTATTCAGCTTTTACCGAATACCTTTGCTACTATCTCTCCAATCAAGATACAGTAAGTTACCTAAAGTATTGGTTATGCAAAAAAAAAAAAAAAACCCTCTGTGTTGGAGCCTTCCTAATAAAAGGAAAGGGGACAAGAGCCAAATGGTATGGTCATTGGAAGAGAAACACTTCTAACTACCATAACTATTTATGCCCTAGGAGAGGGACCCACAATCAAATGCCATAGTTAAGAAGAGTGAAGGACGAGGGGATTTAAATATAGGAATAGAAGTCCTCTCATTGGCTTATTGTATATTGGGCACATTGCTAAGATCCCCAAATAATTTTAATTGTCATGCAATGCAGCATTTGTTTGTGCTAATCATATATCCCACCAACCAACTACCAAGGATCATTAAAATTTGCTCTATATGTGATGATTAGAATAGTCACTTTAGAGTAGCATCCAGTTTCAGTTTATAGCTCACAGTTGCATAGCTAATGTTGTAAAGCCTTTGAAAAAAAAGCAGCTAATACAACTCTGAGCAAGAGCTGCAAAAAAAAAAAAAATAAGGTGATTTTGCATACCTATTGAGAACTGGCAATCAGTAAAAGGTTTTCAACTGATTATATGTAGAGGACGCCAGTTTAGACTCCTCTGGGTATCAACATTACAATCCAACCACTTCACTAGATGCCTGACATGTAATAATTAAATTACAGCTACAACAAAACTGGAGGTGAAATGTGAACACTGATACTGATATAGGGGTGTTTCAGAGTTCCTAAGAGCTTCATTACACTGGCAAAGAGAGATTCAAATCTACAAAGTAAATGCTGCTTACAAGAAGGGATCACTGATTCCATACTGCTTCTTGATGTGGACTGAATAAGTAAGAAACTGCTTCAAGCAATTCAGGAATACACTATAAATTTAAAAAAAGGAAGTATATAGCGCACTTATATATTACATTTTTTAGATTTTTCCAGAGCAAACTCCTTCAAGCAATTCAGGAATACACTATAATAAAAAAAAGTATATAGCGCACTTATATCTTACGTTTTTTAGATTTTTCCAGAGCAAACTCCTTCAAGCAATTCAGGAATACACTATAATAAAAAAAAAGTATATAGCACACTTATATATTAAGTTTTTTTATATTTTTCCAGAGAAAGCTCCTTCAAGCAATTCAGGAATACACTATAATAATAAAAAAAAAGTATATAGCGCACTTATATATTACGTTTTTTAGATTTTTCTAAAGCATCTCCTTATTACAATTAATAATTAAGTAATTACTCTAAAGTAAGGTTTTCCATGCATAAAAACAAGCTTTGCAAATAATAAAACTGCCACACAAGTTACTTTGTTGATTCAAAATAGCATGGTTTGCATCTATACCTGGACTACAGCAGTCCCTGATTAAGCTTGCCCAGATTTTCTTTATACCTAGTCTTATTTGTTTCTCTTAATGAGAATTCTGCACACTAGATTATATTTTTCAATATGACGCTGAAAACAAAACATTTTATATCTGCCTTCATTTCATGCTGCTTGTTTATTTTGGGGCTGATTTACTAAAGAGAATGTTAACTACAGCCTACACTACAGTGAAGATCAGTTCAATTTGAATACACAATCACGAGTGAGGTAAAAAAAAAAAAAAAAAATGGAATTTTGCCTTTTGCATGATTGAGTTAAACACAGCTTCACTGTATTCACTTAGCTAAGGGAACATTCACTTTAGGAAGCAAACAGCATCCTTTGCTTTGGCGAATCAACCACTTTGTGTAGCTCCCGTTTCCATGATATTAGATCAGCAACTCTTAATTGGAGCATGAGAACAAAAATAAAAGTGTATACTTTAGGTATCTAAAATAATGTTTAGTTTACCCAATAAATGCTTTAATGAAGGTTAGAATTTTTAAAGATTAATACTGTCCTGTTGAAAAGGAACCAAAAACTACTCTTCTGTACAGTGGTTATTTGTTGTCTATGGCCCTAAAACACCAAGCTGCATTGAAAACATACATATGCCCATACTTCTGAAACACCTACCACTGCTCTACTGTAAATAACTGTACATGTGTTTCTTCAGTGTGGCATTTTATTGACTTAAAGTTGATGTCCATGTTTCACGTCACTTTAAATAGTTTGTTTGGAACAAGCTGGTCCAAAGGACTATTTGCTTCACTAAGAGCTGCAGTGTCTCTAAGCACTGTATGTACTGCATGTAATTTCAGCTACATACAGTACACAGTTCTGGATTCTGGCTGTGAGACAGAGACATCCCGTCTCATACCCGGAACAAAACAGAGTCTGGCTGAGCGAACCTCAGCCATTTATAGGCAGCTTTGTATTCTGTGAATAAATACAAAGCTTCCTCTGATTGGCAGAGTCTCAGAGCATGATGTCATCAGCCTGCACCTCCCACTCAGCCAAGCAGAGGAAGCTTTGTATTGATTCACATGATACAAAACTGCCTATGAATGGCTGAGCAGACGCTGTTTTGTTCTGGGTGTGAGACGGTCTCACAGCCGGAACCCAGCACTGTATACTGTATGTAGCTGAAGTTACATGCAGTACATACAGTGCTTAGAGACACTCCAGCTCTTAGTGGAGCAAATAAGTCATTTGGAACAGCTTGGTCCAACAAACAATTTAAAGTGACATGGACATCAGCTTTAAGCCAGCCATACATACGTTCAGCGGAGACTGTCCAAACTTCAATCCATGTATGGGCAGGCTGGTTGTACACAAGTCGATCTATTGATCAACTTGTGTACAACCAGTCTGTTGTGTTTTTCCCAAACAATCAGTGCCGCCGGCTATAGCTGGCAACACTGACCATTGTATTGTGGCGGTGGGGAAGTCTCCCAGTTGTCAGAATACAATACCTCAGTGGGAGGGATTCCTCATCCACTTTAAATGTGTGGATGGGGGAATCAAGGCATTTTCTTTCATTCAACATGCTGGTTGAACGAAAAAAAAAAAGCATAATGTATGGGCTGCCTTAGAGTCCACTTTAACCCATATTAAGTACTGTTGCAGCCTATTGAAAAAGATACCTGGGAATGTTCTCAGAAAATTGAGAGCCACATAAGTGTACTTTACAGAGATCAGTTCTCAGGTATAAGTGTAGTGGGAATAGAAAAACTAACATGGGATTTGGCTGCTTTATATTAATGCACATTTATGCTTTTGGGAACTACATTCTAACCCTAATGCACCACAATTATAGCCTTAAAACAGAAATAAAGTATTTATGGGGTCTATGTATTGAAAGTTCACTGAACAAATGGGACAAACATCCTCACAGCTCCAACGAAACTTGCTTTATCGCCCATGAATTATCGCCTATGAGCATACAGTAAGTGCCGTCTGGTGGCCATAATGCTTTTTTTTCCTGATTGAGATATTTAAACAATGACCTCATTATGGCCACTAGATGGCGTTTACAATCATGGAAGATAATTATATTACACAGAGTACGGCAAGTTTAACTGACACTGCGTATGTTTGTCACATTTGTACAGCAAACATTTGATACATTGATAGACCCCACGATGTTGAAATGTTTAAGAAAAATGTTATTGTTTTAAATATTATTTAATCAATATATTCTAAATCTGTTGTTTTTTTACATCTTTACTACACTGCTAAAATATGCCCAATAGAATGACTGACTCATATGACAGGAGTATATTGATATATTAGTAATTGTATGGGCATACCATTGCTCTTGCAGTTTAAAATATTGTTATACTGGTATTCTTTATTCCAATTTATACACCAGAATGCGGTGGGGGAACCCCACGTTTCATGCACATTTCCTGCACCGCGTTCAAAATGTACTGGGTGTGCAATATGCTGCGGGTGTCAATGTATTTCTAATGAAACTCCAAACGTAGATCACAAATGCAGTACGTTTGCTGCACCAGATCGCATGATACCGGAGTGCCATGCAATCCAGTGTGGTGGATTTTTTAACAGCAGTGCATTAACTACTTTTGGCGTGATCCAGTGCAATTTCAGCACATTCATTTGAAATTAAACTGCACTGAATCGCACAGGAACACGGATTATGTTCCAGTATGATTCAGGTGTGAATGAGCCCTTAATAGGGTAAGTTGTATTGGTTCTATAAACACAGAAATTCAGTGCACTGCCTTTTAAGTTGTAACTAAAGGCAAAACTTTTGGATAGAGTAAGGGAATGTTTTAATCCCTGTCACTTTTTTGCCATCTGTGTCCCACTGGGAAGATTTTCCTTCACTTCCTTTCCCACAGCCAAAACAGGAAGTGAGAGAAAATCCCTCCAAAGTGAGGGAATCCCAGTGCGTCACCAGGATTAACAGATCTAGTGTCTCCATTGGAAGATTTCCCCTCTATTAGTGTTCTGATGTCAAACCAGAATTATTTTCTTTTTTTGTTCTTTCACATTCAATGATAATGGTAAATAGGACAAATAGAAAGGGTAAATCCCCCTAAAGGGGGCACATACAGCAAAAAAAAAAATTACAAGTGTTCTAATCTCTCTCCACTCTTTAGTTACACTTTAAACACATACAAAAAAAAGTCAAAGAATTAATGGCAATATAATTGCAAACTTTTTATGGGAACCCATTTAAGGGTGATTTAAACTGCTTTGATTTCCTAATAGAGGAAAATAAATAATACGGTAAACACCAGGAGAATATATCATTTATGAATTGCTTGTAGCAGAGGTGTTGTCATGGATGACAGTGTTATGTTCCTTCTACTTCCTGCCCTACATACAAACACACACAAACACACTGCCAATATAAGAGATTGAAGGAAGTTCATCAATGTGGCAAGTCAATCTTCTTCTGATCACTGAAAAATAATATGGCCAAATGTCTGTAAATCTTTGAACCTCACACCTGTCCAAATTGTTGGACATCCCATTCCAAAACCATGAGCAATTATATGGAGCCAGCACTTACTGTGTGGTCACAACAGCCTCCACTCTTCTGTGAAGGCTTTCCACAGGATCTTGGACTGTGTCTGTAAGACGATACTAATGTTGGCGTGGCTCACAATTAGCATTCTAATTCATTCCAAAGGTGTTCAGTAATGTTGAGGTCAGGGCTCTGTGCAGGCCACTCAAGTTCCTTCACAACAAACTAATCAATCCATGTCTTTATGGATCTGGCTTTGTGCACATGGGCATAGTCATACTGGAATAGAAAAGGACATTCCTCAAACTGTTGCCACAAGGTTGAAAGTGCACAATTGTCTAAAATATCTCTGTATGCTGTAGCATTCACACTGCCCATTACTAGAAACACCTGAATTCAATAATTTGAAGCGGTGTCTAATAAAGTTTGGTCATAAGGGTTGGTGTGATGGTCAGGTGTCCACAAACGTTTGGCCATCTACTGCACATAAAGTGTAAAACGTGGCAGCTCACCACAAGAAGGAAGATGCAGGGTAAGAGGATTTCCTGTCTTTCTTGCAAAGGTGCTGACTAACTCAAGTCATCTGAGATTAGATGTTCATCTCACCTTATTATAGAAATGGTCCTGGAATAAGAACAGATTTACCCAAAAAATGAGGTGAAATACCAAATCCGCTTAAACTTTCACTGCCAGTACTAGTAGGATCAATACCATTAAGAGTGTTTTATATTAACTATGCAGTAATTATATTTCATGCACGCACAAACCTTGGAAGCTGTGTTTTTACATTGCGTAAGACTTTTAAGAATTACAGTCATACCCTCTGCTTTTTTGGTGTGAGTTTGAAGAGTCTTGTTTTTCAAATGTGGAATATTATTATTAGAATATGAACTGTAACACATGGATTTGCATACATTCTTAACTGTCTATGTTTTAAAGGCAACATGTGACTGCAAACCTGCTGCTTGCTATATTTATAAAGATGTTAAATAGTTTTCATGTCACCAAAGTGATCTGCATCACCTGATTGTTACATTGTTAAAAGTGGATGAAAAATCCCAGTTACCATATCAACTTTCCTTCAGTTTTTAAACTCTCTGTGTTTTTAGAACCTAGGAAGCCTTTATACAGGCAGCAGATTTGTCTAGAAATCATCAGCATGCAATACTTACTTTTGAGCAATTTAGAATAATGCCAATCATATCTTTCAAGGTTTTCACCTTCAAACCAGGACACTGCATAGTCCTGAGAAAAAGTCCCAAACTCAAGGACTTGTAGATACAGCTATGGCATGCAGTAATAGATCCAGAATCTGCATGACCTCCAGTAGGCTCTGCCTGTAGAGCAAGCAATGAAAGCCAATGGGTCTACAGACTGTGCAGTTATATACACCTTGCAAGCACCCTTTGGAGCACTGTAACCCAATACAAAGTGAGACAATAGCTGTGGAAAAAGCCTTGCTAATATGACAAGTACCAGCCATATTTGAACAAAAGTATGTTTAGCTTCTAAAAATCGTGACAGTTGGAAGGTTTGATAGTAATATGAATTTTTATTATAATTAACACAAGAAAGGATTGGTTTCATGATAGATTGTAAAAAAAAAAAAAAAACATGATATAAGCATCTGAGTTTAATGCTTAAAAATGTATGAGCCATACGTAATACACTGTCACAGGTAGCACTGCCATTGAGGCATTCTCAGATTGCTTCATCCTAGCACTTAGACTTAAAAGGTAAACAATTTTCAGCGTGAGCTACACATTAAGGTGTATTTGTGTGTTATTTTGTTAAAAACAGTATATAATGTTTCTTTAATTGTGACAAACAAATGAAGAAAAATTTTTCATACCTGTTTTGCTTAGTGTCTTCCTGAAATAAAGATGTTGTTAACACAAACATAACACGTTTTCCTTTTTTTTACATGGAGAAAAAACTTCTGGCTTGTCTTCTTTTTTCTCACCTCTTTTCTGCGTCTCTCGCCCTTTTGTCCTCTTGTGTCTCACTCATCATCTGTCCTTTCTGTGCCTTTCTGTACAGACCTCATGTGGATATTTTTTAAGGTGTCCATACTCATAACCATCACAAGATTTGATGTGTTAAGGTCAGACTGTGAGACAACCGCATGCATGTTGGTACTCTTGGGAAAAGAATAAGCCATCTTGGATTTTCCCACATCAATTTCCCAAGATCCGGCCTGCATGGTGCATACCATATCATACCTGGCCAAATAGGATCCTGAATGCCACCTTATCTATGTAGCCACTATTAGATCCAGTCATCTCAACATTTATGTGTAAAAATATGTTAGAATCACAGTTGCTTTCTGTAGTACTGCATTCACTGCTTATTCGCCATGCATTTAAAAGAAGTACCCTAACCTACCCTTCCTAGCTCTCATGAGCTACACTAAACTCCCCCACTACACTGCTTACTTTCATCAGTCGCCTACTCTGAGTTCTAGCTTTGTTCTTTTGCTCTCTAACTCAAATCTTCTTCACTGCTGGCCACAGCTGTGCATTAAGCCCTTGTTGACTTGTATAGGGGTGTCTTCTGAGCATTTCCATGCTCAGGAACAGCGCTATACAAGTCTTTGAGGGCTCAATGGGCAACTGCAGCCAGCAGTTGGTTGGATTTCAACTGCAGATAGGAAAAAAAACCTGTGCCTCTTTGTAAGGTAAGGTCACATGGTACTAGTAGGTGTGTTATGTTTGTCTTCTGTGCAACACAATGCTCAAGCAGCCTCAGCTGTGCCACATTAACCATACAAAAAAATAAGTGTGCATACAGACACAACCATCACTAAAAACCTAAAAGTCAATTGATTCCCAAATGTTGTGAAACAATATAGAAAAATCAATCTCCTCACATAGTGGTAAGTAAGTAATTCTAGACTTCCACCAGCAGAATGCACAATTCTTGGAATGCACACGTGCCCTCATGCCCTTGCCCACATGAATAACTTACCAGATTATGTTGATCCCCAATCACAGAGTTCAGCAACGCATAATAACATTAGAATGATTTCTGGCTTTCAACAGCAGACCATCAGCATAAAACACCATTCATGGAGTTCCTAGACATATACCTCCGGTATTCTTTGACTCGGCCGGATAACCATATGCAGACCATATGCAGAATGTTATGTAAAGGAACAAATACATAGTGTAATTTTGTATTACACTTCTTTTTATAAAAAAAAATGTACAGACGGGTACTCACAGTTTTCTCCCAGTATCCTCTTTTTTTAAATACAGTCTTCCATTATGTTTTATTTTACTTGGTGATCATGCCAAAATGAGTCTGCTTTAGCACTTCCTCTTGTTGGGTGACAATGCTGGCTCACAGTGTCTTTTTGCAGGATCAGGTTGTCACCCTCTGCAATGTGCCCTGGAGAAGAACTAAAGGATGATGTGCTGACACAAAGCACATTAGCATGCACAGCATGTGTCCCAACAACACACATCACTGATTAGCTGCAGGCAACTACGTATCATAGGATATGTAGTGTTTTGGTGGCTGAGAATTGATGCAAACAATCAGCTATGGCACATGCACACATCCAAGAAACTGCACACCACAGCCACTGAGATGTGCACACCGCTGATTA
Source organism: Aquarana catesbeiana (assembly GCF_042186555.1). Lineage (NCBI taxonomy): Eukaryota > Metazoa > Chordata > Amphibia > Anura > Ranidae > Aquarana > Aquarana catesbeiana. The sequence continues at coordinate 561,360,825 of NC_133324.1, forward strand.
AGGGAAGAGACATACGCTCATAAACAAAATAAATATAAAACCTATGATGATGCTTTGCTAACTGTATTAGTGCATAATATCTACTTTAGGCCCTGTAGCCTAATTTCTTAAAGTGGTTGTAAAGGCAGAAGGTTTTATTTTACCGTACTGCATTGTATGCATTAAGATAAAAAACCTTCCGTGTGCAATCAGGATAGAGAGAGGGCGCGGGGCCAAACCGCAGCTCCATGTCTGAATGGGAGCTGTGGCTCGGCTCGGGTGCCCCCATAGCAAGCTGATTGCTGTTGGGGCACTCGATAGGAGGGAGGGGCCAGGAGCGCCGACGGGGAACCCAAGAAGAGGAGGATTGGGGTTTCTCTGTGCAAAACCATTTCACAGAGCAGGTAAATATAACATGTTTGTTTTTTTCGAAGAAACAAAATTAGACTTTACAATCACTTTAAGTAAGACGAAAGACTTGATGCCTAAGAACAAAGTGTTACAAAATATGCCATGTATGTCATATACTTTAAGCCCTGAAGTCTAGCTTCTCAAGTAAGACTCAAACACTTGATTCCAAAAAAAAAGTTTTAAAAAATGTATTATTTACAGTATGTCATCTAGGTTAAACAAAGCTGGCGACTCTATCATGAGGCTTTGATACTCTGTATTTGCAAGTCTAACAACTGCTACCTACATTCTTTACTAAATATTTGCACAGAATAATACATTCATTAAAGTGGGGATGAAAGTATGACTCTCAATATGAGCTGGCAGAAAAAGGGCAGCAAACATAAAGACCCAGAGTGCAGTTATTTCCCCAGTATTTTTTTCCTTTGTGTTGCTACCACTAGGTTGTTGCTCATGTACATTCTATTACCACCATTGCCAATTTGTTTCCTGTTACTATTGGCCATTATTTATACTTGTATTGGCGCAATTAGCAATTTGCTAAATTTTTATTGACACAATCTTCCATTTGTTGCTTGTTTATTATTATGAATACCTATTTTTTGCCCATGTATTGCCACAGCTATCCACGTATTGTCAGTATGGCCTTTTGTTGCCCATGTATTGCCACAATTGCCCACATTATTAAGACTAATCTTTTTTGACCACATATTGCCAAGAAAGTTCCCAGATATAATCACCAACCACATTTAATTTCCTAAGGTAGATCATTGGCTGTGAGTAAATTCTTAACACTGTTAATTTGTTTTATATAATGGCTTTCTATGTCTATAGCAAGGGGCAGATAATGGATTGGTCCTTTTTAAACTCCAAATTTAACAGGTCTCCTATTTTCCATTTTACTAAACTATTCAGACCTCACATACCTTTTCTGTAAGAAACCCACTACATGGGCAGCTAAAAAAATCACTGGAAAAAAGCGCTGGATAAAAAACGCTGGTAATAGCTTTTTGTAGTAATGTTCTAGAGCATTTAAGGCTCCATGCACACTAGTGTTTTTTTTAAGCTAAAAAAAAACGCTGGAAAAGTCACTGGATAGAAAAACAATGATAATAGCATTTTGTATTAGCATTTTAGCAGTGTTTTAGGAGCATTTAGGAGCAATTTAGAGCTATTAGGAGCATTTAGGAGGATTAGCATTTTATTGGTATTTTTGCAGTAAAAGGAAAAAGGATCAAAAAACTATTAGTAGCATTTAGGAGTATTTAGGAATGTTTAGCACCGTTTAGCAGCATCTCTGCTGGAAAAATGCTCCAGGAAACTCTACAAAAACATTTTTTTCTGCTCCTAAATGCTGAAGCTCAAAAAACGCTAATAGCCTGAAGTAGTGCACATGGACACATAGGATAACACGATTTAGCTTCTAGGAGCAGGACAAAATGCTAATTCTAGGAGCTTAAAAAAACACTAGTGTGCATGGAGCCTAAGAACGTTTAGGAGCATTTAGGAGCATTAATGTTTTATTAGCGTTTTTGCAGTCAAAGGAAAGAAAAAGCTTGAGTAAACGCTATTATTGGTGTTTAGGAGCCTTTAGCAGCTTTTGGAGCGTTTCTAATGGAAACTCTACAAAAACTACATTTTTTCTGCTCCTAGTCACTAATAGCCTAAAGTAGTGTGCATGGACACATATGATAACACTATTTAGCTTCTAGGAGCAGAAAAAAATGCTAATAGTTTCTAGGAGCAGAAAAAAAATGCCAGTATGCATGGAGCCTAAAACAGAAATACGGAAAAATTAGAAAGCCTAATGCAATTTGTTGCCCTCATTGCAGAATGATTCATTATTTTTCCAAGGGTTATAGTATAAAAGACCTACTTCCAAAACATTCTTGTAACATTCCACCAACTACTCTTGTGCATATCCATCGATCTTTTTATTTGTCTGGTCTATGTGATGCTGCACACACAGGTCTGTGGGCACCAATTTTGGTGGGGGCTACAAGAAGGTATAATCAATAAAAATATAAACAGGAAAAATGGTACTTTAAAGATATCAAATCGGTGACCAATTGATAGCATCAAAACATCATGGTGCATAAAAACATACAAGTTTATTTAAAAGCTGTATAAAACCAATTAATAGCTAATCAGAAAGGATGTTATTCTATACTAGACATAATCGCTCCTGTCTACGCATTTCTCGGGTTTATCGGCTTCCTCAGGACATTAATTGGCGCTGTATAGAAAGTTCATACCTAGGATAAATGTAAAAAAAGACACATTAATAATACTGTCCAGGTTCAGCTGAGGAGAGGGAGGATGACTGAAGAAGGAAAGAAGTGTAATACAAAAAAAGGGGGTAAAAAGGAAAAGAGGAAAAAGAGGTCCCCAATTCTACCGGTCCACAGCTGAGTCGACTCACATTCTGAAAGGTATAATTAATAAAGTTTATATATATAAGAAACATTGCTGAGAAGGCATACAGGTACAGATTTAAAGAGACAGTATACGCCAAACTAAATGATACAATAATAGAACACACAATTTAGTCTTTTTTTTGTCCTTTTCTGTGATTGGGACCTTCTTGGCTGCTGCTACCCCTGCTATCCCTGCTACGCCTACTCATTCACCAAAAAAGTGTCAAAAAGAAAAAAAAAAACACAATTTTTGACAAATCCTTTATTAAAAATAAAAAAAACAATGCCCCCTGATGTAGATCCAGCATCAATCACGCTGCCTGCCACACTGCCGTATCCCATAAAAAAAAGGTCCACATTCGATGTGGGCTAACTCCTGACTGCCTGATCTTCTGTCTGACAGTTCTTAAATAGATAAGGGGCGGGCCACCTGGTGACATCACCTGGTGGACCTGCCCACCGACCATCCCCTCTCTCTCCTAACCTGCCAGGTTGCATGCTCGAATAAGGCCCTGATATAGATTTGGGGGAGGACCCCACGACATTTTTTTCCCTTGCAAAATGCATGAAACTGCATGCAAAAACGCATTACAAACATGGGTGTAGGGGGGCGTGTCCGGATGTAGTGGGAACAAGACGTGTTCCAGAGGAGCTCCGCCGGTCCTGACAGTATCCGCAGCCATCCTGCCTTACAAGACATTTATTTAACCATCAACTGCTCCCTCAATATTGCCAGGCACCATCTGCAGCAGGGACAGTGGTTATTGTGGAGGCCGGCCGACTGACGGAGCTGCTGCAGGCCCTCGGCTGGCTCCACACTCCAGAAGCAATCCGCCATCTTGAGGCCTGCGGAGCCTCCGAGATCCCCGGCCTCGGGTGCCACGATTGGCGGAAGGAGAGCCGCCGCACGCCACACATCAGTGCCATCCGTCCGTGAGACGAAGCGGGACTCGGAGGGGACACGAGGGTGCACCGGACGAACTACAGCGGCCCTCGGCTGGCTCTGCACTCCGGCCGCCGGCTGCCATCTTGCGTCCTTTGGAACAGCAACAATCCCTGAGCTCAGGTGCCGTGATCCGCGGGAGGGGAGCCGCCGCATGGCCTGTGACATGCAGAGAGACTGAGAGGGGGCAAGAAAGAACATCGGAGGACTCACAGAGGCCGTTTCCGAGCACCCGCGGCCTGCACCCAGCTTGCAGCCTACAGGACTGACCACAGCCTATATACTAAGGTACCTGTCTTTGGGGGTGGTGTATGGCTGCGGATTTAAATGGCTGAGCCTGAGCTGAGCGCTGCCTGACACTATAGTTTATCCCATCCAGCAGTGGAGGGCATCTGGGCATGAGAAGAGGCAGGTCTGGTTCCGCGAAGACAGGTGGGCATACCCCTAAAGCTTCCTCACAGCGGAGGTCACAGGCCCCAGTAGGCCTGTCCAGCTACACGCACATGGCGTCTCGTACCATCCCCGTAGATCCGGGATCGGAAGAGGATCGCTTCCAAGCTCTAATGCTGGCTATCTCTGGCTGTCAGAACACCTTAACGGCCAAAATTGACACCCTGCAAATGGAATTTGGTCTAATGCGCAGGGATATGGACAAGATGCGGGATCGCATGAATGAGGCGGAGCGGCGTATCGGCGACTCAGAGGACGCCGTTCGGGACAATCGGGCCTCCATCCATACCCTACAAGCCAAGGTAAAGATTCTCGAATCGCGGGCTGAGGACAGTGAGAACCGCAGCCGTAGGAACAATTTGCGGCTGGTGGGCCTGCCGGAGGGCTCTGAGGGTCAGGACCCTACGGCTTTCATGGAGACCCTGCTTCGCACCCTACTTCCACAAGCCCCGTTTTCTCCACACTTTGTAGTGGAACGAGCGCACAGGATGCCTCCTGTGCAGGGTCCTCCTGGGGCCCCAGCGCGTACCTTCATCTTTCGGTTGTTGAATTTCCATGACAGAGACTTGGCCCTCAGGGAGGCCCGGAAGATCCTGGAGCTTCGCTTTGAAAATACCAAGATTATGATGTTTCCAGACTACTCCATCGACACCCAACGGCTCCGCAGAACCTTCGACCACGTCAAGGCACAGCTCCGTCTGAAAGGGCTAAAGTATAACATGCTGTTCCCGGCTCGCCTTAGAGTGATCGATGGAGAGTCCTCTCGATACTTCACCTCGCCGGAGGAGGCCTCCCGCTGGTTGGATACCCTGCCCCAAGCTCAGAGGGGACAGGAGTAGTATCTACAGGAGTGCTTGTGCAATTGCCCAGTGATGCACCCTAGTGCCTTAGCTGTGACTATCCCTGATACGAATGTCCGTCACCATCAACACCTACCGAGATGAACGTTTTTTTCTTTTCTCTATTTTTTTGCTCCTATTTTTGCTCACACAGCTTCAATGCCACTCCTCCCCCCCATGTTCTCTGTTCTGTTTCACTGGAATGTACCTGTTGGGGATGGCGAAGCTGTGGTAGTGGATAGCTCCCTTCTGGTTTTTTTTTTAACCCCCGGAGTACCACTGAGATCTACATGGATGCTTTATCCTCTATCCCCTTCGAGTACATTGACGCTATGGCAGAGCAGACACACTATACTTTTTGACTGAAAGGAACGGTGATCGATGGAGGAGAACATTACTCTCCAGGGCCTTCTATAGAGGTCTATGGGTTGTATATCACTGGTCTGACCAAAGTATGTGCCCCTAGCTGCGGCTAGGTGTTTCTCATCTTAGTTTTATTATTATGTTTACTTTTCTAGTTTACAGCCTGCATGGATCCCTATTACGTTTCTTTTATCCTCAGGATACAGGTGGATGTCTCTGGACTGCACCGAACTCTGACCGCCCCTGTGTTTGTTTGGTGGCTGTCTGGGGGTTGTCTCTCTGCCTCATAGGAGACTTTCCTAGGCCTTAATGGGTCTTGTTTTGGGTATATGCACGCCGAGTTCCACAGTGGGGTGGGAGGGGCTTGGGTTTTTGTTTTTTCTTGTTTTTTTGTGTTACTTTTTTCTATATAAGACAGATGAGTGACAATATATGTTATACAAGGGTGCTGTGGATTTGGGCCCTGCCATCGCTTTGTCTAGATCTGTGGCGGACCCATATGTACAGTGTATTGATGATGATGCCGGCCTCTCAGGGCCAGCTGACTGTGAACTAATCCTTACATACTTGTGTCCTCCCATATTATGGCCCCCCTGAAAATCCTTTCTTGGTGATAAAATAAAGCGCTCCCTAGTGTTCGATTATATTAAGAAATATAACCCCCACATATGCATACTGCAAAAAACGCATCTAGTGGGGAGTAAGATAATGAGTCTTAAACGCCCCTGGGTGGGGCGGCATTTTCATGCCACCCACTCTGGATACTCCCGTGGAGTTAGTATTTTGAATCACAAGTCCCTCCAATTCGAGCTGCTGGATGTTAAGCTGGACCCTGGGGGTAGGTACGTGCTAATTCATGCATTTATTGACACGGTTGAGATGGTGGTGGTGGGCATTTACTTGCCACCCCCGGCTGACATTTCCCTTTTACATAATCTTATCCCCCTCCTAGCTCAATATCCAACAGATAATGTCCTTCTGGCAGGGGATTTCAATATAGCGCCGGACCCGTCTCGGGATAGACTCACCCCTGACCCAGCCATGGACTCTTCCTTATCCAGATGGGCGGGCATCTTTGATTTTGAGGATGTGTGGAGATGGAAGCACCCCAATGAACGCTCTTACACATGCTGCTCCCTTTCCCATAATACGCTATCTCGCATTGATCTCCTCTATGCCAGTGGCAGTCTTCTGCCTAGGCTTAGAGAGATCAAGATCCTGCCCAGAGGAATATCGGACCATTCACCGATGTTCTGTGTTATACAAACAGTGACACCCCCAACTGACAGAATTTGGCGTCTGTCTAAATTTTGGATAAATCACCCGACTATAGAGTTTGAGATGGCCACCTTGATTGAACAATACTGGTTGATAAATGCTAACTCTACTTCACCGGGTAACGACTGGGACGCATTTAAGGCCTATATTAGAGGATGTTATATGTCTTCTATAGCTACGGAATGTAAAAATAACCAGATTACACTTGAGGAAGCGGAGGCCAAGGCTCAATCTCTTGAATCTGACTTCGCCCTCACGGCTAACCCCATCACAGGACAGGACATGAAAGCAGCGTACAGGGAGGTTTTGCTTCTTAGGGTGGCCAAAGTTAATAAAAGACAGTTGGTTCAATCACAAAGAATCTTTGAACAGGGGAAAAGACAGGGAGACTGTTAGCCTGGCTCGCTAAAGAACAATCCCCGACCTCCACTATAGTGAGTATTGAGGCGACGGACGGAACAGTTACATAGTTACATAGTTACATAGTAGGTGAGGTTGAAAAAAGACACAAGTCCATCAAGTCCAACCTATGTGTGTGATTATGTGTCAGTATTACATTACATATCCCTGTATATTGCGGTCATTCAGGTGATTATCTAATAGTTTCTTGAAGCTATCAATGCTCCCCGCTGAGACCATCGCCTGTGGAAGGGAATTCCACATCCTTGCCGCTCTTACAGTAAAGAACCCTCTACGTAGTTTAAGGTTAAACCTCTTTTCTTCTAATAGTAATGAGTGGCCACGAGTCTTATTAAACTCTCTTCTGCGAAAAAGTTTTATCCCTATTGTGGGGTCACCAGTACAGTATTTGTAAATTGAAATCATATCCCCTCTCAAGCGTCTCTTCTCCAGAGAGAATAAGTTCAGTGCTCGCAACCTTTCCTAATAACTAAGATCCTCCAGACCCTTTATTAGCTTTGTTGCCCTTCTTTGTACTCGCTCCATTTCCAGTACGTCCCTCCTGAGGACTGGTGCCCAGAACTGGACAGCATACTCCAGGTGCGGGCGGACCAGAGTCTTGTAGAGCGGGAGAATTATCGTTTTATCTCTGCAGTTGATCCCCCTTTTAATGCATGCCAATATTCTGTTTGCTTTATTAGCAGCAGCTTGGCATTGCATGCCATTGCTGAGCCTATCATCCACTAGGACCCCCAAGTCCTTTTCCATCCTAGATTCCCCCAGAGGTTCTCCCCCCAGTGTATAGATTGCATTCATATTTTTGCCACCCAAATGCATTATTTTACATTTTTCTACATTGAACCTCATTTGCCATGTAGTCGCCCACCCCATTAATTTGTTCAGGTCTTTTTGCAAGATTTCCACATCCTGCGGAGAAGTTATTGCCCTGCTTAGCTTAGTATCGTCTGCAAATACAGAGATTGAACTGTTTGTCCCATCCTCCAGGTCGTTTATGAACAAATTAAATAGGATTGGTCCCAGCACAGAACCCTGGGGAACCCCACTACCCACCCCTGACCATTCTGAGTACTCCCCATTTATCACGACCCTCGGAACACGCCCTTGTAGCCAGTTTTCAATCCATGTACTCACCCTATGGTCCATGCCAACGCACCTTATTTTGTACAGTAAACGTTTATGGGGAACTGTGTCAAATGCTTTTGCAAAATCCAGATACACCACGTCTACGGGCCTTCCTTTATCTAGATGGCAACTCACCTCCTCATAGAAGGTTAATAGATTGGTTTGGCAAGAACGATTCTTCATGAATCCATGCTGATTACTGCAAATGATATCATTCTTATTAGTAAAATCTTGTATATAGTCCCTTATCATCCCCTCCAAGAGTTTACATACTATTGATGTTAGGCTAACTGGTCTGTAATTCCCAGGGATGTTTTTTGGGCCCTTTTTAAATATTGGTGCTACATTGGCTTTTCTCCAATCAGCTGGTACCATTCCAGTCAATAGACTGTCTGTAAAAATTAGGAACAACGGTCTGGCAATCACCTGACTGAGTTCCCTAAGTACCCTCGGATGCAAGCCATCTGGTCCCGGTGATTTATTAATGTTAAGTTTCTCAAGTCTAATTTTAATTCCGTCCTCTGTTAACCATGTAGGTGCTTCCTGTGTTGTGTCATGAGGATAAACACTGCAGTTTTGGTTACTGAAGCCCCCCGATTCACTCGTGAAGACTGAGGAGAAGAATAAATTCAATACCTTTGCCATCTCCCCATCCTTTGTAACCAGATGTCCTTCCTCATTCTTTATGGGGCCAATATGGTCTGTCCTCCCTTTTTTACTGTTTACATACTTAAAGAATTTCTTGGGATTTTTTTTGCTCTCCTCCGCTATGTGTCTTTCATGTTCTATCTTAGCCATCCTAATTGCACCCTTACATTTCTTATTGCATTCTTTATAAATTCTGAATGCTGTGGATGATCCCTCAACCTTGTATTTTTTGAAGGCCTTCTCCTTTGCTTTTATATGCATTTTTACATTGGAGTTAAGCCATCCAGGATGTTTGTTCGCTCTTTTAAATTTATTACCCAATGGGATACATTGGCTAATGCCCTTATTTAATATGCTCTTAAAGCAAACCCATCTCTCCTCCGTATTCTTTGTTCCTAATATTTTATCCCAATTTATGCCTTTTAGCAAGTTAAGACAGATCCATCAGACATAAACACATGCTTTATGGAATTTTACTCCAATCTGTACTCGTCGAGAGCAGGATACTCTGAGGAAGAGTTGTCTAGGTCCTTGGATGAGGTGGAATTTCCTACTCTTACCCCGGAGGCTAGGAAGTCCCTGGATAGCCCGATCACATTAGAAGAGGTCCAACTAGCTTTAGGTTCTCTACAATCAGGTAAGACTCCGGGGGCGGATGGGTTCCCTCCTGAGTTTTATCAGCAATATACTGAGGAAGTGGCACCTAGACTACACAACATGTTTATTAAGACGCTAAAAGGAGGAGCCCTCCCCCCATCTATGGCACAAGCCATAATAGTTGTGGTGCCCAAACCAGGGAAAGATCCCCAATTATGTTCGTCCTATAGGCCCATTTCCCTCTTGAATTCTGATGCCAAAATTTTAACCAAAATTCTTGCCAGATGTCTAAATGAAGTAATACTGTCATTAGTACATGAAGATCAATCAGGCTTCATGCCGGGCAAGGGCACGGACATCAAAATGCGGAGACAGTATGCAGTCTTGTCCTCGGGGGTTGGAGACATTGACCAAGCGGTAGTGGCCTCCCTGGATGCGGAAAAAGCTTTCGATTCTGTGGAATGGAACTATCTATGGGAGGTCCTCTGCAGATTTGGATTTGGTCCCGTCTTCATCTCCTGGGTGGAGGCTGTGTACAGATCCCCGACAGCCAGGGTACGCACTGGAACGGTCCTCTCTCCACCTTGTCCCCTTCGCAGGGGAACGAGACAGGGCTGCCCATTATCCCTGGGGCTCTTTGCGCTGGCGATAGAACCCATGGCTATCCTTATTAGTTCCACCTCTCAGATACAGGGTATAACTATAGGCCCACTACAAGAAAAGGTGTCATTGTATGCGGATGGCACCTTGTTATATCTTAAAGATGACGGAAACTCATTGACACAAGCACTTCAGGTCATAGACAGATGTGGGCGATATTCAGGAATATGTATTAACTGGGGGAAATCAGTATTGTTCCCACTGCACTCTGGGGTTGCTCCTTTACATTCGGATGCCCAGCTTCGCCGGGTATCCCAGTTAAGATACCTCGGCGTAGAGATACATAGAGACCTTCGCCAATTCATTGGCCTGAATTTGGCCCCGGTGATGTCTCGGGTGACCCACCAATTTTCCTCATGGAGGTCTCTTCCCCTCAGTCCAGTGGGCCACATAAATTTAATTAAAGTGGAGTTCCACCCACTTTTACAACTCTTCAGCATCCCTCACTAAACTGTGCACTGTAAACAAATTGGATATTTTTTAATTTTTTTTCTCAGCACCTACTGTATATCTGCTGTATTCATTTTTCACTTCCTCCTCCCTGGCTGCTGCCCATCACATCATTTCCTGTTTGCAATGCCTTCTGGGAAGGGGCGGCAACTTCCTCTGAAACTGCTGTTGCTATGGAAACCTGACCTGAAACCTATTACACTGCTTGTGCTGCACTGAGCATGTGCGAGATCTGCAAGGATGAGATCCAGGAAGAAATACAGTCTGGCTTCAGATGCCCAGACTTAAGATGGCCACGGCCTGCTGTAAGTTTATAAAATAACAAACTACTGCTATAAACTAACAAAACAGATCTTAGTTTACAGACTAACTTTACTAGAATACATTAAGCTTGTGTATTATAGGGGTATTTTTATTTAAAAAGTATAATTTCGGCCGGAAAACCACTTTAAGATGTCCATCCTGCCCAGATTCACCTATCTATTCAGACAAACTCCTGTACCCATACCTATTTCCTTTTCTAACAAACTCGATAGTCTGGTCGTCTCCTTCGTATGGAATGGGAAGGCCCCCAGAATCGCAAAAACAATCTTACAACTACCGGTTACTTTGGGAGGCCTGGCACTCCCCTGTTTATTAAAATACTATTGGGCTGCAGTCCTGGTGACATTGAAGTGGTGGTTGGCGGAGGAGCCCTCTAACCCGGCATCTACTGTGGAGGCCGCGATGCTTGGTTCCTACTCGGAGCTACGAAATCTCATACATAGAGGCCCCCGCTCCAATCCGAAGATGTCTGTGCCCATGAAAACGACCATTAAAGTGTGGGATACGGTGAGCATGAAACTAGGGAAACAAAATACGTGGTCCCCTGTGACACCACTTTGGGGTAACTCGCGGTTGAGTCACTTTCAGTCGATACCGGATCCCATCATATGGGCTAGATACGGAATAGTTGCCCTTAGTGATATCATATCGCAGGGACAACTGACAACGTTCGATGATCTGAAGAGTAAAAAAGGCCTCCCAAACCAGATGTTCTTTAGATATCTTCAGATAAGACATGCTTTTCGCTCCCAGTTTCCCAGTCCGGTAACCTTACAGATGTCAGACTTGGAAACTGAACTTCGGGCACCTGAAGGCACTAGACTGCTCTCGACTATTTATAACAGACTTGCCCTGTTGGACACATCTAGAGTCTCACAATTAATGTCACTCTGGCAGCGGGACATCCCTGACCTGACTGATGACGACTGGGAGGAGGGGGTGCAGCAATATCTAACCCTGACCATTTCCTCTAGGGACAGGTTTACCCAACTGAAATTTCTCCATCGTGCTTATTACTCCCCATCGCGCTTAGCCAAAATTTATCAAGATAGAACAGCCATTTGTCCCAGGTGTGGCTCAGACAATGCAGATTTTTATCATACAGTGTGGACATGTCCGAGGATAGTGGATTTTTGGAAGACAGTCCTGGATGATATTAACTAGGTGGGCTCTCACTCATCAATGCAGCTCTGCCCCTATACAAACTAACATATATGGGAAGAAATTGTCCGAAGAAATTTGATAAAATTTGGGAGGGCTGGGTGGAGGCCAAACACCTGACCATTCCGTAGATAAACAGAGTACTCCACCTTATACTCTTGACTATCCACTCATCCCTGCTTCATTTACTTTTGCCCTGGGCATGGCCTGCCCGCTAAACAGTTAATATATAAATAGAGTTGGAGGGTCCCTCCATCCCCAGAGCTTAGTGAATGTGGTGAAGCTCTGCTGATTTCCATCATCCAATCACGTGCAAGCAAAAATGCTGTTATTTTATTTTCCTTGCACAAAGTGATGGGTATTCTTCACAAATTGAAACTTCACTGCTTTCACTAAGCTCTAGGGAAAATGAGTGCCAATGCACTTGCAAAGTGCAGTCTATTTTCCTTAAAATCTACTCCTGTATGGCCAGCTAAAGAGCTTCAGTCTTTTGTATTGTTTCCATATAGGCATGGGTACCATATATATAGGCATATAGGCATGGGTACCATTGAAAATGAAACACTATTTAAAAGATCCTTGGCGTGTTGACAACACATTCCCTAAAGTTGTTGTAAACCCTCACATATACCCAGTGAGATTACTAGAGATTAAAAAAATCTTCCTATATAAGTTGTGCTTGTTTATCTGCAGCAAATTATTCTGCAGATCATTCTAAAAACACACAGATCATAAGATTTTTTCTCAGCTCTAGGAGTGGGCATCTGACATTATACACACTGCAGAGCATAGAGCATGAAGTTTCCTGATATCTCACAGCTGATTGGAGGAACGGGAAATACACTCCTCTTACACAGGCTTACAGCCTCATAGAAAAAAAAACACAGAGCCAAGGCTATGGGGCAAATTTACTAAACCTGGAGCACTCAGAATCCGGCGCAGCTGTGTATGGCATAGCTCCCAACTGTCCCTGATGTCGAGGAACTGTCCCTGATTTGGAGCAATGTCCCTCTGTCCCTCATTCCTCCTCATTTGTCCCTCATTTTGGTCTGATCGATATAGATGTATATAAAATTGCACTTTTTATCTAAGTGTTTTCCAGCACTTAACATTTCCAAATTCCAAAAGCCAATATAAAGGATTAGTAGTGGTAAAAAAAGCAATTGTGGGCTTAACTAATCTTGTTTTTTTGTACAATTCTCCTTTAAGGGGGCGGGACAAGGGGTGTGTCCTATGCCTACATACTTTTGCTGATAGGTGTCCCTCATTCCCACCTCAAAAAGTTGGGAGGTCTGGTTTGGTAGCCAATCAGCTTCTAACTTCAGCTTGTTCAATTAAACTTTGACAATAAAACCTGGAAGCCGATTGGTTTAAATGCAGAGTTGCACCAGAGTTTGCATTGTCAAGTTTTAGTAAATAACCCCCTATGAGTCACCTGCTGTGTTCTGGAGGGGAATGGCCATCTCCCAGGAGCCTACAAAACAAAAACATGTAAAAGAAGACAGACCGGCTACATCCCAGTAAAAAAGACTATAGTGGGGACTTTTATCAGTAAAATAGTCCCAAAAGTAGTCATAGGGTACCGTCACCTAGGGGATTAAATATAATTGACCAACTAGGTGTGTTCCTCTGAATTGAACTAGGCATACAAAAAAGGGGGGAGGGAAAAAAGATTTCCCAAAAAGAATTCTTCAGAGAGGAACTGTCCGTATTCATGAGTATAACTTTACTTTTATTGAAAAAATTCCACATAATGACATAATTAATGAAATAAAGAAACCAACCTCCACCACATTCATATAAAATTAGACTATTGTCTAAGGATACAGGTGGGCACCACACACAGACATACAAGCCTCTCTGTTTATCATGCGCAGCTGGATCTCTGTGTTAAGTTCTATTCCAAACAGGGGAAAAGCTTGAAGGGAAAAAGGTAGCCCATTTATTAATTCTATCAGATTGCTAGTAATTATAAAGTTAAACCTCCAGGACATCTGTCCACTAACTAAATGGTTAATAAAGTCCATTTGATGTGTATAAATGAATATGCAATCTTGCTCCTTGGTTCGTTCATGCCTTGCACTATTTGGTTTAGGTTATGTTTCTTTTCCTTCTTTCACATATTTTTCCTTCCATTTATGTTTTATTTGTTTTGATTTTTATTTAGGCTAATTACTATAGGGAGAGTGGTAGTGGTTCGCTCACACTCCTGGGTTGTCCCTCTTATGTATTATTGTCCGGGTGTGAGTGGCTGATTAATGGGAAGGGGGCGTCAATGTAAACAGCCGGTGATTCTATGTGAATCACAACGCCTGTATTTAAAGACTCACGCTAGATGCCCACGCATGCTCTGAAGAAACTTGGTTTGCAAGTGAAACATGTCAGCATGATGTCAGCACGTTGTCCGATGTGAGGATACAGACAAGCCACTACTCAGACCACTCCCTCTGTGTTGCCTCACGTCTCTGTGAGCTCTTGCAAGGATCTTCGAGGTCTCCGCCTACTCTGCAGCCGGCGGACAGTGTTTACACGCTGTTCAGCATGCACAGGAAACATGCGGACCCTGGAGGAAAATGTACCCCTACCTTCTACCACAACCCAGCCGAAAAAAGCTGTACTAAAGGACTTGGACGGGACTGATCCTGGACACACGGACAAGTGGTGAGATCTTTCCAATACTCACCTGGAGTTATCCAAATAACTTCAAACTTCCACATTTGTCCTATAGGATTCATTAGCCAGTCCATAGATGCTAGTGCTAGCTGGGTAATTTACGTCTGTTACTGTAGGGGTGTTGGATAGCGACATGGTTTAATATCTTACTTCTGGTATTTCACTTCCTGTTTGACACAGCCAGGTAGGAATGAAACACATCAAAGCTTTGTGATCAGAAGAACAATACCTTGGCTCAAGCCCACCTGCTGTGACATGTGCGAGTACAAGCTTCAAAGAGACCACTGCTGCCAAGATGTCTATTGAGATTTGACACAGGACTAATAGAGACGCTGGCCCTGGGGGACAATATAGCATGCCTCCTGGAGAATGGGCAGACATCTGAAGGGATACCTCTCGGCAATGTATATTGGATAAAAAGCAAATGGGGGTGGCTACGAGTGGGCGTGTATGTTTGAATGTAAGGGACACACAGGCTTTTGTTCTCTCTCTTGGTTGCTGAGAAGCCTGCCATAAGGTCGTCCCTCTGCTATCTTGGGACCTTGCTCTGACTGAGGGCTTGGGCCTATATTCCATGTGGCCCAGACCCCTTTTATCATCCAGAACCCGCAGAGGAAACCATGTGTGATAAGTATCTTTGATATTTCATTGTTGTTATATGTTGTAGATATATGCTGTTAGTATAGTGTGTTCTGATTGTAAGCTATGTAACATTGTAATACCCTTTTAGTACTTTTATGATAGTTTCCTAACTCCTTGGGAAATAAAATAAGATATTGTTTTACTATCAGCACCGTGTGTTTGGTTTCATAGCTAACCTGGTATTATTGTGATATTAACAATAGCATGTGCTCAGAGTTTAATAGACCAACTAATTATAGGGACTAGACAAATTAATACACAGATATAATATTAATAATTATATCGATTACTTCAAGGGGGGTGCATTTATGTTAACCTACTGTCAAAACCAAAGTGGACTATGCTATTAGGGGCATTACTTGATACATTTTTTATATATATATATATATATATATATATATATATATATATATATATATATATATATATTTTGATACAATTAACCATTTAGTTACTGGATGGATGTCCTGGAGGTTTGACTTTATAATTACTAGCAATCTGCTCAGTGGCAGCTGGTGCTCAAAATTTTTGGGGGGGCGCAAACAAACTGAAAAAAAAACACCAATTGCAGCCACTGTGCCATCAAATGCAGCTAATGTGCCCATCAATTGCCGCCACTGTGCCATCAAACGCAGCCACTGTGCTATCAAATGCTGCCACTGTGCCCAAACTCAGCCACTGTGCCATCAAACGCAGCCACTGTGCCATCAAATGCTGCCACTGTGCCCAAACGCAGCCACTGTGCCCATCAAAAGCAATCACTGTGCCCATCAATTGCTGCCACTGTACCCATAAAACGCAGCCAATGTGCCATCAAATGCTGCCACTGTGCCATCAAATGCAGCCCTTGTGCCCATTAACCACTTGACGACCGCCTCACGCCGATGTACGTCGGCAAAGTGGCACGGACAGGCAAAATCACGTACAGGGTACGTGATTTGCCTTCCGCGGGTGGGGGGTCCAATCGGACCCCCCCCCGGTGCCCGAGGCGGTCGTCTTTTGTCCAGCGGCGATCGGTGATGAGGGGGAGACCATCCGTTCGTGGCCCCCCCCTCGCGATCGCCGCCGGCCAATGAAAACACTCCTTTGCTGCTGTATGCTAAACAGCAGCAAAGGAAGTGATGTCATCTCCCCTCGGGTCGGTATTTTCCGTTCCGGCCCGAGGAGAGAAGACATCTATGTGAGTGCACCAACACACACACACACAGTAGAACATGCCAGGCACACAAAACACCCCGATCCCCCCCCCGATCGCCCCCCGATCCCCCCCCAATCACCCCCCCCCCCCCTGTCACAAACTGACACCAGCAGTTTTTTTTGTTTTTTTTTTTTTTTTTTTCTGATTACTGCATAGTGTCAGTTTGTGACAGTTACAGTGTTGGGACAGTGAGTATTACCCCCCTTTAGGTCTAGGGTACCCCCCTAACCCCCCCTAATAAAGTTTTAACCCCTTGATCACCCCCTGTCACCAGTGTCACTAAGCGATCATTTTTCTGATCGCTGTATTAGTGTCGCTGGTGACGCTAGTTAGTGAGGTAAATATTTAGGTTCGCCGTCAGCGTTTTATAGCGTCAGGGACCCCCATATACTACCTAATAAATGTTTTAACCCCTTGATTGCCCCCTAGTTAACCCTTTCACCACTGATCACCGTATAACCGTTACGGATGACGCTGGTTAGTTCGTTTATTTTTTATAGTGTCAGGGCACCCGCCGTTTATTACCAAATAAAGGTTTAGCCCCCTGATCGCCCGGCGGTGATATGCGTCGCCCCAGGCAGCGTCAGATTAGCGCCAGTACCGCTAACACCCACGCATGCAGCATACGCCTCCCTTAGTGGTATAGTATCTGATCGGATCAATATCTGATCCGATCAGATCTATACTAGCGTCCCCAGCAGTTTAGGGTTCCCAAAAACGCAGTGTTAGCGGGATCAGCCCAGATACCTGCTAGCACCTGCGTTTTGTGCCTCCGCCCAGCCCACCCAAGTGCAGTATCGATCGATCACTGTCACTTACAAAACACTAAACGCATAACTGCAGCGTTCGCAGAGTCAGGCCTGATCCCTGCGATCGCTAACAGTTTTTTTGGTAGCATTTTGGTGAACTGGCAAGCACCAGCCCCAGGCGTCAGGTTAGCGCCAGTACCGCTAACACCCACGCACGCACCGTACACCTCCCTTAGTGGTATAGTATCTGAACGGATCAATATCTGATCCGATCAGATCTATACTAGCGTCCCCAGCAGTTTAGGGTTCCCAAAAACGCAGTGTTAGCGGAATCAGCCCAGATACCTGCTAGCACCTGCGTTTTGCCCCTCCGCCCGGCCCAGCCCAGCCCACCCAAGTGCAGTATCGATCGATCACTGACACTTACAAAACACTAAACGCATAACTGCAGCGTTCGCAGAGTCAGGCCTGATCCCTGCGATCGCTAACAGTTTTTTTTGTAGCGTTTTGGTGAACTGGCAAGCACCAGCCCCAGGCAGCGTCAGGTTAGCGCCAGTACCACTAACACCCACGCACGCAGCATACGCCTCCCTTAGTGGTATAGTATCTGAACGGATCAATATCTGATCCGATCAGATCTATACTAGCGTCACCAGCAGTTTAGGGTTCCCAAAAACGCAGTGTTAGCGGGATCAGCCCAGATACCTGCTAGCACCTGCGTTTTGCCCCTCCGCCCGGCCCGGCCCAGCCCACCCAAGTGCAGTATCGATCGATCACTGACACTTACAAAACACTAAACGCATAACTGCAGCGTTCGCAGAGTCAGGCCTGATCCCTGCGATCGCTAACAGTTTTTTTGGTAGCGTTTTGGTGAACTGGCAAGTGCCAGCGGCCTAGTACACCCCGGTCGTAGTCAAACCAGCACTGCAGTAACACGTGGTGACGTGGCGAGTCCCATAAGTGCAGTTCAAGCTGGTGAGGTGGCAAGCACAAGTAGTGTCCCGCTGCCACCAAAAAGACAAACACAGGCCCATCGTGCCCATAATGCCCTTCCTGCTGCATTCGCCAATCCTAATTGGGAACCCACCGCTTCTGCAGCGCCCGTACTTCCCCCATTCACATCCCCAACCAAATGCAGTCGGCTGCATGAGAGGCATTTTTATGTCCTCCCGAGTACCCCTACCCAACGAACCCCCCAAAAAAGATGTCGTGTCTGCAGCAAGCGCGGATATAGGCGTGACACCCGCTATTATTGTCCCTCCTGTCCTGACAATCCTGGTCTTTGCATTGGTGAATGTTTTGAACGCTACCATGCACTAGTTGAGTATTAGCGTAGGGTACAGCATTGCACAGACTAGGCACACTTTCACAGGGTCTCCCAAGATGCCATCGCATTTTGAGAGACCCGAACCTGGAACCGGTTACCGTTATAAAAGTTAGTTACAAAAAAAGTGTAAAAAAAAAAAAAAATATGAAATAAAAAAAAATAGTTGTTGTTTTATTGTTCTCTCTCTCTCTATTCTCTCTCTCTATTGTTCTGCTCTTTTTTACTGTATTCTATTCTGCAATGTTTTATTGTTATTGTTATTGTTATTATGTTTTATCATGTTTGTTTTTCAGGTATGTAATTATTTATACTTTACTGTTTACTGTGCTTTATTGTTAACCATTGTTAACCATTTTTTTGTCTTCAGGTACGCCATTCACGACTTTGAGTGGTTATACCAGAATGATGCCTGCAGGTTTAGGTATCATCTTGGTATCATTCTTTTCAGCCAGCGGTCGGCTTTCATGTAAAAGCAATCCTAGCGGCTAATTAGCCTCTAGACTGCTTTTACAAGCCGTGGGAGGGAATGCCCCCCCCCCCCCCCCACCGTCTTCCGTGTTTTTCTCTGGCTCTCCTGTCTCAACAGGGAACCTGAGAATGCAGCCGGTGATTCAGCCAGCTGACCATAGAGCTGATCAGAGACCAGAGTGGCTCCAAACATCTCTATGGCCTAAGAAACCGGAAGCTACGAGTATTTCATGACTTAGATTTCGCCAGATGTAAATAGCGCCATTGGGAAATTGGGGAAGCATTTTATCACACCGATCTTGGTGTGGTCAGATGCTTTGAGGGCAGAGGAGAGATCTAGGGTCTAATAGACCACAATTTTTTCAAAAAAGAGTACCTGTCACTACCTATTGCTATCATAGGGGATATTTACATTCCCCGAGATAACAATAAAAATGATTAAAAAAAAAAATATGAAAGGAACAGTTTAAAAGTAAGATTAAAAAAGCAAAAAAATAATAAAGAAAAAAAAAACAAAAAAAAAAAACACCCCTGTCGCCCCCTGCTCTCGCGCTAAGGCGAACGCAAGCGGCGGTCTGTCGTCAAACATAAACAGCAATTGCACCATGCATGTGAGGTATCACCGCGAAGGCCAGATCGAGTGCAGTAATTTTTCCAGTAGACCTCCTCTGTAAATCTAAAGTGGTAACCTGTAAAGGCTTTTGAAGGCTTTTAAACATGTATTTATTTTGTTGCCACTGCACGTTTGTGCGCAATTTTAAAGCATGTCATGTTTGGTATCCATGTACTCGGCCTAAGATCATCTTTTTTATTTCATCAAACATTTGGGCAATATAGCGTGTTTTAGTGCATTAAAATTAAAAAAAGTGTGTTTTTTCCCCAAAAAATGCGTTTGAAAAATCGCTGCGCAATTACTGTGTGAAAAAAAAAAATGAAACACCCACCATTTTAATCTGTAGGGCATTTGCTTTAAAAAAATATATAATGTTTGGGGGTTCAAAGTAATTTTTTTGCAAAAAAAAAAAACTTTTTCATGTAAACAATAAGTGTCAGAAAGGGCTTTGTCTTCAAGTGGTTAGAAGAGTGGGTGATGTGTGACATAAGCTTCTAAATGTTGTGCATAAAATGCCAGGACAGTTCAAAACCCCCCCAAATGACCCCATTTTGGAAAGTAGACACCCCAAGCTATTTGCTGAGAGGCATGTCGAGTCCATGGAATATTTTATATTGCGACACAAGTTGCGGGAAAGAGACAAATTTTTTTTTTTTTTTTTTTTTTTTTGCACAAAGTTGTCACTAAATGATATATTGCTCAAACATGCCATGGAAATATGTGAAATTACACCCCAAAATACATTCTGCTGCTTCTCCTGAGTACGGGGATACCACATGTGTGAGACTTTTTGGGAGCCTAGCCGCGTACGGGACCCCGAAAACCAAGCACCGCCTTCAGGCTTTCTAAGGGCGTGAATTTTTGATTTCACTCTTCACTGCCTATCACAGTTTCGGAGGCCATGGAATGCCCAGGTGGCACAAAACCCCCACAAATGACCCCATTTTGGAAAGTAGACACCCCAAGCTATTTGCTGAGAGGTATAGTGAGTATTTTGCAGACCTCACTTTTTGTCACAAAGTTTTGAAAATTGAAAAAAGAAAAAAAAAAAATGTTTTTTCTTGTCTTTCTTCATTTTCAAAAACAAATGAGAGCTGCAAAATACTCACCATGCCTTTCAGCAAATAGCTTGGGGTGTCTACTTTCCAAAATGGGGTCATTTGGGGGGGTTTTGTGCCACCTGGGCATTCCATGGCCTCCGAAACTGTGATAGGCAGTAAAGAGTGAAATCAAAAATTTTCACCCTTAGAAATCCTGAAGGCAGTGATTGGTTTTCGGGGTCCAGTACGCGGCTAGGCTCCCAAAAAGTCCCACACATGTGGTATCCCCATACTCAGGAGAAGCAGCTAAATGTATTTTGGGGTGCAATTCCACATATGCCCATGGCCTGTGTGAGCAATATATCATTTAGTGACAACTTTATGAAAAAAAAAAAAAAAAAAAAAAAAAGTGTCACTTTCCCGCAACTTGTGTCAAAATATAAAATATTCCATGGACTCAATATGCCTCTCAGCAAATAGCTTGGGGTGTCTACTTTCCAAAATGGGGTCATTTTGGGGGGTTTTGTGCCACCTGGGCATTCCATGGCCTCCGAAACTGTGATAGGCAGTGAAGAGTGAAAGCAAAAATTTACACCCTTAGAAATCCTGAAGGCGGTGATTGGTTTTCGGGGCCCCGTACGCGGCTAGGCTCCCAAAAAGTCCCACACATGTGGTATCCCCATACTCAGGAGAAGCAGCTAAATGTATTTTGGGGTGCAATTCCACATAGGCCCATGGCCTGTGTGAGCAATATATCATTTAGTGACGACTTTTTGTAAATATTTTTTTTTTTTTTTTTTTTTGTCATTTTTCAATCACTTGGGACAAAAAAAATAAATATTCAATGGGTTCAACATGCCTCTCAGCAATTTCCTTGGGGTGTCTACTTTCCAAAATGGGGTCATTTGGGGGGGTTTTGTACTGCCCTGCCATTTTAGCACCTCAAGAAATGAGATAGGCAGTCATAAACTAAAAGCTGTGTAAATTCCAGAAAATGTACCCTAGTTTGTAGACGCTATAACTTTTGCGCAAACCAATAAATATACGCTTATTGACATTTTTTTTACCAAAGACATGTGGCCGAATACATTTTGGCCTAAATGTATGACTAAAATTTAGTTTATTGGATTTTTTTTATAACAAAAAGTAGAAAATATCATTTTTTTTCAAAATTTTCGGTCTTTTTCCGTTTATAGCGCAAAAAATAAAAACCGCAGAGGTGATCAAATACCATCAAAAGAAAGCTCTATTTGTGGGAAGAAAAGGACGCAAATTTCGTTTGGGTACAGCATTGCATGACCGCGCAATTAGCAGTTAAAGCGACGCAGTGCCAAATTGGAAAAAGACCTCTGGTCCTTAGGCAGCATAATGGTCCGGGGCTCAAGTGGTTAAGCGCAGCCGAGAACAAACGAATAAGCCTGAATGGCAGCACTCAGATACAACACCTTTATTCGATTAAATAAAGTGCTGCCGTCCAGGCTTATTCGTTTGTTCTCTGATCCCAGCAGAGCCTGCTCCTGAGTGCCTATCAAGGGTGTGTATCATTTGGAACCTGTGCTTTGAGAGCGGCTTTTCTTTTCATCAAGAGCAGCCACTGTGCCATCAAACACAGCCACTGTACCCATCAATTGCTGCCAGTGTGCCCATTAATTGCCGGTACTGTGCCCCATCAAATGCTGCCAGTGTGCCCATCAATTGCCACTACTGTGCCCCATCAAATGCTTCCAGTGTGCCCATCAATTGCTGCTGCTGTGCCCCATCAAATGCTGCCAGTGTTCATCGCACCGCACTTACCTGTCTTGCGGCGGGTCAGTGGCGGTGTCTTGCACGCTCCTCGATGTCTTCTTTCGTCCTCTCTATCAGGCGTCCAATCACAGCGCCTGACGTTTCAGCCAATCAGGTGACAGGTAACAGACCCGAGCACCTGATTGGCTGAGAGGCGGTTTAGTGTTAGCAAAGCGAATTCCTTCACTTTGCTAACACACAGCTGAGTGAACAGCGAACGCACAGCATTGCACCCGCTGTTCACCTTTTTGGGCGCCTATTATAGCCTACGGCTCTAATCAGGTGCTTCCAAAGAAACACCCCCGCCACTGTAATTCAGGTGCCCGGCGCCCAAAAAGGGGCCGGACACCTGAATAAGGGGTGTCAGCGGCGACGATAGATAGATTCATGCAATGCCAGGAGTGGTGCCAGGAGAGAGGGGCCGTGCTCCTGCGCCCTTTATGGACGCACCGCCAGTGAATCTGCTAGAATTACTAAATGGGCTACCTTGTTCCCTTCAATCTTTTCCCCTGTTTGGAATGGAACTTAACACAGAGATCCAGCTGCGCATGATAAACAGTGTGGTCTCATCAGAGCCCATAGGTTCAGTCTCATGAGAGCCCATAGGTGCAGTCTCATCTATGCCCATAGGTGCAGCCTCATCAGAGCCCATAGGTGCAGTCTTATCAGAGCCCATAGGTGCAGTCTTATCAGAGCCCATAGGCAGTGCTGTGTCTTGGCCTAGGCCAACAAGGCCCAGGCCTAGGGCGGCACTGTGCGGGGGGGCGGCAAAAAAGCCACCCCCCCCCCCCGAAAATGGCAGCGGCGCCCTCTTCCCGCACAGCAGGGCCACCATCTGGGGAGTACAGCTTAGCAGTGCGGGTGCGGAGGGGGCTAGAAAGTAGTTAAAGTAAGAACTGTCAAGCCGCCCCTCCGTAAAGCTGTAAATCTGTCTCTGATTGGCCCTCTGCTGTGGCCAATCATGGGGAGGAAAACAGCGATCAGGAAGCTGGGCGGCGGCACAGCGAAACCAATTAGAGCCGCTCTCTCTTTCTCTTCTCCCTTCAGCTGACAGAAAGGGGAGGGGGGCGAGCGGGGGGAGTTCTCTGGCAAATGGGTCAGCAGCGCTGTGACAGGGAGAGGAGAGATGCGGGCTGTCTGTATCTCCCCCGCTCGCCCCCCTCCCCTTTCTGTCAGCTGAAGGGAGAAGAGAGAGAGAGCGGCTCTAATTGGTTTCACCATGCCGCCGCCCAGCTTCCTGACCGCTGTTTTCCTCCCCATGATTGGCCACAGCAGAGGGCCAATCAGAAGACTCTGGGGGGCATCATGGGAAAATAGTCCCTGAAGAATGGCGGCCCTGTGTGTCAACAGACATGCTACAGCCCCCAGCATGCATGCACTCTGCTGAGGGGGGGTGTTAGAGGAGAAAAAGAGGGAGCCACGCTGTACCCGCACCACCAGAGAGCCACGCTGTACCCGCACCACCAGAGAGCCACGCTGTACCCGCACCACCAGAGAGCTACGCTGTACCCGCACCACCAGAGAGCTACGCTGTACCCGCACCACCAGAGAGGCACGCTGTACCCGCACCACCAGAGAGCCACGCTGTACCCGCACCACCAGAGACACGCTGTACCCGCACCACCAGAGCCACGCTGTACCCGCACCACCAGAGAGCCACGCTGTATCCGCACCACCAGAGACACGCTGTACCCGCACCACCAGAGAGCCACGCTGTACCCGCACCACCAGAGAGCCACGCTGTACTGGCACCACCAGAGAGCCACGCTGTACCGGCACCACCAGAGAGCCACGCTGTACCGGCACCACCAGAGACACGCTGTACCCGCACCACCAGAGGGCCACGCTGTACCCGCACCACCAGAGAGCCACGCTGTACCCGCACCACCAGAGACACGCTGTACCCGCACCACCAGAAAGCCACGCTGTACCCGCACCACCAGAAAGCCACGCTGTACCCGCACCACCAGAGAGCCACGAGGTACCCACACCACCAGAGAGCCACGCTGTACCCGCACCACCAGAGAGCCACGCTGTACCCGCACCACCAGAGAGCCACGCTGTACCCGCACCACCAGAGAGAGCCACGCTGTACCCGCACCACCAGAGAGAGCCACGCTGTACCCGCACCACCAGAGAGCCACGCTGTACCCGCACCACCAGAGAGCCACGCTGTACCCGCACCACCAGAGAGCCACGCTGTACCCGCACCACCAGAGAGCCACGCTGTACCCACACCACCAGAGAGCCACGCTGTACCCACACCACCAGAGAGCCACGCTGTACCTGCACCACCAGAGAGGGAGCCACACTGTTCCCGCACCACCAAAGAGAGAGCCACGCTGTACCCACACCACCAGAGAGCCACGCTGTACCCACACCACCAGAGAGCCACGCTGTACCTGCACCACCAGAGAGGGAGCCACACTGTACCCGCACCACCAGGAGGGGCAAAAGATAAAGCCACTGCCAGGGTACAGACATGCTACACTACTGACCAGAGTCCGCCTGGGCAACCCAGAGTGAGCGAACGTCCAGCTGGAGGGATCACTGTTGCGGTTTCATTGGGTCTGGTAAGAGAGCCTGTTGGCCATTATCCATTACTGTTCCCAGGGACT
The DNA here is from genome assembly GCF_042186555.1 of Aquarana catesbeiana. NCBI lineage: Eukaryota > Metazoa > Chordata > Amphibia > Anura > Ranidae > Aquarana > Aquarana catesbeiana. Next base: position 561,386,000 of record NC_133324.1, read on the forward strand.
GAGCCATTAGGAAGTGCCTAACCTGATATCCTCTAGGCCTTGTTGACCGCCACAATGAGCTCCAACGCTGGGCCTCCAGTCCAAAAATTAAGGGGGGGACACAATTTTTACAGCTCCAGGTGACACCAAACCTAGTGACGCCACTGTCCCAGAGCCCACAACAAGTTCCGGCACTGAGCTTCGGTAACTGGCAGCCAGAGTGCGCTAGCGTGGGCACCCAGGAAATCTGCCACCTGGGGTCCCACAAGCGGCGATCGGCTTTCCGTAGCAGCTGCCACCTCTCTCCCCACTGTCAGCCACACACACTCCTCGGCTCCTCCTCCTTCTCGGCTCCAATGTTCTAGTGTACACAGCCAGGAGGAGAAGGAGCCACAGAGGAGGGACACGACTTCAGTGCAAGAGCCGCGCTTCTGCTCTGAGGTCTGTGTATAGTTTACAGTGGAGGGGGACACAGTAACCGGGAAAGGGGGCAGATAACAGATGCACACATGGATGAGGGGAAGGGGGGTAAGGGGATATGTGCTGGGTGATTTGGGAGGGGAGAGGATATGTGCTAGTGAGGGGGGTCTGATCCTCCCCTCCCAAAGCAACTAGCACATATCCCCTTACCCCCCAAATGAAAAGATGCCACATGCCTCTCTGTCCTCTTCCCACGGCGTCCCTCTGTCCTCCTCCAATGAAGATGACAGGGTGGATCTTTAAAAGAAAGGGGTGTGGCCTTGACAGGAAGGGGTGGGGCATATTTAAATTAGGGGGTGCGCAAGCTCAGTCAGGCCTAGGGCAGCACAAAACCTAAATACACCACTGCCCATAGGTGCAGTCTCATCTATGCCCATAGGTTCGGTCTCATCAGAGCCCATAGGTGCAGTCTTATCAGAGCCCATAGGTGCAGTCTTATCAGAGCCCATAGGTGCAGTCTCATCTATGCCCATAGGTTCGGTCTCATCAGAGCCCATAGGTGCAGTCTCATCTATGCTCATAGGTTCGGTTTCATCAGAGCCCATAAGTGCAGTCTCATCTATGCCCATAGGTGCAGTCTCATCAGAGCCCATAGGGGCAGTCTCAGCTATGCCCATAGGTTCGATCTCATCAGAGCCCATAGGTGCAGTCTCATCTATGCCCATAGGTTCGGTCTCATCAGAGCCCATAGGTGCAGTCTCATCAGAGCCCATAGGTGCAGTAACATCTATGCCCATAGGTGCAGCCTCATCAGAGCCCATAGGGGCAGTCTCATCTATGCCCATAGGTTTGATCTCATCAGAGCCCATAGGTGCAGTCTCATCAGAGCCCATAGGTGCGTTCTCATCTATGCCCATAGGTTTGGTCTCATCAGAGCCCATAGGTGCAGTCTCATCAGAGCCCATAGGTGCAGTCTCATCAGAGCCCATAGGTGCGATCTCATCTATGCCCATAGGTGCGGTCTCATCTATCCCTATAAGTGCGGTCTCATCTGTGCCCATATGTGCAGTCTCATCTGTGCCCATATGTGCGGTCTCATCTGTGCCCATACGTGTGGTCTCATTTGTGCCCATATGTGTCGTCTCATCTGTGCCCATATGTGCGGTCTCATCTATATGGACAAAAAAGCTTTGGCCTTACTTCTCTTGTAATGATTTGCAGAGACCTCTACTGGATTTACTTTCCTGATGTACCCCTGCCGTAGACTCCAAAGCACATTTGCCTCCACCACTTAAATTCAACAAATACAGAGGTGTCCTTAAAGAATGTTGTATATATTTATAAGTGCAAATTGCTACATTTATTTCTGAGAGACAAAAGGCACTGTTTATTATTAACCTCCTGACTAAGGAAGCCCTGGCTTGGGCTTCTCCTTATATGGACCAGGACAGTGAAATCCAATGAATTTACTTTTTGATGATCCCAAGCACTGTACTACTGAGGGAGAGAAAATACACATATGATATCAATGAATAATGCCAATTACAAGTGATTTGTATTAAGAACATATGTGCTTTAGATAAAGTTCATCGTTTTTGTGGCTCACAGCTTGTGGTTTGGAAAATGTCTTCTCTAGTCCTTTTCTAGTCTCAAGATTATGAATTTGACATTATTTATAGTTCCAATGACAGCTGTCATCATGACAGAGAGTGTAAATCCCCCTGGAGAGGGGGGGGACAAAACTACAAAACAGTGTTGGTTTTAGATGGAATTTAACCACTTGCCGCCCGCCATATAGCAATATGACGTCAGCATAGTGGTTGTGATGTCCTGACCGGATGTCATATGACGTCACCAGGATATCAAGCCGCTGCGCGCCCCTCGTTGTTGCGGTGTGTCAATCTGACACACCGCAACTCCGATCTAGGTAAAGAGTCTCTTATGGAGACTCTTTACCACGTGATCAGCCATGTCCAATTACGGCTGATCACTATGTAAACAGGAAGAGCCGTCGATCGGCTTTTCCTCACTTGCGTTTTTCAGACGTGTGTAGAGGAGAGCCAATCGGCTGCTCCTTTGACAGGGGGGGTCTGTGCTGATTGATTATCAGAGGATGCCCCCCAGAGGATGCCCACACTGGACCATCAGGGACGCCACCAGGACCACCAGGGATGCCACCACTATTCACCACCAGGTATGCCACCCTAGACCACCAGGGATGCCAATCAGTGCCCACAATGGATGCCAATCAGTGCCCACAATGGGCATCACTGATTGGCAGGCATTATTGTTTGGCACTGATTGGCATCCATCAGTACCATCTATTAGTGTACGTACATCCGTGCCACCTAACAGTGCCCATCCATGCCGCCTATGAGTGCCCATCCATGCCACCTTTCAGTGCCCATCAGTGCCACCCATGTGTACCCATCAGTGCTGCATATCAGTGCCACCTATCAGTGCCCATCAGTGCCCCTATCAGTGCCCCATATTAGTGCCCATCATCGGTGCCCATCAGTGCTGCCTTATCAGTGCCCCTCAGTGCAGCCCCATCATTGCCCATCATCGGTGCCCATCAGTGCTGCCTTATCAGTGCCCCTCAGTGCAGCCCCATCATTGCCCATTAGTGAAGGAGAAAACCTACTTATTTACAAAGTTTTGTAACAGAAACAAAAAAAAATTTTTTTTTTCAAAATTTTCTTTTTTTTATTTGCTTAGCAGAAAATAAAAATCCCAGAGGTGATCAAATACCACCAAAAGAAATTTGTGGGAACAAAATGATAAAAATTTAGTTTGGGTACAGTGTAGCATGAACGCGCAATTGTCATTCAAAGTGTGACAGCGCTGAAAGCTGAAAATTGGTCTGGGCAGGAAGGTATATAAGTGCCCTGTATTGAAGTGGTTAAGAGAGTAAAGGAATGAGCTGAGAGTATGGTGGTGTCGGTTATGAGAAAGAGAGTCATATACTTGTAGTTTGGAAGCTTTCAGGAGTAACACCAGGAATTGGAGGGTGCTGCGCTTTATTTATTATTTATTTATTTCAGGTACTTATATAGCACCATCAATTTACGCAGCACTTTACATATACATTGTACATTTACATCAGTCCCTACCCTCAAGAAGCTTACAATCTAAGATCCCTAACTCTCATTCATACTAGGGCCAATTTAGACAGGATCCATTTAACCTACCAGCATGTCTTTGGAGAGTGGGAGGAAACCCAAACAGGCACAGGGAGAACATGCAAACTCCAGGCAGGTAGTGTCGTGGTTGGTATTCGAACCAGCGACCCTTTTGCTGCTACACTACACCATTACCTTTTTTTTTTTTACAATATATGTAATTGGATGATATTCTGAAAATAAGATGGAAGTAGCAAGTTCTAGCTTGTATTACCATAATTAGGGCCAGAGCTATCATAATCTATCACTTATCATGGCTCATTTACCTAGCTATCATTTTGTACTTTCTTTTGTTCACATGAATCTTTATTTGTATTTCTGCTATATGATTAGCCAGTGTTGAAGCAAATACTGGAGAAAATTTACTAAACCTGGTGCACTTAGAATCTGGTGCAGCTGTGCATGGTAGCCAATCAGCTTTTAACTTCAGTTTGTTCAATTAAGCTTTGACAATAAAAGATGGAAGCTGATTGGTTTCTATGCAAAGCTGCACCAGTTTTAGTACATAACCCCAACTGTTTCTTTCTCTTGTAACATTTGTAACCTGAGGGACAGGTAGCAGGTACAAAGCTCCCTGGGATGAGCAGTCTTTAAGGCACAGATACCAAATCCAGTGAGGTAGTGACAAACACTGCGGTGTTTATTTGTGTTATGTACAAGTCTATATACAGGTGCTGTACAGTACAGTGTTCCAGAAAACAAATAGGAACAAAAAAATAGCAAAAACAAATTCCTAGCCGTGTCTCAGCTCTAACTATACAATATATACAGGTCTTAACTACCAGTCTGAGCAAGCTGTACCCCAAAAAATTGATGTCCTTTTCCCCCCACAAATAGAGCTTTCTTTTGGTGGTATTTGATCACCTCTGCGTTTTTTCTTTTTTGCGCTATAAACAAAAGAAGAGCGACAATTTTGAAAAAAACACAATATCTTTTACTTTTTGCTATAATAAATATCCAAATTTTTTTTTTTTTTTTCCTCAGTTTAGGCCGATATATATTCTTCTACATATTTTTGGTAAAAACAAAAAAAAAAAAATCGCAATAAGTGTATACTGATTGGCTTGTGCAAAAGTTATAGCATCTACAAAATAGGGAATAGAGTTATGGCATTTTTATTATTATTTTTTTTCTAGTAATTGCGGCGATCTGCGATTTTTATCGGAACTGCAATATTGCGGCGGACAAATTGGACACTTTTGACACATTTTTGGGACCATTGACAATTATACAGTGATCAGTGCTGTAAAAATACACTGATTACTGTATAAATGTCACTGGAAGGGAAGGGGTTAACACTAGGGGGCGATCAAGGGGTTAACTGTGTTCCCTAGGTGTGTTCTAACTGTGGGGAGGATGGGACTGACTAGAGGAGGAGAGAGATTGGTGTTCATACTTAGTATGAACACACAATCTCTCTCCTCTCCCCTGTAAACAGACAGATCCCGGTTCTCGCTCTGTCACGAGCGATCGCAGGTGCCCGGCAGTCATCGCATCGGCTCCAGGCACACGCTGCAGGCGCACGCATGTGCCTCCTACAGCGTCTTAAAGGGCTGACCTGCAGCAATGACAGCTCGCCCAGGGGAGCCATTCTGCCGCAGTGTAACTGCGGTGGCCGTTCAGGAACCGGTTAAATTAGCCTGGGGGAAGAGGACCAAGATCCGAACTAGACCATGGATCAGAGATCCCTGAACGTGTATGGAGGAGCCTGAGAGATATATAAACCCCAAACCCTTTTCCCTCTGGGACGCTCTGCTACATATCCCCCCCTTGTTTCAACCCCAGGGTTGGAACACCTGGGGCCCAACAGGAGTGAACACAGGACAGGGCATCTACATTCCCCATCTCAACACCTGGTCTGTGTTTTACAGTGAAGGAGTAATCCTGTAGAGCCAAAAACCACCGCTTCACCCGTCTATTAGTCTCCTGCTTTTGGGCCATCCATTTCAGGGAAGCATGGCCAGTTATTAAGTGGCGCCCTAACAAATAGTACCTTAGCACATCCACGGCCCACTTTATGGCTAAACATTCCTTTTCAATGACTGCTTCCTGCTTAAAATGGATGTAAACACCATGTTCAAGAATTTGAGATACATATACCATGTGTTAGCCCTTTCTTTAAAAGTCAAAAATACATTAGTTGTACCTGCATATTTTCATCCCTGTGACTGTCATAGCCCTCAAAAAAACGCTGACCCGTGGGCGTGTCTACAGGCTGGAGCTCGGTAGGTGCAGTCCTCACATCACAGGACTCCCCTTCCATCTGTACACTCCCCTTTTCCCTGGCAATCACTCTAGCTCAGCTTGAATGTGGAGCTTAAGTCTGTAAAATCAGTTCTCCTCATAAACACTGGGCAGCATTTGAGGCACAGGGGGATGCAAACTTTCATAGCAGGAGAACAAATGTCAGTAATCAATACATGGACACTGCTTATCTGTGCTAAGGGGAGGAGGAGGGGAGACATCACTGTCATCAATATCAACAGAGGCCAGCAGCTTCACACAGATTTAACCCCACAGCTGCCAGGGAAAGAGCTGAGCAGGATACAATTAACCCCTCAATGGCTGGGCACTTCTACTGTAATGCCCTACTTTCAAGTAGTAGTTACACAGTAAAAGTGCCCAGCCATTGAGGGGTTAATTGTATCTTGCTCGGCTTTCTCCCTGGCAGCTGTGGGGTTAAATCCGTGTGAAGCTGCTGGGCTCTGTTGATAATGATGACAGTGATGTCCCCTCCTCCTCCTCAATAAGCGCAGATAAGCACAGAAGTGTCTCTCCTCGGGCTGGAGCTCTTTCGGGAGCGATCTGTGATTGGCTGTGGGACGCACGCCCATTCTCTCATGCTAGTGCATAAGTCACCTAATTAGTCTGTCAGTCAGAGGAGAGGGGAGGTAATTGACCCAAATTTTTTTTGTGTCAGTTTTCTTCACTGTAGGAAATCGGAGAGGATTGCAGATGACTGGCTGTTCTTTTCCTGACCAGACTGGGGGTAGATGGCTTCTATTGCTTTGCTCTGTGAGGTAGATTGCTTATTTCAATTTTGATGTTTTCGGGTTTACATCCACTTTCAGTACACCACAGGGTGTCCTTCCCTAATGTGTACCTGTGACAATCCTGCCATGAGACCTACATCAGACACATCCGTCTGAACAAAAAAGTCTTTGGAGAAATTGGGGGAGTACAGTACTGGCTGTGCACAAATAGCCTTCTTCAGGACAAGGAAAGATTCCTCTGCTACTGGGGACCATTTCACCATTACAGAGTCTTTCCCTTTTGTAAGGTCTGTCAGTGGGGCAGCTATAGTTGCAAAATTCAGGATAAACCCTCTATAATACCCCGCAATCCCAAAAAAGGCCCTGACCTGCTTTTTGTTTGCAGAACATGCCCATTCCTGGGTGACTTCTATTTTATTCAGTTGCGGTTTAATGACTCCATGGCCAATAGTGTAGCCCAAATACCTGGCTTCCTCTAAACCATTGGCATATTTTTTTGGATTCACCGTAAAACCTTCTTTGAAGAGAGAATCAAGGACAGCCTGGACACGGGGCAAGTGGACTCCCAGTCAGTGCTATGCACCACAATGTCGTCCAGATAGGCTGCTGAATACTGTCGGTGAGGTCTTTTTCTTTTACTGAAATGATCCCTCTGGGGTCACATATGCAGTCTTTTCTTTGGCGCTACCAGTCAGGGGTATTTGCCAATATATTTTGGTCAAGTCCAAAGTGGTCAGATAGCAGGCTTTGCCAAGTCGGTCTATAAGTTTGTCTACCCTGGGCATTGGGTACGTGTCAACTTCTATTACTGCATTAAGCTTTCTGAAGTCGTTACAAAACCTCCAAGTGCCATCCGGTTTTGGGACTACCACAATGGGGCTAGGCTAGTCACTATTGTATTCCTCAATAACATCTAGCTCCAACATCCTTTTAACTTCATCACTGATGTCCTTTCTTCTAACTTCGGGAATTCAGTATGGTTTGAGCTTGACACGGACTCCAGGTTCAGTAACTATATCATGCTGAACCATTGAAGTCGTACCGCTAAAGAAAAATGAACACTCAACTGGACCATATAGGTTGCCAACATCCCTCGAGTACAATATAAAGAGGGTACCCCCAGATGAGTGGGACTTTAACGGCAACAACAAAAAAGTATATAAACGATTAAAACGATTTATTTGAAATACAAATTATACAGTATATTAAGAAGATACAAAACAAAGCACAGTGTACATAGTACAAAAATACAAAATTACCAAAACCACTAAAAACAATGGTGTCGATGGTAGTGATACATATAGATTGTCCAGGCGGCCCAACGCGTTTCAGGACTGTAAAAGCGTCCCTTCATCAGGGGCAAGTCATAGAATGCTTTCACAGTCCCAAAATGCGTCGGGCAGTCTGGACAATCTATATGTATCACTACCATCAACACCATTGTTTTTAGTGGTTTTGGTATTTTTTTATTTTTGTACTATGTACACTGTGCTTTGTTTTGTATCTTCTTAATATACTGTATAATTTGTATTTCAAATAAATCGTTTTAATCGTTTATATACTTTTTTGTGGTTGCCGTTACAGGGGACTCAGGCGTTACAGGGAGGGACCTCGCAGTCAATGCCAGTCTATCTTTCCATGGCTTTAAACTGGTTTATATGGTATATGTGCTCATGCTTCCTTTTACCTGGTTGATACACTTTGTAATTGACCTCCCCAACTCTTTCAATTACTTCGAAGGAACGCTGCCACTTAGCCAGGAACTTGCTTTCCACAGTGGGAACTAACACAAGGACCCTGTCACCAGGTGAGAAAACACAGAGACAGGCCCCCCTGTTGTATATTCTCCATTGAGCTGCTTGGGCCTGCGGTAGGCGTTCTTTTACCATAGGCATGATTGCTTGCATCCTGTCCTGCATTTGAGCTATATGCTCAATAACACTTTTGTGGGGTGTCCGCTCCCCCTCCCAGGTTTCCTTGGCTATGTCTAAGAGCCCCCTCGGGTGTCTCCCATAAAGCAACTCAAATGGAGAGTACCCCATAGAAGACTGGGGTACCTCCCTGATGCAAACATCAAGTACAGAATCAGGAAGTCCCAGTCTTTCCCATTCTTGTCAACAACCTTTTTTAACATACTCTTTAATGTTTTATTGAAGCGTTCCACCAAGCCATCAGTTTGAGGGTGATACACGGAGGTTCGCAACTGCATCACCTTAAATAACTTGCACAATTCCCTAGTTATTCATGACATAAATGGGGTGCCCTGGTCTGTAATGACTTCCTTATGGATCCCAACATGACTGAACACAATGAACAGCTCTTTGGCAATGTTCTTAGCAGTGCGTAAGGGAACTACTTCGGGGTAACGGGTAGCATAATCCATGATTACAAGAATATGCTGATGACCCCAAGCAGACTTAGGGAGTGGACCCACAAGGTCCATGGAAATCCTCTCAAAAAGCACTTCAATAATAGGTAAGGGCACTATAGGACTTCGGAAGTGGGGTAGTGGGGCTGACATTTGACACACAGGACAGGATTGACAATAATTCTCAATTTCTTTCTGTATCCCGGGCCTTTAAAACCTGGGCAACACCCTTTCAGTGGTTTTCTCAACCCCTAAATGACCTCCTAGCAACTGCCTATGGGCAAGTTCCAACACCACCCGTCTGTATGGCTTAGGGGCGTCCAATTGTTCAACAACTTCTTCATTCTTTTTATATACACAATACAGCAAATCCTCATTGCTGCTGAAATAAGGAAAACAGGGCCTGTCCCTGGTTCGACAGGTACATCATTAATCACTACTACATTTTCCCATGCCCTGACAAGGGTAGGGTCTTTTCTCTGCTCAGTACCAAAGTTTTTCTTGTTCATATTAAGGTCAGCAAACTCCAACGTAGGCTCAGAGTCAGCAGACGGCTGTCCACCTTCACTGGATGTGGGGACTTCCTCAGGCTCCTCCAGTTCTCCTGCCCTAACTGAAAAGAAAAACCCAGGGAACCCAGAGAGGAGTCTCCTGAACCCACATTGTTGGTGCAGGCCAAGAATTCTGGCTCTGCCACTGAGTCAGTTACTGTGACCAAGTCGGGAAGATCCCACAGTTCCCAAAACATAGGGAAGTCCCTACCAATGTTGGCCTCGTGCACCAAGTGGGACACAAGTCCGACCAGATGGGTCACTGTACCTAAGTCAGTTTTAAAGTTAACAGTGGCTATAGGATACTCCAGGGTATCCCCATGTACACAGATCACAGCAACTTTTTTTTCATGAAAATTCAACTTTCTCAGCTTTAACCAAAGTCACTAGTCTTCCAGAGTTCAGCAAGGCCATAATAGGCTTATTATTAACAGTCATTTGGCACATGTGTTTCCCTACACTTGGCGCTGCAGCACATGAAACAGCGGCAAACATAGACTGCCTTCTAATAGATATGTCACACTGCATGAGTTCATCTGTCAATGGACAGTTTGTTGCAACATGTCCCAGTTCCTGGCAACGAAAACACCTGATGTTGCCCCAGTTTGGTTTGCTGACATGCAGTGGCTTCCCTTGTTTTGGATGCCAAACTTCAGTCCTGGCACCAAAAATCCCCCCCATATCTCTTTGCCATGCTTACCGCCTACTTCCCCTGGAACAGTCTTACTGGTTGCCTGGGGAGACCGTGGCTTTGGGTGGAAAGTCCGTGCGACTGGAGGGGTGGTGACCAGGCTCTCTGCTGCAAAGTACCTTTCAACAAGATCCACCAGATCTGAACTGGACCATGGATCAGAGATCCCTGAACATGTTTGAGAGGAACCTGGGAGACGTATACACCCCGAACAGGACTTTTCCCAGCTTTCTCTAGGACGCTCTGCTACACATTTTATTTTAGTGTAATAAGTTACATTAGAGGGGTTTTTAAAAAGTGGATGCCATCCACTTGCATCCCTTAAATTGCTTACCAATATTGGTGCATTCTACGTAACTCAAAAAAGCATACAACAAAAGACATTAAGGGATTGAAGACCCCTTAAAAAGAAGTTACAAACAGACCATGCAGCTTCATCAAGGGATTTTATTACACATGGAAAATTACAAAAGAAAAAAAAACTGGGTAAAAACCACCACCAAAACCTAGGCTTGGTTAAAAAAGACAACGTTGTCTAAAAATGTTGCAGCTGCACCACGCATCACACCATGCACATGTGTCCTACACTCATACTGAAATTTTCATTTCCCATTGGTATGTAGCAGGTTCTGAGGGTGTTAATATCACATGTTGAAAATTTGTGACAAACTCCATTGGTATTGTCAGATAGTTCTTGCTACCTAATAAACATTAGGGATTCCGTACGGGATATTAGAGTGTGTGTATTGCTAGTAGTACTACTAAAGGGACCTTGACAACATCATAAGGCTTCTCCCAGGTATCATATGGGGCCGAACTTCACATTCATGGTGAGATGTATAGCGTCTCCCATAAGCAGTCACAGTGTTGCAGGTAACTTGATGTAACCACAATGTGTCAGTTCTTCAGAGCTAACTTGCTCAAGACAGACTGATCTGCCAAATATGTGCTGGGATGTGTCGAGACACGCAGGTTATAGTCACATAGTCCTGAATCTCTTTGGTGAAGTGATAAAGTGCACAGTTGCAGAGTAATATGACAGTCAAGGATCGGTCCGCTCACCCGACCGTTGCACAAGGATAGACAGTCACAGGCTGTGTTCCGGATGTCCCGGTGGGAGCCCGCTCACCAGTGTGCGGCTAGCATGGATCAAGCCAGATCGGCCGCATTCACTTAGATCCTGGATCAGGAAAACTGGAGCGGTGGCACTCGCATGGTCCGTTCGATGTCCTCATAGAGTACATTGAGCATGTGTGGGCAAGTTGAGCTGTGTCATCCGTGAGTCTGAGCATCACTGCTGTGGTGTCATGTTTCGCCTAATCAGCGTGAGCTTCTTTAGGGATGGGAAGGGCCAGTGCTAGTCATCTATTTATACCTTTTTAATGGAAAGTGCCATCTTTCTATTGACCACTAGATGTCATCCTCACCATTAACAACACACGTATACATACTTTGCTGTTGATCCTGTAGGCTAATTCATAGAGCAATATAGAGTCAAATAATTTATCTGGGGACTCTTTCTCAAAGTGGGGGTATTTCTATAAGTGGGAGCACTTCTCACTCATCATCTGAATGTCTCATCTGAAAATGTCTTCTGTCCCTCCACAGGTATGTCTTGCTGATACAACTCCACCCAAAAACAGAAACACTGCTATCTGCTTTTGCTTATGTCTGTTTAATAATGCTGGTATGGTATTTTTGCTTAACCATCTGTAGACCTGTCCACATTACAATGCTTTATTATCTCCCTTGTCTTACCCAAAATTATGGCCCATTAACTTTAGTGCCCTCTTGCTAGTCTGTTTCTGAAGTGAGAATTTTGCCTTGTTAACCAGCAAACCTTTATTACCTCCTGATTAGATAATTGGAATGCACCCACCCCCATCCCTAACAGTATATAACTAAAGCATCTCTCGGGGAATACACATTTGCCAGGGGGGCACATTTGGTTTGGGTGCACTTTCTCAATATGGGGGTATTTCTATAAGCGAATGCACAAAGCGAATGAACACAATAAAATACTTTGAAAAATACCACACAGACTACAGATGACCTTGTTTACCCGTTCAGCTCTTTCTCCTTGTACCACACATTCTCTACCACTCTTTTTGACAGCTGTGTCCTCTGTCCTTAAACAAACTCTTCTTCACCTCTCTTCTCCACCCCACAGCTTATATATATTACCCTCACTTCTGTCCTCTCCTTATTACTACGTTCACCAACTCTGCTAATTCTAAATCCACACTCACAAAAAAACTCGGACACTGGGGCATGTCCCTTTATATAAATCACACTCCCACATTACCTCCCTCACCCTTGTGCTCAACGCACCCATTATCCTGTACCCTCTGGCTGCAAACGCAATCCACACAATTTAGTTCCCATTTCTCTTCTTCCCAAGACCAGACTCCCTTTCTCTTGTGCTCTTTGGAATGCCCGCTCTGTCTGTAACAAACTCACATCTCTCCATGACCTCTTTATCGCTAACTCATTGAATCTACTCGCCATTACCCAAAACCTGGCCTCATGAATCCGACACTGCGTCTTCTGCTGCCTTATCCCATGGTGGTCTTCTTTGGACTCACTCCCCCAAACCCAGTGGACGTAAGGGAGGGGGTGTCAGAATCCTTCCAGCCCCACATAGCACCTTTCAGGTACTTCACCTACTGCCCTCTCTGTCACACTTCTTATTTGAGGCACACTGCATTCATCTTTTCTCTCCAGTTTCTCTAAGGATAGCTGTATTCTACTGACCCCTGGACCACTATCAACCTTTCTTGATGACTTTGCTGCCTGGCTACCCTACTTTCTCTCTTCTGAAATCCCCACAATCATTCTCGGTGACTTCAACATCCCTGTTAATATTAACACTCCCATTACTTCCAAATTTCTCAGTCTAACCTCCTTCTTTGACCTGAAGTAATGGATACACACTTCTACTTACTCTGAAGGCAATATCCTTGACCTTGTTTTCTCCCATCTATGCACTCCGTGCAACCTCTCCAACTATCCATTCCCTCTCTCTGATCACTATCTTATTAGTTTCACTCTTTCCCTCTCCTCCATCTCCTCTCCCTCCAACCGCCTAACAGTTACCCGTAGAAACCCATGCCATCTCAACCCTTCCCTTCTCTACTCTGCTACCAACCACATCTATGCCAAAATCTCACCCCTATCCTGCACTGACCTAGCCACCTCTATCTACAACGCTTCACTTCTAGCCTCACTGGACAAACTGGCTCCCCTCACTACACACAGAATCAGTCCCCTGGCCCCTACAACCTTGGCAAACAGATTACACTAGAAGTCTGAAAAAAACATAGCCATGCTCATGAGCCCCTGTGACGTAAGACTAAGTCTCAGAAAGATTTCAACCAATATAAATCTGCCCTTCAAAAATACAATCCCAGCCTCCTCATTTCCAAGCAGACCTATTTTATCACTCTCATTAACAACTTATCATCCTGTCCCCGTTAACTCTTCTCTGCCTTCAACTCTCTACTTCATCCTCCACTGCCTCCACCCACTAACTCACTCACTGCCCAGGAGATTGCCAATCACTTCTGTAGTGGCCCCATTGGATTTTAGTAAATAACGAGAGGAGAGCTTCCGACGGGTGCAGTACTTTTATTCTTTTGACTCAAAGGTGTGCAGTAGGGTTGAACACCAGAGAGGTTAATCCTTTTAACTCCTTAAACACAGTGAAAACTGTAAAATAACATACAATACATTTGTTTACAGAGATCACAAAAGGGGGGGGGGGGTTACAACAGAATTATAAATGTGGAGTTACAAGGTGGAGTTTTGTTCTCCACACACATATCTAAATTAACATTAAACATCTAAGGAAACATGACTTTCAAGTATTTGGATTGTCTACAGCATATCTTTTAACTAACAGCATGGACTCAATTTATGCCTAAAAACATATATACGTTTATAGACAATGCACCTTTACTGCATACCTTGCTCCGCTTGCCAAGGAGTGCAACTTTAAACTTTACAAAACTTCAATAAACAATTGCCTTCCCACGAGGTACTGCTGACTTGCTTTGCCTCTGAATGCTGAATCACGAGAACCCCCCTTTCTCCAAAACTAGAGGAAGGAGGAAGGGTCTAATGATCAAAAAACATTCCCTAGGAAACAAGAGGAAGGCATAAAAGTTCCACCTGTCAGTCAGTGCTGAACAAAGGTTTAAAGTAACAAGCTGACAGTTACAACTTCAAGATTGATACAATTCGCGAGAAGATCTCTGTTGTTCAGATACCCTCCACGCTTTACATTTTATGCCCACAGGTACAATCATTACTTCCCTCTTTCAAGCCCACCACTATAGACAAGGTTGCTAAACTACTTGCTAACGTCCAGCTAACCACCTATCCTTTGGATCCTGTTCCCTCGCAAATGCTACGATCACCCTCTGGCTCTATTCTACACTCTTTAACCCACATGTTAAATCTCTCCCTCTCCTCTGGCATCTTCCCCAACTCTCTAAAACATGCACTAATCAGCCCCATACTTAAAAAGCCCTCACTGGACCCAACCAATCTTACCAACCTACGTTCCATCTCCTTGCTCCCCTTTTTATCCAAACTCCTTGAACATCTGGTCTACAATCGACTGAGTGACCACTTTGCTGAGAATAGCATTCTTGATCCCCTTCAGTCTGAATTTCGTCCCCAACACTCCAAAGAAACTGCTCTCCTAAAACTAACAATCTACTAACAGACAAAACCAATGGACACTATTCTGTACTCCTACTCCTGGACCTTTCTGCTGCCTTTGATATGGTTGATCACCCCCTCCTCCACAAAAAACTCCATGCCTTTGGTCTCCATGACTATACTCTTTGCTGATTCTCTTCCTACTTATCCAAAAGCACCTTTAGCGTTTACTTACAATTCTACTTCCTTCTCTTGTGTTCTTTTCTCTGTTGGGGTCCCCCAAGGTTCTGTTCTTGGACCTCTCCTATCTTCAATCTACACCACCTCCCTGGGTCAGCTGATAGCCTCCCATGGCTTCCAATACCATCTCTGTGCTGACGACACCCAAATCTATTTCTCTACCCCTCAGCTCACTCCCTCCGTCTCCTCACGTATCTCTAATTTACTAACAGATATATCAGTCTAGATGTCACACCACTTCCTCAAACTCAATCTATCCAAAACCGAACTAATAATTTTTTCTCCCCCACGTGCCCCCTACCTTGATCTCTCTGCCCATCCCCACATGCCAAGGTCCTAGGTATAGTCCTGGACTCTGAACTCTCCTTTAAGCCCCACGTCCAATCACTGTCCAAATCTTGGCGCAACATCTCCAAAATACGCCCCTTTTTAACCAATGACACAACAAAGTTCTTAAACCACTCTCTGGTCATCTCTCGCCTCGACTACTGCAACCCGGGACCAATCCTATTTAATTTATTCATAAATGACCTGGAGGATGGGATAAACAGTTCATTCACTGTATTTGCGGATGATACTAAGCTAAGCAGGGCGCTAACTTCTCCGCAGGATGTGGAAACCTTGCAAGAAGATCTGAACAAATCAATGGGGTGGGCAACTACATGGCAAATGAGGTTTAATGTGGAAAAATTTAAAATAGTGCATTTGGGTGGCAAAAATATGAATGCAATCTACTCACTGGGGGAGAACCTGTGGGGGAATCTAGGATGGAAAAGGACCTGGGGGTCCTAGTAAATGACAGGCTCAGCAATGGCAAGCAATGGTAAGCTGCTGCAAGCAAAGCAAACAGAATATTGGCATGCATTAAAAAGGGGATTAACTCCAGAGATAAGATAATAATTCTCCCACTCTACAAGACTCTGGTCCTGCTACACCTGGAGTATATTGTCCAGTTCTGGGCACCAGTCCTCCGGAAGGATGTGCTGAAACTGGAGAGAGTCCAGAGAAGGCAACAAAACTAATTAAGGGTCTGGAGGACATTAGTTATGAGAAAAGGTTACGAGAACTGAACTTGTTCTCTCTTGAGAAGAGACGCTTGAGAGCGAATATGATTTCAATGTGCAAATACCGTACTGGTGACACCACAATAGGGGTAAAACTTTTCTGCGTTAGGGAATTTAATAAGACACGTGGCCATTCACTAAAGTTATAAGAAAAATGGTTTAACCTTAAACTGGGTAGTGGGTTCTTTACTGTAAGAGCGGTTAGGATGTGGAATTCCCTTCCACAGGCAGTGGTTTCAGCGGGGAGCATCGATAATTTCAAAAAACTATTAAATAAGCACCTGAACGACCACAACATACAGAGATAAACAATGTAATACTAACAAAAAATCACACACATAGGTTGGACTTGATGGACTTGTGTCTTTTTTCAACCTCGCCTACTATGTAACTATGTAACTCCCTTCTCACTGGCTTACCTCTACATAGTCTATCCCCCCTTCAATCCATCAAGAATGCTGCTGCCAGACTCATCCACCTTACCAACCACTCAGTATCTGCTACACCTCTGTGTCAATCCCTCCACTGGCTTCCGCTCACCCAACAAATTAAATTCAAAACACTGACAACACTGACTTACAAAGCCATCCACAACTACATCACTAGCCTAGTCTCAAAATACCAACCTAATCGTTCTCTACGTTCCTCTCAAGACCTCCTGCTCTCTAGCTCCCTCGTCACCTCTTCCCATGCTCACTTCCAGGACTTTTCCAGAGCCTCTCTAAACTTATGGAACTCGTTACCACAATCTGTTCGATTATCTCCTACTCTATTAGCTTTTAGACGATCCCTGAAAACCCTCCTTTTCAGAGAAGCCTATCCTACCCACAACTAACAACTGTATGGCTATTTTTTCCATCAGCTCATCCCACACAGTTATGACCTTTTGATTCACTTGACCCTTCGTTCTAGATTGTAAGCTCTAACGAGCAGGGCCCTCTGATTCCTCCTGTATTGAATTGTATTGTAACTGTACTGTCTGCCCTCATGTTGTAAAGCTCTGCACAAACTGTTGGTGCTATATAAATCCTGTATAATAATAATAATAATAATAATAAACTTATTTGAGCACCGAAGGCACAAAAGGACTAAAAGAAAAAGAGTGCAGCGCCAAGATTTCAGCATGTAAGCTAGGAATTATATTTAGTCAAGACAATCTTATAGATGGAAAAGACATATACAGTATCTCACAAAAGTGAGTACACCCTTCAAATTTTGGTAAATATTTTATTATATCTTTTCATGTGACAACACTGAAGAAATGACACTTTGCTACAATGTAAAGTAGTGAGTGCACAGCTTGTATAACAGTGTAAATTTGCTGTCCACTCAAAATAACGCAACACACAGCCATTAATGTCTAAACCGCTGGCAACAAACGTGAGTACACCCCCTAAGTGAAAATGACCAAACTGGGCCCAGTTAGCCATTTCCCTCCCCGGTGTCATGTGACTCGTTAGTGTTACAAGGTCTCAGGTGTGAATGGGGAGCAGGTGTGTTAAATTTGGTGTTATCGCACTCATGCTCTCATACTGGTCACTGGAAGTTCAACATGGCACCTCATGGCAAAGAACTCTCTGAAGATCTGAAAAAAAGAATTGTTGCTCTACATAAAGATGGCCTAGGCTATAAGAAGATTGCCAAGACCCTGAACCTGAGCTGTAGCATGGTGGCCAAGACCATACAGTGATTTAACAGAACAGGTTCCACTCAGAATAGGCCTCGCCATGGTCGACCAAAGAAGTTGAGTGCATATGCTCAGCATCATATGCAGAGGTTGTCTTTGGGAAATAGAAGAAGGAGTGCTGCCAGCATTGCTGCAGAGGTTGAAGGGGTGGGGGGTCAGCCTGTCAGGGCTCAGACCATATACCGCACACTGTATCAAATTGGTCTACATGGCTGTCGTCCCAGGAGGAAGCCTCTTCCCAAGATGATGCACAAGAAAGCCTACAAACAGTTTGCTGAAGATAGGCAGACTAAGGACATGGATTACTGGAACCATTACTGGAATTCATTATCTGAATTACTGGAAGATAAACTTATTTGGTTCAAATGGTGTCAAGCTTGTGTGGTCGCAACCAGATGAGTAGTACAAAGACAAGTGTGTCTACAGTCAAGCATGGTGGTGGGAGTGTCATGGTCTAGGGCTTAATGAGTGATGCCAGCACTGGGGAGCTACAGTTCATTGAGGGAACGATGAATGCCAACATGTACTATGACATACTGAAGCAGAGCATGATTCCCTCCCTTCGGAGACTGGGCCGCAGGGCAGTATTCCAACATGATAATGACCCCAAATACACCTTTAGGACGACCACTGCCTTGCTATAGAAGCTGAGGGTAAAGGTGATGGACTGGCCAAGCATGTCTCCAGAGCTAAAACCTATTAAGCATCTGTGGGGCATCCTCAAACAGAAGGTGGAGAAATGCAAGGTCTCTAACATCCGCCAGCTCTATGATGTCGTCATGGAGGAGTGGAAGAGGACTCCAGTGTCAACCTGTGAAGCTCTGGTGAACTCCATGCCCAAGAGGGTTAAGACAGTGCTGGAAAATAATGGTGGCCACACAAAATATTGACACTTTGGACCCAATTTGGACATTTTCACTTAGGGGTGTACTCACTTTTGTTGCCAGCAGTTTAGGCATAAATGGCTGTATGTTGAGTTATTTTGAGGGGACAGCAAATTTATACTGTTATACAAGCTGTACACTCACTACTTTACATTATAGAAAAGTGTCATTTCTTCAGTGTTGTCACATGAAAAGATATGATAAAATATTTACAAAAATGGGGAGTACTCACTTTTGTGAGATACTGTATATAGTTCAAAATAATTTTCCAGCATCACGCTTACTCTTATACATTTTGTATTTTATCATAAAAATTGGGCTGGGGCTGCCTTGTCTATTGTTAAAGAAACAGCTGGAAATTGCATTTAGTGTTCAGACTGGAAGAGGCAAGGGTATTAAGCCTGAAAATCCAAATTTTTTCTTTTTTGAGCAATATGGTAATAAAGTCACCTCTTCATGGTGGCAGATTCAGTATATATATGCCCTTGACTTTTAAACCGTCCAATCTACCCCCATTAAAGTCAGCAAAATGTGCCACTAATGGGGTCATATCCTCCTTTTTCTCCTTACCTCTTCCTTGTTCACATTCTTAATGCTTCTAATGTGTTCACTGATGTGTATCCGAAGCTGTCTTTTAGTCTTCCTTGTGTAATACTTCTTGCATGGACACGCCAACATATAGATTACTCTGGAGGTCGAGCAGTTAATAAAGTTTTTAATTTGAAACTTGACAGAACGGTCCACAACGCTGAACACAGCAGACCTGTCAACAAATTTGCATATTTGACAATGGCCACAGGCATACATGCCTTTGAGGGGAGGTAAATCAGTTAACCAATTCGTAGCCCTTTTCCTTGTATATTCCGAATGGACCAAAGTGTCCTTCAGATAGTTACCCTTTGTGTAACTAATTGTGGACGTGAACCTACAATGTCCACCAGAGCTGGCGATTTAGTTAGAATTCCCCAGAGTTTTGGCAAGGACATCCCTTACCTGTTTCCTTTTTTTTTAAAGGTATAATTTTTTTATTGTTTACAAACAAACAAACAAATACACCAAAGCATATGTAGCATTATTGAAGCAAACAGTGCTCAATCATTAATTAAATACATTAACATGGTATCCAGTTAGTAAGTACAGATCAATAAAGGATCTTCATTGTTACCTTCTAAATTCCTGTATGACAACAGAAAATAATTTTTTTTTCGAGAAGGGGCAGGTGGTATCGTGCGATCAGAGCTAACCCAAGGATTTCAAATCTTATAAATTTTTTTGGGCATCCTCTGGCCTCATATGTTAGTTTGTATAGAGGTATAGCTTGATTGATTATATTGAACCAAAAAGCTATAGTAGGTGAGGATTGGGATTTCCAATGCATAGTTATCGTTTTCTTTGCATAAAACAGGACAATTCGTAGAAAGGTTTGTACATTCTTAGATATCCCTTCATCATCTATTTATCCTAATAGGCATCACAAGGGGTTACAGATGTTAGGCAATTGAGTGAGGGAGCTGATAAGTGCCATAACCCCTGACCAGAATTTCCTAATCGGTGGGCATTCCCACATTAAATGGAAAAAAGTGCCATCAGCCATGCCACATCGGTAACATGTTGCAGAGGGTAATCTCTTTAACCTATAAAGTAGACAAGGAGTAAAGTAGGACCTGTATAGTAATTTAGTTTGGGTGAATTTATCTCGGGAGGATATGACTGATGATACCTGGAGGGGGAGCACTTCCTGCCAAATGTCTTCCGTCAGCTCCGGTATGTCAGAAATGCCATTTAGTTTCAGTGGTGCTACTCCTAGTTGTTGTGGTGTGAAGAAGAGTTTTGTAATATGTGGAAACGAGTTTAGCACAAGACGGGTCAGTTAATAGATGTTCGAGCAGGGAGGATTGGACATCGATGTTTCGAAGGCCAAATTGTGTCGCAGCGGTATGGAGTATCTGTAAATATTGAAAATAGGCCATAGGAGGAAGGCCATAATCCCTGCGAAAGTCATCAAAGGATGGAAAAGTATTTACTATAAATAAATGGGAGATCTAACCCCTCTTTTGAACCAGAACCCACCGTCCGTTCTGCAGAAGAATTCTGATAGGCCCGGGTTGCCCCATAGTGGAGCATTAGGTGAATATGTAGTGTGCATAGTGGATGGTAGTAGGTTAGAAAGCTTGAATATCCATAGGGTCATAGATAGAACCTTCGTACCCTCCTGTCCCCTAGTGGATAGGCGGTGTACTAGATTCTGGAGAGGTACATAGGAGGTGAGGATGGCTGCTTCCAATGCTGTATTTTTATTTATTTATTTCAGGTACTTATATAGCGCCATCAATTTACGCAGCGCTTTACATATACATTGTACATTCACATCAGTGCCTACCCTCAAGGAGCTTACAATCTAAGGTCCCTAACTCACATTCATACATACTAGGGACAATTTAGACAGGATCCAATTAACCTACCAGCATGTCTTTGGAGTGTGGGAGGAAACCGGAGTACCCGGAGGAAACCCACACAGGCACAGGGAGAACATGCAAACTCCAGGCAGGTAGTGTCGTGGTTGGGATTCGAACCAGCGACCCTTCTTACTGCTAGGTGAGAGTGCTACCACTACACCACTGTGCCGCCCTGTAGCCACATTGTTTTCCTTGGGGTAGAACCATCAAGGGCATGGGCCAATTGTGAGGCTACATAATAGGTTTGGAGGCAAGGGAGCACCAGTCCCCCCTCCAAGACTGGTAGTTGTAGCGTGTCTTTTGCTATCCTGGCTACCCCTCCCCCCAAATGAATTTAGTCAGAATCGTGTCAATTTTTTTGAATTTGCTTTTGGGAATGTATATTGGGAAGTTACTCAGAATATACAAAAAGCGTGGTAAAAAGATAATTTTAAAAATATTTATTCTACCTAGCAGTGTCAGGTGAAGAATGGCCCAAGTCCTAAGCGTGTTCCTCATTCTACTAATAAGTGGATCTAAATTAATTTTGAGGTATGAGGAGATAGGCCGCTGTATCTCAATACCTAGGTAGCGAAAGGTATGAACAATCTGCAATGGACATGAAGGTGGTAGTGTAATGGGAGTGGATTGGTCTAGCATAAACAATAGGATTTGTCCCAGTTTACCTGGAAGCCAGAAAAGTGCCCAAAGCGCCGATCCAGTAGAGTAGGGAGTGACAATTGGGGGTCCGCCAAATATAAAAGCATGTCATCCCCAAATAAAGACAGCTTTTCTTCCAGGCCCCCAACCGTCAGTCCCACTACCGCCCCACTAGACCTGATCAGCGCTGCCAGTGGCTCTATCACCAGCACAAATAGTAGCGGTGACAGAGGGCACCCCGTCCGGTGCCTCTGTGTATCGAGAATGGGTCAGAAATAGTTGTGTTTACTCTCAATCTAGCTGTAGGTTTGTGATATAATAACTGAACCCATTTAATAAATGTGTTACTAAAACCAAATTTTGCTAAGACTTCCTGTAGGTATGGCCATTCGACCGAATCAAAAGCCTTACGGTCGTCCAGGGCTAAAACAGCCCTGGAGCCCATAGAGTCATGAGTGGCCTGCATGTTGGTAAAGATTAATTGAAGTAGCTCTCCCGGGGATAAATCCCGTGTGATCTGCACCAATGATAGTAGTGATAACCAAATTCAATCTTTGGGCAAGTACTTTGGCTAAAATTTTTATATCCGATTAATTAGGGAGATCGGTCAGTAGGATTCGCAGAGAAGATGGTCCTTATGAGGTTTGGGGATAAGAACAATTATGCCGCGTACACACGGTCGGACTTTTCGTCTACAAAAGTCCAACGGACGCCGACGGACTAAAGCTGGCTGGTAATCCGATCGTGTGTGGGCTTCTCCGGACTTTCAGCAGACTTTTTCAGCCTCAAATCCGACGGACTTTAGATTTGAAACATGCTTCAAATCTTTACGTCGTAACTACGACGGACCCCGAAATCCGCTCGTCTGTGTGCTAGTCCGACGGACAAAAACCCATGCTAGGGCAGCTATTGGCTACTGGCTATGAACTTCCTTATTTTAGTCCGGTGTACGTCATCACGTACGAATCCGTCGGACTTTTGTGTGGTCGTGTGTAGGCAAGTCCGTTCGTTAGAAAGTCTGCTGCAAGTCCGCCGAAAGTCCGCCGGAAGTCTGTCGGACAGGCTGTCGGACTTTTGTAGACGAAAAGTCCGACCGTGTGTACGCGGCATTAGTGTCTCAGACATAGAACTGTCCTGTCTTTAGGGCAGAGTTGTATACGCTAAGTAGATGTGGAATTAGTAGCTCTCTATATTGCGTATACCATTCTATGGGAAATCCGTCCAACCCTGGCGTCTTATTTCTGGCAAAGGACTGAACAGCAGTACCTATTTCATCGATCGTTAAGGGAGCATCTAGCAATGAGACCTGAGGGTCTAGCAATTTTGGAAGTGAAATATTCTGCAAGTAATCATCTAGTTCCACGATAGTATAGTGGGCCCTAGTGGAGTATAGAGTGGAGTAAAATGTAACAAAGGCCTCCACTACCTACTGCGTTTGTTCCACTATAATGCCCTCTAAGTTCTTAATTCTGGGGATGGTGCATGGCTGATAGTCAAGTCTAGACAGGTAAGCAAGGAGGCGACTGTTTTTGTCGCCAAATTCAAAGAGTCCCTGATTTTGGTATAACAGTTTCTTCTGGGTTCGTTCAAGTAGCACTATGTCTAACTCTCTGGCCTTGTGTCGCCAGACAGCGTTTCTCTCAGGTGTAGGGGATGCGGAGTAGGCCGCCTCCACCACCCGAAGCTCCCCCTCCACATCCACCAGTCTGGACTGAGACACTTTGTGGGCCTGCCCTATGGCAAATGAGCCACACATGGTAGCCTTGAAGACGTCCCAGACCACAGGGATGGATGCACTTTGTGCGTTGTTGGCCCAGTAGGAATTTAGATCAGCCATTCCCCGATCTGTGACAGCCTGGTCCACTAGCCATAGCGGGCTCAGCTGCCACGTCCAAAAGGAGGGTGATTTTCCCAGGGCCAGGTCCACCAATAGGGGAGAGTGATCAGACAGCGCCCTAGGGAGGTATCTGAAGTCACTCCCCATGCCAAGGAAATGGTAATAAAGGGCCCTCTGCAATTGCTAGGATGGAAGTGAGTACACAATCGAAGAATTGTTTAGTAAAGGGTGTCAGGGTATACAGGCTAGTCACTGTGTATGGTTTACCAAGGAGTTCTAATACCACAATTACATAGCAGCCATCGGGGTCTAGCTTAATATGCTTAAAAGCAATAGGAGCTGATTTAGCTATGAGGATGGATGTGCCCCTAGAATATGTGGAATACATGGAGTGTAAGGTGTAAGCTATTTTCACTCTCTTGAGAGCCATTACTCTGAAGCCATGGAGATGAGTTTCCTGGAGAAGGATCACATGCGAGTTGTGCTGTGCCAGGTACTCAAACATCAATGAACGTTTAATCTTGGAGTTAAGCCCCCTAACATTCCATGAGATCACGCATAGTTTAGCCATAATCATACACTATATACCATAAAGAAAATTATTTCCTATATTGCAGTGAGGTTAACCATATATTATAAACCTGTGGTCCTGATCTGCCTCGAGTCACAGAAACCACTACATAGATGAGCAGGAGTAGTAGTTCTCTTACAGCTGAAGACTGGACACCATGGTGATTGATCCTGCCAAAAGCCCTGGAGAGCAAAAGGCTCAAAAAATAACAAAATTGGAGGAACAGGTCTTAAAAACAAGGGAAACGAGTAAAACATCCCTAGCCCTCCCGGCCCCAAACCCCAGACACTTGGGGGCTTTGATCCCAAAAACAAAACCGTAGAGCAAAGGGGACATGGTGTAGTCCCATGGTCAACAAACCGTGGTGGGTGGCGATAAAGTTTGCAACAGTCGGGCTCCATCTGTACCCGCAAGGTAAATTATGATACATGACCCGGGCCCTACAGGGGTATGCCATTTACCTCAGTAGAATAATAATAAGAAAAATATTGCGATTTTTATCCAGGAGTAGTCATGTCTTGTTAGTGGATGGTAGCAGAGGGTAAGGGTTCATCAGGTATTCGGATGAGTGAGCGATTATTCTCAGTGAATAATAGGTCAGTGAGGAGGGGATTTCTGACGCTGGTGTCGCTGATCAGGAGGTCCCAGTGAATCTACCCAGTGGGCTGCTTCTTTCGGATCTGTGAAGAAGTAGGCCTTTCCTTTATGAATGATCCTTAGCTGTGCAGAGTATTGCATGCTATAGGGGAGTTGGAGGTCTGGCAGTCTCCTTTTAATGGCCAGGAAAGTAGCCCTGTTTCTGCATAGCCACTGAGAAATCAGGGAAGATGGTAATCCCATTGCCATTGAAGGATATGCACCCCTTTTGTTCAGGCAGCCCTAAGAACCGCTTCCCTGTCCCTGAAGTGTAATAGTTTGATGAACATGGCATGTGGCTGTGCCCCAATAGATAGAGGGCGTAGGGGGACCCTATGTGCTCGCTCTATGGCGAATCGTGGAGAGAAGGTGGAGTCCCAAAAGTAGATGTCAGCCACTGCTCCATGAAAGTCTCAGGGGCCGCGCCCTCTGAACCCTCCAGAAAGCCTAGAAAACGCAGGTTATTACGCCTCATGCAGGCTTCCATATCAGTTAACAGCAGTGGCGGCTGGTGAAGTTTTAGGATCGGGGGGCCCCAGACCCCGCCCTTCCTTTTTGACCCCTCCCACTTGGTGAAAACGGGCACGGTTTCAGCGAAACAGTGGGCGTGGCTTAAATGGTGTGGTTCTAAGGGGGTGTGGTTAGCGTCTGACATGAACAAGGGATGGAGGGAGAGAGGGAGGGACAGCAGGCCCAGATCCTACACAACAATAGAAATATGTGTATTCTAGAAAGTTTAACAATCAGCGATAAAGATTCTCCAAACACCTGGTGTTAGCACTTCAATCATCCCGGCACCATGGTTGTTATGGTGTCAGTATGATTGAAGCGCAATATTTCTTTTATTACATTGTAATATAAAATTAAATCATTCAACTCACCATAATGCAGAATCAGTGGGAGCCCTGAGTGTGTCACCTGCCACCAGATGCCATCAGGTGTCCCCAGCGGAGTCCATCCTTACATCAGGTGTCCCCAGCAGAGTCCGTCCTTACATCAGGTGTCCCCAGCGGAGTCTGTCCTTACATCAGGTGCCCTCAGCGCAATCCGTCCTTACATCAGGTGCCCCCAGCGGAATCCGTCCTTACATCAGGTGCCCCCAGCGGAGTCCCTCCTTACATCAGGTGTGTGACAGACCTAGCCAGGACAGAGGCTTTTGGAGGGGATTGAATGCTAGCCTCTTGCTGACCGATCATGGGCCCTGGCATTTGGGGGAATGGTGCTCTTTGTGAGCTGTATGCCTGGGGACCCTTGAGGTGGTGTTACTTTGGATTCAGGTCCATATCCCCCCAAGAGACAAACACTCTGGGAACCCTGTATTTGCCGCATTACAAATAGTGACTGATTCATACTGTTGGGACACATACTGTTAGATGCTAATGTCATCAACTCCAGCCACCTGTCTGTTGTCTTCTATAATGTAAATGGGTCTAGTCTGGCTTGCCACAACTTCTAAGAGTATTTCACCCATTGTTGTTGTTCTAATTAACCTTGCTATTGTATGAAGGAATTCTGTGTTGATAATGTTGATTGTGTCTTCTGAGCTAAAAGAGACGGCAAGTCTGTCCTAAAAGTCATGTCTCTTAGTCACTTAGGCTGTCTAAAGGATTAGATAATTAGCTCATGTTAATTAGGTTTCTGGTTACAGTTTGTCATCCTGCTGTATATATTTCTGTGAAATCTCAAATAAAAAGATATTCCTGATGTACTCCAAGACTGGTGTGGTCTGATGTTTTACCCTACACTGAGCTACGACTGGTGAATGGGAAAGCTAAGGGTTAAGATATAAGAAACTAATAGCTCCGCGCTTAGGTAATAAAGGAACTGCAGCCCCCCAACGCAGAATCACACCAAAGTGAGATTCTAAATAGAATAGAGTCAAAAAAAAAAAGGGGGTGATTGGCGCTGTTCCATTGAAATTGTCTAATGTGCAAAAAGCTAATGTGGTGTATCAAGTAAACTGTGAAAAACACTAAACCTAAATATCAATATGTAGGATGTAAAAAACACAATCGTGTGGGAATTCCTGAAGTGTGTGTGACAAATGCCCACATACATGTAAAGTGCAGCGTGTATTAACTCCTTATTAAACAAAAGGTGATCTAAACCTTATAGGTGAGTATAAAAGAGTGATTTGAATTTTTTAAAACAGGCAAACAATGCCCCGCTGCCTGGTTGGCAGTCAAACTGAATGGGAACAAACATTTTATTTATTTATTTTTTATTTTTATTTGTTTCCCTTTTTTGGGACATTTTGTGGACTGAAGATTTTATGATTAATTTTAAATTCTTTATGTGCATTCACGATTATAGGTTTTTATGTTTATTTTCATTTTCATATTTTTAGTTTTATTTTTGTTCTAATTTATGCACAATTGGTGTTCTTTATGCATAGTATATGTTTTTTAAGGATTTTCTGATAGATTTTTTGGGAATTCAAATCACTCTTTTATACTCACCTATAAGGTTTAGATCACCTTTTGTTTAATAAGGAGTTAATACACGCTGCACTTTACATGTATGTGGGCATTTGTCACACACACTTCAGGAATTCCCACACGATTGTGTTTTTTACATCCTACATATTGATATTTAGGTTTAGTGTTTTTCACAGTTTACTTGATACACCACATTAGCTTTTTGCACATTGGGAAAGCTAAGGGGCCTTGAATTGTGTGGTACCAGACAGAGGAAGCATTTACGGCGGACATCTTGAGTACGGGTCCGTCACAATTGGCTGGCAGCGGTGGGATCGTGCTTCCTTGCTGTGAACACATCCAAACCATCACCTGCATCCAAGGTCCGGATAGCAGGAGAGGAGAGGTACAGATACCTGCCACCATGGAAGAAGAAATTCAGAAGGAGGTTGTGAGAGATGCAGATACAGCACAGGGGAACAGTATCAGAGCAGGCCTTGCTGGGATGGTTCGATTCTATCCGCTGCGAACTCTGGAAGGAAGTGCTAGCCGTGAGCAGCGACACCAGGGAAAAGTTCTCCCCTTCATCCATGTAAGGTACTGGTCGCAGTATGAAGTACGAATGCTGTTATTGGGGGGAACAACCAAACCAAGAGTGGACAGCTGAGTTAAGCAGGCTGATCCGGGCAGAAATGCGGTTGGATGAGAGCTACAGAGCCCTCCAGTGGTATGTAGCCCAAGTGTGCCCATGGACAGCGGATGACACCCCCATGGAAGGCTTTGACTACAATGGCCTGGGATTGTTGTATTGGAGGCTATCCAGGGACCCTGACTTTTGGGAGTGATCTGGAGTGGAGTTTGGAGGAAATAATGGAGCACAGAGAGCAAAGGCTGAATGTCTCGGAAGTGCACTGGGCACTGGAAGATTTGGAGTTTCTGGCTGTTCAGGAATGGGAGCTGGAGATACAGACAGCTGGTAGACTCTGCTCAGCAGCAGGGTGGGGCTCCATTTGCCTGGGACTATCAGGAAATACCAGTTGACAACTCTGAAATCCTGGATGAAGAGTCGGCAATGTGGCAGAGTAACAGTGTGCTTTGCCAACCTGCCCCTGCAGTTATGGACGTGGAGGTCTTATGGTGGATGCAGCAAGTGCTGACTGACCTTAACAAACCTGTTTCTGCACAAGAGGAGGTTGGATGGAGGAATGTGCCTGTCCAGCGGCATGCCAGAGAATCGGCAGTGGAAAATCTGGACTTCCCCAAAGCTGAAGTGCTGACAACAGGGCAGAGCTCTGCTAACCTCTGCCCACCACCGATAGCATCTTTTGGGTTCCACGGACAGATGGTGAACCTCTATCCCCAGACACCAGTTGCAGAGACAGGGGATTTGATAGACTTTTCTGCTGAGGAAGAACAACCTTGTGAGCCCCCAGAAAAGAGCTGGTATTAGGGCCAAACTTCACTGTGCTCTGCCCAGCACCAACAGCAGTATCTGTGGAGTTACAAGGAACTTCCCCAGCTGAAGCACTGGTCATCGGACAGAGGGTCCAAGACCTCTGCCCCACACCTGTGGCAGTTTTGGAGGCTCAGGGTGAGAAGGTGGCAATCACTTCCCAACAGCAGATACAGGGGGAGAAGGGAGAGGAGGTGTTCGTCGTCCCTCCCCAACAGTTGGCCAGGGTGGAGGAAGCGGTCTTTCCTCCCCAGCAAAGATCCGTGAACCTGGGAGACAGTACCATAGACATGTCGTTCCAGCAGCCAGATGAGGGAGTGGAAAAGGAAGCAGTGGGCTCACCTCCCCAATGGCAGCTACACAGTTTGGGAGTGGAGGAATCCAGCCTCCTGCCCCAACAGTTAGCCGAAGCAGATGATGTGGAGTCCCCAGCAGAAGTGCTGGCAACAGGGCAGAGTGCTATCAAACTCTGCCCAGCACCAACAGCAGTATCTGTGGAGTTGCAAGGAACTTCCACAGCTGAAGCGCTGGTCACCGGACAGAGGGTCCAAGACCTCTGCCCCACACCTGTGGCAGTTTTGGAGGCTCAGGGTGAGAAGGTGGCAATCACTTCCCAGCAGCAGATACAGGGGGAGAAGGGAGAGGAGGTTTTCGTCGTCCCTCCCCAACAGTTGGCCAGGGTGGAGGAAGCGGTCTTTCCTCCCCAGCGAAGATCCGTGAACCTGGGAGACAGTACCATAGACATGTCGTCCCAGCAGCCAGATGAGGGAGTGGAAAAGGAAGCAGCCAGCTCACCTCCCCAATGGCAGCTACACAGTTTGGGAGTGGAGGAATCCAGCCTCCTGCCCCAACAGTTAGCCGAAGCAGATGATGTGGAGTCCCCAGCAGAAGTGCTGGCAACAGGGCAGAGTGCTATCAAACTCTGCCCAGCACCAACAGCAGTATCTGTGGAGTTGCAAGGAACTTCCCCAGCTGAAGCGCTGGTCACCGGACTGAGGGTCCAAGACCTCTGCCCCACACCTGTGGCAGTTTCGGAGGCCCGAGGTGAGAAGGTGATGGTTCCTCTTTCCCAGTGGATTTCAGAGATGCAGGAGAAGCAGCCATTTCCCCTCCCCAACAAGGGTTTGTGCAACTGGGAGACAATACCATTGAAAGGGAGTTCCAACAGCAGACGGTACCCCAGAATGATGACACCAACCCAGCTGAATCGCTGGCAACTGGGCAGAGTGCTACCAACCTCTGCCCAGCACTGGCAACAACTACAGGGTTCCAGGGAGCCGGAGCAGTTGGCCTCCCTCTCCAACAGTTAGCCGGAACAGATGGTGTGGGGTTTCCAGCAGCAGGGCTGGCAACAGGGCAAAGTGCTGCTGGCCTCTGCCCTCAACTAACAGAGGATGGATTTCCTGTAAAGGTGGATGGGACTTCAGTCTCCACCTGTATACCCCAGGGATGCTGGGCAGTCGGCCCAGATGCCCAACAGCAAGACGGACTGAGCCCAGCCACCCTGTCTTCTCTCCTGCGGCTAAAGGGACTCCAGGGGGAAGGACCAGTCAGCCCTTCCCCCCAGCAGCTGGTATGTTCTATGAGAGAGGCAGAGGTTGGCTGGGTGAGTAATGCTCTGTTTGGAACAATTTGTTTGGGGTACTATGTGGGTACAGGCATTAGAGGACTGTAACTATGGACTAACTTCGGAGTCAACCCGTCTGGGTTCTCCTCCTGTGTTAGTCTTCTGCCGAAAGGGGAGAAATGTGACAGACCTAGCCAGGACAGAGGCTTTTGGAGGGGACTGAATTCTAGCCTCTTGCCGACTGATCATGGGCCCTGGCATTTGGGGAACGGTGCTCTCTGTGAGCTGTATGCCCGGGGACCCTTGAGGTGGTGTTACTTTGGATTCAGGTCCATATCCCCCCAAGAGACACACACTCTGGGAACCCTGTATTTGCCATATTACAAATAGTGACTGATTCATACTCTTGGGGCACATACTGTTAGATGCTAATGTCATCAACTCCAGCCACTTGTCTGTTGTCTTCTATAATGTAAACGAGTCTAGTCTGGCTTGCCACAGCTTCTAAGAGTATTTCACCCTTTGTTGTTGTTCTAATTAACCTTGCTATTGTATAAAGGAGTTCTGTGTTGATATTGTTGATTGTGTCTTCTGAGCTAAAAGAAACGGCAAGTCTGGCCTAAAGGTCATGTCTCTTAGTCACTTAGGCTGTCTAAAGGATTAGATAATTAGCTCATGTTAATTAAGTTTCTAGTTAGTGTGTCAACCTGCTGTATATATTTGTGTGAAATCTCAAATAAAAAGATATTCCTGATGTACTCCAAGACTAGTGTGGTCTGATGTTTTACCCTATGAAGCGCCGCGTCTGCAATCTCGTGATTGCATTGATGTGGAGCTTCCCATAGTGCACTGTGTCTGGCACCCAAACACAGTGCACTTAAAGACTTTTTTTTTTTTTAAAGGGCCATGTTTAAAAAACATTTTTTTATTTTTTTGTGACTGCCTGAGGGGGGAGGGGGGGCGGCCCCTATGGATGGGCCATACTGCTTATCAGTGGCATAATCTTGGGTTTGGCGTAACTCTCTAACAGAGGCCTGTCAAGGACGGGTGTCATCCTCCAAATCTCCTATGCGTTGTTCTGCGTTGGTCACTCTATGGCGGAGATTATGCACATCTTGCTTCAGGAAGGATAGATCGGATCTGATCGAGTCTATCTGCGTGGTAAGGAAAGCATGGCTGTGCTGAATAACTTCCATAATCTCTGTCAGCAGGGGTTCTGCAGGGCCCGTGTCAGCATGGACAGCGCTGGGAGAGAGAGCAGCAGGGGCTCATCAGGGCTAGAAGATGGGGGATTTTGTGACTCACCCTTCCCCATTTTGTGCTGTGCTGCTGCTGATGAAGAGGAGGGCTTGCTGTGGTCCCTTCCATGAGGCTGGCCGGCGTCATTTTGTTGTGGTTCACACGAGGAGGATAGCGGCAAGAATTCATCAAAATCCTCAAGCGCAGGGGCCGTATTTAACCATCCTCGGGTGTTCCCAGGGGTCTCAAGAGGGTAAGGAGGCTGGTGGGTTCCCGCAGGAGCAATCAGGTCAGCAGGATTAAGTCAGGATAGGAGTGGTACCGACGGAGCTCAGGCAGGCTGCTTCCTCACATCCCGGCAGTTGGCCACGCCCCAAAGGTGCATCTTTACTTTTCACTTTATTGATTTAGTGCTTGGTAGCCACCAGTTCCCTCCTATTATTCATCCAGGCTTATTTAACCAGTTTTTTGTTTTTTTTTTAATTTTCCATGTGTAATAAAATCCCTTACATTAGAGGGGCAACTTAAACTGTGTATTTCTCATTGAACTACTGGATGTTCAGTGGAGTTCCCAAACACACCCTGTTCATTTTAGACCTTAATATTCCTTTAGCTGTGTATTTTTATAGAAATATTGTAAAAAAAGCATTGGGTTTAAGTACATTTTTTTTGTATGGTTCAGCGGAAGTATTGACATGGCCCTCCAGATTGGGAGAACTGCCACCTTGGAGATGAAACAGATGCAGGCAATAGATACTTCAAGTTCTTTTCAAAGAGTTTGGTAACTTATAGATACATATATACTGTATATAATAAAATATATAAAATATAAAAAATATTTTAAAAAAGGGTACCTAACAGGGTAACCTCACAAAGGTGGTAAGCTGTAAACATTAGAAGGAATCTGTTATAAAATCATATGCAATCAGTTCCAAAAAAATCTAAAGACCAAAGAAAAGGACTCACAAAGTAAAATGCAAACATGAAAATAAATCAAAACCTTTAGGCTGGGTTCACACTTATGCAAATTGGATGCGGTTTTCCTCCGCATCCAATTCGCATAACAGAAGACTGTGACTGACTCTCAATGGAGCCACTTCACACAGCTCCCAAGCGGCTGAGGATTGGATTGCACAAGGGTCCTGTGCGTCTTTTGCTCCATTTCAGGTCTGAATTCAGGCAAAATTTTGGGCCTGATTTGTCCCTGAAACGGAGAACAGGGACGCATCGAACCCTTGCTGTGAGCCGCATCCGAATTACGTGTAAACCCAGCCTTAAAGCAGCACTCTAAGCACGATATGCCTAAAAATTTATAAACCCCAACACCCCCTATGGACCTGAGCATATTTCTGCTTTGGGCCTGTTTTTTCGTGAATAGCTTTGCCATTACTTAAAGTCTTACTAAACCCACCACAGTAAAATCAGTCTGTGCATGCAGTAAAGCATGCTTGTTATACTCACTGTGGAACCTAAGGGGTTAATCCTCTGCATTGTGTAAAAAGACTGTATGATCCTGTCTTCTCTGACTCTTCCCTTCTTTTACTGTCCCCAATCCATCTGCGGATAAAAACAGAGCCTTAGGCCCCTTTCACACGGGACGGATCCGTGTTGAACCGCCACGTGAACATCCGTTGCTCAGCGGGGATCACTCCGTTTTCCCCAGCTGAGCAGGCAGATGACAGGGCGGGACCCGCACACTGTGCAGGGACCGCCCTGTCAGATCTCCGCTCTCTCCTATGGGGGATCGGAGGAACACGGACCGTCTGTCCGTGTTCATCCGATCCGCTCTGCAGACGGATAGAAAAATAGGATTTTCTTCCGTCCGCAGAATCGGACGAGAGCGGAGCCGGACGACATCGGGTGTTTGCGAATGTACATCCGCTGACACCCGCTATCCCATAGGGATGCATGTATGTCCGTATTTCATCCGAAAACGGATGGATGAAATACGGACATACGGTCCGCATGTGTGAAAGGGGCCTTAGAGGCACTCTGCACATGTTCAGTTTGGTGTGTATTGCTGGAGAGTTTTTTTGTCCAGACAGAAAGCCAGGGGTCATGCAGCCTCATAGGACGGTTAGAGGAGAATGAAAACTCCTCCTACAAGCTTTAACCAGTGCTCGGCCCTGATCGATGTCACAAGACTGCTATATACTGCTGATGAGAAATGGTATTTATATTTAAAGTTTATACTTACTAAAATAATTGCATTTCCGTCATCTGTATACTGTGAGAGACCAGACACAGTGAATGTAGGCTCCTGGGTTTAATAAAACTTTAAGATAACAAAGTAATACAGGGTATATATAGCATATTGTTGTTTTTGGTGATATTGCCTTGCGAAAATCATTTTATAGATGTTCCTTTAAAAAAAATAATGGTGATGTAGATAAAAAATTTACATTTATTTTATATTTGTCCTGTTTAAAATGGCACTAATTTAATGAGCACTATAAAAATACAGTAGTTCCCCTACTTACGAACGAGTTTAGTTCCAGGAGCTCATTTGTATGTCCAACTTGTTTGTACTTCCAACAAAGATCAGCGCTCGCAGCCATTGTCTGCAAGCACTGTTCATGTATTCTGGTGGGGGGAGTACTTTTGTCAGAACACAATAGCACAGTGCACAGTGGGGGAGATTGTCGCACCAACATTGCTTGTGTTAGTGCAGCAATCTGTCACTTTCTTTTTTGTTCAGCCTGCAGGGTTGAACAAAATAAGAGTGCTTTACATGATTTACACACATGTTCGCATCTTTGAAAGTTCGCAAGTTGAATGTTCATATGAACAGGATTTACTGTAAACATAAACAAAAAAATCAGCAGGAAAATAATGACTTAGGCTGGGTTCACACTATCTGCAGGGTGGCTCGCAGCAGGGGGTCCAGTGCGTCCCTGTTCACTGTTTCAGGGCCGAATTAAGTCCGAATTTTTGCCTGAATTCGGACCTGAAATGGAGCCATACGCACAGGACCCTTCTGCAATGTGCTCCACGGCTGCCCCAGAGATGTGTGAACCGGCTCCATTGAGAGCCGATCACACTCTCCTCTCATGCAAATTGGGAAGTACACTTATATGAAGCTAGGCTTTTGTTCATTTTTTATTTCAAAGGTTTGCAATGATACAAAGTAAATACAAAAGTAACTATATTATTTTGTATCTCTCTATCTTGCATCTGTACACTGTGTCAAAAGGTTATTTTTAAGCAGTAGCTGCGGGAATAGCTGCTAAATTTACAGGGCATCTCTTATCTTTACAACTGAGAATTGCCAAGGAATGTGATAATGGGGGAATAGCAGCAGCAGCAGGGAAGAAATATAGGGCATACTACTCATGCCTTGTGTCCTTTGATTTTATTACATTTTTTGGTGTGTGTTACATGCCCAAGGTCCTCAGTGGTTAAAATTTGGTTTTACAAATCCCAAATTGTAAGTCCAAACAAAACTATTTTCTTACTTTTAGGTAGAAAGAAGAAGGGTGAGAACACCTGTCAGGTTTTTATTATCCAGGGCTCCAATACAGAGATTTCCCTTTACTTCCCGTCCCACGGACATCGTTTTATCAGACAGGAAGTGAAGGGAAATCTCCAACAGCAACGCAGACAAAGCTTTTCTTTAGTAGAGCAAGGGAACACTAGGACTCTTGTCAGATTTGTATTTTTGTCGGTGTCCCAGTTGAAGATTAATCTCACTTTCTGTCTTGTGAAACCAATGTCAGCAGGACAGAACATGAGGGTATATAACAACCTGCCTATTCGTGGCCACAGTAGCAGCTGAAGCACCCCTAACATAGAATACTGACCCTCTCAGACATACCAGCCCTTGCTCTGTATCTCTCCCACTCTTCCTCTTGATGTGCGGGTGGGGACCCGGTGACCGGATCCTCTGCCCACCCTCCTGGTTGCATGGCTGTACCCCCCCACTCCCAGAGGTATCAGGACACTGGCTCACTTTTTCCAAGGCAGCAAAAGCCAGGTGGCATCGGTGTAACTGTACTCTCTCACTCCATCTACTACGTTACCTGAAGAACTCACACAGGGGCTACATGTAGAAAAACCTCTTCTTTACTGAAGAATTGCAGTATACGACAGTCACTCAGGCCTTAGGGCCAAACACAGTTCACAAGAAAAGGATTTTCTCCATAAAACAGTCATCAGTTCCATATGGTTAGTTATATCCCTTGTGCCCATCCTCAGGGGAAAGGAAAAAGTAGAGCCTCAGCTCCTAGATGTTGGCTCCCCTTCATGGCTCTCCTTCCGATAGCCAGCAACCCACCCTCCCAGCTAACTCCTCCAACACTATTTAGGAGATCCTGCCAGGCAGGAAGTGAACTCACTCTCCTACCTGAAAGTATTTAAAAGGGGACAAAGTGAGCCCAATCCTAACCTTCCCACATGTATATCTCTTTAATGGAGACCCGGATAGCAGTAACAACACAGCAGAGGTTCTAATCATTTCCTGTTCTACCCAATACTAGTCACATGATTATAGACTCCTCTAAATTTTAATAGCATCTGCCAAAGGTAGGAGATAAATGGCAGCCTCATGTCATGTAGAAGTGTTTCATGAGCTGTTATTTAGGGAATACATGTCCCATACTTCAGTTGTCTCTAAAACTCTGAGAGTCCAGCCATGAAGGATCCATACCAAAAGTTCAGTCACAAGCATTGCAATAAGATACCTTTAATGCTCAGCAGGGAGCACAGGGTCAGAAATATAAGATACCTGCAACATTTGGACCAACATGAACAGGCAAAAAAGGATAGCAATCTTAAATGGCTCTGGATTTTGACTTTAACTACCCACCTCTATTTAGGGAAAAAAATCTACTTACATCAATATGACAAAAAAGCATTGTAAAGTTCCAAATTTGCAAATGGTAATAGAAACATTAGATTGTGTGGTGCTTTTGGGAGGAAAGGCACTATGTGTAAAAGCCCGCATAATAAATGCTAGTGCTCCTGTATATGGATTCTATGCATTAAGATAAAAAGCCTTCTGTATGCAGCAGCCCTCCTCAACCCCCTAACACTTACCTGAGGTCCCTCTCTGTCCAGCGATGTCCACAAGTGTCCAAGATTCTCCTTCCTGATTGGCTGAGACACAGCAGCGGCACCATTGGCTCCTGCTGCTGTCAATCAAAGTCAACTAGCCAATCAGGGGAGATGGGCGTGGCCGGGTCAGGGCTCCCTGTCTGAATGGACTCAGGGAGCTGTGACTCAGCTCAGGTGCCCCCATAGCAGGCTGGGAGGGAGAGACCAGGAGCACAGAAGAGGGACCCGAGAAGAGGATGATCCGGGCTGCTCTGTGCAAATCCACTGCAACAGAGCAGGTAAGTATAACATGTTTATTGTTTTTATAGGAAAAAAACAAGACCATGCAATCACTTTAAAATAAATACATAGAAGAATAAGACAGGTTATCATGAGGTGGTCTAGGAAGAAAGCAACAATCTCTTATAAAAGTATCTACCATATTTGCCAGCGTATAAGACGACCGGCGCGTAAGACGACCCCCCTAATTTTCTATTTTTTTTCCAGTTTTTGCCTATACTCACTGTATAAGATGACCCCTCTTTCTAGGCTTCATATTTCCTTCTTCTTGGTGGAGCTGGAGCCATACTGCGCTGAGCCAATCACAGCGAATGATGTATTCTATTAATGAATACAAAGCCTGCTTGGATTGGCAGAGGCTGTAACATCATCAGCCCGCGTCTCTCTGACTCTCAAATCCAATCCGAGCAGGCTACTGTATGTAGCCTGCTCGGGTGGGGCAAAGGTTGTTACTCCAATCCGAGCAGGCTCTGTATTCATTAATAGAATACATTGCTCGCCAGGATTGGCTCAGCGGTATATACTGTATGTAGCGGAAGCTGCATACAGTATTACCGTACATCCACCATCCAGCGGGCTGACATTCGGTGGGCTGACATCCAGCGGGCGACATTTTGTACCCGGAGTATAAGATGACCCTCGCTTTTTGGCTGTTTTTTTTAAGTGAAAAAGGTCATCTTATGTGCTGGAAAATACGGAATATGTCCTACCTTTATCTTAAATCCAAAAAATAATAGTTTTATTCTTTTCTTTATTCATTTTAAATGGATACGTGCAAACAAACCTTTTTCGTCCCTAGGCCCACTGACCATATGGAAATGAAAGATCACAGTATACAGATATAGCCTCATACTATAGATCAATTCTATCCAAGCTGCAGGTTGGAAAAAATGTCCCCATAATGCTGGGCTATATCTGTACTGTAAGTCAGTGGTTCAGGATGGTTAGTTGACCCAGGGGCAAAAAGTAAAACTTTGACAGGGCAGCAATTGTCATGCCTTACCTTTTTTATTTGAGGATCTTGGTGGTATGTCAGAAGCAAGAGACCCCCTATTGCTTCTGACATACCTCCAAGATCCTCAAATAAAAAAGTAAAGCTAAGTAAAGGAGAAAATACAACTTTTTCGCAAGTAACACTGCAGGATAAACTGCCCAAGTATTTTTTAAAGGGAACACCCTCAGGACCTTTTGTTACAGAAGCCTTTGCTATTAAGATTATTGATAGAGAGGCCTGAGGGGTACTAGTTTTTTTTTTTAACAAAAGTGAACCTACCCTTAAAGTCCTTTTATTTCCTTCCCTCATGATTATTTATGACTTTTTGGTAAATATGTTTATTCTACAAACAAATGTCATGGTTAAGGTATAACATACCATCCCAGATTATGTGGCACTGTCCATGGATTTTAGCAAACTCCTGGGATCCAGTAGATCTGGGCCAAAGCCCAGTGCCAGAAAAACTGGGCTCCACTAATGAACTTTGCAGAGCCACACTCTAGGAGCCTGCCTGCATCTCCTGCAGGGTGCCTAGGGCCTTAGACAGAGCCGAGGAAAGCTTCCTTCGGGCTCCACCTTAGCTCTGAAGCATATCATGCACGATAGCATGAGGAGGAGCCAAGAGGAGGGATACATCAAGCCGCAATGGTCTGAGGTTTGTAAATTTTGGGATGAAGAATGTCACTAGGGACACGCAGTGACCTGGGGAGTTGAGACAGCAGGTAACAAAGATTTATGCTGAAGGAAAATGATTTGGGAGAGGGGAAAAGAGTATATGTGGGGTAATTTGGGATAGGAGGAGACTAGAAGTAGGGAAGGTTTGGGGGGATTTATGTTGGAAAAGGCGCAGTGCTGACACATGCCCATAAAATGAAAGACTGTTTGGAAAAATGGTGCTCTTCTCTGTAATTGTCCCTGGACAGGAGTTTGCTCCCATAAAAAAAAGGACTTTTTGCAGGCTCTGCACTGCTCATATGTAGTTCTGGGGGTGGTCAATTATTAATCAGTTAAGTTTGGCCTTGGCTTGGAGGGGGGGTTCCAGGTGCATGGTGACATCATGGCACCTTTTCCACAAGCATGAAGGACTCTGGCTCAAGAGGGACTCAGCCAGGAAGGGAAAAGTACCAACAGATTGGGCCTGCGGTGAACAGAATTTTACTGCTACGGGTGTGACAGCTTCAGGCCACAGCTGCTACACCACTTGCTGGCCCAGCTCTCTCCAGAGCCAGCCAGGTAGTTGCCTTCTGGCATTCTTTGGGGCAGTCAATCACTCTGATGAAGAGGGTTCATTCCTGGAAACACATTAGCTAAAGAGTGTGACTGACACAAGGGTGTATTGATAAAAGCATATTTTATGGAAACATTTATTTTTCAAAAGATTACCCTTTGTTCTGAGGTTTATTTGTGTCTGTGAGGCTGCCATTGTGCACAGTAATTAGGAGTATTTTGTTGGTACAAGGACTGTGTTATATGTATGCAGTGTATACAGGGACTAGGCATAGATTCTGTTTAATCATCCCCCTTTAAACCACTTGTCGTGCACACTCATCCCCGCTGATCCGCCTCTCACATCCAGCCCAGGTGCTTGTATGTGATGTCCCATAAATAGAAAGAAATCCTGCGAGCCACCACTGTTTAGATGCTTAAAGTGGTTTAAATAACCCAAAGACTAATGGTATTAAGCCTGTCACATGTATCGTGAAAGATGAATAAATTATCTAAATGCTGCTAACGTTGAGCACGTTACATATATCGTGCAAAGATAAATACATTAATTGAATACGCTGCGCTAAAAATTATATAGATTGTAGTGTATACTAAAACTATGTAAAATTAATCAAATTAATATAACTAATAAATGGATATGATATACACACAAAAAACAATTTAAAGTGCCTCGTGCATAACTGTGTTTAAAACCAGCGTCCTCCTTAGCTTACAAGATGTCTTGTCGTGCCGTCCTGACCCCTCCCCAAGACGGCACGACAAGATATCTTGTAAGCTAAGGAGGACGCTCGTATCATCCTAATACCACCCTGGTATAATCTGCTACATGTGCATCATAGAATGGTGCACTGACACACCTGATATATGTGAGTACCCCAGATGGGGATCTTTGCTTTAGTGAAATAAATTGTTTAAAACGTCATTGCACTATCAAGTTTTTCCTTTCACATATCCCGGATAACTATGCTGAGGAACCCAGGAGCCTGACATTCTAAAGGGCCCAGAGGTGGTTCACATGCGTGCATTGACTTAGCTTAATCGCAAAGTCGCACGCCCCAAGGTGAGAGTTTACTACCTAAGGGGGACACCTGAGTGAAGACACCACAGCACGTCTTGGATCACACTTTTTATTGTTCCTGAATTACACAAACTTTTATCACGTTACTAGAGACGCAGTTGGATGCGATTTATATGCACATGAGCACTTTGTCTTATGATCTGAATCATATATCCCTTGCAGTGTTGTTTATTTTCAGCACGGTCATTTACGACATATTTGGACACTATATATTGCACAGGAGCACTTTTTCTATATGATATTTGTTTATGGTTTTAAACACAGTTATGAACGAGGCACTTTAAATTGGTTTTGTGTGTATATCATATCCATTTATTATTTATATTAATTTGATTTGTTTTAGTATACACTACAATCTATATAATTTTTAGCGCAGCATATTCAATTAATGTATGTGATGTCCCATGCAAGCATCTGGAATAGATGCGCAAAGATGAGCTCAGGACAGGGGAATTTTTTGCAAGCAGTGGGCCTGTGTACAAGATCATAGGTTGGGCTCTGGAAGCTGAGAAAAAGTATGGCATGGAGTGCCGCAGCACAGCTGGGTGTGATTTTTATTGTGCTGAATACTGGCTGTGGCTTAAAGGGACACAGAGTGCAGGGGTTCTGGAGTTCAGGGGTCAGGCGTAAGTGACGCAGAGTTCAGAGGTTGGGAGTAGCTGATGCAGAGGTTGGTAGTTGTAGATGATGCAGAGCTGAGGGGTCAGTAGTAAGTGACACATACACACACACACACACATAATTATATATATATGCAGCAGTCTCCCCAACCTCCAGGGGCCTAGTGGTGACCCCCAGAGTCAGGGAGAGCTGACATTCCTCCTCGGGGTGCAGGTTACTAGGCATGGTGGCTGTTGTGCAAGGTGGAAAGATGGGCACCAGTCACTTGTAAAAATGAACAAGGAGAGTTTTATTTCTATTAACAGGAACAGGGAGAGAGAGGGGTAGGGCACAGGACACCCTTAGGCAAATGCAATAGCAAATTGGCAGACTCCATGGACAAAAAAAGAACTAGGCAGACAGCAATACAGAAAAAGGGCCTTTAAGCGGAATTCAGTGATCTGTATCTTGTAGCAACTGCTCTTTCCTATAGCAACAACTTCACTCACAGTATCCCACTGTAGATCCTTGGACTCTCAGGTACCTGTTGGATTCCTCAAGCTCAACTCACAGCTATCTGTTGTATTCTTCAAGCTTCACCCACTACCCGCTGGGTTTCCCAGATTCACAGCTACCTGCTGGATCCCTTTAAACTTTCTCACAGCTACGCTGTACTTCTCTTCAAGCTTTACTCAAAGCTACCTGCTGTACTCCTTCAAGCTTTACTCACAGCTACCCACTGTAAGTCCTGGATGAGTTCTCTCCTGAAACTTTCCCAACAATTCACAGTCCCCGGCTGATGAAGAGTCTGCTCTGGTACTCCTTCCTTTTGACACCTGCCCCCGGCAACAAGAGTGGTTGTCCCTCTGGCAACTTCTTCTTCTATGCCTCCTGGCAACGATCAGGCTCCCCTCGGGCTGAGCACATTTACACATGGTTAGTTCTCAGGCTTCAGGTCTACACCTCTGCTGCTGCTCCACGCGCACCCACCTAGGCTGCAGCCCGGGTGGAAAGAACCCCGATCACCTGACTCTCTCCAAATAAATAGACTATCCCAGCGGCCAAAGAAACTCCTGCTGTTTGTCAGAGAAAAGCATATTCACTCATAACCTGAATTCACTGTAAACTATCATTCTAATGCCAAAGGCAACAGTGCCACCTATTGACAGAAGAAAGAAATCACAGTTAAACTCAAGCTTAGGAGAAAACCATTTGATTAAAGACTACAAATTAGCCAGGCTAGTTACCACCTAGC
Source organism: Aquarana catesbeiana (assembly GCF_042186555.1). NCBI lineage: Eukaryota > Metazoa > Chordata > Amphibia > Anura > Ranidae > Aquarana > Aquarana catesbeiana. The sequence goes on from NC_133324.1 coordinate 561,428,024, forward strand.
ACCACTAAATTTACTAGCCTTGTTTAGTACAAGAGTGCTACATACACTATATATGTTGCAAAGCGCTGTGCAAAGTGTTGGCGTTATATAAATCCTGTATGATATTAATATATATATTATATACATTGCAAGGATTATAACAAACTTTGTTGCAGATTCCTACCTTTTGTTATTCGTTATTCTGAAGAAATCCGTGTATGTCTGTCTGTGGTTTCATAATTATCAGTCAGCTGTGGCACCTGCAGAGCACTAATGAGGAAAGCTGCTGGGCCTCCATCCCTTTAAACGTGTTCCTATTGGAAATATCTCACCAAAAATGACATTTTTGTTGCAGGTGATGCCTGAAATCTGACTTGTATCTTAAGCAGACTTCTGGGGAAATTGGTGAGCCAGTTACACAAGCAGGAAATTGTGTTTCTGGGGAGTGGTCACTACACATTCTGCATACAGAACAACTCCATGTAGCCATATTGCATTGCATTTATAGAAAATTACAGCGGCTGCAGATTGAAAAGGAAAGGTCATTTTAATAACATTCAATTACAATATGACTTGTATTGACATTTGTACACGCTATATTGTTTATTCTTTATTTGAAATTTTTTTCCCCACGAAAGTGGAGTTACCCTTTAAACAAAGTTCCCAGAAGCTCAACAGTAATTCCACAAACTGTCACCTGATTGTGGTGTTCTAAATCAGGGTGAATTCCCTTCTTTCTGAGATTGATAGTGGCAACCAAGCAAGTCATCTTCCTCCAGATGGTGGGCGGGGCTAGCAGGACTGTGATTGGCTTTAGCAGTGACAAATCAGTCTTCCTCCTCCTGGAAACAGGAACCACCCCCCCCCCCAGCAGAACTGTACCCAAGCGCTTCCCCATCACAAGAGCAGGCGATAGAGAACCAAACAATGTTTCCCATGGAATGCATCAGTGCGGCAGAAGCTGTGTCTCACTGACACTTCCGTGCGCTTATCTGCCGATGGGGACGGAGTCGCGTGTCAACAAAAGAGGCTTTGCATGCCACTTGTGGGACCCATGCCGGGGGTTGCCTACCTCTGACTTAGAAACTCAATCATAAAGAATGGGATAAAAAATCTGCCCAAAAACTGTGTAGAATTGAGGCTGTTAACCCTGCTCCTTTTCATGCTTTCTCTTCTACCATAATTAGACATTTTAGGAGAATATATTTACCTATATTTACCTTACTTATACATTTTAAAATTTCATTAAATTTACACAATGCTATTAGAAGACCTAATACTCCTTGCTGATAATGAATTTTAGCTTACCACTGCTGCAATCTGCATCTCATCGCATAGATGTATAGCATTACCTGAAAAAATTTCAGTTATGTGCCGACGAGTGCAATTAAGGCCCAGATTATAGAATAACTTTGTCTTAACTTTTCCCTTGGTAATAATTGTAAATAAAAGCGGTTTTATGAGTCCCAAGTGCTGACATGTTGTGGTGTCATTTATCACCGTGCTATTAAAAGATTTATTCATCTAGCCTGTATTTGCAATCAAGACTATTATTAGTTTTTTTAATTCTATCTTTTTTACATCTTGCAAACGATATTTTGTATCTTTAAATAATATATGTCACTTGAAGGCTGCTGACTTTGTTGACCTACACCATTTCACACCTTCAATTCCATTTTTTTGCTGCATTAGTGTGCCAAATGTGCATATTAGGCCAACAGAGCCCCCTTCTGTTTAACAGAAGAGTAGCACACTTTAAAATGTAAAAATGAAAGGAAACCTGTTCTAAGTGAGATGTGTAGGCCGCTATTGCTGACCTCCTTCAGAAAATGCTGGCCGTCTGTCTGTCCCACTGGTCCTTTCGTTTTTTAGTTCACCTGAACAAGCATGCAAAAAAAAAATCAGCCTTACCGATTGGTAAGCTGCTGACATTAGATCAACACATCTGCCATAAAGCTGACCTGGAAAAAGTATGCAAAATAGGAGTTCAAAGCTTTTAGATTGTACTGCCAATTGCTAATGTGTTTTTTTTCCTTTCTAAATAGGGGACAAGTACACACTATAGAATGATGTGCTTTGTTCATATATCATGTTTGAGGTTTACAACAACTTTATTTTTAGGTTTATTTCTTTATCTGGGATTATGCACCTTTATTGAATTTCCTTTGTGCGTTAATATAACTCTGAGAGACCTGATGAATATGAACCTGAGTCCCTGTCAGGTATAGGGCCCGTGTTGACTCGCATATACAGCATGGGTTTAGATACATTTCAGTTAGATCAGTTTGAAGTACTTCTGACATCAGAGTTCATTAATATGTGCATTTGATCTGAAATTAATTGATCTGAAATATTCCTTATGACCTCCTGTTAGGACCTTGATCACCTGCTGATGGCACTTTAGTTCCCTGGGTGGAGGCTTGTAATTCCAGTGTCCATCAGCGGGTGTCTCCCAGCAACCAGAAGACCCCATTAACCACTTGACCTCTGGAGGATTTATGCCCCTTCATGACCAGGGCATTTTTTGCGTTACTTTAAAGGAGTTGTAAAGGCAAAAAGTTCTTTATCTTAATGCATTCTATGCATTAAGATAAAAAAACCTTCTGTGTGTGGCAGCCCCCACAGCACCCCCCCTTATTACCTACCTGAGCTCCTTCTCTCTCCAACGATGTCCACGATCCCCTCAGCCATCCAGGACACTCTTCCTGATTGGCTGAGACAGAGCAGCGGTGCCATTGGCTCCCGTGGCTGTCAATCAAAGTCAGTCAGCCAATCAGGGGAGGGAGAGGCTGGGGCCAGGTCAGGCTGCGTGTCAGAATTTATACATGGAGCTCTGACTCAGCTTGGGTGCCCCCTGTAGCTAGCTGCTGGCTGAGGGGCACCCAAAGGAAGGAGGTGTCAGGAGCAGCAAAGAGGGGCCCAGGAAAAGGAGGATCCAGGCTGCTCTGTGCAAAACCAACTGCATAGAGCAGGTAAGTATAACATGTTTGTTATTTAAAAAAAGAAGCCTTTACAATCACTTTAACTAACAATTGTGCGGTCGTGCGACCCTGTACCCAAATAAAAATATTGTTCTTTTTTCCCACAAACAGAGCTTTCTTTTGGTGATATTTGATCACCTCTGCAGGCTTTTATTTTTTTGCGCTATAAACAAAAAAAAAAACGTCAATTTAGAAAAAAGACAATATTTTTTACTTTCTGCTATAAAACATACCCAATACAAAAATGTTAAAAATCTAATTTCTTCATCACTTTAGGCCAATATGTACTCTGCTACATATTTTTGTTAAAAAAAAATCACAATAAGTGTATATTGATTGGTTTGCGCAAGGTTTAGCACCTACAAACTAGGGGATATTTATTTTATTTTTTTACTAGTAATGGCGGCGATCGGCGACTTATAACATAACTGTGGACACATCAGACACCTAGCTGACACTTTTTGGGAACCAGTGACACTAATATAGTGATCAGTGCTAATGACTCTGGCTGGGAAGGGGTTAACATCAGGGGCAATCAAAGGGTTAACTGTGTGCCTAGCTTTTGCTTACTCACTGTGGGGGAGGTGCTTTGACTAGGGAAAAGCAAAGATCCGTGTTATAGAACGACAATCTGCCTTGTTTACATAGCGGCCGTCCTGCCGGTGGGCAGTCCGCAAGTGGATAATCAGTTTCCTTCTGATGGTGGAGGAGTATTTAGGTTCTTTCCTACTAAGTGCCTCCAGCTCTAGTGTTTTGCTTGCTGCCAGATACTGCTGGCCATTATACTGTTCCTGATCCTGTCCTATTTGCTGTAGCTTGTATCCAATTAATTAACCACTTCCAGACCGCCACACGCCGATGTACGTCCAAACTTTGAAGGGGGATATCGTTGTTATGACAGCAGTTAGCTGCCATTACCCTGGTATCCCCGTTTTCGTGTGGCGGTCCGCTTTCTGGTAAAAGTGGTCCCTGCAGTGGATTCGCCGCAAGATCACTTTTATCGGTGGCGGGAGAGGAGCCCCCCCTCCCACCATGATCCAGTGACCTCCGCCGCTTACCGGAGCTGTCGGTAGCGGCGGAGGCGATCGTGTCCATCTCCCTCCTGTGCCTGGAGACGAGTGAGGCTAAGATGGTGCCCACTCGTCTCCATGACACTGCTGGGCGGAAGCGACGTCAAAACGTCACTTCTGCCCTCGCCCTTAAAGGCATATTTTTTTCAATGTAATTTTTTTAAATGACTTTTTTTTTTTTTTTTTAATTGCATTTTAATGTAAATATGAGATCTGAGGTCTTTTTGACCCCAGATCTCATATTTAAGAGGTCCTGTCATGCTTTTTTCTATTACAAGGGATGTTTACATTCCTTGTAATAGGAATAAAAGTGACACAATTTTTTTTTTTAAAACAGTTTAAAAATAAATAAAATAATGTAAAATAAATAATAAAAATAAAAAAAACCTTTTTTTAAAAACCCCCGTCCTGACGAGCTCGTGCGCAGAATCGAACGCATACGCGAGTAGCGCCTGCATATGAAAACGGTGGTCAAACCACACATGTGAGGTATAGCCGCGACCGGTAGAGCGAGAGCAATAATTCTAGCCTTAGACCTCCTCTGTAACGTAAAACAAGCAAACTGTAGATTTTTTTAAACGTCGCCTATGGAGATTTTTGAGGGTAAAAGTTTGACGCCATTCCACGAGCGGGCGCAATTTTGAAGCGTGACATGTTGGGTATCAATTTACTTGGCGTAACATTATATTTCACAATATAAAAAAAAAAATTTCCTGTTGTCTTATTTTTTTATTCAAAAAAGTGAATTTTTTCCAAAAAAAGTGTGCTTATAAGACCGCTGCGCAAATACGGTGCAAAAAAAAGTATTGCAACGACCACCATTTTATTCCTTAGGGTGTTAGAAAAAAAAAACATATATAATGTTTGGGGTTCTAAGTAATTTTCTAGCAAAAAAACCTGTTTTAAACATGTAAACACCTAAAATCCAAAACGAGGCTGGTCCTTAAGTGGTTAAACAGTGGTGCGCTGTTTATATCCTCTAGTTAATCAACATATGCAAATGCTGAGCATAATTCATGAAACCTATGTGATTATAAGTAATAACTTAGATCAAAACAATAACAATTGAGATATATATATATATATATATATATATATATATATATATATATATACACACACATACACATACACACACAAATATATGTGAACCGCATGTGCAATAATAAAATTACAGTGATAAAAAGTGCCAAGAAAAAGAGTCCATAATCCAAATGTAAAAAATTCCAGGAAACAGTCCACGCTTCCAAATGCATGAGAAAACAGTGGGTATCCCAACTTGCTTGCAACCACCTTATCACCTCTGGGTGCAGTGCACGCTCACCTTAATGTTTTGATCATATGATCAATATCGCGCTTTGGGTAATAAGTAAAGATGATTCACTTTTGGTTCTTTAGTCCTCCTCCACATGCAATTACCCCTATATAGGGGATGATTCCTTTCCACGATTTTAAGCTAAAAATAGAAAAGATCGGCTCATCGTGCAGTATATCAATATAAAACGTGTTTTATTAAAATCTATATCTTATACACACACAATGTACAGTACTTGTATATAGCATGTTCTAATGATCAATTCAGCAGGGATCTTCTTTTAAACGCTCACCAGCTTCCAGGTCTCGGAGACACCAGAAAAGAAGTCACATGCTCCTCCCTACGCGGTGCATCACTAGTCACGTGACTTCCTTGGGTATCCAGCTGCCTTGTACCTGCTTCCCCTTGTTCCTGCTTCTAGTTTATTTTTTTTTCACCCCTTCCTATCTGCACCCTGCATCTCCAGTTTTCCTGCTTTTTGGTATTCCCCAAACAGCTTACTCAACTTGTTCACCAAAGGCTAGTGTTAAATTGTGTTACTGATGTGCTTTCCTTAGTCAGACAAGAGAACTGTAACATTGTTCAGCCATTGCTCCAAGCCTGGTCAGAGATATTATCCCAAATTTCAGTTAATTCACACAAAGTCAGATCTGCCTCTAAACATCAAGAATATCTTCCTTTGTTATCAGTGCAGCTTATCAGTGTCGCCTCATCAGTACCCATCTGTGGAGCCTATTAGTGCAGCCTATCAGTGCCCATCAGTGCAGCCTCATCAATATTTAACCACACCCCCTTTTATGCCAAGCCCAATATGTAGCACAATTTAAACCATGCCGACTGTTCGCCGCGATGCGCGTTTTTATCTTTCTTCATTCCTAGGGCCTACTTTTGATCTTGAAACAGGCCCACTGATTTCATGATACGCCCCTGATCCGGAGGCTTTAAAGTAACACTCCAGACAACATTTTTTTTTCTTGTTTTGGGTGCAGTGGGGAATGGTGACAACAAATTTTTGTGTCCTGTAATATTGGGGTATTTAGCTCAGTGGTAGATGCATCTTCACGTAGTCCACAGCAGTGAGTTATCAGGTTTGAGGGCATGGCAGACCATTTTTATTCACAGGAACAAAATAAAAGTTTATACACAGGATTTCCCACACAGGGGTTCTTCTTCAGTAAATTCATACAACCGAAAATGCCAAGCCTCCTGGCTCCTAGGCTTACTTTGCCTTGCCGTTCCCCGCTGAACCAGCCTACTCCTGGCCTCAACAGAACTCTCCAGACCCCTGGGTTTGCTTACTGTCCCCCAGACTTCAGGACTTCCTTCAGCCCCCTTGGACTTGCTAGTCGCCTCGGCTCTCTCAGCCTTCCAGACCCTTCTCTGGTCTCATAGGCCCTTCTAGCCGTCCCAACCTTCCCAGTCCTTCAGACACCAAGTTCCCTCTTACCAGGGATGTAGTCACACACAGGGCAGACAGCTTTTAAGACACAGGTCTGTCTTGCAGCAGCAAGCTGCACACACTCCACCTTCCTCCACTCTCTGCTCTCACTAGCCCCTCGTTATATGGGCTGTGTACACCTGGGCACACACCCTGCTTGCTATCCATAAGACATGGACACAGGGTTAGAGATCCCATCCCACCCAAGTCTCTGCAAGATCTCCAAACTACAGAGCCCCATTGGAACATAGCAAAACCTGGAGAAAGCTGCCAACACAGTTTTCTCCCTTTCAAAGCTATGCTCTGTAGCACTGCAGTCACCTGACATGCAAACACTGTGTCCATTTTCCATCCCTTTTCACAGTGACAGGGACTCTCACTATTACATATCCCCCCCTTTGTTTCGATCCGGAGGGAGAAACACCAGCACCCATCATGGTTGGGACACCTCTGTGCTGGCTGTCAGCCACGTAGGCCCAACCTTTTTTTCGGGTGTGCTTCCAGGTACGTTCCACCCTGGATCTTAACAGGGTCCTATATTTTCCCATCCTCAGCCTTCTCCCTCTTCTTTTTTGGTGCCTGGGCTTATTCATCTTTCTTGGGGAAACTCTGCTTTCCCTGAGCCTTTCTTTCAACTCACTGACATCAGCTTCAACCTTCACTATAGGTCCTAATACCTTTCTCTGGTTGTCTACGGCAACCTCGTCATTAACAGCACCAATCAGATCACCAATTTTGAGATCCCAACTTCCGATACCATCAGTGCTTTTTTCAGAGTTTGTTAGGACCCGTCCTGAGGAGGGACCACACACAGGTGAGTGACTATGCTCCATGGAACTATCACCAAGCTCCACTTCACCTGCTGTCCAATGCTCCATGGGCGGCTGTCCTAACAAATAACACTGACCCAAGCACAAATCATTCCTTACTGCGATAATGCCAACTGGTGTACACATTACATTGCTACAGCAACCAATACCTTCAGCACTTTCTCCCACAGTGTCTCCGGGTACCTTAACCTGTACCTTTTGGCCAGTGACAGAAAGCATCTCCACTACTGCCGCGTCCATTCTGGGCCCTTCCTTGTCATGAGGTCTAGCAGGTGAGACAGTATCTGCGCCTTCTACTGACCACTGCTCAGCCGCACCTCGGACCACACCAGTACAGATGTTCTCAGTCACTGCACCAGGCGGAGAAACCTCTGATATCTCCAACAGTGACTTCCATACCAATCAACAACTGGAAGTACCCTCACAGGGAATCGAGAGATCCTGTGCCAAATGGTTAATAAACATTGGTTCCACCAATTCCACTCTTGGGCAAGGTTTTCCAGCACCGCCTGTATCACCTGGTTACACCCATTGGTACTACGCAGGACCACCTGGTCCGACCGCGATGGAGACACCCAAGTGTAGTGAGTGTGTTTTTGCCAACTCCAGCATTTCATGTAAAGTTTCTGTCATTTCAATACATTCCAAGTCTAAATTTGTGACCTCTTTAGGGACCTTTCCCTCCTCCGAGACATGGAGGGGCTCATCCACTGTAGTCTGAGAGGTTGAGACCTTGGAAGAGACCTCCACCTCTTTGGAGGTACCCACCATCACTGCCTGTTGCTCCCCTGGAGCACTGTCAGCCACATGACTCCTCTTCCCCTCCAACTCAACAATGAGCCTCTGCAGGTCAATAGTCACATCGTCACCTTGACACTTGCTATTACTTAGTTGCTGGGCTGTGGACAACCCATCTGCCATGCCTGCGCCCAGAACCGTTCCTTCAGACTAGAGGGCATCAGTCTTTACAGGGGCTAGCGTACTCTTGAGCACCGGCCATTCTGTGATCCCTCCATTGGGCATAGCAGGTGTTCTGTCCACACCTTTGTTACACATCATTGTTTCGTAAGTCTTTGTCACTTGGTCTAGCGCTGCAAGTGTTTCCTTGCACCAATCATCCCAGTCCCCTGTGGTTCCATCACCAGTGCTCCACAGCGCTGCATCAGCTGCTCAGCTGCATCAGCTGCATCAGCTGCATCAGCTGCTCTAGAAGGCCCCACAGGAACCTGCAAAAACAGCACACTTGTCACTTCTATCTACCTCACATTGTGACAATATTTTTTTACTCACATCAACTTGAGAGATTGCATCATCAACCAAGGCAATGTGCAATGCCTTATTTTGACCACCTTGCTCTGGTGGCGCTACAAACACATCTAGCTTTGAACTCTCAGCTTTTACAGGCTGAATTAACCCCTTGCCAACTGGGCTACACTTAGGGTTGTGGGGCTGTGCCCACACACACTCACTGTGAGACTCAGTCCAACCTTGTTCCACCAGAGTAGGACCAGAGCCATCCTGGACAGACTCTGGCTCCATCACATGGAGACCCCCTGAGACCTCCATGGACAATCCTGTGCCTCTGCCTATCACATGAGATCTACTCTCATCATTGGTAGTGAACACATTACCAACCTCACTCTCAGATATGACATTACAAGAAATACATGTTTCAATGCCATTACAATCCACATCACCTTTACCAATAGTAACACTTTTGTCAGCACGATTATTAGCATTCTCATTGCATGTAGACACAACTGCCGTTTTTATGGGTTGTCTATGAGCCACCATAACCTCTGAGTGACTCTTCACAGTGCCTGCTCTCTGTAAAGGGGCACTCTTACCTATTTGAGCAGCTCCATAGCTGACCTGGGAAACTCTCTGCTCCGTCACTGCGAGCTCCTTGGAAGTTTCCCTGGGCAACCCTGCAGCACCTGTAACTAGGGAACATGGCACCAGCACTGTTTTGGTCACCCCTAGCTCAATTTTCTCAGCCATCTGCTGGATTATAGCAGGCACATGCAGAGTCCCCATGTCCTTTCCAGTCTCTAGCCCTGCAGCTAGTTGGGCTTTACGCTGCGCCTCCCCACTGCCCTGGGTAGCACACTGCAGCCAGTCTATGTCCTTTGGTACTGCGGATCTCCCCGCTGAGCATACTCCCACTTCACCGGGTTCAGCATCATAAACTGAAACAATCTTACCAGTTCCTGCAGCTGGTGTCATAGCCTTCACTTGAGTGCGATGTCTTTCATCTGTGGTGTCTCCACAGGCTGACGCCCCCATGTGGTCACAGAGCAATACTGCAGCCTTTCTAGACCCACTGATGCCCTCTGTAGGCAACACAAGATTCCTGTTGCTAGGGATAACAGCAGACTTGCACTCCAAAACCGGTTGGCTATACCTCATGCAGGATGTGGACTGTTGCACCCTCCTTTCTGAGCTCACCACTTTCCCTAAGGGGCCATGACACGAAACTTTGCGTTTCTCTGTTTTTCCAAAATCTTGGTCTTCCGGTGACACCTCTCCCATCCTGGAGCATTGCTGGCGGCCCATGATACGCTGGAACACTCCTCTAAGAAGAATTTCCTCTTGAAACTTGCAGTAGTCATCCTGGTCCCAATCCATCAAATGGTAAACCGACCGGAACTCTATCCATAACAAGGGTTGCAACAATTTTGGCCACCGATCCCTAGGCCATTTTCTCCTTACAGCAACTTTTTCAAATTTTTTCAGGAATTCCCCAACCTCCTCTGTAGGTAGCATGGGTTGCACATAGTCAGAGGCCACAATCTCATCCCCTTGCACTGCGGCCCACTTTTTGCGATTCTGCTTGAACCATTCATTCACTGTATCGCACATCACTTGGCCTTCTGGACTGGCCCTCCTAGGTGGAGACATCTTCTCAGGCCAAGCTGAGCTCACTTCCACAGGTAAAACGCCTGTATGCAACACAGTTCATCAATTTAACTCCTGAGCAATGCAGTTTGCCTGGCTGCCACACACAGCTAGCAGCAATTCCTGAAATGACTCACTACTGGCGCAGAGACCCGGATTTCACCGTCTGTTGCCCGCATTCTCCACCACTTGTAATATTGGGGTATTTAGCTCAGTGGTAGATGCATCTTCACGTAGTGAGTCCACAGCAGTCAGTTATCAGGTTTGAGGGCATGGCAGACCATTTTTATTCACAGGAACAAAATAAAAGTTTATACACAGGATTTCTCACACAGGGGTTCTTCTTCAGTAAATTCATACAACCATAAATGCCAAGCCTCCTGGCTCCTAGGCTTACTTTGCCTTGCCGTTCCCCACGGAACCAGCCTACTCCTGGCCTCAACAGAACTCTCCAGACCCCTGGGTTTGCTTACTGTCTCCCAGACTTCAGGAGTTCCTTCAGCCCCCTTGGACTTGCTAGTCGCCTCGGCTCTCCCAGCCTTCCAGACCCTTCTCTGGTCTCACAGGCCCTTCTAGCCGTCCCAACCTTCCCAGTCCTTCAGACACCAAGTCCTCTCTTACCAGGGATGTAGTCACACACAGGGCAGACAGCTTTTAAGACACAGGTCTGTCTTGCAGCAGCAAGCTGCACACACTCCACCTTCCTCCACTCTCTGCTCTCACTAGCCCCTCGTTATATGGGCTGTGTACACCTGGGCACACACCCTGCTTGCTATCCATAAGACATGGACACAGGGTTAGAGATTCCATCCCACCCAAGTCTCTGCGGGATTTCCAAACTACAGAGCCCCATTGGAACATAGCAAAACCTGGAGAAAGCTGCCAACACAGTTTTCTCCCTTTCAAAGCTATGCTCTGTAGCACTGCAGTCACCTGACATGCAAACTCTGTGTCCATTTTCCATCCCTTTTCACAGTGACAGGGACTCTCACTATTACAGTCCCTATTTAGTTTCTGTGCTAGTGACCTATCAATGGCATATTTTCTGGTTATAATTGTCAACAGTAGGACTTTTTCTTCACTTTAGTGAGGTATACTCTCACATCTTGCTGTATCTCTGCAACAAAAAACGTAAAAAACTTCAAATTAAAAAAAAAAAAAGTTTAAGGGGTTATTCCTCCACATTATGTAAAAGGCTGTTTGATCCTGTCTTCTCTGACCCTCCCCTCCTTCCATTGTCCCCTGATAATTTCCTGATAGCACGGAGTCTATGGAGTCAAGCTGCACATGCTCAATTTTGTGTGTATTGCTAGAGAGGTTTTTTTTCTTGGGAGGATGCATGTGATCAGCACAGGGCCAATCAGCACTGTCTAGACAGAGGGTCAGGGGTCCTGCAGTCTCATAGGACCGTCAGAAAACTCCTCCTACAAGCTTTAACCCGTGCTTAGCTGGACACTGATAGAAGTCACAAGACTGCTGATGAGAAAGGGTATTTAGCAGTTTATATTTACTAAAATGATTTTATTTCCATATTCTGTGTACAGTTTCATTATTATGTGTATTTTGTCCTTGGAACCTGTATAACACAGATAATTGAAGGGGTAAGTTTGTAACTCTACAAGCATAACTCCATTACTCCATTAAATAGAGGCATTTATTGGGACTTCTCTATTATTTCACACTGCTATGTGATGCATAATGGATTCCAAAGGATCACTTCACAGTTCACAGCTTTTATAGCTGGCCCTGATCTTCCCTGCCATCCACAGACCAGACAGTGATCCATCAGATCACTGTTATTGTCATTGTGTTACTTTCATAACATGGATAACAGGGAGTGGAATACATCAAAGCCTTGATTTAGTGTGCACCTAAAAAAAACAGAAGGCCTCTCAAACACCGTGTGGTGCCTTTACCTAAAGTTTATCTAAGCCCAAAAATGAAAATGTAATATATTGCAGCTTACCAGTCCTTAGATGTGGACGCTTTTTTCCCCTTATTTTCACCTGGTGATTCTGTCAGTCACACTTTCTGTCCTAGCATGACAATGCTCTCTCACTGTACTGTTTCCATGGAGGAGCAGTATTTTTCATATGTACATATGCACTACAAACATCTCACCCTCCATAACATACAGAGAAGAGGCTCTGTAGTCCACATAAACAGCTAAATAATGTAACTGATAAGAATGTAGCATATGCAAAGAGCATAAACGTTATGTGCTAACAACATTTCTGGCAGGATTTACAGTTATTTTTGTAGTTATCGAAAAGCTTTTGCAAAATGTTTTCAATGGTATAATTACAGCGCAACTACTGTATACTCACCCCCACTCCAGCAATGCAATATCCCCTGCCAGCTGCTGACATCTTCGGACATTTTTCTTCCAGGTTCCGATGTTCAGTCATTTTGATTGGTCAAGTGAGATGATTTCACTACCACACGTGTGAGGGAGTTCATTTATCCCAACCAGGGCTGGCCCAAGACATTGTGCTGCCTGGATCCAAGAATGAAATGCTGCCCCCCCCCCAAACACACACACAGCCCTCCAAAAAAATCACGCCCAGCAAAAGGCCCCCACATTCATTATTTTATATCATGACAATTAAAACTAAAATTAAATCAGGAAGTCAGATTTACATGCAAAGGTGGTGGTGGTGGAGGGGGAGTTCAGTCTGTGGAAGCTGTGGTGGTGGAGTTCAGTCAGAGGCAGTGGTGGTGGGGGGGGCTCAGACAGAGGTGGTGGGGGTTCAGTCCGAGCCAGCTGTGGTGGTGGTGGTTAGGGTTGCCACCTTTTCTTCAAGCCAAACTCAAACACTTTAGCGGTGCATGGCCACTTTTTTTGTAGTATACACTATAGGATTGTAAAGACCTGGGACACCTTTGGGTGCACTAGGGAGATCAATAATGCGGCATGCTTTATTGGACAGTGTTACCTCCTATAACACAGGGGTCATTGTCACCCCCCTTCATAAAATACGGGTCAGTGTTACCCCCTCCATAATTTAGGGGTCCCCCATAGAGGGCCCCCATTAGGTCCCCTCATATCAGCACCCCCCCTTAGAGACCTCTATTAGATCAGGGAACTCCCCCATCAGTGTCCCCTGCCCCTAAAGACCCACATTAGACTGCCCTACCGAGAGCCAATTCAAGCCAGGAAGTGTGGGAGCCGGAGTTTGGGGGCGGAGCGAAGCTGCTTTACTGTAGTGCTATTTTCCTTCTTTCCTTCCATTGTGTGGGGGGGCTTGGAAAGAAGGCAAAGTAGAGGCAGGTGCTGCATCGCTGTGCCCAGTGTGTTGGGAGGACACAGGCATCAAAACACATCCAAACTTGTGCACTCACTCACGGGGCCGCTGTTAGGAATCATGGGGCCCTCACCCCCTGAGGGGGGAGAAGAGGTGTGGGGAGGAAGGTGAGAAAGGGTGAGAGGAGGAGGTAAGACGGTAAGGAGGCAGAAGAGAGAGGGGGGTGAGAAAGAGAGAGGGGGAGGGGATTGAGGGTGTGAGGGGGAGTGGGGTGAGAGAGAGAGGAGGGGTGGGAGAGAGAAGGTGGCTGAGAGGGAGGAGGGGTGAGAGAAAAAGGTGGTAAGAAAGGGGGTAGCCTGACAGAGAGAGGGGGGTAGCTGACAGAGAGGGGGAGTAGCTGATACAGGGGGGAATAGCTGACAGAGAGGGGGAATAGCTAACAGAGAGGGGAGTATCTGACAGAGAAGGGAGTAGCTGACAGAGAGGGGGAATAGTTGACAGAGAGGGGGAATAGCTGACAGAGGGGAGAGTAGCTGACAGAGGGGGGAGTAGCTGACAGAGGGGGGAGTAGCTGAAAGAGGGTGGGAGAGAGAAGGGGGCTGAGAGGGAGGAGGGGTGAAAGAGAAAGGTGGTAAGAGAGGGGGTAGCCTGACAGAGAGAGGGGGTGACTTACAGAGGGGGGGTGGCTGACAGAGGGGAGGGTAGCTGACAGAGGGGGAGTAGCTGACAGAGGGGGGAGTAGTTGACAGGGGGGGAGTAGTTGACAGAGGGAGGAGTAGCTGACAGAGGGGGAGCAGCTGACATAGGGGGGAGTAGCTGACAGAGGGGGGAGTAGCTGACAGAGGGGGGAGCAGCTGACAGAGGGGGGAGTAGCTGACAGGGAAGCGGAGTAGCTGACAGGGGGGGGAGTAGTAGACAGAGGGGGGAGTAGCTAACAGAGAGGGGAGTAGCTAACAGAGAGGGGAATAGCTGACAGAGGGGATGTAGCTGACAGAGGGGATGTAGCTGACAGAGGGGGTGTAGCTGACAGAGGGGGTGTAGCTGACAGAGGGTGGGAGAGAGAAGGGGGCTGAGAGGGAGGAGGGGTGAGAGAGAAAGGTGGTAAGAGAGGGGGTAGCCTAACAGAGAGAGGGGGTAGCCTGACAGAGAGAGGGGGTGGCTTACAGAGGGGGGTGGCTGACAGAGGGGAGGGTATCTGACAGAGGGGGGTGGCTGACAGAGGGGAGGGTAGCTGACAGAGGGGGGAGTAGCTGACAGAGGGGGGAGTAGCTGACAGAGGGGGGAGTAGCTGACAGAGGGGGAGTAGCAGGACAAAGGGGGGAGTAGCTGACGAAGGGGGGGGGGCAGCTGACATAGGGGGGGAGTAGCTGACAGAGAAGGGGAGTAGCTGACAGAGGGGGGGGAGTAGCATATAGAAGGGGGGATTAGCTAACAGAGAGGGGAGTAGCTAACAGAGAGGGGAGTAGCTAACAGAGAGGGGAGTAGCTGACAGAGAGGGGAATAGCTGACAGAGAGGGGAATAACTGACAGAGGGGATGTAGCTGACAGAGGGGTTGTAGCTGACAGAGGGTGGGAGAGAGAAGGGGGCTGAGAGGGGAGAGGGGTAAGAAAGAAAGGTGGTAAGAGGGGGGGTGGCCTGACAGAGAGAGGGAGAGTAGCTGACAGAGGGGGGGAGTAGCTGACAGAGGGGGAGTAGCTGACAGAGGAGGGAGTAGCAGACAGAGGGGGGAGTAGCTGACAGAGGGGGAGAGTAGCTGACAGAGAGGAAGAGTAGCTGACAGAGGGGGAGAGTAGCTGACAGAGGGGGGGGAAGTAGCTGACAGAGGGGGGGAAGTAGCTGACAGAGGGGGGAGTAGCTGACAGAGGGGGGAGTAGCTGACAGAGGGGGTAGCTGACAGGGGAGGGGAGCTGACAGGGGGGGGTAGCTGACAGGGGAGGGAGTAGCTGACAGAGGGGGGAAGTAGCTGACAGAGAGGGGAGTAGCTGACAGAGAGGGGACAGAGAGAGGGGGGGTGGCTTACAGAGAGGGGGTAGCTGACAGAGGGGGGGTAGCTGACAGAGGGGAGGTAGCTGACAAAGGGGGAGTAGCTGACGAATGGGGGGAGTAGCTGACGAATGGGGGGAGTAGCTGACAGAGGGGAGAGTAGCTGACAGGGGGGGGAGTAGCTGACGAAGGGGGGGAGTAGCTGACAGAGGAGGGGATTAGCTGACAGAGGGGGAGAGTAGCTGACAGAGGGGGGAGTAGCTGACAGAGGGGGGAGTAGCTGACAGGGGGGGAGTGGCTGACAGAGGGGGGGTATCTGACACAGGGGGTAACTGACAGAGGGGGGTAGCTGACAGAGGGGGGAGCTGACAGGGGAGGGGAGCTGACAGGGGAGGGGAGCTGACAGGGGGGGGTAGCTGACAGGGGAGAGGAGCTGACAGGGGAGGAGAGCTGACAGAGGGGGTAGCTGACAGGGGAGGGGAGCTGACGGGGGTAGCTGACAGGGGAGAGGAGCTGACAGGGGAGGAGAGCTAACAGAGGGGGTAGCTGACAGGGGAGGGGAGCTGAGGGGGGTAGCTGACAGGGGAGAGGAGCTGACAGGGGAAGAGAGCTGACAGAGGGGGGAGTAGCTGACGGGGGTAGCTGACAGGGGAGAGGAGCTGACAGAGGGGGGTGACTGACAGGGGGGGTAACTGGCAGAGGGGCGTAGCTGACAGAGGTGGGGTAGCTGACAGAGGTGGGGTAGCTGACAAAGGGAGGTAGCTGACAGAGGGAGGGTAGCTGACAGGGGAGGGGAGCTGACAGAGAGGGGTATCTGACAGGGGAGGGGAGCTGACAGAGGGGGAGTGGCTTACAGAGGGTTAGTGGCTTACAGAGGGGGGGCGGCTGACAGAGCGGCAGGCTGACAGATGGGGATGAGAGGGCAGATGAGAAAGATACCTCAGTGAGGACTCGAGGAGACACAGCAGAGCACACGCCAGGCAAGGAGGCGGGACTCTGGGCAGCCATGATTACCCACAGTCCAGCCCTGCCTCCACATGTTACCAGGTCAACCAGGCCAATCACAGACCCTCGTGTCCACCACACGTGACCTATTCAGCCAATCACAGGCTGAATAGGTACGCCTGCTGCCCATCGCTGAGCTCCGCTCAGAGGCGGAGCGCACAGGCAGTAATATATGTGTAACACTGATGGCGGGCGCGGGAATTAGGATGCGTCGCTCTAGGCTGAACTGCTGCTATATGTGCCCGGGTTTCAGGTGGCTTGAAAACCGGGTTAAAACCGGACAGGTGGTAACCCTAGTGGTGGTGGTGGGGGGGTTCAGACAGAGGCAGCGGTGGTGGGGGGTTCAGTCAGAGGCAGATGTGGTGGTGGGTAGGGATGAGCTGAACACCCCCCGCACCAGAACCTGCGAACGGACCGAAAATTCGCACGAACGTTAGAACCCCATTGACATCTATGGGACTCGAACGTTTGAAATCAAAAGTGCTCATTTTAAAGGCTAATTTGCATGGTATTGTCCTAAAAAGGGTTTGGGGACCCGGGTCCTGCCCCAGGGGACATGTATCAATGCAAGAAAAACGGACGTTTTTTCGGGAGCAGTGATTTTAATGATGCTTAAAGTAAAAAAAAAAAAAAAGTGAAATATTCCTTTAAATATCGTACCTGGGGGTGTCTATAGTATGCCTGTAAAGTGGCGTGTGTTTCCCGTGATTAGAACAGTCCCTGCACAAAATGTCATTTTTAAAGGGAAAAAAAGTCATTTAAAACTGCTTGCGGCCTTAATGTAATGTCGGGTCCCGCCAATATGGATGAAAATCAGTGAGACAAACGGCATGGGTACCCCCCAGTCCATTTCTAGGCCCTTTGGGTCTTGTATGGATATTAAGGGGAACCCCGCACCCAAATTAAAAAAGGAAAGGTGTGGGGCCCCCAGGCCCTATATACTCTGAACAGCAGTATACAGGCGGTGCAAACAAGACAGGGACTGTAGGTTTGTTGTTAAGTAGAATCTGTTTGTAATTTTGAACTGGTACATTTTTAACGTGTTTAGCTCCAGCCAAAAAATCTATTTTAAGCTTTTTGGAAAACATAGGGAAGGGTTATTACCCCTGTGACATTTGTTTTACCTCACTTTTTGTCCCAATGACAAATGTTTTTTGAAAATTTGGGTTTTTTTGTGAAACAAGGATTGGTGATAAAGCATCAGTGGAAAGGAGAAAAGTTTTTCCCATATTAACTCTTACAGGAGAGAATTTCCCTTCCTAGGGGTAGATTTCATCTCACTTCCTCTTGTCTCCTTCCATTTGCAAGTAGGAGTCGTTTGTAAGTTGGATGTTTGAAAGTAGGGGCCTGCCCTATATACTCAGCAGAAATTTGGGCCTTAGGTGTTGTTGTGACCACAACACTGTAAGCCCTCATAGGGCCCTGCTGTGAAATATTAGATCAAGAATTGTAATTACATGCCCCTGTTGAACAGGGGCAGAAGAATTGGGCCTTCGGTGGTGGTGGTAGTGGTGCCACAACACTGTAAGTCCTCACAGATACTCTTGGTGGGCGCAGAAACGGGCCCTGCTGTGAAATATTAGATCAAGAATTCTTTTTACATGTCCCTGTTGAACAAGGGCTGAAAAATTGGGCCTTAGGCACTGGTGCTGGTGCCACAACACTGGAACCCCTCACAGATACTCTAGTTGGAGCGCAGGAACTAGCCCTGCTGCAAAGAATTGCATCAAAAATTGTAATTACACGCACCTGTTAGACAGGGGCTGAAAAATTAGGCCTTAGGCACTGGTGCTGGTGCCACAACACTGCAACCCCTCACAGATACTCTAGCTGGAGCACAGCAACTAGCCCTGCTGCAAAGAATTGCATCAAAAATTGTAATTACACGCCCCTGTTAAACAGGGGCTGAAAAATTAGGCCTTAGGCACTGGTGCTGGTGCCACAACATTGCAACCCCTCACAGATACTCTAGTTGGAGCACAGCAACTAGCCCTGCTGCAAAGAATTGCATCAAAAATTGTAATTACACGCCCCTGTTAAACAGGGGCTGAAAAATTGGGCCTTAGGCACTGGTGCCACAACACTGCAACCCCTCACAGATACTCTAGTTGGAGTGCAGGAACTAGCCCTGCTGCAAAGAATTGCATCAAAAATTGTAATTACACACCCCTGTTAAACAGGGGCTGAAAAATTGGGCCTTAGGCACTGGTGCTGGTGCCACAACACTGCAACCCCTCACAGATACTCTAGTTGGAGCGCAGGAACTAGCCCTGCTGCAAAGAATTGCATGAAAAATTGCAATTACATGCCCCTGTTAAACAGGGGCTAAAAAATTGGGCCTTAGGCACTGGTGACGGAACTGGTGGCGCCCAGAACCAAAAATGTTCTTACAAGCTATCATCATGATCATTGAGGGGGAAGAGGATAATTACTCAGTATAACAGGATAGTCACTCAGCATCAGCATAGGCAGTCTTTGAAGGGATCTGACATTTCAAAAAAATGTATTCAGTTACTTCAGCATCAGGTGCTTGGTAGCTGGTGGTGATCCAAGACTGATTCATTTTTATGAAGGTCAGTCGATCGACCGAGCCGGTGGACAGACGCACCCTGTGATCGGTTACAAAGCCTGCAGCAGCACTGAATGTGCGTTCCGAAAGAACGCTGGATGCAGGACAGGCCAGTAGCTCAATTGCATACTGTGCAAGCTCTGGCCAGTGATCCATCCTCAAGACCCAGTAACCCAGAGGATTTTCGGTGGGAAAGGTGTCCAAGTCAGATCTTACCCCTAGGTATTCCTGCACCATGTAAAACAGACGCTGGCGGTGGTTGCTGGAACCGATCATACCTTTGGGCGGCGGACTAAAAAATAGTTTGAACGCATTGGTCAGACGGCCACCTTCTCCACCGCTCCTTCTTTGACTGACCGAAGCCTCAGCAACACGTTGTCCAGAAACAGGAGTTTGTAACCTCCCAGTCTCTGGGAACACATTGCACAGACCTTTCTGCAAGGCCTCCCGAAGATGTTTCATCCTCTGCTCCCTCTGCAATGGCAAGATAAGGTCCGCAACCTTACCCTTGTAACGTGGATCAAGGAGGGTTGCCAGCCAGTATTGTTCCTTCTCCTTGATACCACGAATACGAGGATCCTTCCGCAGGCTTTGCAGAATCAGGGAGGCCATGCAGCGTAGGTTTGCTGAGGCATTCGGTCCGGAGTCCTCTGGGTCACTAAGCACGACATGATCCACAACCACCTCCTCCCAGCCACGTACAAGTCCATGTGTTTCTTGGGACTGTAAATGATCCCTTAAAGACTGCTGCTGATGCTGAGAGCCAGGCTCCACCTCCATACTGACACAATCCTCCTCCTCCTCGTCCTCTTCCTGTGTGATCGGCGGGCACGCAGGAACACTGTCTGGATAAAGGGGGCCTTGAGAGCTAAGGAAGTCCTCCTCTTCCTGCCTCTTTTCTGCCTCAAGTGCCCTGTCCATTATTTCACGCAGCGTGTGCTCCAACAGGTGGACAAGGGGGACAGTGTCACTGATGCATATACTGTCACTGCTCACCATCCTTGTGGCCTCCTCAAATGGTGACAGGACAGTGCGTGCATCCCTGATCGTGGCCCACTGGCATGGGGAAAAAAAACCAAGCTCTCCTGACCCTGTCCTGGTGCCATAGTCACACAGGTACTCATTGATGGCCCTCTGCTGCGTGTGCAGCCACTGCAGCATGGCCAACGTTGAGTTCCACCTGGTGGGCATGTCACAGATTAGGCGGTTCTTGGGCAGGTTAAATTCCCTTTGGAGGTCAGCCAGCTGAGCACTGGCATTATATGACCGGCGGATATGCACACAGACTTTCCTGGCCTGCCTCAGGACATCCTGTAAGCCCGGGTACCTGCCCAAGAACCTCTGAACCACCAAGTTAAGGACCTGAGCCAAACAGGGCACATGGGTCATTTGTCCCTGTTGGAGGGCGGAGAGGAGGTTGATGCCATTGTCGCAAACCACCATTCCTGCCTTAAGTTGGTGTGGCGTCAACCACCTCTGAACCTACCCCTGCAGAGTTGACAGAACCTCTGCCTCAGTGTGGCTCCTGTCCCCCAAGCACACCAGCTCAAGCACCGCATGGCATCTTTTGGCCTGCATACTTGAGTAGCCCCTTGAATGCCTACGGAGCACCGCTGGTTCTGAGGACAAAGCACAGGAAGAGGCCATGGATGAAGAAGAAGAGGAGGGGGTGGAGGAGAGAGGTGTGTCAGAATCATTAGTAGTGGCATTTTGGAGGCGTGGTGGTGGAACAACCTCCAACACTACTGCACCTTGTCCTGCATCCTTCCCAGCTGCCAGCAGAGTCACCCAATGCGCCGTGAAACTTAGGTAACATCCCTGTCCATGCCTGCTGGACCATGAGTCAGCAGTAATATGCACCTTACCGCTGACCGCCCTGTCCAGCGAGGCATGGACATTGCCTTCCACATGCCGGTAGAGAGCCGGAATCGCCTTCCGTGAGAAAAAGTGGCGTTTGGGTACCTGCCACTGAGGAACCGCACATTTCACAAACTCAAGGAAGGGGGCAGAGTCTACCAACTGAAAAGGTAGCAGTTGAAGTGATACCAATTTTGCCAAGCTAGCATTCAACCGCTGGGCATGTGGATGGCTGGGAGCGAACTTCTTTCGGTGGTGCAGCAGCTGGGGCAGGAAAATTTGCCTGGTACAATCTGACGTCGGTGTACCGAAAGCAGATTGCCCACAAGTACTTGGCTGTGACACACCTAATTCTACACCTTCATTCCTCTCAGTGCAGGTCTCAGAGAGGACTGAAGGTATAGTGGGGTTGGAGATCTCAGCTGATGAGGAGCAAGAAGAGGTCCTCTTTGTTCTTTGGTGTGGGTCTTTTAGATACGCTTGCCAACGAACTGCATGGCAGGTCAACATATGTCTGGTCAAGCATGTGGTGCCCAAGCGGGAGATGTTTTGGCCATGCGAGATACGCTTGAGACATATGTTGCAAATAGCAGAGGTGCGATCTGATGCACTCGTCTCAAAAAAGGCCCATACCAAAGAACTTTTGGAATAACGCACAGAGACAGCAGTGCCCTGCACATGCGGAGCTTTGCGGTGTGATGCAGTCAGTGTGCTGCCCTTAGGCTGGCCCCTGGAGGGCATCCTGCCTCGTTGGTGATGTGCCTCCTCCTCCTCCTCCTCCTCTCTCCTATCAGGCACCCACGTCGAGTCAGTGACCTCATCATCCCCTCCCTCCTCATCACTGGAGCAAACCTGGCAGTACGCTGCAGCATGGGGAGCATGACTGCCAGATTGCTGTCCTTCTTGGGCACCCCCTCTGTCCGTGCTCATGTTACTGCCTTCATCTAGCTCAGTATCATCATCACTGCCTTCTAAACGCTGGGCACCCTCCTGGAGCATGTACCCAACACTGTGGTCAAACAGTTCGAGGGACTCCTCAGGAGGACATGGTGGGGCTAGGGAAGGAGTCACTGATGCCATTGAGCCGAGGGAAGAGGCCGCGTTGGCAGCTGCTTTGCCAGAAAAAGTACCCTGAGCATGGGTGAGAGAGGATGAGGAGGATGAGGACGGCTTGGTCATCCACTCAACCAAGTCTTCCGCATGTTGCGGCTCAACATGGCCAGCTGCCAAAAAAAGGCCAAGCGTGTCCCACGGCCACATGCTGATGAGGATGCTGATCTACACGACCAGCACTGTTGCCTCTAGACACAGAGCCTGCTTGCCCTCTTTTATTGGCTTGTGACTGTCTGCCTCTCCTTGTTGGCCTTCCAGACATACTAATGGCTTGCAGTGAGATGTAGCTGCACTAAGCTGGGATATATATATATATATATATATATATATATATATATATATATATATATATATATATATATATATGTATATTGATACTGCAGCTAGCAAAATCAACTGCCTGCTTGTAGTATGAGAACACCACCAATCTTCTACAGGTAGCTTTAGATGAACACTGTGCAGAGGTCGCACTAACGTTAAAATAATGTAGCTGCCTGCGGTAGTGATAGGATCAGGAAAACACCACCAACCTTCTACAGGTAGCTTTAGCTGAACACTGTGCAGAGGTCGCACTACACTAACGTGTAAATAATGTAGCTGCCTGCGATAGTGATAGGCTCAGGAAAACACCACCAACCTTCTACAGATAGCTTTAGCTGAACACTGTGCAGAGGACACACTACACTAACATTAAAGTAATGTAGCTGCCTGCGGTAGTGATAGGATCAGGAAAACACCACCAACCTTCTACAGGTAGCTTTAGCTGAACACTGTGCAGAGGTCGCACTACACTAACGTGTAAATAATGTAGCTGCCTGAAGTAGTGATAGGATCAGGAAAACACCACCAACCTTCTACAGGTAGCTTTAGCTGAACACTGTGCAGAGGTTGCACTAACGTTAAAATAATGTAGCTGCCTGCAGTAGTGATAGGGTCAGGAAAACACCACCAACCTTCTACAGGTAGCTTTAGCTGAACACTGTGCAGAGTTCGCACTACACTAACGTGTAAATAATGTAGCTGCCTGCGGTAGTGATAGGATCAGGAAAACACCACCAACCTTCTACAGATAGCTTTAGCTGAACACTGTGCAGAGGACGCACTACACTAACGTTAAAATAATGTAGCTGCCTGCGGTAGTGATAGGATCAGGAAAACACCACCAACCTTCTACAGGTAGCTTCAGCTGAACACTGTGCAGAGGTCGCACTACACTAACGTGTAAATAATGTAGCTGCCTGCGGTAGTGATAGGATCAGGAAAACACCACCAACCTTCTACAGATAGCTTTAGCTGAACACTGTGCAGAGGACGCACTACACTAACGTTAAAATAATGTAGCTGCCTGCGGTAGTGATAGGATCAGGAAAACACCACCAACCTTCTACAGGTAGCTTTAGCTGAACACTGTGCAGAGGTCGCACTACACTAACGTGTAAATAATGTAGCTGCCTGAAGTAGTGATAGGATCAGGAAAACACCACCAACCTTCTACAGGTAGCTTTTGCTGAACACTGTGAAGAGGACGCACTACACTAATGTTAAAATAATGTAGCTGCCTGCGGTAGTGATAGGATCAGGAAAACACCACCAACCTTCTACAGGTATCTTTAGCTGAACACTGTGCAGAGGACGCACTACACTAATGTGTAAATATTGTAGCTGCCTGCGGTAGTGATGGGATCAGGAAAACACCACCAACCTTCTACAGGTAGCTTTAGCTGAACACTGTGCAGAGGTCGCACTACACTAACTTGTAGCTTTAGCTGAACACTGTTCAGAGGACGCACTACACTAACTTGTAGCTTTAGCTGAACACTGTGCAGAGGTCGCACTACACTAACTTGTAGCTTTAGCTGAACACTGTGAGGAGGACGCATTACACTAACTTGTAGCTTTAGCTGAACACTGTGCACTACACTAACTTGTAGGTTTAGCTGAACACTGTTCAGAGGATGCACTACACTAACTTGTAGCTTTAACTGAACACTGTGCAGAGGTCGCACTACACTAACGTGTAACTTTAGCTGAAAACTGTGAGGAGGACGCACTACACTAACTTGTAACTTTAGCTGAACACTGTGCACTACACTAACTTGTAGCTTTAGCTGAACACTGTGTAAAGGATGCACTACACTAACTTGTAGCTTTAGCTGAACACTGTGCAGAGGTCGCGCTACACTAACTTGTAGCTTTAGCTGAACACTGTGCAGAGGTCGCACTACACTAACTTGTAGCTTTAGCTGAACACTGTGCACTACACTAACTTGTAGCTTTAGCTGAACACTGTTCAGAGGATGCACTACACTAACTTGTAGCTTTAGCTGAACACTGTGCAGAAGTCGCACTACACTAACGTGTAGCTTTAGCTGAAAACTGTGAGGAGGACGCACTACACTAACTTGTAGCTTTAGCTGAACACTGTGCACTACACTAACTTGTAGCTTTAGCTAAACACTGTGTAGAGGACGCACTACACTAACTTGTAGCTTTAGCTGAACACTGTGCAGAGGTCGCACTACACTAACTTGTAGCTTTAGCTGAACACTGTGAGGAGGACGCACTACACTAACTTGTAGCTTTAGCTGAACACTGTGAGGAGGACGCACTACACTAACTTGTAGCTTTAGCTGAACACTGTGCACTACACTAACTTGTAGCTTTAGCTGAACACTGTTCAGAGGACGCACTAAACTAACTTGTAGCTTTAGCTGAACACAGTGCAAAGGTCGTACTACACTAACGTGTAGCTTTAGCTGAAAACTGTGAGGAGGACGCACCACACTAACTTGTAGCTTTAGCTGAACACTGCGCACTACACTAACTTGTAGCTTTAGCTGAACACTGTGTAGAGGACTCACTACACTAACTTGTAGCTTTAGCTGAACACTATGCAGAGGTCGCACTGCACTAACTTGTAGCTTTAGCTGAACACTGTGAGGAGGACGCACTACACTAACTTGTAGCTTTAGCTGAACACTGTGCACTACACTAACTTGTAGCTTTAGCTGAACACTGTTCAGAGGACGCACTACACTAACTTGTAGCTTTAGCTGAACACTGTGCAGAGGTCGCACTACACTAACGTGTAGCTTTAGCTGAACACTGTGAGGAGGATGCACTACACTAACTTGTAGCTTTAGCTGAACACTGTGCACTACACTAACTTGTAGCTTTAGCTGAACACTGTGCAGAGGTCGCACTACACTAACTTGTAGCTTTAGCTGAACACTGTGAGGAGGACACACTACACTAACTTGTAGCTTTAGCTGAACACTGTGCACTACACTAACTTGTAGCTTTAGCTGAACACTGTTCAGAGGACGCACTACACTAACGTGTAGCTTTAGCTGAAAACTGTAAGGAGGACGCACTACACTAACTTGTAGCTTTAGCTGAACACTGTGCACTACACTAACTTGTAGCTTTAGCTGAACACTGTGTAGAGGACACACTACACTAACTTGTAGCTTTAGCTGAACACTGTGCAGAGGTCGCACTACACTAACTTGTAGCTTTAGTTGAACACTGTGAGGAGGACGCACTACACTAACTTGTAGCTTTAGCTGAACACTGTGCACTACACTAACTTGTAGCTTTAGCTGAACACTGTGCAGAGGTTGTACTACACTAACTTGTAGCTTTAGCTGAACACTGTGAGGAGGACGCACTACACTAACTTGTAGCTTTAGCTGAACACTGTGCACTACACTAACTTGTAGCTTTAGCTGAACACTGTTCAGAGGACGCACTACACTAACTTGTAGCTTTAGCTGAACACTGTGCAGAGGTCGCACTAAACTAACGTGTAGCTTTAGTTGAAAACTGTGAGGAGGACGCACTACACTAACTTGTAGCTTTAGCTGAACACTGTGCACTACACTAACTTGTAACTTTAGCTGAACACTGTGTAGAGGACGCACTACACTAACTTGTAGCTTTAGCTGAACACTGTGCAGAGGTCGCACTATACTAACTTGTAGCTTTAGTTGAACACTGTGAGGAGGATGCACTACACTAACTTGTAGCTTTAGCTGAACACTGTGCACTACACTAACTTATAGCTTTAGCTGAACACTGTTCAGAGGACGCACTACACTAAATTGTAGCTTTAGCTGAACACTGCGCAGAGATCGCACTACACTAACTTGTAGCTTTAGGTGAATACTGTGAGGAGGACGCAATACACTAACTTGTAGCTTTAGCTGAACACTGTGAGGAGGACGCACTACACTAACTTGTAGCTTTATCTGAACACTGTGCACTACACTAACTTGTAGCTTTCGCTGAACACTGTTCAGAGGACGCACTACACTAACTTGTAGCTTTAGCTGAACACTGTGCAGAGGTCGCACTACACTAACTTGAAGCTTTAGCTGAACACTGTGCAGAGGTCACACTAAACTAACTTGTAGCTTTAGCTGAACACTGTGAGGAGGACGCACTACACTAACTGTAAATAGTCTAGCTGCCTGACTGTGGTACTAATAGGATCAGAAGAACACCAGCAATTTTCTTCAGGTAGCTGTAAATACTGTAACAACACAAGTCTGCCTGTCAGTAGGAAGATAATAACAGGAACGGATCTAGCTAAACTGAATACAGTGTATATATATATATATATATATATATATATATATATATATATATATATATATATATATATATATATATATATATACATATATACAACACCTGGGATGCATATATATACACACAATACACTGTAAGTGCAGCTAACTGACTGACTGTCCTGCCTAATCTATCTAACTTAAATCAAATGACTCTGTCTCTGTCTCTCAACGCCGGAACACACTACACAGGGCCGCGGTGCAGGCGGCCTTATATAGTGTGGAGCGTGTACTAAACCCCCTGAGCCATAATTGGCCAAAGCCATCCTGACTTTGGCCAATTACAGCTCTCTCTACAGACGGCCCTGTGAATGGCCAAGCATGCGGGTCATAGTGCATGCTTGGCCAATCATCAGCCAGCAATGCACTGCGATACCGCAGTGAATTATGGGCCGTGACGCGCCACACAAATTTGGCGCGAACGGCCCATATCATTCGGCGAACAATCGAACACGAAGTTCATCCCTAGTGGTGGGGTTCAGTCAGAGGCAGATGTGGTGGTGGTGGGGGGGTCAGTCAGAGGTAGCAGTGGGGGTGGGGTTCAGTCAGAGGCAGCGGTGATGATGGTGGGGGGTTTCAGTCAGAAGCAGCGGTGGTTGTGGGGGGTTCAGTCAGAGGCAGTGGTGGTGGTGGTGGGGTTCAGTCAGAGGCAGATGTGGTGGTGGGGGGGGTCAGTCAGAGGTAGCAGTGGTGGTGGGGTGGGGTTCAGTCAGGGGCAGCGGTGATGATGGTGGAGGGGTTCAGTCGGAGGCAGCGGTGATGATGGTGGGGGCTTCAGTCAAAGGCAGTGGTGGTGGTTGTGGTGGGGGTTTAGTCAGAGGCAGATGTGGTGGGTGAGTTCAGTCAGAGGTAGTGGTGGGGAGTTCAGTCAGAGGCAGCGGTAGTAGGGGGGTTCAGACAGAGGCAGTGGTGGTGTGGGGTTCAGACAGAGGCAGCAGTGGTGGGGGGTTCAGTCAGAGGCAGATGTGGTGGGGGATTCAGTCAGAGGCAGTGGTGGTGGTGGGGTTCAGTCAGAGACAGTGGTGGTGATGGGGTTCAGACAGAGGCAGATGTGGTGGTGGTCGGGAGTCAGTCAGAGGTAGCAGTGGTGGTGGGGTGGGGTTCAGTCAGACGCAGCGGTGATGATGGTGGGGGGGGGTTCAGTCAGAGGCAGCGGTAGTGGTGGGAGGGGTTCAGTCAGAGGCAGTGGTGGTGGTTGTGGTGGGTGGTTCAGTCTAAGGCAGATGTGGTGGGGGGGTTCAGTTAGAGGCAGATGTGGTGGTGGGGGGTTCAGTTAGAGGCAGATGTGGTGGTGGGGGGTTCAGACAGAGGCAGCGGTGGTGGGGGGTTCAGACAGAGGCAGTGGTGGTGGGGTATTCAGTCAGGGGCAGCGGTGGTGGTGGGGGGAGGTTCAGTCAGAGGCAGATGTGGTGATAAGGGGGTTCAGTCAGAGGCAGATGTGGTGGTGGGGGGGTCAGTCAGAGGCAGGGGAGGTGGGGGGGTTCAGTCAGAGGCAGCGGTGGTGGTGGGGGCATCTAGCCCGAGGTAGCGGTGGTGGTGGAGGGGGTTCAGTCAGAGGCAGATGTGGTGGTAGTGGTGGGGGGTTCAGACAGAGGCAGCAGTGGTGGGGGGGTTCAGACAGAGGCAGCGGTAGTGGTGAGGGGGTTCAGGCAGATAAGGTGGTGGGGGGTTCAGTCAGAGGCAGTGGTGGTGGTGGGGGGGTCAGTCAGAGGCAAGTGTGATGGTGGAGGGGGATCAGTCAGAGGCAGCAGTGGTGGTGGTGGGGGGTTAGGCAGTGGTGAAGGTGGGGGGGTTCAGTCAGAGGCAGGTGTGATAGTGGAGGGGGATCAGTCAGAGGCAGCAGTGGTGGTGGGGGGGTTCAGTCAGAGGGAGTGATGGTGGGGGGTTTCAGTAAGAGGCAGCAGTGGTGGTGGGAGTGGTTCAGTCAGAGGCAGTGGTGGTGGTTGTGGTGGGGGTTCATTCAGAGGCAGCGGTAGTAGGGGGGTTCAGACAGAGGCAGTGGTGGTGTGGGGTTCAGTCAGAGGCAGATGTGATGGTGGGGGGTTCAGACAGAAGCAGATTTGGTGGTGGGGAGTTCAGTCAGAGGCAGTGGTGGGGTTCAGTCAGAGGCAGATGTGGTGGTGGTGGTGGGGGGGGGGTCAGTCAGAGGTAACAGTGGTGGTGAGGTGAGGTTCAGTCAGAGGCAGTGGTGATGATGGTGGGGGGGTTCAGTCAGAGGCAGCGGTGGTGGTGGGAGGGGTTCAGTCAGAGGCAGTGGTGATGGTTGTGGTGGGGGGTTCAGTCAGAGGCAGATGTGGTGGGGGTTCAGTCAGAAGCAGTGGTGGTGGTTGTGGTGGGGGGTTCAGTCAGAAGCAGATGTGGTGTTGGGGGGGTTCAGTCAGGGGCAGCGGTGGTAGTTGTGGTGGGGGGGTTCAGTCAGAAACAGCGGTGGGGGGGGTTCAGAGAGAGGCAGCAGTGGTGGGGGCAGTTCAGACAGAGGCAGCGGTGGTGGGGATGGGATCAATGGCGCTGGAACTTACTTGCTCTCAGTGTGCCTCTTCTAACATGGGGTCTCCACACTCCACAGAAAGCTCCTCCCCCTTCACGCTGTTGGCTGTCAGCTGGTCAGCCGACTTTCTCCTGCAGTTTCCGCCTCTGTCCCAACATGGCATTTGTCTGCAGCAAAGGTGGGAGCCGTGGAGGGGATAAGCGGCGGTCCCTCATACAGTGAAATAAGCAACAGAGCGGGTAAGCGTTCCGACATTGTCTTAGGTGTCAATTTACCGCCCCTCTGAAAGTGCCACCGGGGTCCAATGGACCCACCAAGACCCATGGTAGGGCCAGCCCTGATCTCAACAGATGCCAAAATTGTAAATTGTGCAGCTAATAAAATAAATCTAGTTATTTGTTTGAGTTCCATTTTAGCAGACCAAAAGGGACAAATAAGAAAATACATTGTTAGGTTTAGACACCCTTTAAATAGTACAGCTGGTTTTCTTATGTTGCAATCTGTCACAAGTTGGTTTAAAGAGGAACTTAAACAAAGAAAACAGAACTATGTAAAAAGCTTGTTCTGATGGGGAGCTTTTGTAAAATGCTGATTTGTTCTGCTTTTTTTCTGATTGTTTCTCTTTACTATCCCCTAATATAATGTCGCTCTCATTTATGTCCGTCTCAGTCAGCGTCAACATGGAACCGGGAAACCATTCTTCCTAACATTACTATTATTATTATTATACAGGATTTATATAGCGCCAACAGTTTACGCAGCGCTTTACAACATTAGGGCAGACAGTACAAGTACAATACAATTCAATACAGGAGGAATCAGAGGGCCCTGCTCGTTAGAGCTTACAATCTAGGAGGGAGGGTCAAGTTATACAAAAGGGTAATAGCTGTGGGGGATGAGCTAATGGAGAAAATAGTGCAGTTGTTAGATGGAGGCAGTATAGGCTTCTCTGAAGAGGAAAGTTTTCAGGGATCGCCTAAAAGTGGATAAATTTGGAGACAGTCTGACAGATTGGGGTAGGGAATTCCAGAGGATAGGCGAGGCTCGGGAGAAGTCCTGGAGGCGGATATGGGAGGAGGTGATGAGGGAGCTAGAGAGCAGGAGGTCTTGGGAGGAATGGAGATGGCGATTAAGTTGGTATTTTGAGACTAGGTTAGTGATGTAGCTGGGGGCAGAGTTGTGGATGGCTTTGTAACTTATTGTTAGTATTTTGAATTTAATTCGTTGGGCGAGTGGTAGCCAATGGAGGGATTGGCAGAGAGGGGTAGCAGACACTGAGCGGTTTGTAAGGTGGATGAGTCTAGCAGCAGCATTCATGATGGACTGAAGGGGGGATAGTCTATTTAAAGGTAAGCCAATGAGGATTGAGTTGCAGTAGTCAAGGCGAGAGATAACCAGGGAGTGAATCAGGAGCTTTGTGGTTTCACTGGTTAGAAAGGGATGTAGTTTAGAGATGTTGCGGAGGTTGAGGCAGCAAGCTTTGGAAAGTGATTGGATGTGGGGCCGAAAGGAGAGTTCAGAATCCAGGATAACACCTAGCACCCTGACATGTGGGGACGGGTGGATGGTTTTGCCATTGCTCTTGACAGAGAAGTCAGGGGAAGAGGCACGTGGGGGAGGAAATATTATAAGCTCGGTTTAGGACAAGTTGAGTTTGAGGAAGTGGTGTGACATCCATACAGATATGTCGGTTAGTAAGTTAGTGATGCGTGAGGAGACTGATGGAGTGAGTTGAGGGGTGGAGAGATAGATTTGTGTGTCATCAGCATAGAAATGATATTGAAAGCCGTGAGAGGCTATCAACTGACCCAGGGAAGAGGTGTAGATTGAAAATAAAAGAGGTCCAAGAACAGAACCTTGGGGGACCCCAACAGAGAAGGGAAGAGGAGTGGAGGAAGTAGAATTGTAAGTGACACTGAAGGTGCATTGGGATAGGTAGGATGAGAGCCACTGAAGAGCACAGTCATGGAGACCGAGGGAAGAGGGGGTGGTCAACCGTGTCAAAGGCAGCTGAAAGATCCAGAAGTAGGAGTACAGAATAGTGTTCGTTGATTTTTGCAGTTAGTAGGTCATTTGTGAGTTTTAAAGGAGCAGTTTCTGTGGAGTGTTGAGGGCGAAATCCAGATTGAAGGGGATCAAGAAGGTTGTTTTTAATGAGGTGGTCACTCGGTTGTAAACCAGGCGTTCAAGGAGTTTAGCGGAAAAGGGGAGCAAGGAGATAGGGCGTAGGTTGTTAAGATTGGTAGGGTCCAAGGACAGCTTTTTAAGTATGGGGGGTGACCAGTGCATGTTTTAGAGCATCGGGGAAGATGCCAGAGGTGAGGGAGAGATAGAAGATGTGGGTTAGAGAGTGTAGGATGGGGTCAGAGGGTGACCGTAGCATTTGAGAGGGAATAGGGTCCAGGGGACAGGTGGTTAGGTGGGCGATAGAAACGAGTTTAGCAACTTCGTCTGTAGTAGCAGATTTGAATAGGGGGAGTGTCAGTTGTACCAGTTGACATGGGGTCTTAGCTGGGGGAGATACCTGTAGAATGTAGATTTCATCACGGATTGTATCAATCTTGTTTTTGAAGTGATTAGCGATTTCCTGGGCAGTGAGTAAGTCAGTGGGAGGAGGCGGTGGAGGACAAAGTAGAGAGTTGAAGGTAAAGAAGAGTTTACGGGGATTGGATGAGAAGGTGTTAATAAGAGTTGTAAAATAGGTTTGCTTGGCAGTGTGGAGGAAAGAATAGTATTTTTGGAGGGCAGATTTGTATTGGTTGAAGTCTTTGAGAGACTTAGTCTTATGCCACAGACGCTCAAGCGCGCGACTACGTTTTTTGAGAATTTTAGTGTCAGCTGTTTGCCAGGGTTGTAGGGGTCGAGGCCTGATTCTGCGTGTAATGAGGGGAGCGAGCTTGTCCAGGGTGGAGGACAGAGATTTATTGTAGATGGACGTGGCTTGGTTGGGGAAGGACAGGGGAAAGATTTTGCCTTAGAGGTGGTCAGTAGTAGAATAGAGGAGAGAGGAGTTAATGTTGCGAAAATTTCTACGGGTGATGGTTAGGCGATTGGAGGGAAAGGTGGTGGAAGACAGGGGGTGAGAGAAACTAATAAGGTGGTGGTCCGAGAGAGGAAAAGGATTGTTTGAGAAGTTGCATGGAGTGCATAGGTAGGAGAATACAAGGTCAAGCGTGTTGCCATCAGAGTGAGTAGAAGCCTGTACCCATTGCTTCAGGTCAAATGAAGAGTTTAGACTAAGAGGTTTAGAAGTAGCAGGAGTGTTTGTATTAGCAGGGATGTGGAAATCACAGAGAAGGATTGTGGGAATATCCGAAGAGAGAAAGTAGGGTAGCCAGGCAGAAAACTCATCAAGGAAAGTCGATAATGGTCCAGGGGGCCGGTAGATCACAGCAATTCTTAGGGAAGTAGGAGAGAATAGACGTATACAGTGGGCTTCAAATGATGAGAGGGAAAAAGAGGGAGGAAGGTGAATAACCTGGAAGGTGCTCTGGGGGGATAGGAGGAATCCCACTCCACCTCCCTTGCGTCCATTAGGCCTAGGGGAGTGAGTCCAGTGAAGGCCACCCTGGGAGAGGGAAGCAGGAGAAGGGGTAATATGTTCACAGGTTGCACATTAAAGAATGTTACCCCAACATTTCATATTCCTGATATGTAAGACACCTGGCGTTGTCTATTTACTAACCTGCCAATGTAAATGTTTCTACGTTGGTAAAACTAAATTAGAATTTTACAAGAGAGCAACCTGACACATCAACAGCATGAAACATGCGAACCCGGACCTTCCTCTGGGGCGACATGTACAAGATCACCATGCGGGTAAAACTCCCTGCTTCCTCTTCACTATCCTTGACCGGGTTCACCCGGACAACAGGGGTGGTGACTGGAACAAAATCTTGCTCCAGAGGGAGGTCTGTTGGATCGCTAACCTCAACGCAACCTCTTTCCCAGGTCTTAATACCCAATTAAGCTTTCATCCCTTCTTAGACGGGTTTGTTTCAGGAGGTTGTGAAAAAGACTAATTTGAAACTCAGAGATGTAGGTTTATTCCTGGGATCATTGGTAAAGATGATTATTCTTCAAATATCTGCTGTTAATGTACTTTCTGATTCAACTTTTGATATGTTTTGTATTTGTTGGTTCTGTATTTTCTCCTTCTGTGTTTTCTAAAATTAATATCATGTACAATTTATGCTGGATAATAATATCACTTTATTTATATCTGTACATTATAAGAAGCCAAGTCATATTTGCATTGTTCCTTATGTTTTTTCCATCTTAGTCCCACATGATGTAGTTGATTGTGCCTACATGCATGCCACCTCATAATATAGTATATATTTGTTCTATTCCCCCATGATATTTTTTATGAATTGACATCAACCTTTTAACCTTTATTGAGTTCGTTACCATTGAAGTTTCGTCCTGTCCCTCCTTCCATTATGGGAGGTTTGATTCATGCACCGGAGGGCTCGATCGGCATGACGCTTCCCCACTGCTATATTTGAAGTGAGGCGGCACCATGCATTTCTTGCCCTGGGGGTCCCTCATATGTGCCTTCTCATAGCTTCCCCCCCCCCCCCCCCCCGGTATTTATGGCCTTTTGCTATGTTCGGTTGTTTCCTTTTTCTTTGCGCCTTCCATTTGTTCTCTGTTTTCTTTATTGTCATGGAAACGGCCAATGGCGGCTTCGTCCACTAGGTGATGTCACCGCGCTATTATACACGATGACGACGCACACTAACATTCCTTGCTGACACCATCTGATTGTTCAGCACTGCGCCGGTGGCTATTTAAGCCTACACCTGGCGCAGTTTTCCAAAAATCCCAGATCAAACAACCAAGCCCAGCAACGATCGGTCATACACTTAATCTCACAGGTAAAAGCTTTATTTCTGATCTTTAATTTACTTTACACTATAAGAACCCTATATTTATCATTTCAACATTCAATAGAATTGGCAGGATAAATGATCTTTCAATCGCAATATAAAATAAATATAATTTACTATATCCTTTAATTTTACCTTTTCAAATAATTTAATCAACATAATTTTCAATTTTCTTATCAAAACACTTTATTATTCCGTAGGGTTTACTTGCAGCTGTGTGAGATGGCCGCTCAGTGGGGACCCTTATGTGGGTTGCTTTCAAGCAGAGACGGGGTTTACCAATTTTTATGGACCACTGATGACAAAATCAGGTCTTTTAAAACCTTTTTTCTACAAAAATCAAATATATTTTTTCACATCTTGAGAATTGGTACGTATGTCGGCAATGCTCATGCTTCAGGAGAGTATCTTTTGCTTTGAAAAGTGCATTTGTTTAAAAACCAATCCTCGCTTTCAGAATATACTACATTATCTCCTATAGATGCCTCTGAAGAAGGGAATTTGTTCCTGAATCCTGAAACATGTCAGGCTAACTGGAGGAAAATTATGTTCATCTTTGAACTATGTGAAATAATATAAATACGGCATAAAATGCATTTTGTATCATGCACCAAGAGTGTTGTATGAGTTACTGTCATACCTTTTTTATATGTCGTTTTAATCTTTTCTAATAAATGATATTTTATTTTGACATATGTTGTTCGCCCTTAAAGTCCCGTTGTACCTGCGGGTACTTGTGTCCCTAATTTAGGGTCCCTATACAATTATTATTGGGATGTAGGCAACACCTCTGTGAAAATAATATTTCTCTTTGTTGTTCACTCTATATACTTAAATTTAGGGCAGCAAATACCCATCCCCCCAATTTTTGAACCACATACATATTTAACAACTAGTAAATTTGATTGGTCTTTCTTTTTGAGGATTTAATTGAT
Source organism: Aquarana catesbeiana (assembly GCF_042186555.1). Lineage (NCBI taxonomy): Eukaryota > Metazoa > Chordata > Amphibia > Anura > Ranidae > Aquarana > Aquarana catesbeiana. Next base: position 561,463,254 of record NC_133324.1, read on the forward strand.
TAACTTTTTTAAAAAGTGTTTATATGGTTTTTCAACAATGTTTCAGGGCAAAGAATGGGACACTCTTATGGCAGGCCTCTCTAGAGATTATAGTCAAAAATCATCTTCTCAATCAGAAGTTTCTACTCTGTTATTTCAGCTGGGCAAGATTGTTGATAAAAAAGTTGCATGCTTTTGGCATGCCGATAGCTTTGACAGATATATCAGAGAGGATATTAATCCTCTAGGATTGCGTATACAGATCTTTCCCATATTGGATGATGTTGATTCCTCTTTCAAAATCAAGTGGGAGAGAAATCTACAATCATGCACCAAAATTATGATGACTCTATTAAGTGAGGAATACAAAAAACGCATTGCGATTCTTGATAAAGATATTGACGCAATTTATGCCAAACTACTCCCGTTCAAGGATCTGCCCAGTTTCAAAGAACACAAAGAGAAAATCGGAATCCATTTACATGAGACATCTCAGGAAAAATTAGCAATAAAAGATAAAAAATTCTGGCGTGACAAGAGATCCTTCCAGGAAGGAAAAGCTTACAAATGGCATCAAAACAGTTCAACATATCGCCCATCAAAGGGCAATCTAGGTCAGAAGTCAAGAGATTCAGGGTCAAATTCATCCTTAAATTCTTTTGTTTCCTCCTCTTCTCAATATAGACAAAGGAATCGGAAGCCGCAAAAAAACAAAAGATCATCATCTGGCGAAGACCCTTCACTTAACAAGAAACGCATCACAGATCCTACACTCACTCAACAATCTCCTCTTCTATCTTCTATTGGTAAAGGTAATTCACGTGGTGGCAATTTATCTTCTTCCACAGGACTTTCTGGTCTGGTGTTGGTTCCTCCTCTACTATACACACTGGTGATCTTCCTTCAGTCTCCACTTCTATCACTCTATCCAAAACTGACAAAGATTTTTTAGTACATCACATAGGGGAGAATCCTTCAGACACTTAATCTCAGCATCCACTTCCACATCAAATATCTCCTCTAATTCTAAAATACTAAACATCATCAACCTTTCCAAATACTCACGTAGTCAAGCTGAAACAAATCTTTTGCACAAGGGTCTAAGCTTTTGCCCAGATGCTGGCCTCAACACCTTTGAAATAATAAAAGACTTGCATCTTTTCGCACGCAAACTTTATTATAAAAGTCTCTTTTCTAAAGAAACAAACATGGAACAAAAGACTCACAGATCGGATGAAGTGTTAGACGATCTTCTGACTCTCCTTGAAGAACAAGATCCCAATGACCTCTGTGACTCAACAGACATTGAGGCTTTATTGGAAGAACATATTTCAAAAGAAGCTACATCTAGTTCAAGTATTCCAAACAAATTTTTTAAAAAGTCAGATAAATTCCCCTCATTTGCCAGTAATCCCAATCTAGCGGCTTTTGTAACCTCAGTCACAGCGGAAATTCGCAAAATAAAATCACATGTAACTTGTAGCAATCTTACGAAGGATGAACATGCTGCTCTAGACTCCCTAAAAAAGAAGAACACTCTCTAACAATTAAACCATCCGACAAGGGTGGGAATATTGTTATTATGACTAATGAACAATATACAATAATGTGTCAGAAAGTCATTAACACAAAACCTGGTATAGACCAATATCAAGAAGCACCATTGACAAATTCAATGATGCCTTCTATGACATGATCGATGGAGAATTTTGTAATGGGGCTATCGACTAAGACACATGGGAGTATATTAGAACCCCTTTTCTTCTGATCCCTACCTTATACTGTGTCCCAAAAATACACAAAAATTTAAAAAATCCCCCTGGTCGGCCCATCGTCTCAGGTAATGGCTCCATAACAGAAAATCTGAGCAAATTCATAGACAGTCATCTCAGACCTTTTGTGTCTAACCTATTCTCATACACCAAAGACCCTATTCATTTGCTACAAAGTTTAGAAGGATTACACCTTCCATCCCATTCTTTATTAGTTGCTATTGACGTGGAAGCGTTATATAGCTCCATTCCTCACAATTTAGATCTTTCAGCAATCAAACATATCTTATCACAATCTCATGAAGACGCTCAAAAACTGTATTCTTTTTTGCTAGAAGCATTGGAGTTTATCCTAACACACAATGTCTTTTCTTTCAATGGTTCCCACTACCTCCAGGTGCAGGGTGTTGCAATGGGGACATGTTGTGCCCCATCGTATTCCAACCTGTACCTGGGGGAGTGGGAACAAGCTCTTTTGTCTGACAACAGTTTATCTGCCTATACCACCCACGTGTTGGCATGGTTTAGGTATATAGACGATGTCCTTATGTTATGGGACAGTACACCTGAGAACCTAGAAAGCTTTGTGTGTGCTATGAATAAAAATATGCTTAATTTGTATTTTACCATGTCTTTCAGTAACACCTTTATTACATTCCTTGACTTACACATCACCAAACTAGCAGATAGTTCAATATCCAGTAGTCTCTATCGCAAGGAGACTGCTGGAAACACCATCCTACATGTGACTAGTTCACACCCTGAGTCCCTGGTTCGGTCTATTCCATATGGGCAGTATCTGAGGCTCAGACGCAATTGTTCTACAGATATAGAATTCATTCATGAATCTAACTTACTGAGAAATCGACTTCTAGATCGAGCATATTCACCCACATGCCTTTAGGCTTTTAAACGTGCACGTGGATATTCAAGGCAAAACATTCTCTTTTCCAAATCAATATCAAATAACTCCAAACCACCCACTAGACCAGTGATGGCGAACCTATGGCACGCGTGCCACAGCTGGCACGTCGAGCCCTCTCTGTCGGCATGGCAGGGGATTCCCCCAGCCAGGCAGTCACTTGCACTGACATTGCAGGCAAGGAGGAGCTGGCTCCCTTCCTTGCATCAGTGTCAGTGACGTCGGCAGGGGGGTGGGCAGCCAGTCATCTTCTTCCCTGCGCACTGTTTAGGAGGGGTGTAAAATGTTTCCTCCACAGTCCCGACTGTTCTGCAGCTTATTGCCTCCCCGGACCCCTACACCTCTGGTAAGGCATTCGTGGATTACTTTCTACAGGCACCAAATTCAAACTCCCTCTGCTCCAGGATGACTTTGGTTCAGTCTGTCCTAGTGCAGCCTGTGGAAAGCAGAGGGGGAGGGGCGGTGCTCGGAACAGATCGCCCATGAGGGAGAAATGTAATGGCTGCTAGCTGACATCCTGGTGGTGGGGATATCGAGGAGTGGCTGGATGGTGGGGATTCCTACAATAATGCCCGGGGAGAGCTGGACGATGAGGCCATGGAAAGGTAAGGAGGAGGATGGATCCTCCAATCTACATTGTACTGTGTGGGGGGATGTTAGTAGTGCAGGAAGCATAGGTAAGGTGAGTGTAATGGTCAGGTAGGTGAGTGTAATGGTCAGGTAGGTGAGTGTAATGGTCAGGTTAAGTGAGTGTGTCAGGTAGGTGAGTGTAATGGTCAAGGTAGGTGAGTGCAATGGTCAGGTAGGTGAGTGCAATGGTCAGGTAGGTGAGTGTAATGGTCAGGTAGGTGAGTGTAATGGTCAGGTTAGGTGAGTGTAATGTTAGGTGAGTGCAATGGTCAGGTAGGTGAGTGTAATGGTCAGGTTAGGTGAGTGTAATGTCAGGTTAGGTGAGTATAATGTCAGGTAGGTGAGTGCATGTGTCAGGTAGGTGAGTGCATGTGTCAGGTAGGTGAGTGTAATGTCAGGTAGGTGAGTGTAATGGTCAGGTAGGTGAGTGCAATGGTCAGGTAGGTGAGTGCAATGGTCAGGTAGGTGAGTGTAATGGTCAGGTAGGTGAGTGTAATGTCAGGTTAGGTGAGTGTAATGTTAGGTGATTGCAATGGTCAGGTAGGTGAGTGTAATGGTCAGGTTAGGTGAGTGTAATGTCAGGTTAGGTGAGTGTAATGTCAGGTAGGTGAGTGCATGTGTCAGGTAGGTGAGTGCATGTGTCAGGTAGGTGAGTGTAATGTCAGGTAGGTGAGTGCAATGGTCAGGTAGGTGAGTGTAATGGTCAGGTTAGGTGAGTGCATGTGTCAGGTTAGGTGAGTGCATGTGTCAGGTAGGTGAGTGCAATGGTCAGGTAGGTGAGTGCAATGTCAGGTTAGGTGAGTGTAATGTCAGGTTAGGTGAGTGTAATGTCAGGTAGGTGAGTGCAATGGTCAGGTAGGTGAGTGTAATGGTCAGGTAGGTGAGTGTAATGGTCAGGTAGGTGAGTGCAGTGGTCAGGAAGGTCAGTGCATGTGTCAGGTAGGGGAGTGTAATGGTCAGGTAGGTCAGTGTATGTTGCACAGTGCATTCTGTATTCTTTTTGGTCCCTGAGGGATTATCAGTCCCATCCTCTGCACAGAGACGCTGGCAGGTTTAATTCTATGTTGGCACTTTGAAAGAAATGAGTTGGTTTTGCGTCGCGGTTTGGGCACTCGGGCTCAAAAAGGTTCGCCATCACTGCACTAGACTAATAACCACATATAACAAACAACACAAAGCTATCAAGAAAGTATTGCATAACCACTGGCACTTATTGCAAATTGACTCAAATTTAAAGTCGCATATCGCTGCAACACCTACCATAACTTTCAGACGAGCACGTTTTTTAAGAGACCATCTGGTCAAAAGTGAATACACAGGCACTTTTAAATCCGACATTTGTAAAAGACCAGGGACTCTTGCATGCAGAGGTTGCACGTGTTGTCAATATATGAACACACAGTCAAAATTTGCACTACCCAACGGCGAGATGTATAGACCTAAACATTTTGCCAACTGTAAGACACCTGGCGTTGTCTATTTACTAACCTGCCAATGTAAATGTTTCTACGTTGGTAAAACTAAATTAGAATTTTACAAGAGAGCAACCCGACACATCACCAGCATGAAACATGCAAACCCGGACCTTCCTCTGGACCTTTATTGTCATGGAAACGGCCAATGACTGCTTCGTCCACTAGGTGTTCGCTCCGTTCTCTGCTCCAAATCGCTGTGCGATGACGTCACCGCGCTATTATACGCGACGACGACGCACACTAACATTCCTTGCTGACACCATCTGATTGTTCAGCACTGCGTATGCGCCGGCGGCTATTTAAGCCTACACCTGGCGCAGTTTTCCAAAAATCCCAGATCAAACAACCAAGCCCAGCAACGATCGGTCATACACTCAATCTCACAGGTAAAAGCTTTATTTCTGATCTTTAATTTACTTTACACTATAAGAACCCTATATATTCATTTCAACATTCATTAGAATTGGCAGGATAAATGATCTTTCAATCGCAATATAAAATAAATATAATTTACTATATCCTTTAACTTTACCTTTTCAAATAATTTAATCAACATAATTTTAAATTTTCTTATTAAAACACTTTATTATTCTGTAGGGTTTACTTGTCGCTGTGTGAATTGGCCGCTCAGTGGGGACCCTGATGTGGGTTGCTTTCAAGCAGAGACGGGGTTTACCAATTTTTATGGACCACTGATGAAAAAAATCAGGGCTTTTAAAACCTTTTTTCTACAAAAATCAAATATATTTTTTCACATCTTCACATCTTGAGAATTGGTCTGTATGTTGGCAATGCTCATGCTTCATGAGGGTATCTTTTGCTTTGAAAAGTGCATTTGTTTAAAAACCAAGCCTCTCTTTCAGAATATACTACATTATCTCCTATAGACGCCTCTGAAGAAGGGAATTTGTTCCCAAAACATGTCAGGCTAACTGGAGGAATACTATTTTCATCTTTGAATTATGTGAAATAATATAAATACGATGTAAAATGCATTTTGTATCATGCACCAAGAGTGTTGTATGAGTTACTGTCATACCTTTTTTATATGTCGTTTTAATCTTTTCTAATAAATGATATTTTATATTGACATATGTTGTTCGCCCTTAAAGTCCCGTTGTACCGGGAGGTACTTGTGTCCCTAATTTAGGGTCCCTATACAATTATTATTGGGATGTAGGCAACACCTCTGTGAGAATAATATTTCTCTTTGTGGTTCACTCTATATACCTGATGTGTATGTTACACCATGTACTTGTGTTCCCTCTGTATTTCTTCCTTTGTGTGAAATACCTAGTGATCCTGCCAGTCCTCCTGCCTTCATATTTCAAACTGATTACACTAGGCAAAAACGCACATTTACCCCAATGTGGCTGTGCTGGGAGAACAACCACCCTGTCCTCCAATAGGCAGACTTGTGTTGACACACCCCATTGCACAGCTCTTCACTGGGGAGATCAGTGTATTGCTTTTTCTCCACCCCTACCTCCCTAAGACCCTTATTCAGCTGAGAACAGAATAAGTGATCACTTATATATAAGAAATGTATTTATATATATTTTTTTATATGTATATATAAACATTTGCACTTTCATTTAGATTTTTAACTGAATCTAAATTTATATACTTAAACGTCATAATAAAATTCCCATTTATTTTACATATATATACACACACACACACTGTGTGTGTGTGTGTGTGTGTATATATATATATATATATATATATATATATATATATAGTGTGTGTGTGTATATACAGTACCTCACAAAAGTGAGTAAATATTTTATTATATAATTTCATGTGACAACACTGCAGAAATTACACTTACAGCTTGTTTAACAGTGTAAATTTGCTGTCCCCTCAAAATAACTCAACACACAGCCATTAATGTCTAAACCGCTGGCAACAAAAGTGAGTACACCCCTACGTGAAAATGTCCAAATTGGGCCCAATTAGCCATTTTGACTCGTTAGTGTTACAAGGTCTCAGGTGGGAATGAGGAGCAGGTTAAATTTGGTGTTATCCCTCTCACTCTCTCATAATGGTCACTGGAAGTTCAACATGGCACCTCATGGCAAAGAACTCTCTGAGGATCTGAAAAAAAAGAATTGTTGCTATCTGTAAAGATGGCCTAGGCTATAAGAAGATTGCCAAGACCCTGAAACTGAGCTGCAACACGGTCACCAAGACCATACAGCTGTTTAACTGGGATAGGTTCCACTCAGAACAGGCCTTGCGTGCATGTGCTCAGCGTCATATTCAGAGGTTGTCTTTAGGAAATAGATGTATGAGTGCTGCCAGCATTTCTGCAGAGGTTGAAGGGGTGGGGGGGTCAGTCTGTCAGTGCTCAGACCATACGCCGCACACTGCATCAAATTTGTCTGCATGGCTGTTGTCCCAGAAGGAAGCCTCTTCTAAAGACGATGCACGCTGACAAGCAGACTAAGGACATGAATTACTGGAACCAGGCCCTGTGGTCTGAGGAGACCAAGATAAACATATTTGGTTCAGATGGTGTCAAGCGTGTGTGGGAGAACCAGGAGAAGAGTACAAAGACAAGTGTGTCTTGTCTACAGTCAAGTATGGTGGTGGGAGTGTCATGGTCTGGGGCTGCATGAGTGCTGCTGGCACTGGGGAGCTACAGTTCATTGAGGGAACCATGAATGCCAACATGTACTGTGACATACTGAAGCCAAGTATGAAACCCCCCTCCCTTCAGAGACTGGGCTGCAGGGCAGAATTCCAACATGATAACGACCCAAAACACACCTCCAAGATGACCACCATACTGTATATGAAAAAGTATCAGGAATGCAGGCATCTTAAGCTGCCTCAACAAATGCACCTTCATACTACAGATATCCTAAAAATGTGAACTACCCTTTCCCTGTCACTGCTAAAATCTGCATACAGTGCCTTGAAAAAGTATTCACACCCCTTGCAATTTTCCACATTTTGTCATGTTACAACCAAAAGCGTAAATGTATTTTTTGGGGATTTTATGTGATAGACCCAACACAAAGTGGCACATAATTGTGAAGTGGAAGGAAAATGATAACTGGTTTTCCAAATTTTTTATAAATAAATATCTGAAAAGTGTGGCGTGCATTTATAATCAGCCCCCTTTACTCTGATACCCCTAACTAAAATCTAATGGAACCAATTGCCTTCAGAAGTCACCTAATTAGTAAACAGAGTTCACCTGTGTGTAATTTAATCTCAGTATGAATACAGCTGTTTTGCAAAGCCTTCAGTGGTTTGTTAGAAAACCTTAGTGAACAAACAGCATCACGAAGGCCAATGAACACACCAGATAGGTCAGGGATAAAGTTGTGGAAAACTTTAAAGCAGGGTTAGGCTATAAAAAATGTCCCAAGCTTTGAACATCTCGTGGAGCACTGTTCAATCCATCTGAAAATGGAAAGAGTATGGCACAACTGCAAACCTATCAAGACATGGCATTCCACCTAACATGACAGGCCAGGCAAGGAGAGCATGGAAACTCTGGAGGAGATGCAGAGATCCACAGCTCAGGTGGGAGAATCTGTCTATGGGACAACTATTAGTTGTGCGCGCTACAAATCTGGCCTTTATGGAAGAGTGGCAAGAAGAAAGCCATCGTTTAAAGAAAGCCATAAGAAATCCCATTTGCAGTTTGCGAAAAGCCATGTGGGGGACACAGCAAACATGTGGAAGAAGGTTCTCTGGTCAGATGAGACCAAAATTTAACTTTTTGGCTTAAAAGCAAAACACTATGTGTGGCAGAAAACTAACACTGCACATCGGGTACCTTTTCAGGTATAGATCTCTATTGGGACTCTCGGTTGCAGTTTGAGGGCCTCTCTAGGGAGGAGGGCCCCGAACCTGACCTACAGATGTTTGGTTTATTGATATGGTTTATGACACATTGTCATGTTTTTTTTGTCTTAACTGGTAACTTTCTGTGTTTGTTCTCTCTCGTCTTTTCCACCTTGCTCTCTTCTCTCCCTTCTCCTTCCTCCTCCTCATCTCCCAGGAGCATCCCCCTGCTTCACCGTCTGCATCGGGGTGAGCTGGCACATCTGGCAAACCACCCGTTCTCCAGATCTCCCATGACTACACTTAAGGTAATATCTTATAATGTACGTGGCCTCTGATCCCCAGGCAAACGTAGCAAACTATGGTGGGAACTTGAGAAGTCGGGGGCACAGGTGGTTTTCCTACAGGAAACCCATTTTACTCCCCATTCAATGCCTAAGCTGCCCATGCATCTCTACAACCAGTGGTTCCATAGTACCTCCCCAATCTCCAAATCCAGGGGTACAACAGTTGCGATTCATAAATCCTGCCCCTTCCAGCCCACGGGAAACAAAATAGATCCTCAAGGTTGTTCTGCAGTCTGCATCCATTGGGAACATAACGATCTCTGATCACACTCAGGTCGCGATGGCTTTCACCTTACCGTCCGGCACCCATAGGGCCTAGACGTGGAGGCTAACGAGAACCTGTTGGGTGATACTGCAGTGGCCGCTAAAGAAATGGATGTCATAACTCATTATTTCAAAGAAAACACCACAGATGGCCTCAGTAAAGGTATAGTGTGGGAGGGTCATAAGGCAGTAGTTAGGGGGGAACTGATATCCTTAGGCTCCAAGCTCAAAAGCACGCGTTAAGCGGACTTCATATAGGTTCTTGATGCCCTCTAAAAGGCAGAACTCCAACATAAACATAGCGGAGACTCTGAGGCACTGAAGAAGCTGACCGACCTGAGGGAACTGTTCTTGCGGATGTCAGATTGCCAAGTAAGTAAGCAAGCCAGATACATGTCTCATAAATACTTTGAACATGGCAATAAATGTGGTTGTATGCTTGCAAGGGCTCTTCGAAAGAAGCAGGCTCAGGCTTACGTACAGAAGCTTCACTCCCCCTTGGGTGAAATTGTGGTCCAGTCTTCTAAAATTGCCTCAGGGTTTCAGAAATATTACTCCCAACTGTACAACTTAACCCCTGACCAGCCCTTGAATGCTCAGGTGCCCAGATCGGTGGCCATCCAGGAATATCTGGCCTAGGCTGATGTTCCACCCTTGACCACAGATCAATGCGCCACGGTGGAGCTACCGATTACTCCTGATGAGATTGAGCTAATAGTGAAATCCTTGCCCAATGGGAAAAGTCCTGGACCTGATGGCTACACCAAGGCATACTATAAGGCTTTCCTTCCCCTCTATGTGTAGCTACTTTAACGCCAAAGCTGAAGGCAACCCTGCCCCCCCCCCCGAGGCACTGCTGGCTCACATCACAGTACTTCCAAAAGAAGGCAAAGACCCTACGGTCCCCCCGAGTTACCCCCCATATCCCTCCTCAACATTGACGTTAAAATCCTGGCAAAAATTCTAGCGAACAGGCTGAAACACCTTATGCTCCATATCATCCACCCCGATCAAACAGGATTTATCACAGGTAGGGAAGCTAGACACAACTCGATTAGAGCTATCTAACTTATTCACTGGGCCCGTGCCCGTCCCGACCCTAAGCCTTACATAATCCTATCGATGCATGCCGAAAAGGCCTTTGACCGAGTTGATTGGTCATATCTGCGAGTGGTTTTAGAGAACTAGGGGTTAGGACCATGTATGCTAACATCAATTATGGCCCTATACTCCAATCCTTGCGCACAGGTCACGGTAAACAGGGTGCTCTCCTCACGGTTCCCAATCAGTAATGGCACGAGACAGGGATGTCCCCTTTCACCCCTCCTTTTCGCCTTGGTATTAGAGCCATTACTGTGTACCATAAGAGCGAATGTGGATATAAAAGGTCTGAAAGTTGGCAATGCTGAACACAAGCTGTCAGCATACGTTGATGATGTGCTGTTCCACCTTTCGGAACCCCTGATCTCATTGCCCAACCTAGTGAGACAACTCAAGCATTTTGGACTGCTTTCCAATTTCAAGATTAATTTCTCAAAGTCGAAAATCCTACCCATTGAACTGACCCCCCCTCTTTGGCAAGCAGCTTGCAGGCTGCTTTTGCCTTTACCTGGGCCAGGTCCTCTTTTAGATATTTAGGCATACAGCTAACAGACCGTTTTGATACCCTTTATGCTGCCAACTACCCCGCCCCCCCGTGCTTGACGCGGTCAAGAGAGACCTTTCATGATGGACCAAGACCGCCTTCATGTGGCTAGGTTGAATGAACATCATAAAAATGAACATTCTGCCGCACATACTTTTCTTCCTACAGATGATACCGATACCCCAGCTCAGGGACTTCTTTAACCGGATCTCTAGCATGCTGTCTGGGTTTGTGCGGAATGCACGGAAACCAAGAATAGCCTTGAGAGTGCTAAAGCGCTCGAAACAGACAGGTGGATTGGGAGTCCCCAACGTACAAAAGTATTATAGGGCTATCGCTCTTCAAATGGTCCTCAGTTGGCTTTTCTACACTCATTGCAAGCTATGGGTCTCCCTGGAGAAATGTTCGGCAGGGAGGAATCTGACATACACACCGTGGCTGTCCCGGGAACACAGGGGGCTGTCGGACACCTCTTCCCCACTGACGGCCCACGCTCTTTCAGTCTGGGACTGAATTAACTCAATTCTGAACCTGGCCCCCCCTGTGCCCCTACTGGCTCCGTTGGGGGGGTTTTTGTGGTTCCCTCCTGGCGAACAAGCGGCCTTCTTCAGCCCCTGGGTAGATGATGGCAACGCCAGTTGTGGTATGAGGAATGGTAAGCTACTGAGTTTTGAGACCCTACAGGCCATACAGACATAGCGGCTCCCAGACAAATTTTTGGAGGTACAGACAGCTCCACCACTTTTTAGAGATCCATGGTCACTCTATAAGAGACATTTCCTCTCTCACACCCTTCAAACGCCTCTTCGTGGAGGATGACCCGATACCCCACATGGTCTCGAAAACTGTACCACCTGCTAGGCTTCACTATACACGACCCTAAACCTAAACACACGCGGGCATGGGAGAGAGACCTAGGGCTTCAATTTACCGCAACTCAGCTGGCCCACCTTTACCAGCTCACTCACTCAAACTCTATTGAGTCTAGAATGCAAGAAACAAACTATAAAGTTCTGTCCCCCTAGTATAGGGTGCCAGCAGATTTGGCGCGTACCTACCCTTCTGTATCAGACCCTTGCTGGTGAGACTGTGGACACCGGGGCACACTCCTACACATATGGTGTATCACGGCTTAAAGCGGTAGTATAGTCATTTTTTTAACCTTTACCTACAGGTAAGCCTATAATAAGGCTTACCTGTAGGTAAAAAGAATATATCCTAAATCTGTGCTCTTTAGGAGATATTCCCCTCACAATGAGCCGCTGACTTCAGCGGCGCATTTGCTCCGGGGATTCTCGGCTGAAAGTCCGGCAGACGCCGGACCTTGCCGGAAAGAAGTCTCCCGCGGTGCATACTAGCTTATTATGCCTTTTCTCTTACAGGTGTAGAAAAAAAAAAGTCAGCGGGTTTACTACCTCTTTAATAATGTGACATACATTGTTCTCCTTACTCCTTTACTTTATTCTCCTGATTGTTTGTATGTACCTTTTTATCTTTTTGATACATGCCTATTTTGGTTAGTCCTTGACTATCTGAAACTGTTTGCTATAACATGTTAATTTTGTCCTAAATAAAGATTATACAAAAAAAAAAAAAATACATGACGCAAACTCAATAAATCAAATATTCCTCTCAGGAAAAGAAGTACACAAAAATACCCCAACATTACAAATAAGGAAAAGGAGGGAATGCAATGTGAGTTCCACATGTAACAAGACCTACCCTATGATAGATGGCAGCAATTAACAACATTAAGTGCAAATGCACTCCAGGGGCAGGAGCCCATCATAGACTGTTCTGGGTCAACCACCCCCAGTATTTATATCGCCCACTGCATTGATGTTCTCCAACTGCCAGTACAGGCAGCACATGATATAAATACCTACCACATACTAGTGCAAAAAGATGACACCATCACCGTGACATAGGAACGCCATGCGCGACCATCTCACACCCAAACGCACTCCACTAGTCCACACAGAAAACATGGGCAGGAATACAAGGACAGGCTGCAGAAGAGATCCAAAAATGAACCAAGGAAGTGGACCCTGTATGGGCAACAAACCACTGACAATCACACATGCAGTCTCTTAGGGAAACAAACCCCTAGGATTCAACATTTTTCAAAAAATGTCATATTAGCTCTACAAAATTACAAATATAAGCAAAGTAAATAATAAGATATATATATTAACATACAATAACCATACATTAACCTGTTTTATAAGGATTTGACAAAGCATTGTTGTGATTTGGTATTTTGTATTTTTGTGTTGGCATTTTGTCTTGCTGATGTTAAAAGCAGCACAATTTAGAACGTGACAGCTTCCTGCTCAGAGTCCTGTCTGGGCCCCCATTGCCGTATTAGAATTTTGAAAAGTTAATTCATGCACATGCAGTGTGACAATACTGCGAGACCCTGCAGTATAGGTATGAGATTTTCCTGAAGGCAATGGTAATGTTGCCTTCCCAGGAGGCATCTGTGCAGTTGAGGATACGCCACCAATGTCTTTGGGGAAACCATGAAGTGGAAACATAAAAAGTAAATTAAAAAAACAACAACATTGTTTTAAGAAAGCAATGTTAGGTGATTTCAAATCAGCATGTAGAGATGCATGCTGATGTGAATTTTAGGGAAAAGGGAGAAAAGGTCCACCAAAGACTGCATTTTACAGTAAAACCTTGGTTTGCAAGCATAATTCGTTCCAGAAACATGCTTGTAATCCATTTTTTTACAGGGTATAAAAGAGAAGAAAGGCACCTCTAAGTGTAGCAATAAGTTGCTAAATGTTGTACCTTCATTAAATGTAACCATATTGCTACACTTAGAGGCTCCACTCTTTTTTTTTTATATTCTTTATTTTTCAAAATTTTTCATACACCAAGAAGTAAAAAAGAAAACAATACACAAAAGAGATGTAATGTTTTACCAACATCATGAACCCCCATCCCACATTATGGGAGTATCCGAACAATATCACTATCGTACTAAAAAACTCCCTCATCTCCTCCTTCTCTACTTCTACAGCACCCCCATTATCCCCCTCCCACCCCACCCCAAACCCCACTAACCTCCTCTCTACAACCTTTTCACCTCGCAATATTCCTTTGTTTGTTTGAACTTTTTCCACTTTTCCCACCTCTGATTAAAATCCTCGCTACCTCCTTCTTCACAGTGCCTAAGCCCTTCCAAACCATATATCTCCTCTATTTTTTCAAACCATTCTCTTATACTTGGGCAGTCTACTTCCTTCCATTTTTTCGGGATCAAGCTTTTAGCGGTGTTACTCAAGTGTATCATTGACTTTTTGTATTCTTTTATTGGGATATCTACCCCATGGAATAGACATACCCAAGGGTCTTCGGGCACCTCTATCATAGTAATCTCTTTAATATACGATATTATTTCCTGCCAATATGCTTTGATTTTAGGGCAACTCCACCATATATGGGCCATGGTCCCAGTTTGTTTACATCCCCTCCAACATTCCATTGTTGACCCCTTTTGGTATTTTGCTACTCTATCCAGGGTTCTGTACCACCTAGTTATACATTTGTAATTAATTTCCACTACTCTGATGTTTACTGATGACCCATGTACCAATCTCAAAATTTTTCCAACCCCCTGTTTCATTCCCCGTTGTCCTAATTCCCTCTCCCAGCTTTTAATGAATGGCGGGACCTCCCCCTCTTTTTCTTCATTAAGGATTTTATGTATCTTTGAGATACCTCCCCGTACTGTTTCCATATCACACAACCGTTCCAGAGCCGCCAAATTCCCCCCCCCCCCTCACCGGCTGTGGTAGGGATGATACGAAGTGTTTAAGCTGGAAGTACCGCCATTCATTGATTTCTAATAAGTCTTTTTTCAGTTTGTTTTAATTCGTGTAGTGAGTACCTTTTTCCCTTTTGTAATATGTGTCGCAATTGTGCAATTTTTTAACCAATTCCATCCAATCGAATCCTTACCTGGTGCACAATAATTATTGTCTTTTAGTGATATTAGTGGGGAATTATATTACCATTTATTTTGTTTATGCAACATATCCCAAACCCTTAGTACACTCTCTTCTTTTTTATACTCAATTGTGACATGACGCTACTCCTAGATCAAGACATTGCTTGTATATCAAGGCAAAATTTATCAAAACATTTTGCTTGTCTTGCAAAACGCTCTCAAACCAAGTTACTCTCAAACCAAGGTTTTACTGTATATTTAAAAACAGAGGTATTCATGTCAAGGTCATATTAAACCTTGATTTCATACAAATAGAGTTCATGTGATAATTTTTTTCATACAAATGGACTCCATTCAGCTGCTTATATAACTCCTCAAGGCAAGTGGTTACACTAGAGCTTTTTTAGAGGTTTCAAGGCATGATTGATTATGTTAGAGTTTTCAGGTAGCGATTGGTAAAAAACAGATTTCCCACTTTGGCATTATGAACTAATATGAACCATTATTGTGTATCAGCAACATAAAATCTAAAATCAATCCATTTTAATTCCATGTTTTAACACTTCAAAATGTAGAAATGTCTAACGTAGGTGAATAATTACATAAAGCACTGTATTTTTCAAGATTAAAACATTTTTCTTTTGCAGCACCTATATTCTCTTATCCTAACCAGTTGAAGATTTTTTAATCTAATGCCCTGTACACACGGTCGGACATTGATCGGACATTCCGACAACAAAATCCATGGATTTTTTCCAACGGATGTTGGCTCAAACTTGTCTTGCATACACATGGTCACACAAAGTTGGGGGAAAATCCGATCATTTCTGAACGAGGTGACGTAAAACACGTACGTCGGGACTATAAACGGGGCAGTAGCCAATAGCTCTTAATTTATTCTGAGCATGCGTGGCACTTTGTGCGTCGGATTTGTGTACACATGATCGGAATTTCTGACAACGGATTTTGTTGTCGGAAAATTTTATAGCAAGCTCTCAAACTTTGTGTGTCGGAAATTCCGATGGAAAATGTTTGATGGAGCCTACACACGGTTGGAATTTCCGACAACAAGGTCCTATCACACATTTTCCGTCGGAAAATCCGACCGTGTGTACAGGGCATAAGAGTTACATTTTAAAAAATTTCAATAAAGTTTATATGAGGCATCTTTTATGTCAATCTTTTCTCTATTGCTCCACTCGCTGCTAACACCAGCAATTACTGGTGTGACAGCCGATAATTGCTTTGTTTTACACAACAGCAGCAGCTGTCAAAATATAGCTTCACCTGTGTAAAATTACACTTATGCCCCGTACACACGGTCGGATTTTCCGACGGAAAATGTGTGATAGGACCTTGTTGTCGGAAATTCCGACCGTGTGTAGGCTCCATCACACATTTTCCATCGGATTTTCCGACACACAAAGTTTGAGAGCAGGATATAAAATTTTCCGACAACAAAATCCGTTGACGGAAATTCCGATCGTGTGTACACAAATCCGACGGACAAAGTGCCACGCATGCTCAGAATAAATAAAGAGATGAAAGCTATTGGCCACTGCCCCGTTTATCGTCCCGACGTACGTGTTTTACGTCACTGCGTTCAGAACGATCGGATTTTCCGACAACTTTGTGTGACCATGTGTATGCAAGACAAGTTTGAGCCAACATCCATCGGAAAAAATCCTAGGATTTTGTTGTCGGAATGTCCGAACAAAGTCCGACCGTGTGTACGGGGCATTAGAGATAGCGTACAAGTGTCATTGAATAAATAAAATGAATCTATGTATTTTTTTCATTGTATTAACTTTTATTTTTATGTAAATCAAAGGTTTTACATTTGATCTGCACAAAACATCTTTTAAAGAAACTTTAGAAATTAAACATTTTTTTAAAAAATAAAATGTTTTCCTATCTAACCCCTTAGTAATCCTATGGAAAACCTAATCGACTCCTTCCTATCTTCCTAGCTATTATTTTTCAACTGATTTTTTATTTTACTCCTGTTTCTTACCATTGGATTTTTTTTGTTTCCATTTCTTCAAAAGCAATCTTCAAAGCAAAAAAAGAACATTTCTCAAACTCCATCTCAAAGGCCTTAAATCGCCATCGTGAACTTTTCAAACTAGTCACTCAGACTATGAACCCCTCCTGCCTAGAGCCCCCAGCAAATGAAACTCAAGAATTCTGCGATGAGTTATCAAACTTTTTTTATCAACAAAATCGACAACATTCAGAAAATAATTCAGCAGAAAAAAACAAACAACCTCATGCAACTAAACCAAAGAGAGGAAAGCGATACAAACATCACACAAGCTCAGAATTTCTCGCTAATCACGATCACCACTGACACCACCAAAAACATCATCAGAAGCCTCCGAGACAGCACTGCACCAAAAGACATCATTCCCACAAAGCTCCTGAAAGAATGTTCCGACACCTTGGCTCCTACGATAACACATCTCATAAATCAGTCGTTCAAAGAAGGAACTGTTCCGATCGCCCTCAAACAAGGCATAGTCAAACCACTACTGAAGAAACCCAACCTCGACTCCAAAGACCCTAACCACCGCAGACCGGTAACAAGCTTGAATACCATTGCCAAGATTATGGAAAAAGCAGTAGTACAACAGCTACAACTCCATCTTGACACACACAAACTCTTGGACCCACTGCAATCAGGCTTCCACCCTGGCCATGGCACAGAAACGGCACTTCTCCAAATATGGGACGACTCCCTCGAAGCAGCAGATGACGGAGAACCATGTCTCCTGGTACTGCTGGACCTCAGTGCAGCATTCGACACAGTTGGCCACAATACTCTACTCATCCGCCTCTCAGAAGTAGCAGGAGTCACAGATGCAGATCAACCATGGTTTGCATCCTTCTTAAGAAATCGATCACAAACTGTGAAACTAGGAGCCTTCTCCTCTGAAACTCGGGCAATCTCTTAATGGAGTTCCTCAAGGATCACCATTATCACCCATTCTCTTCAGCATCTACATTCGTCCACTCCTCAAAATCATCAGGAAAGCGAGCCTATGCTTCCACTCATACGCCGATGACACTCAACTCTACCTTCGCATCACTGGACAAAAAGACCAATATCAGGGGCTAGAAAAATGTCTCACGCTGATAGATGACTGGATGACCATGAGCTCCCTCAAACTCAATGGATTCCAGACAGAATTTTTCCTCCTCCAAGCAAACCAAAATACAAAAACCAAGACTCCATGGACACCACCCACCATCCTTGGACAAACCATCTCCCCAAGCACCAAAGCCAAAAGCCACGGAGTCATCTTCGACTCAGAGATGTTGATGGATGCACAAAAAGGATCAGTAGTCAGCGGATCTCACCATCTTCTCCGATTGCTTCGTAGACTCATCCCCTTCATCCCAGAAGAGGAGAAAGCAGCAGTAGTTGGAACTATCAACTCCAGACTCGACTACACAAACTCGCTCTACATAGGACTACCTAAATACCAGATTGCACGTCTTCATGTCGTCCAACACAGGACGGAACAAGAGCCTTGAGGAGATTCAGTTTGCAATTGCTAGCACTATACAAGTCTTTAATTCATTCATTCATTTTATTTGCTACTTTTTCAGTGTTTTTCAGAAAATGCTCAAAACTGGAAATAAAAAACACTTTCTTCCATTTGCAAATAACTTTGCCACGCTTTGTACCAGAAACATAGTTTTAGTGTTCCTTTGAAGGCGGCAAACTATAGAATCAAATGTATACTTTTTTAAAATTAACATTGGTCTAAACAGAAATAAAAAGCATGTTTTTTTTTTTACCTATTTTTGTATCGAACTTGCATATAAGATAAAATAATTTTGCAAAAGAATATTGCTAAAAGAAGGATCATCCCCTCCCTCGAAAAAAAAAAAAAAAACATGCATTACTTTTCAAAATAAATAGTCCCATAGTGCAAATGTAAAAATGGCTCTGGTCCATATGGGGTATATAGGCAGGAGAGCTGAAGTGGTTAAATACTGAAACAACAAAGCTATTGCATATATGAAATTTCATATATTGCATATATGAAACTCCTAAAATTCGAATTAAAAATGAGTATGGGGCTTGATGGAGGGCATGTTCAAGGTCAGTGAACACTAACAGCCAACTGTCAGCCACATCTTATGCCTTGGCAGCATTCCAGCTCAACAGGATAACGGAACAATGTTGTACAGCAGATAGCAAGAGCTGCAGGACATGCGGAGATACAGTACAATTACATAAGGTTCCTATTTTTTCATGTTGTGTTTAATGTGGTTGGTTACTTAGAAAATATTGAAATGCCGGCTACTAAATTAGACAGAGGTGAACGGTTAACTTTTGCTACAGTATAGCGTAATCAGACAGGTTATATTGAGGTGAGTTGAAGGAGCAAAAAAGCTCTGCATTAATCCATTGCGAAACACAGCAGAGCCTTCTTAAAATAGAAGGTATTTACAAGCCATTACAAATCCAAAAAATAAGGGGCTTATTTCCTATTTTTATACAGCAGCCAAAGCCATGAAAATGATACCTTCATGCCCCTAGTCCAAATCCACTGCCAGAACTGTTGGTTTACATCACAGATAAAACCTAATTTCATTCATTCCAACTACTGCTATCAAATGTTATTTATGGACAGATAAATAATATTTTTTTATCACTACATCATATAACACAAATTTAGGAGCTATGACTGCCATACTCATGAAATAGTTAAAACTGTATGTATTATATAATATTTATTAGAGTGGAACTCCAAGCAAAAGTCATAATCAGAGAATCAATTATTTTGTACATTTGGGCCATAAATTGAATTGTATCCAAATATTAGAAAATGCAAATGCAACAAATAATATCATTAACATATATAATGCGTAAAAAAATACATGAAAATTCAAACTGTACATATAAAGTCCACATAAGAAAAGAGTAACAAATATACACGTGACCAAATATCAACAAGACCAGATCTTCAGTGCACTTCTTTCTTATGCAAACATGACAAATAACAACATAAACATGTACAGTGCGTGAGAAATAAAATTCAAATTCAAACTGCGCATATAAAGTCCACATGAGACAAAAGTAACAGATATCCATGTAACCAGATATCCACGTGACCAGATCTTCAGTGCACTTCTTTCTTATGATTAGTGAACCACAACCACCAAGTGTGAATGCTTCTACCCTCATGCAGTGGGATAGTACGCTTACCAGAAAAAAATGGTCATCTAGAAAAGATAGGTCGTATATGGTCATGTGGACATCTGTTACTCTTTTCTTATGTGGACGTCATCGTGCTTTGAGCATGGTGGCCATTTTGATTGCCCATATTATAAATAGGGGAACCCATCCACAGTCAGCCATATTTGCCATGTGCTTTTCAATTAGTTTGGTGCACAATTAGGTTATTTCTTTTCACTTATTTACTCCTGACAAAGCTCCACTTAAGAGCGAAAGATGTTGAGTTTTGGTTGCACCTGTTTGACTTTCCTTAATTTCTTGAGGGGCACAACATGATTTTGTATCAGGGTGCCCTGAGGGACTAGTGGCATTACCATTTAAGGAGGATTCGTAAGTCTTTATCTCTTGGGGTTATTATATTCCATTTTTTTGTGGGAGGGTGACTGGCAGAGGTGAGTCATTTGATTTATATTGAATCCTCAAACTGCCATTTGACTCCTCTCATGTGGTATAGGATATTTTTATTGGGACAGGTCAATATAGTGGCAGAGTTGGTATTTTGATAGCCACAGTGGCCATTATACCCAATTGGATACAACCACAGAGAAGTTTCAGGTTCTTTTGGAATATATAACCAAGAGTTATCTTTATGTAAGACGTTGACTCCACTGTACGAAAGATATCAATTTGTATTGTGGTGCAGAGTTATTACCAGAATTGTTTTACTGTGCTTTTGGTTTTTATCAAAATATAACCTCCTGCTTGATGGCACAATTACCTGCGATTGGTAGTGACTGATATATATAATTTAATCGCCACTTTTTGTTCAGTTAATGTATGGAGTTTTGGGTCCCCATCCTAAAGGTACTGCAAAACACATACTATAATTTCACCATTTATCTAAATCTAAACGCTAGGTCATCTGTCCCTCCTTCGGGCTTGGTTCGTGGGTATGTGCACCCCCATTATTTGTTTAAATTCAGATATATGCCATTCAAAAGGAAATTTGTATCTATTTAACAGGCATAAGCTTAAGCAATTCTGCCAAAATTCATGTTTATTTAAAATCAATAAGAAATATGTTCAAAATTACAAAATTATAGTACATGTTGCAAACAGCTTTTTGAGCAAGGCACATCCTGCTTCTTACTATTCTACTCATAATACAAAGTAGTATTTCTAATTTTTTCTCTCCTTCATATGACAGTAAATTCCTACATCTATAGGATTTGTATTACCATTTTTAAATATTTGAAAAAAAGTTTTTTCTTCTATCACTCCTGTAATTTTGTATCAGCCCCTGCATATACCACAGAAAGTGCCTGAAGACATTGTTCCTTTTTGTACAGCAGATACACCCAAATTGGAATTGGTACTATTATCTAGGAGTGTGCATATTCACTGATCTCACGATTCGATTACGATTATCCAGTCAATGATTTGATTCCATAATGCATCATGATTACTGCGCAAGTGCGCATGGTTGAAAACTTTTTATCCAAAAATTCAAGCAGTCAGAAAAACTAATTTTTTCTCCAGTGGCAGAGGGATGGTGGGATCAGAAGCAGAGGGATGGTGGGATCAGAGGCAGAGGGATGAGTGGGATGAGATGCAGAGGGGTTGCTGGGATCAAAGGCAGAGGGATGGCTGGGTTCAGAGGTAGAGGGATGGCTGGGAAATAAAAACAGAGGGATGGCTGAGATCAAAGGAAGAGGGATGGGTGGGATCAGAGGCAGGGGGATGGCTGGGATCAGAGGCAGAGGGGTGGCTGGAATTATAGGTAGAGGGATGGCTGGAATCAGAGGTAGAGGGATGGCTGGGATCAGGTAGAAGGATGGCTGGGATCAGGCAGAGGAATGATGGGATCAGTGGCAGAGGGATGGCTGGGATCAGGCAGGGGGATGGTGGGATCAGAGACAGAGGAATGGCTGGGATCAGCCAGAGAGATGGTGGGATCAGAGGCAGAGGGATGAATGGGATCAGGCAGATGGGTGGTGGGATCAGGCAGAGGGATGGATTCAGTGGCAGAGGGATAGATGGGATCAGGCAGAGGGGTGGTGGGATCAGTGGCAGAGGGGTAGATGGGATCAGGCAGAGGGGTGGTGGGATCAGTGGCAGTGGGATGGATGGGATCAGTGGCAGAGGGATAGATGGGATCAGGCAGAGGGGTGGGGAGTTCAGTGACAGAGGGATAGATGGGATCAGGCAGAGGGGTGGTGGAATCAGTGGCAGAGGGATAGATGGAATCAGGCAGAGGGGTGGTGGGATCAGTGGCAGAGGAATAGATGGGATCAGGCAGAGGGATGGATGGGATCAGTGGTAGAGGGATAGATGGGATCAGGCAGAGGGACGAATGGGATCAGAGGCAGAGTGATGCCTGGGATCAAAGGCAGAGGGATGGCTGGGTTCAGAGGCAGAGGCATGGCTGGGAAATAAAGACAGAGGGATGGCTGGGATCAGAGGCAGAGGGATGGCTGGGATCAGAGGCAGAGGGATGGCTGGGATCAGAGGCAGAGGGATGGCTGGAATCAGAGGTAGAGGGATGGCTGGGATCAGGTAGAGGGATGGCTGGGATCAGGTAGAGAGATGGCTGGGATCAGGCAGAGGGATGATGGGATCAGAGGCAGAGGGTTGGCTGGGATCAGGCAGAGGGATGGTGGGATTAGAGACAGAGGAATGGCTGGGATCAGGCAGAGGGATGGTGGGATCAGAGGCAGAGGGATGACTGGGATCAGGCAGAGGGGTGGAGGGATCAGGCAGAGGGATGGATGGAATCAGTGGCAGAGGGATAGATGGGATCAGTTAGAGGGGTGGTGGGATCAGTGGCAGATGGATAGATGGGATCAGGCAGAGGGGTGGTGGGATCAGTGGCAGAGGGATGGATGGGATCAGTGGCAGAGGAATAGATGGGATCAGGCAGAGGGGTGGTGGGTTCAGTGGCAGAGGGATAGATGGGATCAGGCAGAGGGGTTGTGGAATCAGTGGCAGAGGGATAGATGGGATTAGGCAGAGGGGTTGTGGGATCAGTGGCAGAGGAATAGATGGGATCAGGCAGAGGGATGGATGGGATCAGTGGCAGAGGGATGGATGGGATCACGCAGAGGGATGGTGGAATCAGAGGCAAGAGGGATAGATGGGACCAGGCAGAAGGGTGATGGTAGTGGAGGGATGGATTAGTGACACTGGCACTCACCTGCTCTCAGTGTCAGTTGATTTCCCCTCCTCCATGCTGCTCAGTGTGTCTTCCCCCTCTCAGTGCCTCCAGTGAAGCCTCTCCTGATGACGAGTCTCCTTGAGCTCCTCCCCCTGCACTGTACTGGCTGTCAGCTCATCAGCTGACTTCCTGCTTCAGTGAAGGGGAGGGGGCTTTATACACCATGCAGGCTCTGCCTCTGTGTTTCTCCAAGAGGGGCGGAGCACTGCACAGAGTGACGGATGGCGTTACCAAACATTGATTCGGCCGACTCGCAGCATCGGTGCAGCATCGTGAATGTCTGAATCGCGATGCACCAATGCTGCAATTATATTTAGCACCCCTACTATCATCCCTCACAAAACCATATCTCAAACAACAATATATTGTAAAGTTTTCACAACATAAGGGTACTTTCACAGTACCATAATCCATCAGTACCACTGGATTCTTAAAAACATATACCATTTATTAAATAACATAAAAACAAAACAATGTAGCACTGTACTCTAAAAAACAAAGGGCCTGTGCAACTTGTAGCACATCCCTTTAAACTACAGTACTTCTATCAAAGTGCTCTTGTTGGAAAGTTGCCTAGTGTGGATCAGGGGTGAGTGGCCCAACTTGCCCCCCTTCGTTATGTGACCAGACATTCTGCTTGCTCGGATTAAGGGTCTGGTATAGATTTTTAGGGGGGAGCAGATGGCCGATAAGTTAGAGGGGCTTTTAAACTAGGCAAGGGGGGGAAGGGTTCAGATGTAGAGTTAGCCAGCGTGGAATAAATTCCAGAGGGTAGTATTGGGGCATTAGTGATAGGTTCACTAAAGCACCTAAACCTGAGGTAAATATAGTAACAAGTCATATTTGCAACCTCAGAACACCCAATAAGGAGATAGTATGTGACCATTCAAAACTGCGTGGCTTGTCCACTAATGCCAGGAGTCTGGCGGACAAGATGGGAGAACTAGAGCTGCTATTGTACAAGGAGAATTTAGATTTTGTGAAAATTTCAGAGACTTGGTTCAACAGCTCCCATGTTTGTATGGCAACCACCCAAGGGTATTCCCTAGGTCACAGGGATAGAGAGGGTAAAAAAGGGGAGGGGTATCCCTGTTTATCAAAAATTATGTACAAGTGAATGTGAGAGACGACATCACTAATGGAGCAAGGAAGGAGGTGGAATCCTTATGGGTAGAGCTACAAAGGGAGGAAACCAAGGGGAAAGTAATACAGGGAGTATATGTCCCCTAACCAGAGGGAGGAGGGGGAGGCGGACCTCCTATCACAGTTTGGAATGGCGGCAACGATGGGAAGTTTCGTCATAATGGGGGATTTTAATTATCCAACATAGACTGGGCTAAAGGAACCAGGCATTTGCCTAAGGCTTGCGATTTCCTAAATGTCTTACAGAGCAATTTATGGGTCAGATGGTAATTGCACCAACAAGGAACAATGCGTTACTAGACCTACTGATTACTAACAATACAGACCTGATCACAGATGTGGAAATACAGGGCAATTTAGGAAACAGCAACCACAGGTCAATTAGTTTCAGTATAAATCACACAAATAGGAAACATTTAGAAAGACACAGAATTTCAAAAGAGACAACTTGCATAAACTACGCTCCTTGCTAGAAGATGTTTAATGGGATAAAATTCTAGGAACAAAGAACACGGAGGGAAAATAGGGTTTAATATATTTTTATTGGTAGTATAAACAGAATATTTGAAACACAATTTACATATTATTTACAGAAAAGCAGCATCGAGCGTGCCAAATGGCTATCACCTACAGCAGCGCTTGCGCCTAAGATTTTGTGTATGGTCATACATTCAATTTATGTCAAACAATAAAAGAGCATAAGGAAGAAAGAAAAGAGGAAGGAAAATAAAGAGAAAAGGGATCAGAGAAGGAGGAGGGGGAGGATCTGCTGGGAGAGACTGAGGAAGAGAGACATTGACGTGACGGTTGAGGATCAGCCTCTGAATTTGGTTAGTGATCAGGGTAAGGGTGGAGTTGAGCTTGGGGAGACAGGGAGATGCCAGACAGACTTTAAAACTTTATATTTTTCGTAGGTGTTATTGTCGAGCGCCAACATCTCCTCCATTCGCATGATGTCATTCATAGTGGAGACCCGAAGAGATAGCGGGGGAGTAGTGGTTGTTTTCCAAAAAAGGGGAATGAGTTGTCGAGCCGCTGATAAAAAAAGCGTAATAGACATCTTTTTTGGGAGGCTATTGATCCTGGTAGCATGGAGAGAAATCTATCTCAGGGGTCAGTTGCAAAGATTCTTCAAATATTTTATCTTATATCTGAAATACCTGTTTCCAGAAGGGTCAAATTCGGTCACACTCCCACCAGACATGAAGGTAAGTGCCCGTGGCTGCATTGCATCTCCAGCAGGAGGCTGAGGTAGTTGGGAATATTTTTTGTAGCGTAGCAGGGTCCCTGTACCATCTGGAAAAGATCTTGAAGTTCTTCTCTTGTGAGTAACAGGAGATAGAAGACTTGTGTGCGAAGTGGAACGCAATCTGCCATTCCGCTCTGGAAAGGGTCTTTCCCAAGTCTGCTGACCACATCCTGGTATAAGTGGGTAGGTCATTTTGGATGAGAGCTCGGATTAAGCTGTAAATGTGGGAGAGTAAATGTCTAGGTAGCTCCTGGAGGGAACTTTAATGCTTAAATTCAGATAATGGGCGGTGGATCTGCTGAGATGAGAGGAATAAATGTTTTGTGATAGTTGCCAGGTGTAAGGAAGTGAGCCAGTCACGTGTTCCCTCAGGGACGATCAGGGTCCCATTTCCCGAGTGGATGAAGGTGTGTGCCTGAGGCCAAGAGGAGCGGTGAAATTAACCAAGTGTGTGGGCCCCTATGCCCTGTGGGAAGGCCGGATTGTCAAATAGAGGTGATAGGGGGGATGGATCTGAGGAGAGAATCTCGCACAGTCCTCTCCTATACCAGAGCACAAGGACAGCTATGGTTAAAGGTGAGGAGGGACGGTTAACCTCAGAGAATCCTGCGCTAAAGCAGGATGTGGTCCTGCACAAAAAAAAGAGGAGGAACAAAGGACCAACCGGCCTAATGGACATCAATCATTGAGATCTTTGTGTGAAGAGGATCTGGGTCACGTTTGTGGCTTTGTTTATGCCATTGAGGAAGGTATGGCAGTCCTGGGGTAGTGGGTGTGAAAGACCAATCCGGGATAGAGACGTGAGGTAAGTCCAGTGTGCTTAGAAACGTGGGGAGGTCTCCGAGAGTGAGGAAGATGGCAGTCTTATCATCGTGGTGAACCCGCAGCTGGAAGGGTAAACGCCATTGGTACCTTAACTGGCGAGATTACAGTAGTTGTGTGAGGGGCTTTAGAGCTTTCCGCATGGTTAAAGTTTGGCGTGAGAGGTCAGGTAGAAGCATCACGGTGGTAGTGTTGAAGAGAATAGAGTCCTGAGTGCTGACAGCACACATGATGGATTCTTTGATGTTATAGAAGTGCACTCTGCACATTGTATCACATACAAATGAGGGGTCTGGTTTCCTGGGGCCGGTCAAGTTCAAGGGGATTATCTTTGTGTAATTGCAAGAGCTGATTGAAGATGGCTGTCACTGCTGCCTTTAAATCTTTGGGTTCCACGGATTCAGGGATTCCATGCACGGGGATATTGCTATGTCTGTTTCTATTCTCAATATCGTCTTGCTGGTATGCTAGTTGTTGCAGCATGACTGTGTGGGTATTAAGTATTTCCTTATGTGACTGCACAGTGGTGTGAAGGCCTTCAGTGGTGTTTTCTATGTCCTCAAAACAGGCCCCAATGTCCTTTTTAAGCTCAGTGATCTCCTGCTTATAGGTTTTTTTAATGCGTTTAACACATTGGTCAAAGTCAGCCTTTGTGGGGAGAGAGCGCATGTACTATGCAGGGATCTCATTTGGGATTCCAAGTCCCAGCCATCCTCTGATCCCAGGGATGTGTTTGAGTGGCTCCTGGGGCAATCCTGTGTCCCTGGAGTGGGGTGACATGCCTGGGAGCCAGCAAGGGAGTCCAGGGCTGACTCTGAGTGGGCCTCAGACGGAGGCGCCGGTGCCATCTTGCTACGGCCGAAGAACAGGTGAAAAAGTGCCCTAAATCACCCCCAGGACGGGATCCAACTGTCCCCTTCTGCTCCTTGTACTTATCTTTCCCCATTTGGTCTGTTCAGGCAGCGATCTGTGGTGTGGAGAAGCCCTGTAGAGCTGAGGGATCCGGGAGCTGAGACACTACACGTCTGCCAGCAACATGAGTCAAACCACGCCCCCCTCCCACGGAGGGAAAATAGGTGTGCTTTAAGAGCATATTAAATAAGGGTATTAGCCAGTGCATCCAAATGGGAAATAAATTTAAAAGAGCTAACAAAAGTCCTGGGTGGCTTAACTCCATTGTAAAAATGCATATAAAAGCAAAGGAGAAGGCATTCAAAAAATACAAGGCTGAGGGATCATCGTCAGCATTCCAACTTTACAAAGAATACAACAAGAAATGCAGGAGTGCAATCAGGGCAGCTAAGATAGAACACGAAAGGCACATAGTGGAGGAGAGTAAAAAAAATCTTAAGAAATTCTTTAACCACTTAAGGACCGGGCCTATTTTTCAGACTCAGTGTTTACAAGTTAAAATCATTTTTTTTGCTAGAAAATTACTTAGAACCCCCAAACTTTGTATATATTTTTTTCTTTTTTCACCCTAGAGAATAAAATGGCGGTCATTGCAATACTTTCTGTCACACTGTATTTGTGCAGCGGTCTTACAAGCGCATTTTTTGGGGAAAAATACACTTTTTTGAATTAAAAAATAAGACAACAGTAAAGTTAGCCCAATTTTTTTTTATATTGTGAAAGATAATGTTACACCGAGTAAATTGATACCCAACATGTCACGCTTCAAAATTGCGCGTGGAATGGCGAGACTTTTACCCTTAAAAATCTCCATAGGCGACGTTTAAAAATTTCTACAGGTTACTAGTTTTGAGTTACAGAGAAGGTCTAGAGCTCAAATTATTGCTCTAGCTCTAACGATCGTAGTGTGTGTGGTTTGAACACCATTTTCATATGCGGGCGCTACTCACGTATACATTCGCTTATGCGAGCGAGCTCGTTGGGACAGGGTGCTTTACATTATTTTTTTTTTATTATTTATTTTACGTTTTATTTTTCATTTTGACACTCGGCTTTTGAAAAAAAAATTGTGTCACTTTTATTCCTATTACAAGGAATGTAAACATCCCTTGTAATAGAAAAAAGCATGACAGAACCTCTTAAATATGAGATCTGGGGGTCAAAAAGACCTCAGATCTTAAATTTACACTAAAATGCAATTTAAAAAAAAATGTAATGTAAAAAAAAAAGTCTCCTTTAAGAGCATTGGGCGGAAGTGACGTTTGACGTTACTTCCACCATCTTCTCCTCACTCAGCATCCAGGGGAGTGGACGCGATTGTCTCCGCTAGCTGCTGCCATAACAACGATAATCCTCTTCAAAATACCGCCGTGTAATGTAACCTTCTACCTTTACAACTATAGTAAAACCTTGGATTGAGAGTAACTTGGTATGAGAGCATTTTGCATTGATATTCCTCTTCAAACAGACGTATAACGACGGCGGGTGGTCCGTAAGTAACCAAGACTGCAATGTTTATCCTCATGACACGTCACAGGAAGCACCCTCACAGTGGATAGAATTAGGAATAGACTTGAAAAACGTAACATTAATAAGTCACCGGGACCAGATGGCTTGCACCTGAGGGTCGTTAAGGAACTCAGTCAAGTAATTGCCAGACCATTGTTCCTTATTTTTAAGAACAGTCTACTGACTGGTATGGTACCAGAAGATTGGAGAAAAGCCAATCTAGCACCAATATTTGAAAAAAGGACCAAGATATATCCCAGGGAATTACAGAACAGTGAGCCTGCTCTTGGGGGGGATGATAAGGGACTATATACAAGATTTTTGTAATGAGAACGGTATCATTAGCAGTAATCAGCATGGATTCATGAAGATTCGTTCTTGCCAAACCAATCTATTAACCTTCTATGAGGAGGTGAGCTGCCATCTAGATAAAGGAAGGCCCATAGACTGTCAGGTCACCTAGAGGCTGGGTGATAGATGCACACCGTTGGGATCAGGAGTGCACCGTAAGGTAGTGAACCCTACAGCTGACTGCTGCGGATTAAACCCTGGGAGGTTTCAGGAAGCAGGTCTACTGGATCACTGACACAGATCCCACTGGGAGCTAGAGCATAGATTTCCCAGGGCGCGGAGTCTAAGAGCCAGCAGGTGTTCACCAGAGCCTTTAATGGTAAGGATGGACTGCGCTGCAGTCTGGCTCCAGGTCGCGGCCCCCAGGGTCTCACAGCTCATGCTCTCGGTAGACTACAGGAGAAGAGGAAGGAGGCAGCAGGCTGGAACAACAAGGAAAGTAAGGGACAAGCCAAGGTCGGGGCCACAAGCAGACAAGGACAACAGAGTACACGCCAAGGTTCAGGGTCACAGGCAAACAGGGATGGTCGGGAACATGCCAAAGGTCAGGGTCACGAGCAGACAGGAATAGTTAAGAACAGGCCAAAGTCGGTAACAGGAATCAGATGTAAAAAAAACACAGCAAGTACACACAGAGGCTAACACACAATGGTTGATCAGCACTGCTGGCTTGCAGTGAACAGGTTAATGTAGGGTTCCCTGATAGGGCCTGGGGTGGGGCCATGCTTAGAGGAGAGGTTACAAAAACAGTCAGGTGAGGGTCAGCTGGTCTCTAGAGATGAACACATGGAGACAGGTATGCTGATCGACAAACTCTATTGCATAACCATGACAGTACCCCCCCTCTTAAGACCTCCCCCGCCTGTGCCCAGGCTTAAAGGGAAACTCCAGATGGAACCTCCTCAATAGACGAGGAGCAAAGACCTCAGATGCAGTGATCTAAGACCTCTCCTCAGGACCAAACCCTTTCCAATGTACGAGGTACTGAAGAATGCCTTTACGGAGCCAGAAATCCAAAACTTGACCAACCTCGTACTTTAGATTATCCTCAGAGGCCGGAACCGAGGTAAGGAGAGGACGAAAGGACTTATTGAGGACTAAAGACTTTTTAGAAATGGGTAAGGGCACGAGAAGACCATCAGAAGTCTGAGCAGGGTCGCGCAGACCCTTAAAGATGTGCTGGACATCCAACACAGGACCATCAGACTGGGTAGAGGTCAGTGGATCCCTGAGGTCAGGTTGGTTAAAAGGTGACGTGTCACAAGAGTTAAGCTGGATAGCTGAAACACAAACAGAATGCAGAGAGCCCTGAACAAAAGATTGAAAACCCCACCTGGCTGAATGAGGCAGTCTATCCAAAGGATGGATTGAGCCTCTTAAACAGGTTTGAACGCACGTAGTAGCAGTAGGGTGAGGCCAGGTTACAGAAGGTCCTGAACAAGAAGCAGGAAGCTCACTGGGCATAGGCTGGACTGGTGCAGAGGCTGACTGAACAGCATTGCCAGGTGCAGCGACCACCAGAATTGCATCGCAGGGCGTAGCGACTGTGGAACTGGTGGACAAGTCAGCCTGGGTGTGTGTCCAAGGGGGTCCAGGGACAGGCAAAGAGAAATGGCCTTGCAAACTTGAGTGACTGATTGGCTCAGGTTCACAGGTAGGCTCCTCAGACAGAGTACCACACGACCCAGAGAGTGCCTCAGCCTGACTATTGCAGGAGATATTCCAGAAATCGCTATACGCAGCGGGACGAGCAGAAGATACTGGGATGGTGGCAACAGGAGTATTCTCTTTTGGGGTAACCTTGAGTAGGCAGGAGGAGGAACAGGAGGAACCCCAAGTCAAGATCTGTCCAGCAGTCCAGTCAACATGTGGAGAATGGAGCCGTAACCAAGGAAGACCTAATATGATAGGAGACAAAGCCTTGTGTAAGACAAGGAAGGATATCCACTCCTGGTGGAGTGTCCCTACCGACATCTTAACAGGGAGGGTCTGGAAGCGGATAGGGCTCCCTGGGAGAACAGTGCCATCAATCGCCAAGACCACCAATGGCGTAGTAAGGGGCAAAAGGGTAAGTCTCATGGAAGACGCAGTTCCCCAGTTCATGAAATTGCCAGCGGCTCCGGAATCCAGATGTGCCGAGACCGAACGAGAGGAAGTACCGACATGAAGGAACACAGAAAGAAGAAGACGAGAAGGTGAAGGTGATACTTCAGGGTCTAATACTCCACCTTCCAGATGTATTAGCCCCGATCGTTTTTCTGGACGAAGAGAACAAGTGTCACGAAAATTACCTTTGGCCCCACAGTAGAGGCACAGGCCCAGAGTTCTGCGCCTAGCACGTTCTTCAGGAGACAACTTGGTCCAGTCCAGCTGCATAGGTTCCTCAGCGGGCAGGGGGTGCTCCTCGGATCGAAGAAAAGGGACTGGGAGCTCAAGCTGCCTAAGGAACGGAGAGTGCTGGTGTCTTTTTTCCAGGGCCCTCTCCTGAAAGCGAATATCGATCTGGTTACACAAGGTGATGACACCGTCCAGATCAGCAGGAAGGGATCTTCCTGCTAATTCATCCTTCACTCTTTCAGAGAGGCCATGTAAAAAGGTTGCAACTAGGGCCTCATTATTCCAGCTCAATTCAGCTGTGAGGATACGGAACTGAAGAGCATACTGTCCCACAGAAGCGGACTCTTGACGGAGACTTAAAAGAGCGCTAGCCGCTGAGGAGACATGACCCGGTTCCTCGAAGATATTCCGAAGAAGTTTCAAGAAATCAGACAGGCTAGAAACCACTGGATCATTCAGTTCCCACAGAGGGGCAGCCCAAGCTAGCGCCTCGCCGGACAGAGGGGATATAATATAGGCTACTTTCGACCGATCTGACAGGAAGTTTTGGGGCTGAAGTTCAAAATGAATCGTTCACTGGCTAAGGAACCCCCTGCAAGCCTTTGAGTCCCCAGAGAAACGGGCCGGAGCTGGCAGTTGTAATGGCTGCAACTGGTGCGATAGGTGCAGCAGCAGATAGCGGTTGAGGTTGTTGAACCGGGGTCCTAATGAGGCCTGAACCTGTTCAAAACGGGATGCCAAATCCTGAAGGAATCGCATCACTTGGGTCTCAAGTCTGCGAACTAAGCCCTAGAGCAGATCATCTGCGGGTAGCGGCACATCAGCCGGGTCCATGGCTGATCAAACTGTCAGGTCACCTAGAGGCTGGGTGACAGATGCACACCGTTGGGATCAGGAGTGCACCGTAAGGTAGTGGACCCTACGGCTGACTGTTGCGGATTAAACCCTGGGAGGTTTCAGGAAGCAGGTCTACTGGATCACTGACACAAATCCCACTGGGAGCTAGAGCATAGATTCCCCAGGGCGCGGGGTCTAAGAGCCAGCAGGTGTTCACTAGAGCCTTTAATGGTAAGGATGGACTGCGCTGCAGTCTGGCTCCAGGTCGCGGCCACCAGGATCTCACAGCTCACGCTCACAGTAGACTACAGGAGAAGAGGAAGGAGGCAGCAGGCTGGAACAACAAGGAAAGTAAGGGACAAGCCAAGGTCGGGGCCACAAGCAGACAAGGACAACAGAGTACACGCCAAGGTTCAGGGTCACGGGCAAACAGGGATGGTCGGGAACACGCCAAAGGTCAGGGTCACGAGCAGACAGGAATAGTTAAGAACAGGCCAAAGTCGGTAACAGGAATCAGATGTAGGAAACACAGCAAGTACACACAGAGGCTAACACACAATGGTTGATCAGCACTGCTGGCTTGCAGTGCACAAGTTAATATAGGGTTCCCTGATAGGGCCTGGGGTGGGGCCATGCTTAGAGGAGAGGTTACAAAAGCAGTCAGGTGAGGGTCAGCTGGTCTCTAGAGATGAACACATGGAGACAGGTATGCTGATCGACAAACTCTATTGCATAACCATGACATAGACGTTGTGTATCTGGATTTTGCAAAGGCATTTGATATAGCTCCCCATTAACGTTTACTGTGCAAAGTAAGGTTTGTTGGCATAGACCATAGGGTGAGTACATGGATTGAAAACTGGCTACATGGGTGAGTTCAGAGGGTAGTGATAAATGGGGAGTACTCGGACTGGTCTGGTGTGGAAAGTGGGGTCCCCCAGGGTTCTGTCCTGAGACCAATCCTATTTAATTCATTCATAGATGACCTGGAAGATGGGATAAGCAGCTCAATCTCTGAATTTGCGGACGACACTAAGCTAAGCAGGGCAATCATTTCTCTGCAGGATGTGGAAACCTTGCAAGAAGATCTGAACAAATTAACGTGATGGGCAACTACATGGCAAAAGAGGTTCAATGTAGAAAAATGTAAAATAATGCATATGATAGCAAAAACATAGATGCAATCTACTCACTAGGGGGTGCAGAGGAGGCTCTAGGCTTTGTGAGGCCTTAGGCAAAACTTACACATGAGGCCCCACGGACTGGAATGCTCCGTGATGAGGCCGCTATTCCTCAGGCTGCGGGCAGTATCTGATTTGTCCATCAGCTCCTAAGCCACAGAGTCCCAGTGGGGGTAGGCGGAGCCGCCAGGGTCAACTTCAGTGATTGAGAACAGGCAAATTAGGCGGCCGCAAGGCCCCTGTGAGTGTGAGGCCTTAGGCGACCGCCTAATTTGCCTAATTAGAGAGCCGCCTCTGAGGGGGTGAACCTCTGGGGGAATCTAGAATGGAAAAGGACCTGGGGGTCCTAGTAGATGACAGGCTCAGCAATGGCAAGCAAAGCCAACAGAATTTTAGTATGCATTAAAAAGGGATAAAATTCTCCCAATCTACAAGACTCTGGTCCGGCCGCACCTGGAGTATGCCGTCCAGTTCTGGGTACCAGTTCTCAGCAAGGATGTACTGGAACTGGAGAGAGTCCAGAGAAGGGCAACAAAGCTAATTAAGGGGTTGGAGGATCTCAGCTACGGGGAAAGACTGCAATCACTGAACTTATTCTCTCTGAAAAAGAGATGATTGAGAGTTGATATGATTTCAATGTACAATTACCATACTGGTGACCCCACAATGGGGATAAAACTCTTCCGCGAAAGGGCATTTAAAAAGACACGCGGCCTTTCACTAAAATTAGAAGAGAAGCGGTTTAACATTAAACTGCTTAGAGGGTTCTTTACTGTAAGAGCGGTAAGGATGTGGAATTCTCTTCCACAGGCAGTGGTTTCAGCAGGGAGCATAGATAATTTTAAAAAACTATTAGACAGGCACCTGAGCGACCATAACATACAGGGATATACAATGTAATACCGACATAAAAACACACACACGTTGAACTTGATGGACTTGTGTCTTTTTTCAAGCTCACCAACTATGTAACTATGTAACTATGTAACTCACGCGATTTTTTTAAATTGTTGTTGTAGGATGTGTTACAGGAAAAGTTACGTTTACAAAACAAAATTGCAAAAAAAAAAAAAAAATAGTCTATTTGCTGGCTTAGAAAAAAAAAACACACAAACCCCTCAGAAGATACCCCAAATATTTTGAGGGGCTTTTGGAGGGGTCTGTGTGCCTTTTTTTTTAAAGAAGAAAAGGGAAATGTCAGTTGCGTGCACTTTAAAACCATTTTCATTTGTCAGTGCTTTAAAAGAAAAACCCCTGGTTAAATGAAATTAAAAAAAGAAAACATTTGCAGGAGTAAAAGTTATCCAGAACAGTGCCCACCCCTCCTCTCTATTGTGACAATGCTTAGCCTATTAGCCCAGAAAATGGGCATTTTTAATTTGGAAGATTCAGCTCTCATTGATTTCTGTGGAGTTTGGGTTCTGCATGATAACTTCCTTGGAGTTCAAAGAATCCTGCTTGATCCGAACCTAGCGCAGTTAAACTCATTCCTATTACAGATGTCAAATTCACTGGCCTGTAGTTGAAAGCTTCTTCCTTAATACCTTCTTGTGGATAAGTACATCATTAGCTGTCTGCCAGTCATATGGAACTTCAGTTAAGAGAGCGCTGATCCGGGTGT
Source organism: Aquarana catesbeiana (assembly GCF_042186555.1). NCBI lineage: Eukaryota > Metazoa > Chordata > Amphibia > Anura > Ranidae > Aquarana > Aquarana catesbeiana. Next base: position 561,498,414 of record NC_133324.1, read on the forward strand.
TCTTGTGGAGGGGAACACAACAGCTCAGCGGAGGAGAATGCTAACCTCAGATGGTTAGTACAGCAGCTCCGACCGGCAGTTGTAGTGTGTACCAAGTATTAGGCTGCATATACAGTGGGTTGAATGAAAAAAACCTGATGTGTGATGAAGGGATCACTCCCTCTGTGCTTATGTATTCTTATGTATTTGTTAGATCAGCTTCTGTTGAACAGACAGTGGTACACATGTACAGACTTTTGTGCTTAAAGGGGGAGGAGCTGATAGCGCCGCCGGGGAACCACCGAAGACGAGGTTCGGGGCCACTCTGTGTAAAATGAACTGCACAGTGGAGGTAAGTATGACATGTTTGTTATTTAAAACAAAAAGAAGAGGGTTTACAACCCCTTTAAGAGTGCTGGGATAAATATTATCCAGACCTATTATTTACAAGCTAGTTCATCTGCTACCTCTGCCTCTAGAAACCATAAAAATGAATCTTCACCACTGGAACCGCTACAATCCTCAAACTTGTTTTTGCTAGTTTCACTTAATTCTGAGAAGACGTAAGGAAACAATTGTTTAAACGTGTTACATCCAAGATTTTCTTCAAGATAAGTATTTTACACAGGTACTTCAGGTTAATCCTTTCATGCTTAAGCCTATTTCTGACATTTGCTGCTTACAAGTTAAAATCAGTATTTTTTGGTAGAAAATTACTTAGCACCCCCAAACATTATATTAATTTTTTTCCACATCATGCCGGTATAACCCCTTAAAGCCGAGGCCGCATATGTTTGTACGGTCGGCGCTAAGGGGTTAATTAAGGGACACATGATCAGTAGAAAAATATGGAAAATTGGGTTATATCACTTCCTTCAGGAGGAAAGGGACCCTTGCAAACTGTCAGGATGAGCATGCACATGAGTAGACAAGCTGGCTCCTCTGGGCAGACTTCTGTGCATCTTCACAGGCTAATTCACATTCCTTCTCGTAGATTTAGGAATTGGGCACATGCTAATATTCGCATGCGCGAATATAATTGGGCACACGAATGTGTGCATACACATGCACGATGGCATGCTCATGTGCACCCGTGACAAACAGTAGCGCCAAATGGGCTATTTAAACAGAGCCAGTGCTCAGGTTCAGTGCTGCTTTGTCTTCAGCCCTCTGTGTCCTAAGAACCTGTGATCCTGTATCCCAATTCAAGTTGCTGACTACTCCCTGAACTCTGCCTGTACTGACCTTGGCTTCACGTTCTGACCACCGCTTCTGCCTGCTCCATTTGCTACTGTTCCATTGATCGGCTCCTGAAATAACGACTAAAATAAATATTATTATCCGACGGTGGTTACGGATTCCCTCTATTTATTCCATATATGTATAAATTTGTCTATTCCTATAGTTAGCTAGTCTATTAAAACTCTGATAATGTTACTGTTGATAGCACAATAATATAAGGTTATCTATGAAAACAAACACACTGCTTAGTAAAACAACGTCTTATTTATTTCCCAAGAAAATATGAAAATGCTAACACGAAAACACTAAAGGAAAATATTATAGAGCTTATAACAAAAGAACATCAAATATACTTATCACAAGGCTGTCCTCTAGACATTGTCTCATCAGCTGGGCTCAAAAATGGTAACAGAGGGCCATGAGGCTCAGAGAACCATCAGGCAAGAGCCATGAGCGAAAAAGGGATGATTTCCCTTCTGTGTGCACTTTTTACACATTCATTCAGACCCACTCATAACCACCCCCACCAGCCTCCTGTCCAATGAAATATTGCCAATAGGTAGTCCTTTTAAATATATTTTATTTCTGTCCGTCCTGTTGTATTGGCCTCTAGGGGAGATATGCGTCCATGACTTAGCTGGCCCTTTGATCTTCTGTAGCAGAACATTCATCAATCATCTTGTCTTATCACACCAATTGGACAAGAGCCAAGTTTTGTTTTACAAAGCTTTGATGTGCAACTTGTTACATTCCAAAGGCCACCTGTCTGCATCAACCAGGAAGTGAAACTCCAGAAATATGATATTAACTGCTTCCTGCCCAAGGTACGTCATATGACGTCCTTGACTTTGTGCGGGTATATCTGAATGATGCCTTCAGCCGGCGATTCCCTACACCATAAGAACAATCATAGTGGCTGGTCCGCCGCTTGATCGTTCTTACGGGCGGCAAGAGGGGACGCCCCCCTCCTGCCGCCCTCCGGTGCTTCTACCGACTCTCTGCTTCCATCGGCGAGTCGGAGACAGGATCCGCCGGCCCCGGATGGTGACCATAGAGATTTCAGGCGGACCAGATGGTTGCCAGAGTCTCTATGATCGTTCGGAGACCAGGCACGATGTTATGACGTCATGTCCAGCCTCTGCATTCAAACAAATGGGAAGCCGAGATCATTTTATTTATTTTTTTTATTTCAGGCTTCCCAAACTAGAGGTGAGATATGGGGTCTTATTGACCACGCTTTTGCCTGTGCTCCTGTACCTGATCTGTCTTGTCAGTACATGACCCGGCCTGCCCGACTCTGCTATTCCTCTTGCTGTCACCAGGATCTAACTGACAACAGGCAGTGCCTGCTTACCCACTGTCTGCTACCAGTATACAGTGGGAACAGAAAGTATTCAGACCCCCTTACATTTTTCACTCTTAGTTATATTGCAGCCATTTGCTAAAATCATTTAAGTTCATTTTTTACCTTATTAATGTACACACAGCACCCCATATTGACAGAAAAACACAGAATTGTTGACATTTTTGCAGATTTATTAAAAAAGAAAAACTGAAATATCACATGGTCCTAAGTATTCATACCCTTTGCTCAGTATTTAGTAGAAGCACCCTTTTGATCTAATACAGCCATGAGGCTTTTTGGGAAAGATGCAACAAGTTTTTCACACCTGAATTTGGGGATGCTCTTTCATTCCTCCTTGCAGATCCTCTCCAGTTCTGTCAGGTTGGATGGTAAACGTTGGTGGATAGCCATTTTTAGGTCTCTCCAGAGATGCTCAATTGGGTTTAAGTCAGGGCTCTGGCTGGGCCATTCAAGGACAGTCACGGAGTTGTTGCGAAGCCACTCCTTCGTTATTTTAGCTGTGTGCTTAGGGTCATTGTCTTGTTGGAAGGTAAACCTTTGACCCAGTCTGAGGTCCTGAGCACTCTGGAGAAGATTTTCGTCCAGGATATCCCTTTACTTGGCCGCATTCATCTTTCCCTCTATTGCAACCAGTCGTCCTGTCCCTGCAGCTGAAAAACACCCCCACAGCATGATGCTGCAACCCCCATGCTTCACTGTTGGGACTGTATTGGACAGGTGATGAGCATTGCCTGGTTTTCTCCACACATATCGCTTAGAATTAAGGCTCTCATCAGACCAGAGAATATTTTTCACCATCTTCAGGTCAGGTGTTTCAGGTTCAGGCTTCAGGTGTTTTTTAGCAAACTCCATGCGGGCTTTCATGTGTCTTGCACTGAGGAGAGGCTTCCATTGGGCCACTCTGCCATAAAGCCCCGACTGGTGGAAGGCTGCAGTGATGGTTGACTTTCTACAACTTTCTCCCATCTCCCGACTTCATCTCTGGAGCTCAGCCACAGTGATCTTTGGTTCTTCTTTATCTCTCTCACCAAGGCTCTTCTCCCCCGATAGCTCAGTTTGGCCGGACGGCCAGCTCTAGGAAGGGTTCTGGTCGTCCAAAACATCTTCCATTTAAGGTTTATGGAGGCCAATGTGCTCTTAGGAACCTTAAGTGCAGCAGAAATTATTTTGTAACCTTGGCCAGATCTGTGCCTTGGCACAATTCTGTCTCTGAGCTCTTTAGGCAGTTCCTTTGACCTCATGATTGTCATTTGCTCTGACATGCACTGTGAGCTGTAAGGTCTTATATAGACAGGTGTGTGGTTTTTCTAATCAAGTCCAATCAGCAATACACTAAAACCATTACATTTGATTATTGACCCCAAACCTGCCTCGTTTCTCGACAAATGGAGATACCATCAATTGCAATGTTTCTTAAGCTCTCTCCCCCACCCACTTAGAAGTTTGCAAGACCTAAATCGAATAGAAGAAATATTCTACCCAAAAGACCCTCCCTTACGTAGCATTTCTCTATTTTATAGAGCTATTGTTGCCCTCCAAAATCCTGGGTTCCCACCCTTCCTGGCGAAGTGGGAGGCTGATCTGGATTCTCCCATTTCAGACAATCTAAAGGATAGGATCCTACAACTGGCCCACACCTCCTCTCTTGCTTCTAGAATGGCAGAGGTCAATTATAAGCTACTCACTAGGTGGCACTACACCCCAGTTAGACTTCACCAAATGTTCCCTGCCAGTTCCCCAATGTGCTGGAGGAACTGTGGGAACGAAGCCACTCATGCACATATCTGGTGGTTTTGCCCACTCATTCGCCCCTATTGGATGGCCATCTGCAATTTGATCTCACAGATTTCGGAGGTCAACCTACCCATGGACCCATGGACTATCCTTTTCCATGCCTCTAAAACTTCCATGGGCTCATATAAACGCTCACTCATTCCTCACCTTTTGAACACAGCCAAAGCCTTAATACCCGCCTTTTGGGGCCAAGCGACAATTCCGCCTATAAGGTCCTGGCTGCAGAAGGTTGATGAAGTTCAACTCATGGAGAGCATTACTCATAACATCAAAGGCACCTCAGAAAAACACTCAGCCACTTGGGCTCCTTGGATAATATTTCAGTCCACCCCCTTATATAAGGATATCATAGTGCAAACCTCATAAATTATTATATATACATCATTACCAAAAATTTTGATAACTCAACACTTTGTACATGTATGCCAGCACTTCCCCCCCCCCTTACCCTCTCCCTTCCCATCTTACTCTCTATTCTATTCACTATCCCCTTTCTCTCTTTTTATTTTCTCTTCTACTATCTAATTTTATGTATTCTATGCTTTCTGATCGCTTTATCATTCCTTTCTTTTTTAATTGAAGCAAGATTTTTCATCTTGATCTTACATCTTGAGTTCTATGTTTACATTGAAAGAAGCCTCTTTTCTACTCAACCACTACATTAATTCTCACCCTCCTTTTTGAATATACAGAACTGGTTAATGTATCTCTGGCTTCTTGAAACTCATCGTAAATATCCGAGCATTGACATTGACTTTGCTTCTTCATAATGTTTATACTCAGTTTGTGACATAACTGTTTATTCTTGTACTTATTTTCTTTAATAAAAATTTATTAAAAAAAAAAAAAAAATCAAGTCCAATCAGTATAATCAAACACAGCTGGACTCAGATGAAGGTGTACAACCATCTCAAGGATGATCAGAAGAAAATGGACAGCACCTGAGTTAAATATATGAATGTAACAGCAAAGGGTCTGAATACTTAGGACCAGGGCTTTTTTTCAGCTGGAACTTGGTGGAACTCAGTTCCACCACCTCTGGCTCAGGCCCTCTGCTCCCTGCTCACCACTATTATTTGTAAACATTGAAGTCCGGTTTCTCTGTTTACAAGGGACAGCTTGTCTCTCAATTGCTCCCACAGATCTGATCTCCTGAATGGCCAAGGAAAATACAGGTGCAGAGCAGATCCCAACTCCCCCACTGGATCATCTCCCTAGAAGTGAGAGAGGAGCCACCTATAGTGTGTGGGGAGGTACTAGAGCCAACAGGGTGCTTCAGTTTAATACAGCAACACAAGTAAGACATGTGGAAAGTGGTGAAGCTTTTAAGGAGGGAGGGAGAAGATGGGGGCAGTGGAAGGGAGGTTGCATGCAGAGGTCAGAGCTGAAGAGGGGTGTGAGATGTGGATGGGGGATGCAGAGATAAGCAGCTGCTGAAGAAGGTTGAACTCTGCACTCTGTGTGCAGTGCACCGCTAAACTTTGCACTGTGTGTAGTGCACCCCTAGAATGCTACACTCTGTGTGCAACATCCCCCTCCCCCGAGCTCTGCACTCTGTAATTAATGCATTCAGGGCATTTAATGCCCCTTTAAGAGCCTTATGCCCCGTACACACGGTCGGACATTGATCGGACATTCCGACAACAAAATCCTAGGATTTTTTTCTGACGGATGTTGGCTCAAACTTGTCTTGCATACACACGGTCACACAAAGTTGTCGGAAAATCCGATCATTCTGAACGCGGTGACGTAAAACACGTACATCCGGACTATAAATGGGGCAGTAGCCAATAGCTTTCATCTCTTTATTTATTCTGAGCATGCGTGGCACTTTGTCCGTCGGATTTGTATACACACGATCGGAAATTCCGACAACGGATTTTGTTGTCGGAAAATTTTATAGCCTGCTCTCAAACTTTGTGTGTCGGAAAATCCGATGGAAAAAGTCCGATGGAGCCTACACACGGTCGGAATTTCCGACAACACGCTCCGATCGCACATTTTCCGTCGGAAAATCCGACCGTGTGTACGGGGCATAACACTTTTAGTGAAATTTGACCACACCCACTATTTGATGTGGTTTGAAGGGTGTGCGTATTGGGGCGAAGGTTGGTTTTGGGGGGGTCGTGGTCGAGTTCCCACACCTATTTTCTGAGGGAAAAAAAGCCCTGCTTAGGACCATGTGATATTTCAGTTTTTCTTTTTTAATAAATCTGCAAAAATGTCAACAATTCTGTGTTTTTCTGTCAATATGGGGTGCTGTGTGTACATTAATGAGGAAAAAAATTAACTTAAATGATTTTAGCAAATGGCTGCAATATAACAAAGCATGAAAAATTTACGGGGGTCTGAATACTTTCTGTTCCCACTGTATGCCTTGCTTGCCTGCTATTGCCAGTACCAGCCTGCTTTGATTCGCTGCTCACCAGCTGCAACCGAGCCTGCCTGCTTCACTGAAGACCTCTGGCAACTACCCCTGCCTGACATAGACACCTGCTCTGCTAGCAAGACTTACAGGCACCTGTGCCACTCTGCATTTCTGTACTTTCTGTTCACACTATCAGGGGCCTCGGGTCAGAGGTGTTAGAGAGGTCTTTCCTATCATATCAGGCTCTGCAACCAGGTGTGTGATACAAACAAGTCATTGGTCAGTCCAATATAGCCCCTCCCACAACCATCAGTTTCGTAGAAAAGCAGTAGTAGATCACTAACACAGTGGTGAGACCTGTGTGAACTTCAAGAAATTCACACCAGAATACAGTGCATTCTATGAACATGAATGGACTGTCAAAACTGGAATGGGCAGGACCACACAAGAATACGTGTGTTCCAGTGTGAACTGACCCTACTAATACATACAAAAATTCTGTTTTCTTTATCATTAAGAGACACAGGTTCAATAGTAATTCATAGACAACAGGAATGTCCAAAAGCAGTCTAACTGAGGGGTGGGCAAAAACAAAACACTAACAAGCCCACATAATAAAAAAGAAAACTTGGTAGTAGCCTGCAAGGACCGTGGTATTATTATTATTATACAGAATTTATATAGCGCCAGCAGTTTGTTTTGTGCTCTGTGCTCTTTTATTTATTTATTTTTTTTATCCAACAAAACGTTTTTATTATGGAAGACTGATTTACAGCCAGTTTCATCATTTCTATAACGTACACTGCATTACATCCAAATAGCACGTATAAAGCAGGAGGAAATACCAGACAGCTTTGTTTTTCAAACAATATCCCTTATAATCTGTTTCTTAAACCGCATTAAGTCCCAGAAGTGCTTTGTGCTTTCCAAAATAAAGGGAGTCATAACAGCTACAATACAATTCAATAGAGTTCAGAGGGCCCGGCTTGTGAGAGCTTACAATCCGAAAGGGAGAGTCAAGTGATACAAAAGTTAACTAGAAAAGCTACAATTTCTGGGGAAATCATGTAAAGTGTTCTTGCCTCCACCAGTAGTCTACAACTGGAGTGGGCGGAGTAACTGGGAGGAGTGGCTTGAGTAACTTTTGTGTGGTTGGAGTGGCTGGAGTAACTGTGGAAAGGTTGGACTGGGCAGAGTAACTTTATGGAGTGGGCAGAGTAACTGTATGGAGTGTTTGGAGTGAGTAAAGATAGTAAACATTACACTAACCAATTGAGTTTAAAAAGTGCACATGACAAGCTTGATAGAGTGAGAAATGCATTTCAACTTTTATTTATTTATGTAGCACATTTAATTGCAATGTTGTTGCCCAAAGTGCTTCACAGTTATATTAAAACATACATTGGAGGGGATAAGGGGGTTAGAGAGTAGGAGGTCTAGAAAGGAGCGAAGGGTATATTTTGGGATGAGGTTGGTGATATAGCTCAATGCAGAATTATGGATGGTTTTGTATGTTGTTGTTAGTATTTTGAATTATATAAGTTGGGCGAGTGGAGACCAGTGGAAGGATTGGCAGACAGGGTGGAGGACAATTAACGTTTGGTAAGCTGGGTGAGCCAGAATTATACTTAGCACCCTGGCAATAGGAGAGGAACTAATACTTGTGCCATTGATCTTGATGGAGAAGTCAGGGGAAGCGCCACAGGGGGAGGAAGTAGCATTAGCTTAGTTTTGGAAAGAGTTTGAGGAAAAGTCACAACTCTGTGCTCAGAGCTGACCAATAATTGAGTGATCAGATGCTCAGTTCTCAGGGCTTAGAGCTGCCGGGGGAGAGGTGAGCTGCAGCATAGAGGTGAGTATGTATACTTTTTTACCCCAAACATTTCCGTTAAGGCTGTAATTTGTCTGAACCAGTAGCAGAAGATAGACACAAACAGCATAAACCACATCCAAGCAGCAAAGAGAAATCTTCCTGATAAGAGCTGTAGCTTTGAGGTAGACTCTGATGGCTGTGACCACGTTCAGACAATGAAGAGGGTGTTTTGGAGAAGGACTATAGGGAAGGATTATATCTTTACGGAGGTAGAAAGCTGACACCACATAGGAAGAAAGGAAGGTCTTGGGTGAAAGATGATTGTCTTTGTCCCCTTTTTCAGGCCTTCGCAGAGCAAAATGTTACCCCAAGCTTTTGCCGCAGTTCTCGTTTTTCTGGTTCCTGCATTGTCATCAGTGAGGGGAGAAGGCTGGGGAAATTGGGTAAGTGTGTCTAAAAAGGAAAACGCAGCAACCCTGGGATGACTGTCCTGTAGCAAAGTCCTCATGGGAAAAGGAACAGAGGAAGTGCCTATAAAGGGCTCTGGACAGAAGTGGCTGTACAATGTGCGACCTATGGGGTAATGTAATACCTGGTCATCTACCTGAGACTAAGCTCTGAGTTGTACATTTCTAGCGCCAAGTTTGAAAAGCTTTAAACACAATACTGGTTTCCTGATCATTTTAATGTATGAACGGACAGAAGTGGCTGTACAATGTGTGACCTATGGGGTGATGTAATACCTGGTCATCTACCTGAGACTAAGCTCTGAGTTGTACAGTACATTTCTAGCGCCAAGTTTGAAAAGCTTTAAACACAATCCTGGTTTCCTGATCATTTTAATGTATGAACGCTAATCAGGATGCACATAATATAGTGTAAAGCAAGTAATAAAATAAAGGTATTTTGTCTCGTATTTGCTGTGGGAGTACAGTAGTGATCAAACAAAACAAGGTGACCCTATCTTACCTGTCCATATTGCTTGTATTATTCAGGGTCTGGGGTCCATAGGGATGGGCCACAAACTTGGACCTGTATAGCAACCTGTAGCTAACTACACTTGTTGCACCAAGTGAGCGTCCTATGGCCCAAGCAACATTACAGGCAGTGTAAGGTACGGGTACAGCTTCCATGGTTTTACTGAGGTTGAACTAATCCAGATGAATTACTTTTATTGTAGTCTTAGAAGACACTGAAGTGCTGATTAAAGAGTTGATTGAAGAATCCAAAGTAAAATAATAAACTAGTTAAGCTACGAGTGCTCTCTCCGTAGGACAGAAGAGGTCTATCACATTAGGACACTGAAAAAAATGAAGACTCACAGAGTGAGGTAGAGTTATAGGGGGGTGTGCCCTCAAAGCTTTGTCAGTGTCCAAGCGCCTGAAGGTACCAGCCTATAACCCAGGATATATAAAATATCAACCTTGTACAATTAGTATACTGTATAATGCATGATGGCCACTAGAAAGAAAGGACGATCAGCGTATTTTTTTTCTACGATCTTCAGATCCATCCAGTAGCCATAATGTGGTATTTTCCATATTTGTGCTATTATGAATGAAGAACATACGACCAGAGAGAAAATAGCCTAGTAACATTCCATTTTGCCAGCATTTGCTTTTAAGGCTCCTGCAGGAAAAAAATAATAGGTGCATATTTTATTTCTACAAAATTATGTGTATTTATTACTTTTTCTACACAGGTTATCTTATCCTTTAATGAAAACTACTGAACAGAAAGGCGTCACCAACTTAAAGGATAAGTTCGCCTTTAAAAAAATAATAAATTAACCTTTTTTGCAGGTAAAAAATGTGCATTTATTTATTTTTTTCCTCTAATGAGCCTGCAGAGCATCGCACCCATGATCAGCAGATTGCATGTGCAATCTCAGGCTCCTGCAGACTCTCAGCATAGCTGTCTGCTCATGCCTCATATGAGCAGGTAGTTACCTGAGAGTAGGAATAATCAATGGACTACGAGAGCACTCACCAGAGCCCACATAGCTTACTAAAAACTACAAGCTATCAGCCGTAATGGCTGATGGTACTTGTAGGCATAGGCTTGCGCACGGGGATGTGCCCGGTGTGCCTGGGCATTAGGCACTAATGCCCAGGCACACCCCAGGGCTTGTTTGCTGGCAGGATCTCCATTCTGGCACCTCTGCTGATAGACAATGGGAACGCTGCCACTATGCGAGTGTGACTGTTTTTTATTTGGCTGTATAACTCCTGTGAGTGCAGACACTGAACGCGGAATGAGCAGGCAAGCGGCCGCATTTTCCGATGCTACTTCTATAGTTCTGGCTACTGCATCCCTGACATCTGAATATCACTCTGCCGCCTGCTGTCAGGGATGCTATAGCCACAACTATAGAGGTAGCACCGGGGCTGGATTACCCCACTGTTTTTAAACAAGACCTGCCCGCTGCCACCGCAGGGCTTCCAGTCCACCACTGCCCTCTGTCCGAGAAAAGTATTTGCCAGGACCGTCTCAGGCAGAGGAGGAGGTAGCTTTTTCCTCCCTGCTCCGCCTCCAAGTGCCCCGCCTCCCAGCTTCCGCCCTGCAGCGCCTACAACGCAACAACCTGAGGTGAGGAGAATGCGCCGGGACTCAGGAAATGTCACTGGTAAGGGGGGAGTTGGGGGCACAGACTTTAGCAGTGTGCGTGTGTGCGCGGCTCTGCAGCAGGCAGGGAGAGAGGGGGGTGTAGTGCTTTTCATCTATCCTCTGAATTCTTTCATTTGTTGTATTGAACAGCTAGTAAGAAGTGTGTATCACTGTTCACATGTTCAGGGATGTTCTTCTCATCACATGAATAGAAGCCAACATGCTCTTTGGTTCCTAGTCACTATGCAATGTTCTGAACCTGAAGTCCAGGATATGTCATGGGTAACCTACCCATAGTACAGTCGTGTTAACTTAATGGCATCCTATTGTAGTAATAGCCTTACAAGGGCCTAATTAGAGGGTATAAGTACATATCCTGTGTAAATATATCATCACATCTCCTGCAGGGAATAAATATGGACCCCCCTGTCTCGAGGATTAGTAAGTCATTCTCTGGTAAATGTGGCTGCTAATTGCACATTCATACTTTTTTTGCTGCCAACCACAACTGTAGATTAAATGGGATTTGAATATTAACCTGAACTTATATATATATATATATATATATATATATATATATATATATATATATATAGTGTAAAAATAAAAATAAATAAATATATATGTATATATATATATATATATATATATATATATATATATATATATATATATTACGCTCTGGCTTGTCAGCAAAAAAGTGCGTGTATATACAGTCAAGTCCATAAATATTGGGACATTGACACAATTCTAATCTTTTTGGCTCTATACACCACCACAATAGATTTGAAATAAAACATACAAGAACTGCTTTAACTGCAGACTTTCAGCTTTAATTTGAGGGTATTTACATCCAAATCAGGTGAACGATGTAGGAATTACAACAGTTTGTATATGTGCCTCTCACTTTTTAAGGGACCAAAAGTAATGGGACAATTGGCAGCTCAGCTGTTCCATAGCCAGGTGTGTGTTATTCCCTCATTATCCCATTTAAAAGGAGCAGATAAAAGGTCCAGAGTTCATATCAAGTGTGCTATTTGCATTTGGAATCTGTTGCTGTCAACTCTCAATATGAGATTCAAAGAGCTGTCACTATCAGTGAAACTAGCCATCATTAGGCTGAAAAAACAAAACAAACCCATCAGAGAGATAGCAAAAACATTAGGTGTGGCCAAATCAACTGTTTGGAACATCCTTAAAAAGAAAGAACACACCGGTGAGCTCAGCAACACCAAAAGACCCGAAGACCACGGAAAACAACTGTGGTGGATGACCAAATAATTCTTTCCCTGGTGAAGAAAACACCGCTCACAACAGTTGGCCAGATCAAGAACACTCTCCAGGAGGCAGGGGCGGATCCAGGGGGGGGCAACGGGGCAATTGCCACCCCCGAGAAATTTGTTGCGGGCCGGGCGGGCGGGTGAGAGAGCGGGCGGATGAGGGATCGGGCGGCTCCCAGAGCGGGTGCGGTAGCGGGCGGCTCCCCGAGCGGGTGCGGGAGCGGGCGGCTCCCCGAGCGGATGAGGGAGTGGGCGGCTCCCCGAGCGGGTGCGGGAGTGGGCGGCTCCCCGAGCGGGTGCGGGAGCGGGCGGCTCCCAGAGCGGATGAGGGAGCGGGCGGCTCCCCAAGCAGATGCGGGAGCGGGCGGCTCCGCGGGAGGACCGGGCAGCTTGGGCGGGTGAGAGCAGGCTAGGTGGTGTGAGTGGGGGGGGGCTGGCCAATCAGCGAGCCGGCGTGCAGGGGAGCAGAGAGATGACATCATCTCTCACTGCCCCGCATCCCTGCAGTAACTTCTGCCTTCAATGTACAGGCAGTGTGGGCAGCAGACAGATTACATTATCTCTCTGCTGCCTGATCTGAAAGGAGGCAAGCAAAACACCACCTTAGCAGCTATGTGACAATCCGCAAGGTGGCAAGTGACAATCTGCATCTGATGGCAGGTGATGTCACAATCTGCAATGTGTGGCAGGTGACGTGGCAAGTGACAATGTGCAAGGTGTGGCAGGTGACGTGGCAAGTGACAATCCACATCTGGTGGCAGGTGACGTGGCAAATGACAATCCGCAACATGTGGCAGGTGACAATCTGCATCTGGTGGCAGGCAAGTGACAATCCGCAATGTGTGGCAGGTGACGTGGCAAGTGACAATCCGCATCTGGTGGCAGGTGACGTGGCAAGTGACAATCCGCAATGTGTGGCCGGTGACGTGGCACGTGACAATCTGCATCTGGTGGCAGGTGACATGGCAAATTACAATCCGCAACATGTGGCAGGTGACAATCTGCATCTGGTGGCAGGCAAGTGACAATCCGCAATGTGTGGCAGGTGACGTGGCAGGTGACAATCCGCATCTGGTGGCAGGTGACGTGGCAAGTGACAATCCGCAATGTGTGGCCAGTAACGTGGCAAGTGACAATCTGCATCTGGTGGCAGGTGACGTGGCAAGTGACAATCCGCAATGTGTGGCCAGTAACGTGGCAAGTGACAATCTGCAACGTGTGGCAGGTGACGTGGCAAGTGACAATCTGCAACATGTGGCAGGTGACAATCCGCATCTGGTGGCAGGCAAGTGACAATCTGCAACATGTGGCAGGTGACGTGGCAAGTGATAATCCGCAATGTGTGCCAGGCGACAGTGGTAAGTGACACGCTCAGGGCTCCCACTGATTCTGCATTATGGTGAGTTGAACCATTAAATTTTATATTACAATATATTAATAGAAATAACAACCATGGTGCTGGGATAATTGAAGTGCCAAGACCAGCCATTTCCTCGATAAATTGCCCACAAAAAAACGTATTTTCTGGCAGTGCCCCTCCCGAGACTAGACTCTGGATCCGCCCCTGATGTGGACAGCTTTAACCCGGATACCTGCATACTTAGATGTGCCTCTTTTAATCATCAACCATGTTAGTTGCTCAATGTTGTACCTTCATTAAATGTAACCATATTGCTACACTTAGAGGCTCCTCTCTTCTCTTTAATATTCTGTAGCTCCTGCTGGATTTTGCTTCTAATCCCCTTGTGGAGGCTTCAATTTGTGGATGGACATTTTATGGTTACACAACCTATCGCATTGCTATAATCTTTTAATATGGACTATAAACTGAAGGACTTATGAATAAATGGTTGTGGAACAAATCATTTGTGTTTCCATTATTTCTTATGGGGAAATTCGTTTTGATATACAAGTGCTTTGGATTACAAAGCATGTTTCTGGAATGAATTATGCTCGCAATCCAAGGTTTTACTGTACTTTAAACATTTTAAAAGAATACTTTTATGCCTCTTTCACACAGCGGCTGTTCTGCCACTGTTAAAAGCATGTTTTGTTATTTTGAAATTCCAAGACTCCAGGCACAGCGATCACTTGCAGGTGTACATTGCGATTAGCTGCGTTTAGCTGCGTTGGAACATTCTTGCCATTTCTGATGTGCTTCCTGTTGTTTTTCTTTGCTTGTTGCGGCTGCTATCTACAGGAGAAATAGTACACTGCGATTACCTGCAGTTAGGTGCAGATAGCTGCAATAAATCAGTCCTGGACACAGTCAAATTTATTTTTTCTAACCGCACAAAATCCTATGTAACAAAACCATTGCTAAATGCACTGTGTGAATGGGGCTATAGGAAAGCGTTGTCTGAGTTTAGCTGTGGTAGATAACTTGATCTATCCATAGCTAAAAGCTGAATTCTATCCGCCCGTGTGAAAGGGGCCTTAATGTTTCCTTTCCATAATGGCTTTTTTACTTGCACTGTGCTCTTAATCTTGCAAAGTCTTGCAAGCGTGACTTCTGCAGTGGGAACAGATTCCCTAGCTCAGTGTTTCTCAACCTTTTTCCAGTCAAGGCACCCTTTCAAATTATGGCCAGTCTTGAGGCACTTCATTCTAAAAAAATGATTCTAATAGTTTTACATAATGCAACAACATCCATGTGTAGGACACTCAATGTTAAAGGTGATTTATTCTTGCAGAAAAAAGAAGTGGGACTTTTAAATGAGGTGCGGAGCATGCAGCTGACATATAATAAATACATTTGATATACCACATGTGTACACAAGTTGAATCATAACACCATATAATGTGGAGAATGGTAATGTTGAGAGCAAATTTTTTTTTATTAACAGCCTCATCAACAAATTGTAAAACAGATAATTCATGATTACAGTGTGGTAAAACAGATAATACATGATTACAGTATTTTTTTGTATAGTAAAACCTATTCATATTGGTTCAACTAGGTCATAGCACACTATAACGTGTGGATGTAGGATTAGGAGCTGATGTGTAATGTATCTCAATTGACAATTAAAATGTCAATTCAAAATTGGAAAAAATTCATATATAAGTTAAAACATGGAAACGTATAGTTGGAATAAAAGATTGCATCCAAAGGGCTTGATGCGTTTCGTGGAGTACGCTCCACTTCCTCAGAAGCATATTCAAATAGGCGTATCTAAAAAGATATGAAAACAACAATGTAGTCTAACAATTAACCTAAATAGGGAAAGGAAGAGGTGAAAAAGGGGAGCAAGTCCACTAGATAGTGGGACATTCTGCCCTAGTTTACTCACAAATCCGCTTGCTATTCAACACATGGTACTATGGACTAAGGCTCATATGGAGGCACCTGCAATAGGAGCTGAGGGAATAATGCCCATGAACGCCACGGTACAAAAGAGAGGATCTTCAAGTCAATGCAGATCTCCAGTGGGTGATTGGGGATGACAGTCTAGCAATCCCAAAGACGTTCTGTAAGAAATGTTATGCGAAATAGATTGTAGTAAATATTATTGTTTAATTATATAGCATGTGCTATGTGACTGCTAATTAGAACCCAGAAGATCTATTTTTCTGTGTATAAGACATAGCCTGGAAAAGAGAAGCATCCATAAAAGGTGGATACTTATGTGTCTCTGTGCAAATATATCATGCAATAAAATTATCCAAAAAACACAGTAAAAACCCAAAAGTGTTGTAAAGGATGTGTAAGTGACTATATTGCCAAAAGAAAATAGATTGGTGTGGAAAGTGTGGACCCTTGGTGAGGTGGACCCATAGGGGACTAAGGAAGTAACTAACATAGCATGTTATAAGGGGAAGACGGTAGATGCAATAAACCAAGTAAAATACCTCATAGTGCGACTTTTATCCAGAGTGCCCATGTCCTGGCTGAAAGGAAGGAAATAAGAAATAAATGTTTTTTTTCTTTCCTTCCTTCAGCCTACTAATTAAGGGGATAAATAAATATATTTGCTGCGCTTTCCAAAGTCATACACTATACCAGTGTAAAAAGAAACATATAAAAAGCCTCCAATAGTGAAAAAAAACGTCTTTCCTAACAATTGTAGAAAGTGACAATAGTGCAATAAATGAACACATATATTAAAAATAAATATAAATATTACACATATATTAAAAATAATATATAATTTTTTTAATATTTGTGTAATATTTATATTTATTTTTTTTATTGTCTTGTTGAGTACTTGTGTATTGCATTGTTAAGTAGTAGTGTCAGAAAGCTAGTTGTTAGGTAGTTTGGACAAGGTATAATCCCAATCCTCATTAAATTGGTAGGTACAATGCCCGGTGGGTGTGGAGATGCGACCCGGTGTACATCTTGTGGCATGTATGCGTTCCTTGATTATCTAATCAAGGGCAAATACTGCTGTGCAAACTGTAAGCACATTGTTTCCCTGGAAGCCCAGGTTCTGAATCTAGGGAAGCAACTGTCAGCACCGAGTAGACCCTCAATACTAAAGGAGAGCCGGAAACGTACCCGGCAGGTACCGGCAGGGGCCAGCACAGAGGCGGGTGGAGACAAAGATGTGCAGGCACCAGAAAAAGAGTAGATGGGTGACAGTCAGGAAGGATAGAGGGGGAAGTGCTAGGGAGGCCGATCCTGGGCTGGAGCAGCCCAATAATTTTGCTCCATTGAGTGACATTGGTGAAACCAGTCAGGGACCAGCACTGCTGGAGCTGAGGGACTCTCCTACCTGCCAGGAAAAGAACTCCTCCAGTGAGAGTGGGGGGGCAGAAAAGGGAAAGGATAGACAGTTTCTGGTGGTAGGGGAATCTGGTGGACAGATTACTGGGAGGGGCTGGGGAATACGTGCACGTTGGCACCAATAACAAATTCAGAGGCAGATGGAGTGTCCTAAAGAATGATTTTAGGGACTTAGGAGCTAAATTGAGGAAAAGGACCTCCAAGGTAATATTCTCAGGAATACTACCGGTACATCAAGCCACACCAGAAATTCAGAGGGAGATTAGGGAAGTAAACAAGTGGCTGAGGAGCTGGTGTAGTAAGGAGTGGTTTGGGTTCCTGGAGGACTGGGCCAACTTCTCAGTCGGTCACCAGTACTATAGAAGGGACGGACTGCACCTAAATGAGGAGGGTGCAGATGTGCTGGGAGTAAAGATGGCCAAAATGTTAGAGGGGTTTTTAAACTAGGCGATGGGGGGAGGGTCCAGAGGTAGAGATAGTCAGCGCGGAACATAGTCCAGAGGGTAGTATGGGGGCATTAGTGGTAGGTTGACTAAAGCACATAAACCCAAGGTAAGTATAGCAACAAGTCCTAGTTGCAATCTCGGAACACCCAATAAGAGCATAGTATGCGACCCGTCTAAACTATGTGGCATGTTCACCAATGCCATCAGCCTGGCGGACAAGATGGGTGAACTAGAGATACTGTTTTACGAGGATTTGGATTTTGTGGGAATTTCAGAGACTTGGTTCAACAGCTCTCATGATTGGTTGGCAACCATTCAAGGGTATACCCTTTATCGCAGGGATAGAGAGTGTAAAAAAGGGGGAGGGGTATGCCTGTATATCAGGAATAATGTACAAGTGAATGTGAGAGATGACATCACTAAGGGAGCTAGGGAGGAGGTGGAATCCTTATGGGTAGAGCTCAAAAGGGATGAAGCAAAGGGGAAAATAATACTGGGAGTATGCTATAGGCCCCCTAACCTGAGGGAGGAGGGGGAGGCGGACCTCCTATCACAATTTGGATTAGCAGCAAGGATGGGAAGTGTTATCATAATGGGGGATTTACATTATCCAGACATAGACTGGGTGAAGGGAACCACACATTTGTCTAAGGCTCTCCAGTTCCTAAATGTCTTGCAGGAAAATTTTATGGGTCAGATGGTAGACGCACCAACTAGAAATAAAGTGTTACTAGCTCTACTGATTACCAACAATATAGACCTGATCAGGGATGTGGAAATACGGGGCAATTTAGGAAACAGCGATCACAGGTCATTTGGCTTCAGTATAAATCACTCAAATAGGAAACATAAGGGGAATACAAAGACACTGAATTTCAAGAGAGCCAACTTCCCTAAATTATGAACCTTGCTAGAAGATATAAATTGGGATAAAATCTTAGGAACAAAGAACACGGAGGAGAGATGGGTTTGCTTTAAGAGCATATTAAATAAGGGCATTAGCCATTGCATCCCATTGGGTAATAAATTTCAAAGAGCGAACAAAAGTCCTGGATGGCTTAACGCCAATGTAAAACTGCATATTAAAGCAAAAGAGAAGGCCTTCGTTGAGGCATCATCATCAGCATTCAAACTTTATAAAGAATGCAACAAGAAATGTAAGGGTGCAATTAAGGCGGCTAAGATAGAACACGAAAGACATACAGCGGAGGAGAACAAAAAAAATCCCAAGAAATTCTTTAAGTATGTAAACAGTGAAAAAGGGAGGACAGACCATATTGGCCCCATAAAGAATGAGGAAGGACATCTGGTTACAAAGGATGGGGAGATGGACAAGGTATAGAATTTATTCTTCTTAGTCTTCACGAGGGAATTGGGGGGCTTCAGTAACTAAAACTGCAGTGTTTATCTTCGTGACACATCACAGGAAGCATCCTCATGGCTAACAGAGGACAGAATTAGAATTCCCACTACCTCAAGGTACAGGGAGTTGCCATGGGCACATGTTGCGCACCGGCATATGCCAATCTGTACCTGGGGGGATGGGAACGATACATTTTTTCGGATGATGAATTATCTATGTATACTGATCAAGTGATGTGCTGTATGTGCTACATAGATGATGTCTTCTTGATTTGGACAGGCACACATGCTATGTTAATAGCTTTTGTTGAAATGCTAAACCTAAATTCTTTCAACTTGAGATTTACTCTGAATGTAAATGCTCAGAGAATTACATTCTTAGATCTCTCAATCTTTAAAGACGAGGACAACTGTTTGGCTACCAGCCTTTACCGTAAGGAAACTGCTGGTATCACTTTGCTGCATGCAGCCAGTGCTCACCCTGCAGCCTTAATTCGCAGCATTCCCTATGCACAGTACATACGGTTACGCCGTAACTGTACTCATATAGTGGATTTTATAGCTGAGGCCAAACTACTCCATACACATTTATTGGCCAGGGGCTACAGCAAATCGTTTTTGCGAAAAGCCTACAACAAGGCCCTAAAACAGTCAAGGAACGCTCTGCTCTACCCAAAAAAAGATCCTATATCTGAGACCAAGCCAACTTTAAGAATTATCACATGGTTCTGATCCCAACATCAAGAGGTCAGGAACATACTTACCAAACATTGGCATGTATTACAACGAGACTCAATTGTGAAAAAACATGCAGGCATTAGACCAGAACTTACCTTTCGACGGGCTAGCTCCCTACGTGATAGACTTGTATCCAGCCACTATTCCTCAGCTCCTTGTTCTGGAGCTATTATTGGTGGCACACATAGATGCGGAAAATGCAAATTTTGTCCCTGGCTTTGTCAGGACGCTCCTTTCATACTCTCCAACGGGGAACTCTTCTGTCCCAAGTTTAGAGCTGACTGTAACACACAGGGGGTGGTATACTTAATGTCCTGTGTATGTGTAGTCTTTTATGTTGGGATGACAGACAGATGCTTTTGGCAATGCATCAAAGACCATGTATATCTTTCAACAAATGGTAAAATGCTGACCAGCAGACATCTTGACCTTTACCATGGATTTGATGCAACATGTGTCTCATTCATTGCCCTAGCGGTAATCCCCAAGGATCCACGTGGAGGCAATTGGAAAAAAGTGATCTTACAAAAAGAAACATTATGGATCGAGCGTTTGAACGCTACCAATGCCCCAGGCATTAATGAGACACAGTCGTATAGATCGTTCTTGTAATGACACTCTGTCTAAGAACACTACAACATTACTGTGTTCAGTTTCCCATTTCCCCGTTTTTCCTCTTTTTTTTTCCCTTAATCCCTGGTATTTAATAGTTCTTCATGATTTTAAGCTAGTGTAGGTCTGATTGGACAACTATGTATTAAATTATTTTTAGTTTGTAATTATAATCTTTAATGGTTATATTTTTAGGAATACAAAATATTATTCATGCCACTGTGATGCAGCCCCTTGTGAGCTGTTTTGTTGCAATGCCCCTTCTTATATTTGCTTCAAACAATTCTCTTCATTGCTGAGCTTTTTCCTTGCCAACTTAAATTTTCAACCTGACTCCTTTTTCCCTACTATCAGCTGGTCTAGTGATGTGGTGACCTATGCGGCTGCAAAGCGCCGTCTGGATACAGCCAATCGTCTGTCAGCGGCGCTTTTAGCCCCGGGAGGGAGACAGCCATGTCTCTTCCTGGTGCTACGCTCTGCAGTTGCGCTGAACACTGGGCCCGCCTCCCACTCCTATTGGATCTCAAGTAGAGCGCATGCGCACTAGAGCCCGGCTGGGTGTGTGAACGTCATTTCCGGCTCTACGGACTGACGTCACTACCGGGACGGGTCTACAAAGAGACGCTTTGGGCTGGCGTTTCTCACAGCTGTTATTACCCGGCGTGGCGCTGTCATCAGAGCGGGGAGCTTCACAAAATACTGCATTAAAGGTAATTACCTTATCCTCGTATGCTAACCCTGAACCATCACAAGCCAAATAATCAGAGATATTCTCTGATTTTATATATACTGATGAGAGGCTTCCCTTCTTCTCTATACCCTAATAATTGATACCGCTCAGGAACCATCTAGCAATCTCTGGACTGCTGGGATGTCCAAAATTGACCTAGCTTATACCTGGTTGCCCTGGACGCTACTATTTTTTTTTGTATCAGCTATCACTAACTTTTTGGTGGATTTGGTACAATTTGACTGCATTAGGTGAGATGATCACTAGCATATCTATACACATCCCTCCTCCTTTTTTATCCCCCCTTTTTCATAATATTTGTTTTGCTATAAAGCTGAACTAGATCAAGTATATGGTATTGAACTTATACTATTTATATATAGATATATATTTATATATATATGAAGACCACTCCATTAAATCAACTTGAAGACCTGCCCTTTCTGGACGCCTACTAAGGTGAAGGATAGTATTCCCCGCTCAACCTATTTTATATATATATATTTTTTTTTTGTGTAGATATCTGGTCACAATTATATATTTATATCTCTATATTGACAAGCTCACTCCTCACTGCCCAGCCTTTAAATATTTTGTATGTTATACCCGTCCCCATAGTTCCCACATTATACACCACCCCTCCTTTCTCCCCCAGCTTACTTTTTTTTTTTTTCTTCCTTTTTTCTTCTTTCTTTTTTCTCTTTCATCTATTTCCTTTCTTTCCCCTTTTCTGTCTTTCCCTTTTCTGTCCCTTTTAGGCTCCCTATGTAACAGAGGGTTGGGCTTTGGACTAGGGACATGATTCCAACTACCAATATCACAGGGGCGGCAATATTACACTATATATAAATGTCTGTTACTTATGTAGAATGCAACAAACTTATACTTATTCTTCTGTTCATAGAACATGCCAAAAGCTCCTGAGGAAGCGTTACTGAACGTGTAACATGTAGAGCAAGCTGAGCTGAGTTATATACGTTACCTTGTCTCTTCGAAATCTGTTACTACTGGAAATAGTGAACTGCTCGGTAATACGAATTTTGTTCAATATTTATTAATTATGTAGATGGTGTATTTAACATCCTCATAAGTATTATCTGTGAATTTATGTAAGTTTATGTATGTGTTCTTTGGTTTTATTTTTTGTAATAAATACTAAAACTCTTTTTTAAAAAAACTTTTCTGTGTTATGCCTATAAAGTCCATCATTCCAAACTTTTTACAAAGATTTAGAATTAGACTTGGTAAATTTAACATTAATAAATCACTGGGACCGGATGGCTTGCACCCAAGGGTACTTAGGGAACTCAGTAAAGTAATTGCCAGACCATTGTTCATAATTTTTACTGACAGTCTACTGACTGGAATGATACCAGCGGATTGGAGAAAAGCCAATGTAGCAACAATATTTTAAAGGGCCCAAAATACATCCCTGTGAATTGCAGAGCAGTTAGCCTAACACCAATAGTATGCAAGCTCTTGGAGGGGATTAACCTTCTATGAGGAGGTGAGTTGCCATCTAGATAAAGGAAGGCCCGTAGACGTGGTGTATCTGGATTTTGCAAAAGCAAAAACACCACCTGGGGTCCCACAGGGTTCTGTGCTGGGACCAATCCTATTTAATTTATTCATAAACGACCTGGAGGATGGGGTAAACAATTTAATCCCTGTATTTGTGAACGATACTAAGCT
Source organism: Aquarana catesbeiana (assembly GCF_042186555.1). Lineage (NCBI taxonomy): Eukaryota > Metazoa > Chordata > Amphibia > Anura > Ranidae > Aquarana > Aquarana catesbeiana. Next base: position 561,521,172 of record NC_133324.1, read on the forward strand.
AAGCAGGGCAATAACTTCTCCGCAGGATGTGGAAACCTTGCAAGAAGATCTGAACAAATTAATGGTGTGGGCAACTACATGGCAAATTAGGTTTAATGTAGAAAAATGTAAAATAATGCATTTGGGTGGCAAAAATATGAATGCACTCTATACAATAGGGCAGTGATGGCGAACCTTGGCACCCCAGATGTTCTGGAACTACATTTCCCATTATGTTCATGCACTCTGCCGTGTAGTTGAGCATCATGGAAAATGTAGTTCCAAAACATCTGGGGTGCCAAAGTTCGCCATCACTGCACTAGGGGGAGAACCTCTGGGGGAATCTAGGATGGAAAAGGACCTGGGGGTCCTAGTAGATGATAGGCTCAGCAATGGCATGCAATGCCAAGCTGCTGCTAACAAAGCAAAGAATATTGGCATGCATTAAAAAAGGGATTAACTCCAGGGATAAAGCGATAATTCTCCCACTCTACAAGACTCTGGTCCGGCCGCACCTGGAGTATGCTGTCCAGTTCTGGGCACCAGTCCTCAAGAAGGATGTACTGAAAATGGAGCGAGTACAAAGAAGGCTACAAGGGCGAGTGCAGAGGGTGGTGATAAATGGGGAGTATTCGGAATGGTCAAGGGTGGGTAGTGGGGTCCCCCAGGGTTCTGTGCTGGGACCAATCCTATTTAATTTATTCATAAACAACTGGAGGATGGGGTAAACAGTTAAATCTCTGTATTTTCGGACGATACTAAGCTAAGCAGGGCAATAACTTCTCCGCAGGATGTGGAAACCTTGCAAAAAGATCTGAACAAATTAATGGTGTGGGCAACTACATGGCAAATGAGATTCAATGTAGAAAAATGTAAAATAATGCATTTGGGTGGCAAAAATATGAATGCAATCTATACACTGGGGGGAGAACCTCTGGGTGAATCTAGGATGGAAAGGGACCTGGGGGTCCTAGTAGATGATAGGCTCAGCAATGACATGCAATGCCAAGCTGCTGCTAACAAAGCAAACAGAATATTGGCATGCATTAAAAAAGGGATCAACTCCAGAGATAAAACAATAATTCTTCCGCTCTACAAGACTCTAGTCCGGCCGCACCTAGAGTATGCTGTCCAGTTCTAGGCACCAGTCCTCAGGAAGGATGTACTGGAAATGGAGCAAGTACAAAGAAGGGCAAAAAAGCTAATAAAGGGTCTGGAGGACATTAGTTATGAAGAAAGGTGGCGATCACTGAACTTATTCTCTCTGGAGAAGAGACGCTTGAGAGGGGATATGTTTTCAATTGTCAAATATTATACCGGTGACCCCACAATAGGGATCAAACTTTTTTGCGGAAGGGAGTTTAACAAGACACGTGGCCACTCATTAAAATTAGAAGAAAAGAGGTTTAACCTTAAACTACGTAGAGGGTTTTTTACTGAGCGGCAAGGATGTGGAATTCCATTCCACAGGCGGTGGTTTCAGCGGGGAGAATCGATCGTTTCAAAAAACTATTATATAAGCACCTGAACGACCGCAACATACAGGGATATACAATGTAATACTAACATATAATCACACACATAGGTTGGACTTGATCAACTTGTGTCTGTTTTCAAATTCCCCTACTATGTAACTATGCAACTATGTAATGTGTGGTCCTCAACAGGATGGTTTAAATACAGTCAGCTTGAACCCAGATAACTCCTATTGCCACGTCCGCGTTCGCAAACGAGGGTTGACGCCTCCCCTTGTTTGTGAACACGGACGTGATGTTGGGAGTAGCCAAGTAGGGGTTGGGTACAGACTAATTCTATGTCAAGTACACAGGTACAGTCACACCGTAACATATACTGCAGGTTAAGCATATATTATGAACACCTCATATAGTAGTAGTGGCGAGAGTAGACAAACACCAAGGTTCCCACACCTTGTTACATTTGTTAGGGCAACCGCTCAAAAATAAGCTTTTCATAAGGTAGTATCTGGTTCACCTTCTGAATCCATTGCCAGGTAGATGGAGGAGCAGATTGATACCATTTAAGCGCAATAGCCTTACGGGCCAGAAACAGTGTTTCCCTTTGCAATACTCTAGTATATTTTGGCCATTGTTCCTCGTCTAATATACCCAGCAAACATATCTGTGGAGTACATGGCACTGGAATAGAAAGAATTTGAGACAATATGGTAATCAATCTTTCCCAATAGCCAACTATAACAAGGCACAACAATATTACATGAATAAAATCGCACTTTGATAGGTGCATCCATTTCACCCAGATGTTGGTATACGATGCATAGCTTCCAGTCTTACCAAGGTTAAATATGACTAATGCAATGTATATACAGTTTACATACCCTGGCAGAATATATGATTTCTTGGCCATTTTTCAGAGAACATGAATGATAACACAAAAACTTTTCTTTAGCTCATGGTTAGTGTTTGGCTGAAGCCATTTATTATCAATCAACTGTGTTTACTCTTTTTAAATCATAATGACAACAGAAACTAGCCAAATGACCCTGACCAAAAGTTTACATAGCCCAGTTCTTAATACCGTGTATTGCCCCTTTTAACATCAATGACAGCTTGAAGTCTTTTGTGGTATTTGTTGATAAGGCTTTTTATCTTCTCAGATCGTAAAGCTGCCCATTCCTCTTGGCAAAAAGCCTCCAGTTCCTGTAAATTCTTGGGCCATCTTGCATGAACTGCATGTTTGAGATCTCCCCAGAATGGCTCAATGATATTGAGGTTAGGAGACTGAGATGGCCCCTCCAGAATCTTCACTTTATTCTGCTGTAGCCAATGACAGGTCGACTTGGCCTTGTGTTTTGGATCTGTCATGGTTATGCAATAGAGTTTGTCGATCAGCATACCTGTCTCCATGTGTTCATCTCTAGAGACCAGCTGACCCTCACCTGACTGCTTTTGTAACCTCTCCTCTAAGCATGGCCCCACCTGACTGCTTTTGTAACCTCTCCTCTAAGCATGCCCCCACCCCAGGCCCTATCAGGGAACCCTATATTAACCTGTGCACTGCAAGCCAGCACTGCTGATCAACCATTGTGTGTTAGCCTCTGTGTGTACTTGCTGTGTTTCCTACACCTGATTCCTGTTACCGACTTTGGCCTGTTCTTAACTATTCCTGTCTGCTCGTGACCCTGACCTTTGGCGTGTTCCCGACCATCCCTGTTTGCCTGTGTCCCTGAACCTTGGCGTGTACTCTGTTGTCCTTGTCTGCTTGTGGCCCCGACCTTGGCTTGTCCCTTACTTTCCTTGTTGTTCCAACCTGCTGCCTCCTTCCTCTTCTCCTGTAGTCTACCGTGATCGTGAGCTGTGAGACCCTGGGGGCCGCGACCTGGAGCCAGACTGCAGCGCAGTCCATCCTTACCATTAAAGGCTCTGGTGAATACCTGCTGGCTCTTAGACTCCGCACCCTGGGGAATCTATGCTCTAGCTCCCAGTGGGATCTGTGTCAGTGATCCAGTAGGCCTGTTTCCTGGACCTCCCAGGGTTCAGTCCGCAGCAGTCAGCCGTAGAGTCCACTACCTTGCGGTGCACTCCTGATCCCAACGGTGTGCATCTGTCACCCAGCCTCTAAGTGACCTGACAGGATCATTGTTATGTTGGAATGTCCAAGTACGTCCAATGCGCAGCTTCCTGGCTGATGAATGCATATGTTCCTCCATATTTTTTGATAACATACTGCATTCATCTTGCCATCAATTTTGACCAAAATTTCCTGTGCCCTAGTAGCTCACACATCCCCAAAACATCAGCGATCCACCTCCGTGTTTCACAGTAGGAATGGTGTACCTTTCATCATAGGCCTTGTTGACTCCTCTCAAAAAGTAGCATTTATGGTTGTGGCCAAAAAGCTCAATTTTGGTCTCATCACTCCAAATGACTTTGTGCCAGAAGATTTGAAGCTTGTCTCTGTGCTGTCTGGCATATTGTAAGCGGGATACTTTGTGGCATTTGCGTAGTAATGGCTTTCTTCTGGCGACTCAACCATGCAGCCCATATTTCTTCAAGTGCCTCCTTATTGTGCATCTTGAAACAGCCACACCACATCTTTTTAGAGAGTCCTGTATTTCATCTGAAGTTATTTGTGGGTTTTTCTTTGCATCCCGAACAATTTTACTGGCCGTAGTGGCTGAAATTTTAGTTGGTCTACCTTACCGTGGTTTGGTTTCAACAGAACCCTTCATTTTCCACTTCTTGATTAGAGTTTGAACACTGCTGATTGGCATTCTCAATTCCCTGGATATCTTTTTATATCACTTTCCTGTTTTATACAGTTCAACTACCTTTTCCTGCAGCCCCTATACAAACTTACATATATGAGTCACAAGTGTCCCCAGGAATTTGAAAAGATGTGGAAGTCATGGGTCATTGCCAGGTTACTCAATATCTAGATCCAGGCTCACTGATCTGCTGGATGGTGGAGCCCCATTCTGGGACTAAGTTGGGTTTCGGATTCTCTGCTCTAGAACCTGTTATGCTGATCACGCTAGCTCAGAGTGGGCCCTTGACAACCCCAATCCTCCTTTTAAACACCTATCTATCACGCCCCCCCCCCCCCACCCTTATGCTTTATCCTTTCCCCTCAATTGGACCTTGCCCCCTGGAGATGGTACCCGTTGCACTAGGTGGGTCAACGGCACCTCTTAGATCCTTATGGAACCCTTTTTCTTTTTTGGACTGCAACATAATTCGCGTTGATCAATTAACCCTACTGTTAGAAGTTTTCTCACCCTGCTCACTCACTCTAGACCTCTTAATGTCCAGCAGTATACCATTGTATGTATTTACTTCTGCTATCTCAATATCTCATATGCCTCTTTACTGTATGTTCAAACTGTATTAATACCTTGTCCACTAATAAAACTTTTCTGTGTAAAAAAAAAAAAAAAAAAATAGATGAGAAAGTAGAGATCAAACCCTAGAGGCTCTTTCACACGGGCGGTCTGCACGACAGACTCTGCTTTGCTCAGCAGGGGATCGATCAGCTGATCCTCGCTGAGCAGGCGGATGACAGGCCATCTACGCTCACTGCAGAGCCCCACTCTCCTCTATGGGGAGATCAGATGAAAAAAAAAAAATCACATGTACAGAAGTATTCACAGCCTATGCATAATACTTTGTTGAAGCATCTTTGGCACCAATTACAGCCTCAAGTCTTTTTGAGTATGATGCTATATGCTTGGCACACCTATTTTTGGGCAGTTTCAACCATTCTTCTTTGCAGGACTTCTCAAGCTCCATCATGTTGGATGGGGAGCATTGGTGCACAGCCATTTTCAGATCTTTCCAGAGATGTTCAATCGGGTTCAAGTCTGGGCTCTGCCTTGGCCACTCAAGGACATTCACAGAGTTATCCCGTAGCCACTCCTTTGTTATCTTGGCTGTGTGCTTAGGGTCCTTGTCCTGTTGGAAGATGAACCTTCGCCCCAGTCTGCGGTCCAGAGCAGTTTTTAACAAGGATGTCTATGTACATTGCTGCATTCATCTTTTCCTTAATCCTGACTAGTCTCCCAGTTCCTGTCGCTGAAAAACATCCCCACAACATGATACATAGTTACTGAGGTTGAAAAAAGACACCAGTCCAACATGTGTGTGTGAATTGTACATTGTATACCTCTGTAAGTTGTGGTCATTAACCACTTCATTACCTGGCCATAGTCATATGACGGCCTCAGATGGGATCTCCCATCCTGGGTGGCCATCATATGAGGTCCTAGGCTTCCTGGCCGTCTCGGGGGCACGCACCCGCCGTGTTGCTCGGGACCCGGTGCTAGTGCCCAGCGGCCGCGATTGCCCGTGAACCGAGCAGGACTATGGATCTGTGTGTAAACACACAGATCCACATCCTGCCAGGTGAGAGGAGACCAATCTGTGTTCCCAGTACAGCAGAACACTGATCGGTCTCCTCCCCTTGTGTGTCCCCACCCCCTACAGTTAGACTCATTCCCTAGGAAACATAATTAACTCCTTGTGTCCCCCTAGTGGTTAACCCCTTCCCTGCCTGTCACATTTACACAGTAATCAATGCAATTTTATAGCATTGATCGATGTATTAATGTGAATGGTCCCAAAAATGTGTCAAAAGTGTCTGATGTGTCCGACGCATAAAAAAAAAAAAAAAAAAAAAAAATCGCAGATCGCCACCATTACTAGTAAAAAAAAAAACATTTTTTAAAAAATGCCATAAATCTATCCCGTATTTTGTAGACGCTATAACTTTTGCACAAACCAATCAATATACGCTTATTGCAATTTGTTTTACCAAACATATGTAGAAGAATACGTATCAGCCTAAACTGAGGAAAAAAAATATTTTTTTTTTTTTTTTAAATTGGGATATTTATTATAGCAAAAAGTATAAAATAGTGTTTTTTTCAAAAATTGTCGCCCTTTTGTTTATAGCGCAAAAAATAACCGCAGAGATGATCAAATACCACCAAAAGAAAGCTCTATTTGTGGGGAAAAAAGGACGTCAATTTTGTTTGGGTACAGCGTCACACAATTGTTGTTTAAAGTGCAACAGCGCTGAAAACTAAAAATTGGTCTGGGAAGGAAGGGGGTGAAAATGCCCTGTATTGAACCGGTTAAGGTGCCCATCTAATAGTTTTTTGAAACTACCAATGCTCCCTGCTGATACTTGTGAAGATGATATTCCACATCCTTACCGCTCTGACAGTAAAGAACCCTCTATGCAGCAGAAGGTAAAACCACTTCTCTTCCAACTTTAGTGAATGGCTGTGTGTCTTTTTAAATACCCTTTTACTAAATAGCTTTTTCCTATGCTAGGGTCGTCAGTATGGTATTTGTACATTGACATCATATCCCCTCAAGCATTTCCTCTCCAGAGAGAATAAGTTCAATGCTTGTAGTCTTTCCGCATAGCTGAGGCCCACTATTCCATTAGCTTTGTTGCCCTTTTCTGGACTCTCCAGTTCCAGCACATCCTTCCTGAGGGCTGGTGCCCAGAACTTGATGGCATGCTTAAGATGCAGCCGGACCAGAGTCTGAGTGAGAATTATTGTTTTATCTCTGGAGTTGATCCCCTTTTTAATGCATGCCAATATTCTGTTGGCTTTGCTTGCAGCAGCCTTGCATGCCATTGCTGAGCCTGTCATCTACAAGGACACCCAGGTCCTTTTCTATCCTAGATTCCCCCAGAGCTTCTTCCCCAGCCAGTAACTTGTGTTTGTATCCTTGGCACCCAAGTGCATTATCTTACATTTTTGCCCACCCTATTATTTTGTTTAGGTCTTCTCACATCCCACGTAGAAGTTATCGCCCTGTTTAACTTTGTATCGTCCGCAAATACTGAGATTGTGCTGTTTATCTCATCCTCTAGATAGTTTGATTATGAGACCATTCCCAGCACTTGCCATTTTTACCACTCTTTGGACTCGCCCCTGTAGCCAGTTTTCAATCCAGGTACTCACCCTTTGGACCATGCCTACATCCCTTAGTTTGTACTGTAAATGCTTGCAGGGAACTGTATCAAATGCCTTTGCAAAAGAGCAGGGGAACCATTTAAACACACAAAACACTGAATAGTCTGACAGAATTATTCCACTATACAAGTTCAGTCTAGTGCTGGGGAAAAAAAAAAAAAAAAAAGTCCTTTAATATTAGGAATACCTGTTTCCGCACCCTTACATGCCCCACCGCTCCTGTGTCCCGAGTCTAGCCAGCTTGCTTTCTCCTTGCTGCACAGCCGAGGAGAGACAGCTCCAAGTAATATCTCCTCTCTGCGCTTGCATCCTCGTGGATGTTTATGTCCCACACACAGTGCCGTGCCTAGGCCCCACCCCCACATATAATCCCTCTAGTAGAGGATTTAAGGCATGATAACATTTTCCTGAAGGAAGAAAAATCATAGGTGGAACAAGAGAAAAGAGGAGCAGCAAGAGAAAACAGCTGAATACGCCTAATGGATTGAGAGTATAGTAGCCGTTTGGAGCAATTACTGGTAAATCATTGGGTCATTAAAAAAAAAAAAAAAAAAAATGTTGACAGGGATTGGGGTTAATCCTGCCTTTGGAGACAGTGGTAGAGTTCTGATCAAGACCAGGATACTGATCCGTACAGACACTAGTCATGGTGATGAGCGATTTCTAGTATGACTAGCAGAGACTGATAATACTGTATTATTGGCACAGGCTGGGTGACAGGAAGGCAATAAACTGTGTGCCTAACTTGTGGCGCTTTTGCTCAGATCTGGCTGGCTTTCTTCCCAGATTTCAGGAAGAACCAGCCAGATCTGGCTTGTGCGTTTACTAAACACACATCTGTGCTATGATTGGCCACAGCCAAAATCATTGGTTGCAAGCCTGCTGATGAACTGGTTTGTGTTCAACCACAGCACCAAAAGCATGTACCTGTTAACCTGGTGCAATTCATGGGTACATTGCTGAGCCCAGGGGAGCTGCCAGCCAGCAGTAAAATTACTGTTGGCTGGTTGGAAAGTTAGAAAAATAAATACATGAAAAATTGTACTACCTGCAATTTTTTTTCAGAGTGGCCCAGATCCTCCTGTTCTTGGGTCCCCTGCCAGTACTCTTGGCTCAATCCTGTGTGGAATTCTGAGCCAGGCTGTGTGCCAGTTTTGCCTTGCTACCTCCTTCACTGGATTTGATGGAACCAATGGTTCCTGCTTCTGCCTCCATAGAGACCGATTTTGGAGCACAGCACCAGGAATCAGACTTAGGTAAGCATTTTGGGGGGAGGTGCAGTACATGCTTAACCCAGAGAATGCATTAAGTTAGAAATGCTTAACCACCACCATTTGAAGTTTACCCAAGCTGAAGTCAGAACTAAATGTCTACACTAAATCTACCATAATGTATTGGAATATCATGGGAGAGACTTTACACTGAGAATCATGGACATTAAAGCATTTGCAATCCAAGATTTCAGCAGTAAGGACCATCACTGCATCCATTACATTAGGTGTGACCCTGGGGACAGATTGTAAATCCAGCCTCAGGAAGTCAGCTCACCAGGCCCAGTGAAAACTGAGGACCACAAGCTGGATAAAGATTAGTAACACCCCGTCACCAAACCTGGCCTGTTATTCAAAACACACCATAACACTGACAGCTCCCCTAATATTGGAGTAGATCCCCTTAGTGTGTCCATGCCTTGACAGGTCAGGGTTGTTTTGACACCTCTGAAGTTATGCTGTGGTTTCCGGCACCAAGCTGTGAGTAGCAGATCCTTTAAGCTCTTTAAGTTGTGGTGTGGGGGGCCCTCCATGATTTGGACTTGTTTTCAACACCACATCCCACATATTCTCAACTGGATTGAGATCTGGAGGCAAAGTCACCTTGAACTGACTGTTTTGTTCCTCAAACCACTCTTAAAACTTTTTGCAGTGTGGCATACAGTTTCCATGGAGGGATGTACTTTGTCAAAAAAGTTTTAGGTACTGTACTGCCTCCGCTGGCTTGCCTTATCGTACATCCTGGTGTCCATGTGGACCTTGTCAAAGTCATTCAAATCATTATGCTTGCCCATTTTTCTGCTTTCAACACATCAACTTCAGGGACAAGTTTACTTGCCGCCCAGTATATCCCACCCAATTTCAGGTTTCCATTGTAATGAGATAATGTGATTTACTTACTGACAATTTTGTCAAACCATGCTTTGTATCCCTTTTGCTCTGTACCCCATCCTCTTCCACCCCTAGTCATGCTATACAGGACTGTGCTCAAAGTAAAAGGTTTCTTCTTAAAAACATAATATAAATGTTTTATTTAGAATTAAAGTACTTTGATATCACAAAACACATTAAGCTTCAAATGACATTGCAATAATCTGGAGTGCGCATTTATTCAACATCAAAACATGCAAACAAAAATAATTCAGGAAAGATGATCTGACAAAATTCAACAGCCTGCCTTCACTTACAGCTCTAACCTGGACAGGCCAGGGCAAACATTCAACCACAGCAGTAAACTGAAGAGATGTTGAAACTGAAGAGATATTGAAAACTTATCACAACTCATCTTAGATGGGGGGGGGGGGGGGGGGGACACAACAAACAGCTCTAAAGACGCAGAACATCATTGCAAGATTACTAATCCTCATCCGAAGAATCTCTTTCAAATGTGTAAGCCATAAAACAAGCATCTGGTCTCTTAGGGACAAGGGGATGTCCAGGTCTCACAATCTCAAAGCCCAGGAAGCTGAAAGTCCGGAGAAGTGCAGCTGCAGAAAAAAAATGAAAATAAATTGGTAAAAAACACTAACTGCAGCACTCCAGAGGCTTTAGGTTTAATTAAATGCATTTTAAAAAACACTTCAATGCAATGTGTAGAACACAAGCGAGAACCATTTTGAACAAAAGTGATCTTTGCTTGCCAAAAATACATTCTTCTAAAGTGAGTAAACTATAGTCTGTTTAGACCAGGGGTCTTAAACTGGCAGCTTGCAAGGCTGACAGTTACAAGCATGACTCCCACAGGCACAAAGAAGCACAGATGTATTTTTGAGCACGAGCACCTGTATATATCACCTATGAGGATGGTTACCAAAGCACTTTATATTTAATTCTGTTCATTATTTATAACACTTAGTGCAGTGTACTTTTTTTCAGGCTGGGACTTCTAGTTTTGCAACAGCTAGAGGGCCACCAGTTTGAGACCCCTAGTTTAGACTGACATTGAGTTGTCAAGGCTACTTGACACAGCTAGCCAAAGTGATTTATTGTTTTTGGTTTAAGAAACCTGAAGTCAACTAAATTACTTTCTGAAATCCCAGAACATGAAGAAAGTTTAAGAGCAGGCAATGGTCTCATGCAAGAGTGACTCGAGCCAACTGACCCGTTTGATTGGCTGCTTTGGAGGGCAGAGGAAAGATCTGTGGTCCAACAGACCCTAGACATCCCCATAAAGAGGACCGGTCACAGCACATGCCATCACAAGGGATGTTTATCTTCTGTGATGGCAAGGGCAAAAACCCCCCAAAAACTCTAAAATGGGAACCCTATAAAAGCAGGGGAAGGCAACCTGGGGTCCTACAGTTGTTGCAGAATTACAAGTCCCATCATGCCTTTGGGAGCAATTGTAACTGCCAGCCTTGCAATGCCTCATGGGAAATTTAGTTCAACAGCTGGAGGGCCCCAGGTTGCCTACCCCTGCTATAAAGGCTTTTGAAGCAGGGCTTGACAAGTTTGCATTGAATCGAGAAGCCAGCAAAAAGTCTTAATTTCTGCTAGAAAATTTTGCAAATAAGCAATTTTCCTGCTGCACTAATTAGTGTAAGTGTGCCTGTCAGAATTGCTTGTTACCGGCTCTCCTTTCCTCACGCTGTTACATGTGAGGAAAATACTGCCGATAACCAGCAAGTCTGTTTACAATGTGAGCAGCTGTCATTGGATACAGCCAATCACATGGTAACCACATCCCAGGTGTGGTTCTGGGAGGACGGCAATAGATACCCAGAACGCGCGGTTGTCATTTAGCTGCCCGGAACTGCATGTCCAGGGTGTGGGGCAGTAGGAATTACCCATGCCTGGCAATGGGCTGACAAAACCCCAGGCACCAGGATGCAATTTCAAGTCGCCATGGCGACCAGGATTTGTCGTGCACCATTTTTAAAACAGTCTACTGATAATTTAATGTACCCTAGTTTTCCACCATTCCACAGGCATGCAAAGTTTTAAAAAGCATGACATGCAAGGTACCCATTTACTCGGTGTAACATTTTATATTTTACCAAAAAAAAAATATTGGTAAAAAAAATTGTGTGCACTAGAAGCCATTTTTTTAATTTTATGAAAATTTGCATATTAAAACCAGTGCGCATATGTGGCAAAAAAATAAATTGCAAAACCCACTATTTTCCAGGGACTTTGCTTTCAGAAAATCTAGATTGTTTGGGGGGGTCCAAGTAAATTTTCTAGCAAAGAAAAAAGTAACTTTTTACATATATGAGAAATATAATTGGCCTGGTTGGCAAGTGGTCAAACCAGTTATGCAAGAATGTAAATGCAGAGTGCTCATGAGTATGAAAGAAAAGTTCAACACCAAACGCAGCATGTGCATTCCACACTGGAGTTTACTTAGAAGTATCTGTCTTATTCCACACCTCAGTTGTGATGCGGAGAGCTAAATCTGTCATTGACATGCGAAAAAAAAAAAAAATAGTCAATAAGTAGCACACATGCTTAAAAACCTGATTAGATTATGGCTGGGATGAGTAGATCCTCATACTACCATCAACACGTTGATTATGCCATTTGAAAAAGTAGTAAGGTAAGTAAGCAATTACTTTGCATCATTGTTGATCAAATTGCTATACTTCTTTCCGAGTTAAGATAAAGCACCCTAAATTCAATTACAGCCAAATCAAGTATACAATGTTTTTAACCTGTAGATACTGGTGTACATTTCTCTTTACATAAAAAAATAAAAACCAAATCACTGGTTTGTACTGGGAGACTAGGCTCCCTGCACAGTTAATGTAGGTTGACAGGGATTACTGTTCTGTATAACACACTGTTCAATTCTTGTTACTTCTACTCTGTTCTGTCCCTTTGTGTGAAAGTCATCTTACACTATGAAAAAAGGGATTCTTGTATGTGCAAACTTCTGTGTCAACCTATAAAGAATTTCAAAAAAGAAATTTGTGTACAATACACATCTGCTCTGTATGTAATGTAGTCCATGCTCTTGCAAGTCATTACAATGTTATCTTGCATAAAAGTTTCTTTAAATCATTTTGCACTTAACAGTACTCAATCAAAAGCCGTAAGATTGGCAGCCTTACATTTAAAGCAGAGCTTCACCCAAAAGGGGAAGCTCCCTTTATCTGTCGCCTCCCCCCCTCTGCTGCCACATCTGGCACCTGATTTTGACAGGTTCCCACTTCTGGCTCAGTTCACCTCTGCAAAATGAGCCGACAGTTCGGCCTCTCTCCCTCCCCCCCCCCACAGCAGGCCCATTGAGAAAGCACCGCACAATTTGCACATGCACAGTAGGAAACTGGCTGTAAAGCTGCAAGGCTTCCCTGTCTGTTCCTTTTAGTGAAGATGGCGGCAGCACTCAAGAGTCGATTCAAGAAACGGCTTGTGTAAGGACACCTTAGGATGCCTGGATAGGCAAGTACCCTAATGGTAAGGCCTCATATGTACACTGCCTCTACTAAGCAGACGTTTAGGAGTTGCATGTTTTCCCAACTGCCCCTGAACTCTATGTTGTGATCTTATCTGTCCATGTACACAGGGTCGTAGAGTACAGTACAGTAGTTTCTAGGCAGTTGAATTTAGAGGCATTTTTTGGAACGCAAAAAAAAAAAAAAAAAAAAAAATGGGTTCAGAAGCTGAGTTTACAAGCATTTTAGGCATCAAACGTGGCTAAACATGGTTAACACGCGTTCATTTTTTGCCATAGAAAAAAAAAAAAAAAAAAAACACACTTCTAAAAACGCAAATGCCTTAAAGTGACACTAAAGTTTTTTTTTCTTTTTTTTTTTAAACATGTCACACTTGCCTCCACTGTGCAGCTCATTTTGCACAGAGTGGCCCCGATCCTGGTCTTCTAGGGTTCCTCGGCAGCTCTCGGCTTCTCTCTGCATCAGATAACCCCCTGGGAGAAGCGCTCTCCCGGGGGGGGGGGGGGTGTTACCTTGCGGGCACACTCCCGAGTCCAGCATTTGGCTTCCATAGGCGCCGAATGCAGGACTGGGCCCCGCCCCCCGGCCGCATCATTGGATTTGATTGATAGCAGGAGCCAATGGCTGTGCTGCTATCAACAGCCAAGAACCCCCTAGCAGAGAAAAGTTTGAGGATTCAGGTAAGTAAAAATGTTAGGGGGGAGGGGAGATGCATTAAGGTGAAAAACAGGAACCTTTATAACCCCTTCAAAGTCAGCAGCTACCGTATTTGTAGCTGCTGACTTAATTTTTGGGGCTGGCTGGAACGCCTCTTGCAAGGCTTGGTGTGAAATATGGCAAGGCAATTGCAACTGCTGTATTTGGGCTTTCATTTAAACTCCATTGCATAGGGCTCCATTGTCCTTTCTATTGCAGTGAACTTTTGCATCCTAGGCAAGGCTGGGGTCACAGGGAGCAGCACTATTTTCTTACTCTGCTGTTAATTGTCATAATTGGCTTGCAAACCAATATGATTCTGGGGATTTGCTCAGCCTAGCAAACTTAAAAACAAATCCCTGCACACAGAGAAACTTGCAGATACAGAATGAACTTACCTCTATCATCTCTACTCTTGTGGAAACATATGAAAACATGGTCAACTTGAAGCTGCTCCTCAGCAAACTCTAGCAGAACAGCAAAACTAAAAAAACAAAAACAATATTCCTTAGTAAACTAGTTGCCGTTTGTCGTATGCAATAATTCCATTTTTATTTTTTTAAGGCAAGCCTCAAAACAGCAGCAAATAGGCACCGTGAGGTTCGAGTCTCTTCCCTTGTCAGTTATATAAACTCATGCAAAGTTCCAGCTCAGAAAGCTAAAGCATTCAAACCAAAAAGCTGTTCATCTCATTTTACTTAAACCAAACCTGCCTAAAAAGGTTTCTAGATAATCATGCCAAGTACAGGCAACCTACTGTAAATAGGTCAAGTGTTCAAATCAACCTTCATTGTGCTGTTTAAAACCTAGACTAGACTGCATTAAATCTTTTTGACAAGTTAGAAATTAAGCCCCCCACCGCTCAAGTTATAAGTTTCATACTCAGCCAATGGTTATACAATGAACTCAGAAGAGAACCTGACATTTGACAGACGAACAGGATACAGGTCTTGGTAGCAGGGAGGACAGGGCCTATTCTTTAATTTGGAAGAAATGGATACTATTGGAAACAGGGGAAAACTTAACCAATTACAAGTTCTTGCCATCCCTGGTCTTCAACATGAAATGATTAGCACTGCTGCCTTATAAATGCATAACCACAAGGTTCTGCCTGCAAAATCTTCAGAATGGTTAGCATGGGGTCAGGCAGCTAATGAGCAAAAAACTGAAGTTTTAGGTAATCTCTCACCCCAACACAAGTCATACACTGGGCAATTTAAAACCTAAAAGCCATTGGATCCAAGCTTGGCTCTTTCAAAGCGATATTAACCACTTAAAAACTGCCTATATTACACACTGCGGCAGGGTAGCTATTGCACAAAATCACATACCTGTATGTCAATTTGTACAATACTGGGGGCATGCACGCTCATTGGACAAAGGGGAACCAGTCAGCGGGTCCAGCGGACCTTATGTCTGCTGGCCATCCACAATCGTTCCCCAAAGTGGCAGAACAGTAATCTGCCTATGTAAACCAGGCAGATCAACGTCCAAGCAGGAACACGGCTCTGTTTCCAGTCTGTCCATCCAACAGTTAGTGAGCCCTGAAGAGCTGAGGCTCTCGTGTACCTCATTTAATCAAGATGGGGCTCAGGTAATTAGGGGAGGGCTGCTGCACACAGATTTACCTTCATGCATAGAATGAGCCTTTACAACCACTAACCAAAAATAGACAGGTGATTAGCCTTTTAATCTGATTTTAGAGCCATTTAAAAAGTAAATCCATTTTCTGAAGCATGCACTCAAAAATTCTTCCACAGGACAACAGCATGTGCAGAAATGCTACCATTGTCTCAGGAACCAGTAGCATTGCTTGTTCACATACCACCATGGAGGGCAAGTAGAAAAAGCCAGATTCCTTGACTACTGTATTACAGACCTGTTTTGTACATATTTACAGAGGGCTGAAAAAAAAAGTTTATAGTTTGTATGAAGCAAAGTGTTTACGTCCCATTTTTCAATTGGAGTCACTAAAAGTTAGAAGAGCTGCATTAACTTACCTATCTTTGCTCCCATCAGGAAGCGTGCCACCTGGGATTTCTATGTACAAGTTGTTGTTGTTTAGTACAGCCTTCCAGTCTACTTGTTTTCCATCTGTTAGCCTAGATTGGACATTGAGAATTCTGGTCCTGTTAGAGGATGCAAGGTCCTCTGTTATGTTCAGCCTGTTATCCTGGACAAAAAAAAAAAAAAAAAAAACAAAACACATTAACATTTGGAGGTGATTGGGTCCATAGGGAAACAAATCAGAATACATATAGAATATCATCAACCTGGCAGGACAGTAGTAACAGGTTCACTGCAAAATATGTTCAGTCCAATGTGTTACGACTCCACTGTAGGATCTGACATGGTGTTTACGATCTGCGGGGGAGCAGGTATTGCACAAACCTAAAAGTGTCAGATACTTGCCAGTGTGTTAAATGTCACAGATCCCTGACTGCTGCCAGTACTGAGCCTTGTTTTACCTTTAGTTTCTCTACCCTCTAGTGATGGGGTCACTTAAAAAAAAAAAAAAATATGCTCAGTATATGCCAGAAGCAGAGCGCAATGGAACCACACACATATAAAAACAAACCCAACCACTGCTTAACCCACAGACTGAAATATACTGATCTTGACAAACTAACAAAAAACATGTCAATTAAATGCATCCCAATTAGCCACTGCATTTCCTAAAGTTTTAAAAATACTAGTTGCCTGGCTGCATCTTGAATAAACATGTAGCAAAGCAAGTGTGAAATCCTAACCTACATATATACTTGGTTCAGAAAACAATCTCAGAATCATTAAAGCCATTGATAAGCATAATAGGGGGGAGCCCAAGTCAGCATAGACCAACTACACATTTGTTTTTAAAGGTTACAAATTGATAAGATAGTACAAAAATGTCAAGCATTGTCATAACATTTTGGGTACTGGAACTTTAGATTAAAAAAAAAAAATTCCTGTTAAGCAGTTGGTATTCATGAGGCTGCTTTAGCAGAGTATTTGCAATAACCTTGAAATGGCATATTTATGCTTTGAGTGACCCAAGTAACTCTTGATTTATTGAGGGGTAAATACATTTAGGGCTCTTTCACACAGGGGATCCGTATGTCCGTTTTCGGATGAAAAACGGACATACGTGTATCCCTATGGAGCATCGGATGTCAGCGGTGACATGTCCGCTGACATCTGACCCGCTCCGATAAGTGTAACGGAGGAAAACCCTACTTTTCCATCCATTTTCGGATCGGGTGACGGACACTACGGTCCGTCATCATCCGATCCCCCATAGGGGAGAGTGGCGCTTTGACAGGTGCATCGCTGCACAGCGATGCACCTGTCATCTTCCTGCTCAGCGGGGATCGGCGGAGCGATCCCCTCTGAGCAAGCGGGTGTTCACGGGGCGGATCATCACTGATCTGCCCCGTGTGAAAGAGCCGTTAGTCTGCAGGTGCACAGGATTAAGATACTCAAAGGGAAGAAAACATTGGGTGGAAGGAGGGAATCGGTGAGATTTTCCTTACTTCCCATAAAAGAAATGGTGGTAGTCAACTGGACAGGAAGGCAGATGGTGTGGGGGGGGGGGGGGGGGGGCGCAAATGAAGCAAATCTACCAGAACTTTATCTGTATGTGCATTTCTGGTTGTCATTTCATGATCTGCCAAAGGCACTGGACCGTCAGGACAACCAAGCAACAGTTGTTACAGGAATCTAGCTGTGCATTTTGTTAGTAAGGAACTCTGTATGATGGAATAATAAAAATGCCCTTAAGTAAAACTGGTTTAATAAACATTAATAAAATTCATGGTTTTATATGAAGTGCTTTTGTGAAGTGTAATCAGCAATAACCATCCTATCAGCTTAAATACAAATCTGTAATTTGGTGCTCACATGCCATTTTACCAAATAGATAAGCTGTATGGGTGGGCATGGGGTTGGATTAGCACAGGCTTCCTTCAACTGCTCAACAAAATGAAAACAAATAAACACTTGAATTATACAAGTGGACTGTTGCACACCATTTTCTTTATGCAGTCTTGGGATACACAACTCTGGCACAATGCAAGACCAAACAAGTGGCTGCCCTTTTCTGCATACTGTGCCACCTAAGTGAACAAGCCGTCTGGCTATGCTGCATGAAAGTCACAAAGCTGGCTTGGCCAATGCAGTGTACCAGAGCTCTGAACACTTTAAATCTATTGTAATAAACCTCAGTCACTATAATACATAAATTACACATCAAGTGATGCTTTAAAAATGGACAGTGCTTGCTTTTATTGAGCCATTTGTGGCAGCTGTGTGGTATGGCGAGTCACAGGTTTGCCTTTCAGAACTGAACCATAAATACTGCCTGAAGAAATCTGGCAGTTAACACTCGGTTAATATCTACTTAAACATGCAGATACTTACAGAATAAAATAAATTAGCTGAAAGATTGTGATCCCTTTGGCTATTCCCTCGCCCACCTGGGATCTTCAGGGGTGGGTGAGGGACATCAGGAACACCACCGAGGCCCCGGACCCAGGTTACTACAGCAATTGAAAGAAACCCTGGAACTGGAAGAAAAACAAAAAAAAAACAAAAAAACATTGTACATGTTAGGATTATTCTCCACAGTAAAAGCAATTAGTTAAAAACAGAGCTCCACCCAAAAGAGGAAGTTCCTCACAAGGCAGGAAGACCTTAAAGCGAAAGTGCCTGGTTTTGACTGCAGAAACCTTTCACAATGTAGAGTGCATGCACAAGCAGTCACAGCCAGGTGCCCACAGTTGAGATGCCAGCACCTCCCCCAAACAATGAGGGAAGGAATGTCTCGAGCGAACATATCACTGGATCCTGGGACAAGCGAGTATCTACAGTGAGGGAAAATAGTATTTGATGCCCTTATTTTGTACGTTTGCCCACTGACAAAGAAATGATCTATACATTTTACTGTCGATTTTAACAGTGAGAAAAAAAAACCCACACACATTTCAAAAAAGTTATAAATTTATTTGCATTTTAATAAGTGAAATAAATATTTGACCCAATTGCAAAACATGACTTGGTGCAATTACAGAGGTCAGACGTTTCTTGTAGTTGGCCACCAGGTTTGCACACATCAGGATTTTGTCCCACGCCCCTTTACAGATCCTCTCCAAGACATGAAAGCAGAGTTCCACCCAAAAATGGAACTTCCAGTGATCGGATTCTTTCCCCCTCTCCGGTGTCACATTTGGCACCTTTCGGGGGGAGCAAATACCTGTCTAATACATGTACATGTTCTTTCTTGAGCAGGGGGGCCTTGTGGGCGCTGCAGGAATTTAATCCTTCACAGCGTAGTATTTTACCAATTGTTTTCTTGGTTACTATGAGTTCTGGGCTGATTCCTCACCGTTCTCATGATTATGGAAACTCCACGAAGTGAGATCTTGCATGGAGCCCCCCAAAAAAACTGTTGTAACCCTCTCAACAAGCTTCTTGGCGATAGTCTTGTTGCCCATTCCAGCCTTGGACAGCTCTTTGGTCTTGGCCATGGTGGAGAAATTGGAAACTGATTTATTGCTTCTGTGGACAGGTGTCTTTTAAACAGGTAAAAAGCTGAGATTAGGAGCATTCCCATTAATAGAGGGCTCCTAATCTCAGCTCATTACCTGTATGGAAGACACCTTGGAGACAGAAATCTTGCTGATTGATAGGGGATCAACAATATTTCACTCATTAAAATGAAAATCAATTTAACTTTTTTGAAATGTGTTTTTCTGGATTTGTTATTCTGTCTGTTAAAATAAACCTACCATTAAAATTAGACCAATCATTTCTTTGTCAGTGGGCAAACGTACAAAATCAGCAGGGGAGCAAATACTTTCCCTCACTGTATTTAACACAAAATTGACTGGAGCTCCTCTTTAAATCATTTAGTCCTTCCAGATACATAAAAGCAGTATGACAAATTGTTCTTTAAATATCCAAAAAGGAAGTATGACAAACACTTAAGTTCTCATCTTGGATCATGTGATAAAGAACTGCAGACTAGGGGTCGACCAATTATTGATCCGGCCAATATTCACTTTCTGAAGCATTGGTCGCAAACTTACCGATCTTACCAATATTGCTTCGAGGTGTTGTACCGGTACCGTTCTTTAGAGTGGATGGTTGGCTTCCTTGCAGGCGCTCAGCTTTTATTACAAGCAGTGGGAGGGAACATACACACACCACCACCCCCCTCCACTTCCTGTCCCACCGGCTTGCCGGAAACCCGAACAAAGCAGATCGGCTTTGTTCGGATCTAGTAACCCAGAAGCGATGTCATGACTTCACTTCCATCCTAAGTGTGCCAGTTTAAAACAAAGTACTCAAAAATGCCGATCTTGACGTTTGAGATTCCTCCATAAAGAGCACCTGTACTGCCTATTACTGTCACAGGGGATGTTTACATTCCTTGTGACAGCAATAACAGTGATTAAAATTTTTTTAAAAGGACTGTAAAAATAAGTTTTAAATCACTACTGTAGATCCTGCTAGCATCACAAAAGGTCAAGCAACTGGCATGCAGGCAACATCTGGAGCACGTGTAGGCTCAGTGTTCAGATTTTACCACACCATTACCTACAAGCTAAACATTGCTAAAGGAGGATCAGGAATAGAGGTGTAGGAAAATAAGGTGCCCTATGAACAGACCACCAATAGGGTGGTGTTTTCTTTAGCAACCCAACTGTTCTTAGATTGTAAGCTCCTTGATGGCAGGGACCAATTTGATTATTTTATAACTATATGTGTAAAGCACCGCGAAAATTGACTGCACTATACAAGTACCTGTAATAAATAGCTAAAGTGCCCCTGCAACACAGACTTCTCCGAAAAGCAATTTTAAGATTGATTATTGGTGAGATTTTCCTTACTTCCTTTCCCTGCGATATCCATGAAAGATAAGTGTGTGGTAGTCACCTAGACAGGAAGGCAGACAGGGAAAAAACCCACACCTGCTCACTCTTCTACTCTACAAAAACTGGATTTGAGTACTTTAGTAGCTGTTAAAGAGGAGTTCCACCCAGGGGGGCCGTCAAAAAAAAAAAAAAAAAAAAAAATTAAAAGTCAGCAGCTACAACTACTGCAGCTGCTGACTTTTAATTGGGCACTCACCTGTCCCTGGGTCCAGCGATGCGGGGGATCGAAGCCCCACTCGTCCCCCCCCTCCACTCATCGGCGCCGGCATTTCAACTGTGGGCGCCGGGCTGTGGCTTCACAGCCTGGCACCCACTGCGCATGCGCGAGCGGCGCCGCGCGCCGTGATTGGCCGCTCAATCACCTGGGACCTGTAATGGGTCCCAGATGATTGACAGGAGGGAGGGAGCAGAGCGGAGCCCTTCCTGTGCCTGGGGGGGGGGGGGGGGGGGAAGTGATGTGACCAGCCCAGGCAAAGGAACAGGCAGACTACGAGGGACCACCTAGCAACAGGCATTTAGAGGTAAGTGAAAAAAAAAAAATATCCAAATGTTTTTTTGTTTTTTTTTTTTTAGAATTTTTCCAGGTATTTTTGTTTTTTGGGTGGAACCCCACTTTAAATACTCTTCTTGGAATGTACTGCTGGTGCAGAACAAATGGAAGCACAAGAGCCTCGTTAGGGCTAAAGGGTAACCTCCTTAGGTGGAACAGAGGCCCTAAAACTCAAGACAACCCTGTCTCATCATAGAACTAAAAAGGTTAACTGCAAGACATGGCCGCCAAATCAAACCGCCAATGCAGAGGTGATAAACAAGGAATGCTACCTTGTGAGCCAGAGTGAACAATTATGAAGAAAAAAAAATAAATAAATAGGCCAACAGAACCAGGTTAAGGTTCTTTGGAGCCATACAGGGAATGAGAGGCCAGCAGTCTTTGGAAAAGAACTGCAAGATCTGGCTTTTGGCACAGTGCTGACTCAGACCAGACTAGAAGATGGTTAAAGAGTGTTTCAAAAACATTTCATATTCCCGATGTGTCTGCTGTACCATGTACTTGCGTTAATTAGTATCCCATTTTCTTTGCATTGCTTCCTTTGTGTGACATACTTGGTGACCCTGCCAGTTCCTGCTATATTTCAAACTGGCCACGTTAGGACATGGAAGCACATCCAACCCAGTGTGGTCAGTTTTCTTGCTGCGCTGGGAGAACAGCCTGCCTGTCCTCCAGTGGCCAGACTTGCAGACACACCGCCTCTGAACAGCTCTACACTGTCCTGCTTACACTCGCCTTGCAGTCTCTATGCCCACCTCTCTAAGCCCCTTAAATACTAAAGGCTATTTTTATTTATTTTAATCAATAAAACATGTTCTATTTACCTGCTCTGTGCAATGGTTCTGCACAGAGCAGCCCTGAACCTCCTTCAGTGGTCCTCTGGCAGTATCTTGGCTCCTAAAATGGAATTTGGCTTCAATTTGTTACTGTACTTATCTGCTAGTCCAGCCAACACTCCCCTCCCCCCTGAACTGACAACACTGCTGTCCAATGGCACCCACCTGTGCACATTCATCCAGAGTGGGGGGCTCGCCAATACAGGTGGTGTGTTACTAGCCAAATCACTAGGTGAAAACAGGTCTAGAAAACTGATGGTCACCACATCGTATGATTGGTGAGAAATTTTACATTTCTGGTTTTGGGTTTAATACCACTAACTGAATCCTGAAGTGTGAAGTGTGAAATAAGGGTGTCCCTATTCTAACTGGAAACTGGTCTTTAAAAAAAATAAAATAAATATAAGGGGCAAATAGACAAAAACTTTTATCTGTATGGGCGCTGCTGGTTGCCATTTCATGATCCACTATAGGCACTGGATTGTCATGGCAACCAAGCAATGGCCACACATTTATTACTGGAGTCTAGCTGTGCATGTTAGTAAGAAACCCTGTATGATGGAATAAAAATGCCCTAAAGTAAAACTGGTTTAATAAACACAAATAAAAGCCATCATTTTATATGGAGTTCCTTAGTGAAATGTGATCAGCAGTAACCATCCTATCAGCTTAAAATGACACATCTTTAATTGGTGCTCGCATGTCATTTTATCAAACTGATAAGCTGTAAAGCACTGCTAAACAGTTGAGGTATTTTGAGGTATAATCTAATATTAGATTTTCAATAGGCTCTTGTCTAGAGATTTGAACTCTTCTACACACCACCCCTCACCCCCAGCTCGTGTCATCTCAGATGCAGCAGATGCCCATGGGGATTTGAGACCTGAAAACAGCAGCCATTTACAGATTGTTTTATGCATATTCACAAAATAAACCCTCCATTTTGTATCATGATTATTGGTTAACTCTGGGAAATGTCATGAATACGTTTTTAATATTCTGTGGGTTCAACACTTGCAGATGTTGCAAACGTAACTAAATATTTCACATAACCGGTTCTGTTTTAGGTATGATGAGCCTTAAATCCAACTGCATGTAAACAGATGAAGACCTTACACTCGCTTTATTTTTATGTGAAAGCTAAAACCACGAAGGGTCATTTCAGCATGCAGATGCTAGTAACAAAGTATACATAGGCATTACCATTTCTCCACATGGACCAGACAAATTATTCTAAGGCAAGAAAAATGCAGGAGCTTTAAAATGAAAGGAAAGGTTACACAATGTCCCAACCTGTTTAATGCAGATTCCCTATCACTTAGTACTATCCGCATACATTTTCAAATAAGCCATTTGAATAATTTTTATCCCCCCCCCCCCCCCCCCCCCCAAATGACCGCAAAGCCCTGGCTGATCCATTTCCTGTGGAGAGCTGACTAATTGCTAAATCTTAAAGGGGTTGTAAGCTCTTGAGGTATTTTCACTCTAATGCATTAAGGTGAAAAACCTCCTGTGACGCAGCAGCCCCCCAGAGCCCCCCCTTTACTTTCCTCAACCCGATCTTTCCAGCAACGGGGGTGAGCACACCAGCTCCAGCCAGTGTCTTGGGTCCTGATTGATAGCAGTTCAGCCATTGGCTCATGCTGCTGTCAATCAAATCCAATGATGTGAGAGCCAGGGGGTGGGGCCAAGTCCTGCTATCTGTCAATGGATGCAGCAGGACATGGCAATGTGCCCACACAAGTGCCCCGAGGGAGAGCGGCTCTCCAACAGGGTACTTGAGAAGAGGAGGATCTGGGCCACTGTGCAAAACCAACTGCACAGGAGGTGGTAAAAAGGATTTTGGGCCAAGTTTTTCCTGAACACCAACCCCCCCTTAAGCTGTAAAAGGCAACCGATGGGGATGGCTACATGTTGAGGCAATGATGCTTTGCGCCCATGGCAATGTAGACCCAATATGTAGTGATCAGCAGGCCTGCTAAACTATACACATTTAACCACTTAAGGACCGCCGCACGACTATGTACGTCCAAACTTTGAAAGGGGATATCGTTATGGCAGCAGCTAGCTGCCATAACCCCGGTATCCCCGTTTTCGTGCGGCGGCCGGCTTTCAGATAAAAGTGGTCCCTGCGGCGGATTCGCCGCAAGATCACTTTTATCGGTGGCGGGAGAGGCCCCCCCACCCCCCGCGATCCGGTGCCCTCCGCCGCTTACCGGAGCCGTCGGTAGCAGCGGAGGCGATCGTGTCCTTCCCCATGGTGTGTCTGGAGACGAGTGAGGCTAAGAAGGCGCCCACTCTTCTCCATGACACTGCTGGGCGGAAGCGACGTCAATACGTCACTTCCGTCCACGCCTCTTAAAGGCATATTTTTTTAAATGTCATTTTTCTAAATGACTTTTTTTATTTTATTGCATTTTAGTGTAAATATGAGATCTGAGGTCTTTTTGACCCCAGATCTCATATTTAAGCGGTCCCGTCATGCTTTTTTTCTATTACAAGGGATGTTTACATTTGTAATAGGAATAAAAGCGACACCATTTTTTTTATAAAAAAACAGTGTAAAAATAAAATATTGTAAAATAAAATTTAAAAAAATTTTAAAAACCCCCCCCGTCCCGACGAGCTCACGCGCAGAAGCGAATGCATACGCGAGTAGCGCCCGCATATGAAAACGGTGGTCAAACCACACATGTGAGGTATTGCAGTGACCAGTAGAGCGAGAGCAATAATTCTAGCCCTAGCCTCCTCTGTACCACAAAATATGCAACCTGTAGAATTTTTTAAACGTCGCCTATGGAGATTTGAGGGTAAAAGTTTGACGCCATTCCACAAGCGGGCGGAATTTTCAAGCGTGACATGTTGGGTATCAATTTACTTGGCATAACATTATATTTCACAATATAAAAAAAAAAAAATTGGGCCAACTTTACTGTTGTCTTATTTTTTTATTCAAAAAAGTGATTTTTTTTCCAAAAAAAGTGCGCTTTTAAGACCGCTGCGCAAATACGGTGCAAAAAAAAGTATTGCAACGACCGCCATTTTATTCTCTAGGGTGTTAGAAGAAAAAACATATATAATGTTTGGGGGTTCTAAGCAATTTTCTAGCAGAAAAACCTGTTTTAAACATGTAAACACCTAAAATCCAAAACGAGGCTGGTCCTTAAGTGGTTAAGTTAAAGAGGTAGCAAACTGTACTTTTGTATTTTACCTACAGGTAAGCTTAGGATTAAGTTTACATGTAGGTTCAATGAATAGATAAACGTGCACCGCTTAGGAGATATTCTGGCGAGCAGCAGTCGGTGTTGTCACTGGCATATGAGCTCTGAAGGAACAGCATGTGTGCCATTCATTCACAACTCAGTGCCGCGGCCATGGCTCCCGTGCGCACGCATGTAGTGACATCACGGCTCGGCCAGTCAAGAGGCCGCAACCTGTGAACCCAGAAAGGAAGACCAGGTAAAGATGGAAGCCACTGCATCAGTGACAGCATGCTGCTGGAGGGTTTCACTTAAAGGCAAGTTTTTTATAGTGTGCTAGTATGATGCATACTAGAACATTATGCCTTTACCTCACAGGGATTTTTATATTAAGTTCTCTACCAATTTAATTGGGGGGGGGGGGGGGAGCACTGCAAACATTCTACAACCACGTGCCAGCAAAAATGGGGTTATCCTAGAGGTCGACTGATATGGGTTTTTCTGTGGTCGATGCTTATAAATCGGGCCGGCCGATACATGTCGATTTTTGCTGCCGATTTTTCTTTTGGCAGGTGGCACTGATTGGCACCGGCAGGTTTCACATTGAGCCAATTTGTCAGTTTCAGTTACACTATATGTAACTGAATGCAGAGACCAGCTGTCAGAATTCAGCATGATGTCGGGGGTGGGCGGGACATGGGGTGAACGGGGCCCTGCAGCTATCAAACAGCCAATGATTGGGCTGCTTAAGTGGGCGGGGCAACATACATGTAGCAGCCCACACAGATCCCATTGGCTGGTGTTTGATATCTGGGTCCCGCCCACTCCCGACATCACACTGAATTCTGACAGCTTCTCTCTCTGCATTCAGTTGCAAATCCATTTCACACACTGAGCACAGAGCCGCTCAGTGTGTGAAACTGTCAGTGGAGTGTGGGGAAGGGAGGTAATCAGCCGATTTTTGCAAAAAAAAAATAAAAATCGGCCTATGCCGATTTCTTAAGAGGCCAAATATTGGCCGATATATTGGTTGACCTCTAGTTAATACAGGGAGCGCGATCTGAATGCTTCAGAGGCAAGGGAGATTTAGACATATGGTTAAACCTACCATTAGAGCCGTGAAATTACCCCGTCAGCATCTATAGATCCAAGGCCTTATGGGCCAGGAGAGAGGACAAGTCCACCAGCAGCAGAGAAAGGCAGTGGAGAGATTAAGTTATGTTGTCGCATGACTGCACAGAAAAACTTGGGGGGTTGAGACATCAGTCCCATGGGAAGCAACATTTAACAGGCGAGTTATTGTGTAACGAAATACTGACAATCACACACATAGGTGAGGTTGAAAAGACAAGTCCAACCTATGTGTAGGCTTTCCTTCCACTTTATATGTCTGGAGCTCTGATGTATACCACATAAGTGGACTGTACCACTAAAAACCAGACTGGGAATTAAGACTACACACACTTAATAGGATTGCAAAGGGGTTTTTTTGTACAGTGTTTTTGCACAGAGCAGTGCCAAACCTCTTCTGGGGTCTCCCAACAGCACACTTGGCTAACTCCTCCCTGTGTTTGCCTTAGGCCTCATTCATACTGGCACGTCTGCATGCAGCAAAAAAAAAGTTCTCTGGGCATTATAAATGTATGCCTCCCAGATTATTTCTTCCTGCATTTAGAGGTTTCTGCTTTAAAGCAAATTTTGGCACATTTCCATGTGTTAAAGCGGATCTGCACACCCCCAGCTCCTTTTTTTAAACCCCTGCCTACCTGGTTGCGGTCCCTGCACATTTAAAGCACTCTCCCGCCAACAGATCCAGCATCATCCTGCTGAGATCTGCCCATTGATCTGTCACCTGTCAAACCTTTAGATATCAGGAAGCTGCCAGCTCTGAGGTTCAGCCACCTGTCCCTGCACATCCCCCCCCCCCCCCCTTCTCAAGGACTATGCCCCCTGGGAAATGCAACTTAAAGCGGAGTTCCACCCAAAAGTGGAACTTCCTCTCATCTGATTCTCTCTCCCCCCCCCCCCCCCATCCGATGCCACAATTGGCACCTTTCGGGGGGAGGGGGGGTTGTGCAGATACCCATCTACTACAGGTGTTTGCACCCACTTCCGGGAATAGACTCCCACCGAAGTCACGCTCCTTCCTGCAGCCCCCCCCCCCCCGTCTCCTGGGAAACACGTCCCAGGAGATAGTGGCGACCACTTAGGATGCACAGCGTGACTCGCGCATGCACAGTAGGGAACCAGGAAGTGAAGCCGCAATGCTTTACTTCCCGATTCCCTCACAGAGAATGGCGGCAGCTGCCAAGAGATTGATCGCCATCGCTGGACTCCAGGACAGGCAAGTGTCCTTTATTAAAAAAGTCAGCAGCTGCAGTATTTGTAGCTGCTGGCTTTTAAATTTTTTTTTGTGGACTCCCTCTTTAAATCCCCGTGCAGCAGCAGAAACATTTTTCCTCCAGTCCCTTAGGCTGTCAGGTACTGCACAGGTAGTCACAGCGGGATGGATTCTATTAATTGCTCCCTCTGCATCACTAATCACCTTCCCTGTCCTGAACACAGTGAGTGACCTATACCCATCACGTTGTTCATCCCTAACTGAATAGTAGACAATGTTTACTATGCATCAGTTTTTGATGAAACAGGAAGCCTCTACAGGAGGAGCCAAAAAAAAAAAAAAAAACACATTAAATGCCAATCGTCAATCTACCCACCATTTCTCCCGCCCCTAACCCATCCTGCCAAGTGTTTCTGACCTTGTGAAATCAGTTATACTTTCCCCAAGGTCCTTCAATTCCACCTGTGGTAAGCGCTTCCCTATCACCATGCGATAACCCTCACCATCCAGCCCCCTTTCACAACTGTCAGTTCAATGTCAGCTCTAATGTGTATCCCAAGAAGACTCCTCTGGCTGGCCAATGGAATGGTCCACGTCACTCAGAAGTGACATGACACGTGGAAGAAAGACCTCAGCAGGAGGTAGACCCAAAAATGACCAACACTGGATGATCACATCCCAAGGTAAGAGGAAAAACAGCGAGTTTCCCTCATCTCTAATCAGGGGATGGGGGTTGGGGGAGTAAAAATTTAAACGGGAGTTGGACTTAAAAAAAAAAAAAATTTGAGTCACTCAGGGAAATTAACCTAGTGGCAGAAAAAAAAACCCACATCCAAGACAGCCAGCTTTATAAAATTGCACAGTATTGCCTAGTCTCAGAATCACATAACAGGTTTCCTGCTATGTAGTGTCATGTAATAAAAAAGATATGCTACATAGGCAGCATGAACTCATTCCTACAAATCTACATAATCATTTTAGATACTTTGAGCCATTGCCTGCTCTAAAACGCACAGTGTAGAACACTGTTTAATCGGCAATTTTATTACGCAGCTCCATTTTTTTTCTATCCTAGCTAGGAAGGCCTTAAAACGCCTACTAGTAAAGACAGAAAGCTGGTGCTTAATTACACAGGCACGAGCCAGCTGCTAGGCAATGGGTTTGTTAAAGAATTGGCAAAGGCATTCTAATCCCGGCACACCTTGGCTAGAACAGTTCAGGGAAAAATTGCAAGTCGGCTGATAATTGATCAAATCTGCCGGTTATCAGCTTGGGCTTTATCACCACCCACCCGACAAAGACAGCTCATCTCTATGCAAGGTAAAATATTAACAGATAGAAGCAAGAGGCGGCAAGGAATGCAAAAAGAGCAATTTAAGCTTTAACGCAAGGATAAGGATCTTCATTTCGGCCATGTGATTAATAATCAGATTGGAGAGGGGAAAAAAAAAAAAAAAAAATTTTTTATATATATATATATATATATATATATATATATATATATATATATATATATATATATACATACATATATACACACACACATACACACACATATACACACACATATACATATACACATCTGTATTAATATGTCAGAAGATCATTGGCTTCGTTGTAATTTATATAAATATATATGATCTTCTGACACATTGATAGACAGATGTATATCTGTCAAAGAGAGATATATATATATATTTCTCTTTATCAGATATACATCTGTCTATCAATGTGTCAGAAGATCATATATATTTATTTATATAAATTATAACGAAGCCAATGATCTTCTGACATATTAATAGACAGATGTATATCTGTTCATCAAAGGGTCAATATATCCCTCCCCTCTGATACATTAGCTCTATGACAAACCTCAAGGGAAGGTATATTACCCAATCAGGTTTCTTTAGATCTACCATCAACTATGTCCTAGAAGGGCCTGGCTGATTTGATGCAAGTTAAATGGATTGTGTAATTAGGTCCTGAATAGCTTGGTAAATCTTAAGATTGTACAGACGGTGTAAAATATGGCTGGCTTTACATGATGTCCTGCCTTAAAGGAGCCCAATAAAGATCTGGGAAGGGTAAAAGCCAGGTTAAATAT
Organism: Aquarana catesbeiana; assembly: GCF_042186555.1. Taxonomy (NCBI): domain Eukaryota; kingdom Metazoa; phylum Chordata; class Amphibia; order Anura; family Ranidae; genus Aquarana; species Aquarana catesbeiana. The sequence continues at coordinate 561,550,925 of NC_133324.1, forward strand.
GAAAATAGTCATTTCATATTGGTATGTTGAAATACACAACATGCGTATTTATTTAGAACGCAGATCACGTTATGCGCATCGCATTAAAATTTGACGCATAACCCATCTTACATGCGTTTCCATCATTTGTCACCTAGGCAAAAAAAAAAAAAAAAAAAAAAGACACGTGACTTGTTTTCAGGCCCATAATGACCAGTGTTTTTCGAACATGGCACTATAGATGCCACACTCAGGACAAAAACCCCCCACACAGATGTAAAAAAAATAGGATATACGTTATAAAAAAGGAAGTATTTTTTTTTTCCTGCACTCTCACCACCCTGGGAATGTCAGTGTATGGGGTACAAACAAGGCCTAATCCTCCACCAATCACCCCATCCCAGAAAGGACACGTGATGTGGTACTGTACATGAGGAGCCTGTCATTAGAAAACAGAGATGGGTGAGAAGAGAGGAAAAGGCGTCAGACGGCCGACACAACACAAGAGGCCTCCTACCTTTCACTACTATTACTGGGAATACTCAGAAGAGGCATGATGTAGCTTTTATTTCCTTCCTTTTCTCTGGCAAAGCAATGGCTATTGAGTATCCGCTGAAGAGAGGATTTCACCATCCGGCCTCTCTGGTCTGCGAACCAGAAATCCTCCGGCCTTCTGCCTTTTCGGTACCTCTCAAAATGGCGAAACGCCGTTGCAAATAACACCTTTAAGTAGACGACCGGCTGCCCCCGCCTCTTACACTGTCACCCTCGTTGTCCAATCAACGAACCCCTTTCTGGGCCCGCCTCAGACCGCGAGCTCCTAGAACTGGCCGCTGGTTGGCCGCGGAACGAACGGGGGCAGGTCCACACGGATTTTCTTTTTGCCCCCGCCCCATAACTTGCGCTTGGCAACAGCGCGTGCACGCCAGCAATGACGTTACGAAAAAAAAAGCACGTGGACGCGCATGCGGTTGGTCTAAATAAGGACAAATAGTTTGGGGGAGTGGAGGAAAACTCGTGATGTGAACATGTAGGCTCGGCATAGCAGAAGAATTCTACTCGTATCGTAGAAAGTAAGTGTCCCGGCCTAAAATGGATGATAATGACTCAGTAATAAGAGGAGGCTCCTGGAACATGACAGCGAGCAAGCTTTGTGTGGGAGACGTTGTGAAATCGCTGTGCGGCGCGGTCACGTGATGGGAGACGTAAGCGGAAGTGGGCGCAGCTTAGACATGGAGAGGAGACTTGTTTTTATTTCTTTATTTTACTGGTTTGCCTGCGTGCTTCAATATCTTCATACAATTACAGGCTTGTCATATACAGTACACACTAAGGCAAAATGGTTTTCATTTTGGATAGAAAGGATCAATATTTTATATATCTATAGTGTGTATGTGTATATATATATATATATATATATATATATATTTGTATTATTAACCACTTCAGAATATTTCCCCCCCCTTGACCGGGCCATTTTTTGCGTTTTGGCACTGCGCCGCTTTATCCAACAATTGCGCGGTCGTGCGACGCTGTACCCAAGTAAAATGGATGTCCCTTATTTTTCCCCACAAATAGAGCTTTCTTTTGGTCGTATTTGATCACCTCTGCGGTTTTCGGGGATTTTTTGCGCTATAAACAAAAAAAGAGCGAGGATTTTGAAAAAAAAAAGGATTTTTTACTTTTTGCTATAATAAATATCCCCCCCCCCCCAAAAAAAAAAATTCTTCATCAGTTGAGGCCAATATGTATTCTTCTACATATTTTTGGTAAAAAAAAAATGCAATAAGCGGTCGTCTTTGAAATTTTTTTTTATAGTTTTTACTTTTTGCTATAATAAATATCCAAAAAAAAAAAATTCTTCATCAGTTGAGGCCAATATGTATTCTTCTACATATTTTTGGTAAAAAAAAAAAAAAAAACACAATAAGCAGTCGTCTTTAATTTTTTTTAATAGTTTTTACTTTTTGCTATAATAAATATAAAAAAAAAATAAATAAAAAAAAAAAAAAATTCTTCATCAGTTGAGGCCAATATGTATTCTTCTACATATTTTTGGTTAAAAAAAATCGCAATAAGCGTATATCGATTGGTTTGCGCAAAAGTTATAGCGTCTACAAAATAGAAGATAGATTTATGGCATTTTTATTATTTTTTTTTTTTACCAGTAATGGCGGTGAGCAACGATTTTTTTCGCGGGACTGCAACATTGTGATGGACAGATCGGACACTTTTGATATTTTATACAGCGATTAGTGCTATAAAAATGCACTGATTACTGTATAAATATCACTGGCAGAGAAGGGGTTCACTAGTGGCGATTAAGGGGTTAAATGTGTTCCCTGGGAGGTGTTTCTAACTGTGGGGGGAGGGGACTGACTGGGAGTAGAGAGAGATCGCTGTTCCTAATCACTAGGAACAGACGATCACTCAGTACTTCCCTGTCATAAGGGGGATCTGTCTGTTTACATTGACAGAGCCCTAGTCTGGCTCTCTGTGGAGCGATCACGGGTGGCCGGCGGACATCGCCGCCACGTGCATCAGCTCGGGCACGTGTGCACGCCTGCTATAGCTGTTAAAGGGACCAACGTACAGCTACGGCGATTTGTGGGAACGAGCCAACCTGCCACAGTATAATGACGGTGGCTGGTCGGCAAGTGGTTAAAGCAGAATTCCTGTCACCTGTGAGAAAAATAAAAGTCAGCAGCTACAAAAACTGTAGCTGCTGACTTAAAAAAAAAAATAGCTCAACTGTCCCACGATCCAGCGGTGAGCTCACCCCAGTCAGTCGCACCTGCTATCTTCATTCCTCTGGGCCATTATCTTCACTATGGGCACCCAGGTGACAGCTTGCGGCTTCACAGGCGGGTGCCCACTGCGCATGCGCAAATTGCGCTGCGCATCATGACTGGTCGATGCAGTTTTCTGGGACCTGTTGGTGTCCCAGAAGACTGGGGGGGGGGAAGGGAGGAGAACTTCCATTTCCAACCGACTAGGCACAAGTGGGCGCAAGTCCTCAAAAGTTCCAATTCTTCAAGATGCGTCCCTAAAGGAGAACTTCCCCTTTTGGGTGGAGCTCCGCTTTAACTCCTTGACACCGACATAACCGGGAAGCCCAAGTGACCAGCCGGCACGTCCGCTAGCTGGCCAGAGACCCGAACAAAGCCAGAATCAGCTTTGATCGGGTCTCGGATCTAGTAACCTGGAAGCAATGTCATTACATCACTTCTTGCTTACTGAAGCCTTAAAGTGTTACTAAACCCAGAACCTGCATTCACTTTATCTGGTCTCCCACAATACACAGAACATGGAAATGCATTTATTTTAGTAAATCTAAGCTAACTGCTAAATACCTTTCTTTATCGTACATCACGGGACACAGAGCCACAGTAATTACTGTATGGGTTATATGGCACCTTCAGGCGATGGACACTAGCATACCCTAGACAGGAAGTTCAATTCCCCATATAACCCCTCCCCTTACTGGGAGTACCTCAGTTTTTTCGCCAGTGTCTTAGGTGTTTGTCACGAGTAAGCCCCGGTTCACACTGAGGCAGCGCGACTTGCAGCGCGACTGCCTCAGGCGACCTGGACACGACAGGGGCGGCGACTTGCAAAACGAATTCTATATAGAAGTCTATGCAAGTCGCCTCAAGTCGCCCCCAAAGTAGTACAGGAACCTTTTTCTAAGTCGGAGCGAATTGCGTTGCTCCGATTAGAACGGTTCCATTGTACAGAACGGGAGGAGACTTGTCAGGCGGCTAGGTCGCCTGACAAGTCGTCCTAGTGTGAACCGACCCTAAAGATGTGCTGTGCTGAGCTCCGCTGGAATATTCCTTACTGGGGCAAGCCATGCAACCGGATCCATTCAAAGTGTCTTCTGCAGACCGAATTGAATGGTACCCGGGCCTCGTGTCCGAAGAAACAAGGTTTTACCTGTAACTCTTCTCTTTTTAGAGCGCTGGACCCCGGGATCCAGTATTTGTTTTTTTTCAGCCATATTCCTGGCTGGGTGCTTTTTACAGGCCCAGGGCTGTGGATCCCCCCGATAAAAAGGGGGCCCCAGTCCCTGAAGGTTTTTTAACGGAGCCCACGAGAGACATGAAGATTGGATCTGTTTTTCCACAGAACCCTGCAGCTGGATAAGGTAAGGGAGATTCTTAAGGAATTTTTCTAATTCTTGTGGGTATTTCTCCTTTAAAGTAAATGTTGTCATGCCTATAGTCACCACCGGGGGCTGTCAAGAGCACGTACCTGATTCCATGCTTGTCAGTCTCACCTCTATGTCAAGCTGCATGCTTCCTCCAGCCCAAGCCCCAGGTAAGATGCAGGGAATGGGTGTTTTTTCCTTTTGGGAATGTTCCCCCACCTGGACAGCTTCACCCCAGGAGGGGCGTGGCTCAGTCGGCGGTGTGCCGCTCCGCTGCTGCCGCCATTAAGGCGGTCCTCCATCCGGCGGCTCTCCTCCACCCCAGCCCTCCTCCATATACGATCCGGCGGATCAGAGCCCGCTTGCGTGGGAAAGCTGTATCTTTGAAAAAGATAAGGGAGGGGGGCACGGTGGGTGGTTGGAGGAAAGGGGGGCGTGGCTTAGCAGCGTTGGCGTGCTTCAGCGCCCACAACGCGGGCTGTGTAGCTATAGGGTGCACCTTTTTTCACATGCATACAGCTAAAGGAGGGACACAGGGCAGACGGATCACATGTGAGTGTTGGTTGACACAGGCATTCCTAAGACACAATTACTTTGCATCAGGCTGAGCTTAATAGCAGCGGCAGTTGCTGGACTATTACTCAGCAGTAGGTGCATTTTCTTGGCTGTACCTCTGCATTTGTGTTCAACACCATAAACAGAGGGAATGGTACAAATACCACAAAAGATAAGGGCACAAAAGGGTCACCCTCAGGCCCTAAGGACACCCCCCCCAGCAACACCATCCCCCCCTGAAAGATCTAGGGAGGCTGGTCAGAGTGAGCCATCAGGGTCATCTGCAATTGCTTCTGACACTTCAGCCCCTGTCTATGTAACTGAGGAGGTTTTTTCTTCAACTATCAGTGGTTTAGAGGAAAAGTTAGCGACTTTAATCGCATCTTCACAGAGTGGAAGAAAGTGCATTAGGTCCCCTTCTACCACCCAGTATCCTCAAACAGAGCAACAGTGGAAGGGGGAAAATGAATCCCCCTCAGAGGACCATGGAGAGACTGACTCCTCTTCTGAGGGATCAAGTGGGGAAGGACCTTCTTCAGCTTCACATGCTGAGAAGTTGCTGGTGCATTCTCTTACTGAAATGGTCTGCTCCACATTTAAGCTACACTTAACTGAGTCGGTTGAAGAGCCCACTTCTTGTTTGGGTTCACTAAAGCCTCCACAAGCCTTGCATGCCTTTCCTGTACATTCATTGCTGGAAAAGCTTATATATTCTGAGTGTTATCACCCAGATAAGCATTTTTTTCCCTCCTAAAAAGTTTTCAACACTTTATCCTATGGAGGAAAAATTCACTAAGATGTGGAGTATACCAGCAATTGATGTTGCTATATCCTCTGTGAATAAAAGTTTGACTTGTCCGCTTGACAATGCGCAAATGTTTACGGATCAAACTGATAAGAGATTGGAATTCCTGTTAAAAGATATTTTTTTCCTTGGCAGGTTCAGTGGCTCAACCTGCAGTGGCGGCAATTGGGGTATGTCAATCCTTGAGAGACCATTTGAAACAGGTGCTCAAGGTTTTCCCTGAACAGCAGGCCCAGGAGTTAGCTGAGCTGCCAGCAGCTTTGTGTTTTACAATTGACGCAATCAGAGATTCTATTCTTCAAACCTCTCACCTTATGTTTGGGTTGATGCATATATGTAAAATCTTATGGTTGAAAAGTTGGTCAGCTAAAGCGCCATGCAAAAAGCTCTTGGCTGGTTTTCCTTTCTGTGGTGAATAGCTGTTTGGGGATGATTTGGACAAATATATCCAAAAAATATCAAGTGGGAAAAGTACCCCTTTGCCAGTTAAGAAAAGGAGTAAACGTCCCTCATTAAACGGGCTCTTTCTCCAGTGCCAGGAGCATCAGCCTCTCCAAGCAGTCGCGATGGCGTCCACCGTCAGGTTCAAGAGGTAAACCTCGGGGTCAACCCCAGGGACAAAAGAAATCCTGGGGAAGGAAACCCACAAGACAAAACGCTAAAGCCTCTTTATGAAGGGCCCCCCCCCGTTTGTTCGAGTGGGGGGGAGACATCTGCAGTTCTCAAGGGTCTGGCAGGACGAATTTCGAGACAGATGGGTGGTCTCCACAATAGCTCTAGGTTACAAACCAGAGTTTCGAGAATTCCCTCATTTCCTCAGGTCAAATGTCCCCAAAGATCCAGAGAAAAAGAAGTCTCTCTTTCTAGCGTTAGACCGATTTTTGTCACAAAAAGTGATCATGATGGTCCCCATGGAAGAGCAGGGGTTGGGGATTTGTTCAAACCTTTTTATGGTGCCAAAACCAAATGGAGATGTCAGGCCTATTCTAGATCTGAAAGATCTAAACCGGTTCCTGAAAATTCGCTCTTTTCACATGGAATCAATCCGATCAGTAGTCTCCGTCCTACAAGGAGGAGAACTTCTGGCATCAATCGACATCAAGAATGTATACCTACATGTACCTATTTTCCCTGCTCACCAGAAATATCTGCGTTTCGAAGTAGAAAAACTTCATTTTCAGTTTGTCTTTGCCTTTCGGGCTAGCTACTGCACCTCCGGTGTTTACAAAACTTCTGGCCCTTCCTCCTGGCCAGATTAAGGACTCAAGGTATAACGATTATAGCATACCTAGATGACATGCTCTTGATAGACTGGTCGGTGGCCCGCCTGGACCAAAGCATGGTCACCACAGTCAACTACCTGGAATACCTAAGTTGGGTCCTCAACCTAAAGAAATCTTCTTTAAAACCAGTAAGAAGATTAGAGTACTTGGATCTGATTATAGATACAGCCCAGAAGAGGGTGTTCTTACCCCAGGCAAAAATCAGAGCCATAAAGGAGCTGGTTCAGGTGGTCAGGGCAGAGAAGGGTCCTTCTATATCCGCCTTCATATGAGGTTGTTGGGGAAGATGGTGGCTTCATTCGAAGCAGTTCCCTATGCTCCGTTTCATTTGAGACTGCTGCAAAACAGTATCCTGTTGGCTTGGAACAAGTAGATCCAAGCACTAGACTTTCCGATGCATTTGTCGCCAAAAGTGCATCAGAGCCTCAGTTGGTGGAGGATACCCAAGAACCTGCAGAAAGGGAAATCCTTCTTAACCAGTTACCTGGAAGGTGGTAACAACACATGCCAGCCTTCAGGTTGGGGAGCAGTCCTTGAAGAGACGTCGCTCCAAGAGAAATGGTCCAGAACCGAAGGACTTTGCCCATCAACGTCTTAGAGATTCGGGCAGCGTACCTAGCCCTAAGGGCCTGGACATTCAGGTTGCGAAATTCTCTGGTCAGGATTCAATCCAACAATGCCACGGCAGTGGCTTATATCAATCACCAGGGGGGCACCAGAAGTCAGGCAGCCCCGGGAGAGGTAAACCAGATCCTAACCTGGGCAGAAAAGCATGTGTTGTGCATATCAGCAATCTTCATTCCAGGAGTAGAGAACTGGCAGGCGGACTACTTAGTCGCCAGCAGTTGTTCCCGGGGGAATGATCCCTTCACCCCGACATCTTCCTCCAAGAAAAGGATTTTACAGGTAAGCTGTTATAAAAATACTTTTCTCATCAGCAGTATATAGCAGTCTTGTGCATAGCTCCCAACTGTCCCTGATTTCGAGGAACTGTCCCTGATTTGGCATATAAAATGCACTTTTTATCTTTCAAAAAGTGTTTCCCAGTGCTAAATCTTTTATCCAAATCCTAAATTGCTGAATTTGTACATTTTAAAAGCTAATATAAAGGAATAGTAGTGGTAAAAAAAAAGCCCTTGTGGATTTAATTAACCTTTTTTTTGGTCAATTCACTTTTAAGGTTGTGGCAGGGGGCGTGTCCTATGCCTACATACATTTGCCAGTAGGTGTCCCTCATTCCCATCTCAAAATGTTGGGAGCTATGGTCTTGTGACTTCTATCAGTTCCCGGTGGAGCTTGTAGCAGGAGTTTTCATACTGCACTGAGCTGACTTATGAGGCTGCAGGACCCCTGACCCTCTGTATGGACAGTGTCAATTGGCCCTGTGCTGATCACATGCACTCTCCCAAGAAAAAAAAAACCTCTCTAGCAATACACACCAAACTGAGTATGTACAGCCTTACTCCAAAGGCTCTGTCTTATTCGGACTTGTCCAGGGGGACAGTGCAGGGAGGGGAGGATATGTGCATACAAGTTCAAGCAGCTTTTTTTACTCAATGTAGAGGATTAACCCCTTAAGTTCAACAGTGAGTATAACAAGCATGCTTTACTGCATATACAGACTGATTTTAGGCTACGTTTCCACTAGTGCGACTTGCCATTCGACTTGGGACTGCAAAGTCGCATGACAAGTCGTACCCCATGATTTCCAATAAGTACCTTTTCATATTTGTGCAACTTCAAGTCACAGCGACTCCCTGCACTACTTTGGTCCCACTTTGATGTGACTTGAGGTCCATAGACCTCAAGAATACACAGGCATTGCTTCAAGTCGCATCAAAATCGCAGCAAAATTGCGCGACTTTCAGGTCGCAATAATGGAAACCTAGGCTTACTGTTGTGGGTTTAGTAACACTTTTTAAAAGTTCCAGATTAAAAAAAATGACAGTATTTAAAACAGCCAAACTTGGCGTTTTGAATGCTTTTAAGTGCAAAGGAGGAATTTGGGGTCTTATAGACCCCAGATCCCCTCCATAAAGAGTACCTGTCACTGCCTATTACTATCACAAGGGATGTTTACATTCCTTGTGACAGAAATAAAAGTGATCAAAAATAAAAAATTTAAAAATAAAATAAATAAGATTTTTTTTTTTTTTTTTTAAAGCACCCCATCCCTCTGTGCTCGCGCGCAGAAGCGAACGCATACGTAAGCATGTGTAAATCACACATGAGGTATCTAGCATAATATCTCCTCTGTAACTCTAAACAGGTAACCTGTAGACATTTTTAAAATGTTGCCTATGGAGATTTTTAAGTACTGTAGTTTGGCGCCATTCCACAAGTATGATCAATTTTAAAACATGACATGTTGGGTATCTATTTACTCGTGTAATGTCATCTTTCACATTATACAAAAAAATTAGGCTAACTTTACTGTTTTTTTTTTCTCCCCACGCCCTTCAGGACAGCACTTTGGAGAGAGCGTAACTCCACCCTTCACAGGAAACACTGCCGTGACAACACCCTTTATATGCAGCTGCTTCCACCATGCCATCAGTCTTAAGCTATGTACACACGATAGGATTTTCCGACAACAAAACCGTGGATTTTTTTCCGAAGGATGTTGGCTCAAACTTGTCTTGCATACACACGGTCACACAAATGTTGTCGTAAATTCCGAACGTCAAGAACGCGGTGACGTACAACATGTATGACGAGCTGAGAAAAATGAAGTTCAGTAGCCAGTGCGGCTCTTCTGTTTGATTCCGAGCATGCGTGGACTTTTGTGCGTCGGAATTGTGTACACACGCTCGGAATTTCTGACAACAAGTCTTGTCAGAAAATTTGAGAACCTGCTCTCAAACATTTGTTGGCGGAAATTCCGCCAACAAATGTTCTATGGAGCATACACACGGTCGGACTTTCCAACAACAAGCTCACGTCCAACATTTGTTGTCGGAAAATCCTATCGTGTGTACGGCCCATAAGCGTTTCCTCCGCCATGATGGATGCACTGCTGGAGAACTGGTGGGGGCTGTGCTTTCTCCAAGAATTTTTCTTAGGGAGAGGGGTTAGCAGTACCTCCAGGAATCATCTGTGACCAGCCCAGCACCCCCCGCACACAGGAAAGGGGTGTTCCGGTGCCTTCTTCCTTCTCCGGCTCATGGGAGTGATGGCCACCCAGGGGGAACCTGCCTGTGTGCTTGGGGGCCGTGGGCGTGCAGGCAGCATGCATCTAAGAGAGCACAGAGCTCTCGGCGTGTCAGATCCGAGTCCCGGAGGGCGGATGACGTCATTCCAGTAGGCTGGATTTCCGAGGTGGGTGTACGGCAAGTAGTTCCGGCTGTTGGAACGCAGGAGGAAGAGGCGGGTCATTGACTGGTGCGCCCTTCAGGCCCTTGAGCAGTAAGGAAAGACAGGACGCTGGACCAGCCAGACCCAGGTAAGAGAGGTACAGAGGTGTCTCTAATCTTACTCACTGGGTGTTTGCTTTGTTGTGTTGTCCCTCCACGGGAGCCTGAGGGACTCCTGGCCTAAACCATTCTGTGGCTTATTGCAGGGCTATTGAGGGAATCCGCACAGCAATGCATAGAACTCTTCTCCTCAGTAAGTAGGAGCATGAGGAAACCGTGGGGTCTGTACGCTCTCGGTTGAAGAGGAGTTCAGGTCAGGAGTCAGGTCAGCAACAGAGCTTCAGCTTCAACCCTCTACCACCCACCTCAAAAAGGTGAGAGTGAAGCAGAGGAAGAAAAAGAAAGAAGAAAGTATCCCTCCTTCTACGCTGGACTCAGAAGAAGATGAGGGAGAAGGAGGTGAGGACCTCCCATTACAAATTATCCTGGGAAGAGGTGGATGATCTCCTAATGGCAATTTATACCACCCTTGATAATCAAGAAGTGGCTAACAGGTTAACATTTCTGCTCTTAAAAAATTCAGCCCGGAGGGGGTTTATGGCTCAAGACCTAGGCAGGAGACTCGGCGTTAAAGGTGAAACTGTGTGGAATTTCCTTTACAGGAGACTCCCTGGAAACCGTCCTAGTCAGGACAGCAGATAAGAAGGCCTTTCCGACTAAGAAAAAGAGCGTACCGCCAAAAAATATTTTTTGTCCTATTTCAGTCTCCAAAGGAAAAAGACCAAAGCCAGGAGAGACCAGGATACCACCAGAGGGGAAGAGGTAGAGGGGGCATGCTCTTCAGTCCTCCAGAACAAAGAGCAAAAAAGCAATGACGGCCACCTTGCAGTGGGGGGAAGGATTCAAGCCTTCCGACCACAGTGGGAGGAGGCAATCCAGAATTTTCCCGGACTTCCCCGAACGGGTTTTATATAACCAGTCTCCCAAAGGATCAAGAGAAGAGAAAGCCCTGGCCAGAATGTCCCTTTTAAGGGAACTAATTCAACAGGGGTCCCAAGGGAGCAGGAAGTGAAAGGCTTCTATTCCCACACCTTTCTAGCCAAAAAATCTTCAGGGAAATTTTGGCTGATCCTGAATTTGAAGATCATAAACAAATCCATCAGGTACAAAAGGTTTCGGGTGGACAAGATCTTTTCACTAAGGAATCTGCTCATTCCAATTGTTTCATGGCGTCAATCGACCTGTGAGACGCGAATCTACACATCCCAATTGCAAGCTCCTCTCAAGAGTTTCGGCGGCTGGCAGTCAACCTGGGAAACAAAATAGGGCAGATCGAGGCTCTACCTCTTGGTCTTTTCTCCTCGTTCAGAGTTTTACCAAAGAATGGCAGAAGCCTTAGAACCCCTAAGAGAGGAGTCGCCATAGTACCCTATTTGGACGATCTGCTACTATTTGCAGAGTCCAAAAATTCAGTTAGCAGACAATCTGCAGATGACTCGGCACCTAAACAGTTTGGGATGACACAGCAAGTAAGATTCCTGGGTCATGAGAGGGACTCGACAAAGATTTTTGTGTGGGCAAATGCACCCTGCTAGTAACCGTGAGGTTGCGAGTTAAAATCCCACTTGTGCCATAGGATATACTCCAGAAGTGGTCGCACCAGGAGTCAATGGAAAAGATCAAGATTGCTACAAGAACTGGCAGCACAGTGGCTTAGAGGATAGCATTTCTACCTACAAGCACTGAGGTTCTGGGTTCACAGCCCAAACATGCCACTTCATGTAGAGAAGTTCTGTTCTTTCTTTGTTGTTAAACAACTCCTGATTCAGGGACTTCCCTAAATTATAAAAGGAAGATCCTTCAACGGGAGAGAACAAAGGGCGATTCAACTAGGTTTTTTGTTCTTCTGGCAGTCCTTCGAAAATCAGTATGTTCAGGTTCTGTCAGGCAACATGTCAGCAGTTTTATACCTGACAAAACAGGGCAAGGGGACTGATGGAGCTGGCACATGAGATCCTATCCTGGGCAAAATCAAGATCTTGCTTCGCTGTCAGCAGTGCACTTGAAGAGCACACAAAATATCCTAGCAGACCTTCTAAGCAGAAAGAGGATAAAGGAGTCTGAACAGTCATTGAATCAGGAGATCTTTTGGATGATCTCCGAGAAGTGGGGCCTACCTCAAGTAGATTTATTTGCGGACCAGAGAAACACGAAGACACCTGCCTTCTTTTTGCTCTACGGAGTGAATCAGGCTATGGGGTTAGATGCCTTGCCTCACAAACTTCCCCCTGTCTTACGTGTTACCCCGCGTCTAACTGATCCCGCAGATGCTAGTGAAGTTTATAGTGGAATTCTCGGATCTGATTTTAATCACACCCCTTTGGCAAAAAGACCTTGGTTTTCAGCCCTGCTGAACTTATCAGCGAAGCCCCATAAAAATTGCCAGTCAGAAGGGATTTACCGTGTCAAGGCTCCGTCATTCATCCAGACCCAGCATATCTCAACCTGACGGCCTGTTTTCTGTGGAGGACCTACTAAGACGCAGAGGCCTGTCACAATAGCTTTTCAACACCCTTTTATCAAGCAGGAAAAAGGTAACCAGGGCAATTTATTTCAACGTTTGGAAGTATTATAAACTCCTGGTGTTCCAGAAAAAAAAACTTTGATTTTAATAGATTAATTTCTGTTCAGAATTTCTCCATGAGGGTATGGGGAAGGCATTAGCAGTGAGCACCTCGAGGCGCAGGTGGCAGCGCTTTATGTGGCTAGAGAAAACCTTATCTAAAGCCATTTGATTCTTTTTTTTTTTTTTTAATAGCTATCGCTAGGGGCCAGTCAAATTATTCCCAAAGTGGGATTTATCTTTAGTTCTTCAAGGGCTCACGAAAGCCCCTTTTTTGGCCCTTTGCAAGATATCTCCATAGAGTTGCGCAGGTTGAAAACAATCCTGGTAGCGTAAACTTCAGCCAGCAGGATTAGCGAGATGCATGCCTCTAATGCTGAGTGTTTCCTGAGATGTTTCTTTCACTGTTATGCAGGCCATTAATGGTCAAATTCCAAACAAATTCCAAACAAATTCTTTCGAAAATCAGAAGTTTTGTGCATTTTGTAATCCGATGGTGCCACCATTGTTTTCGAAATTCGACCAACCAAGCCTTCAAATAAACATCATGTTGCTACAGAAAAGAGTTTTCGTGGCTGGGAATCTTCTTTTCTTTCCAGGTCACAGTTCATGCGCATTTCTTTTTCGATCATATTTCTCGCACGATTGATTAGAAATTGTTTTTTCCAAAAATTTCCAACATGCCCGATCACTCAAATTTGATAGCCGTGCAGAAATTTGGCCGTTGTTGCTAATGGTGCGAAAATTCTTAGTTATGATTTTCGTAACTTTAGGCCCCTTTCACACCTGTGCGACCTGAAAGTCGCACAATTTGCCGCAATTATTTTTTGCGATTATTGCCATGATTTTGATGCGACTTTAAGCAATGCCTGTGTAAACATGAGGTCTGTGGACCTCAAATGGCATCAAAGTCAGACCAAAGTAGTGCAGGGACTACGTTGAAGTCGCTGAGACTTGAAATCGCAGCGATATGAATGTTACTCATTGGAAAACATGGGGAACGACTTGCCATGTGACTTTGCAGTCCCAAGTCACAGGACAAGCCGCACAAGTGTGAAAGGGGCCTTAGCAACAACAGCAAAAGGACAAACAGAGAGGGTGAATCTCTCTAACAGGCAAACATTATACAAAAAAAGTGCTAATCGAGCAGAGAAAATCCGACAGGGTGGTTGTACAAAATTCAATTGGTAGATCAACTTCTGTACAACCACAGTGCCCATACATAGATCAAAATTTGGCCATTTCACCAGGGACGGCATAAAGCAGAACTAAACCCATTCGTTAAGGGCCAATTCACACTGCCCCTCCGTGAAAATTGCAGAGCAGCCGGAGCGATTCATGGCTTGGGCCACTGCGCTAGGGGGCAGCGTGATGCATGATTAATCGCATCACACTGCTCTTCTTTTTTTTGTTTTGTACTATCTTTATGAAAAAAGGAAGACACATATAGAAGAAATGAAAAGAGCTGCACACCCCGAAATTGGATTATAGAAGAATTGTTTTCCCCCATGGGGCTTTAAAACAGCAATGTACAAGATCAAAAAAGAAGTTCTTAATAGATGTATAAAATATTTTGTCAAATATCATAGTTTATTGAAATACAGTATATAGGGAAACGTCTGGTACAGTCACACAAATCATATTCCCCAGTGCAGTAACAAACACATATTAATACACATTATTAAATTACATAATGTTACATGGATAGCAAGCCTCGACGCGTTTCGACCTGTATGCGGTCTCTTCAGGGGGACAGTTGGATCTAAAGAATAGTTACATAAATAGAATTAGGATACATAAATATATATGTTGTTGTGCATCACTTTGATTACACCAAGATAATATGTTTTTACTGCTCAACGGTGGAATGAGTGTTCTATACTCCAGGATAGGTACTGAGGGCCAATGGGGACACCGGAGGGCTCAGGAGGCCACCCTCAATTCCCCAGGAGAGCCAGCCCCAAGGAGCATACAAGGAGCCACACTTTGCGCGCCCCCGGGGGGGGGGGGGGGCACACACCTGAAACAGCTAAGAATAGCCGTGTATTAGTTAGAAGAAGTTTAATAGTTAGCTTGGTAATATGATGAGTATTTCTAAATATATATGTAGAGACTGACGTTGGATTGGATTGTTACTGTGTAAAAGGTAGTAGAGTTTAACCACTTGCTTACTGGGCACTTAAACCCCCCTCCTGCCCAGACCAATTTTAGCTTTCAGCGCTGTCACACTTTGAGTGACAATTGTGCGGTTATGCTACACTGTACTCAAATGAAATTTTTATCATTTTTTTCACACAAATAGAGCTTTCTTTTGGTGGTATTTAATCACCACTTGGGTTTTTATTTTTTGCTAAACAAACAAAAAAAGACAAATTTTTTAAAAAAAAAAGAAAACATTTTTTCATAGTTTGTTATAAAATTAGTTTGTTATAAAATTTTGCAAACGGGTAATTTTTCTCCTTCATTGATATTTGCTGATGAGGCTGCACTGATGGGCTGCACTGATAGGCACAGATAAGGTGACACTGATAGGCAGAACTGATGGGCCCTGATGGGTGGCACTGATGGGCACTGGTAGGTGTTATTGATAGGCAGCACTGGTGATGAGGCACTGATTGCTGACATTTATAGGTGGCACTGTGGGCACTGATAGGTGACATTGTGGGCACTGATGGGTGGTACTGTGGGCACTGGTAGGTGGTACTGGTAGGTGGCACTGTTGTGCACTGGTAGGTGGCACAGGTGGGCACAGAAGCCTTTGCAGAGGCTCTCCACGATCAGCACTGTTGTCCCTCTCAGAGCCGCACGGGTGTCCACCGAGGGGAGCACTTCTCCAACATGGACACTCGATGCGGGGAGGAGCCACCAGCGCCGCTGAGGGACCCCAGAAGAGGAGGACCGTGGCCACTCTGTGCAAAACAAACTGCACAGTGGAGGTAAGTATGACATGTTTGTTTTAAAAAAAAACAAAAAACGGGGGTTTACAACCCCTTTAAGTGGTTAAATTGACCTCATTTACAAACCGAAGTTCATTCCTTTAATCTAAATAAAACGTTACAATGTTTATAGTTGGCTTAGCGGCTGAGGAATGTTGTGAAACTTGGCAGACTGGCTGTTTTTTTTTTTGTTTGTTTTTTTGTTTTTTGTTTTTTACAGCTCCCGGCTTGAGCAGGCACTCTGCACGGAATTGGGAAAATGCTTGGTTAAGATCGCGAGGGGGGAAAAATTTGCAATCTCGATTCTTAATGATTAATTGTGCAGTGCTATTATATTACATAGTGTATATATAGATAACATGATGCAAGTGCACACTGCGCTCAGGCCACACACCCGCATTCACGCGGTTAAATTGGGAACAGCGGCAGTTTCCGTGCAGCTGCTGCATCTCGATTGACATGATTGGGACTGCCTACACAGGGATGCATGGAACACCTGTGCACCTCCGCACAGGTAAACAAGGCCCTTGCATGGGTGCACACTATAGTACGCTCATGTGAACGAGGCCTACATCTCCCGCTGCCATCACAGATGTTTGCAGTTATCTGCAGCCAGAAAGCATGTACAAATCAATGAAAGTCTAACGGGCATCACAGTTGTTCACATACAGTGGGGACGGAAAGTATTCAGACCTCCTTAAATTTTTTTACTCTTTGTTATATTGCAGCCATTTGCTAAAATCATTTAAGTTCTTTTTTTTCCTCATTAATGTACACACAGCACCCATATTGACAAAAAAAGACAGAATTGTTGACATTTTTGCAGATTTATTAAAAAAGAAAAACTGAAATATCACATGGTCATAAGTATTCAGACCCTTTGCTCAGTATTTCGTAGACGCACCCTTTTGATCTAATACAGCCATGAGTCTTTTTGGGAAAGATTCAACAAGTTTTTCACACCTGGATTTGGGGATCCTCTGCCATTCCTCCTTGCAGATCCTCTCCAGTTCTGTCAGGTTGGATGGTAAACGTTGGTGGACAGCCATTTTTAGGTCTCCAGAGATGCTCAATTGGGTTTAAGTCAGGGCTCTGGCTGGGCCATTCAAGAACAGTCACGGAGTTGTTGTGAAGCCACTCCTTCGTTATTTTAGCTGTGTGCATAGGGTAATTGTCTTGTTGGAAGGTAAACCTTTGGCCCAGTCTGAGGTCCTGAGCACTCTGGAGAAGGTTTTCGTCCAGGATATCCCTGTACTTGGCCGCATTCATCTTTCCCTCGATTGCAACTAGTCGTCCTGTCCCTGCAGCTGAAAAACACCCCCACAGCATGATGCTGCCACCACCATGTATTTGACAGGTGTATTGGACAGGTGACGAGCAGTGCCTGGTTTTCTCCACACATACCACTTAGTATTAAGGCCAAAAAGTTCTATCTTGGTCTCATCAGACCAGAGAATCTTATTTCTCACCATCTTGGAGTCCTTCAGGTGTTTTTTAGCAAACTCCATGCAGGCTTTCATATGTCTTGCATTGAGGAGAGGCTTCCGTCGGGCCTCATGATTCTCATTTGCTCTGACATGCACTGTGAGCTGTAAGGTCTTATATAGACAGGTGTGGCTTTCCTAATCAAGTCCAATCCGTATAATCAAACACAGCTGGACTCAAATGAAGGTGTAGAACCATCTCAAGGATGATCAGCAGAAATGAGTTAAATATGTGAGTGTCACAGCAAAGGGTCTGAATACTTAGGACCATGTGATATTTCAGTTTTTCTTTTTTAATAAATCTGCAAAAATGTCAACAATTCTGGGTTTTTCTGTCAATATGGGGTGCTGTGTGTACATTAATGAGGAAAAAAATGAACTTAAATGATTTTAGCAAATGGCAGCAAAATAACAAAGAGTGAAAAATGTAAGGGGGTCTGAATACTTTCTGTCCCCACTGTATAAACAGGCATCCGAGGTGTAATGTGCAATTAGGGAAAGATGAGCGGTCCTGGACGCACACTGTCTTGGTCTAGGGCAGGTCATCTGTCTGTAAGCGCATGTAATCATTTGGATATGCTGTTTGCAAACACCTGTGATTCTTTACGGCGTACGGCCTTAATTCAAAGAGTAGAGGATTTTTTCTTTTTTTTTCTTTCAAGAATCATACTTACCTAGGCAGATGCAGCATCGATCCGATGCTGCATCTTTCCACAGCTGGTTCTAACACTGAGAACTGAGCAATAAAACACAGCTGATTGCTTAGTTCTCAGAGCTCTGTGAGCAGAGAGAGAGCTGCTGACTGTCAGTCACCACTCTCTGCTCCCCCCCACCCCCCCGAGCTCATTGGAGCACTGAGCTGTGGAAGGGGCGGGAGTGGCCAGCTTAGGCTCTCAATGGCTTACTGAGAGGCTGAGCCAGGTGCCAGGCCAGGGTTCTGGGTGGATCCCGACCATATTTTTTATTATTATTATTATTAATATTATTATACATGAATTATATAGTGCCAACAGTTTACGCACCTCTTTACATTATAAAAGGGAGACAATACACTTACAATGCAATACAAGAGGATTAAGAGGGCCCTTCTCAGAAGACCATATGGTCGTGATTTTTCCCCAGCCAGAAACAGCTCTGTGATGTTAGCTGATAGCGGGCTTCAGCCCGCTCTCTACTTAAAATGGGTCACAGGAATGCAGAACGAACTGCACTCATGTGATCCACAGAGCAGCACAACCAAACGAGCTTTGGCTGTACTCCTTTGCGATCCGAAAGGCATAGATTCGCATGTTATCTGAAAAAACATTGTTTTCAAAGAAGGCCGCCCACATCTATGCGGTGCAATTCTGATCCGGTTAAAAATAGGGTCCTGTGCGAGTTTAGTGTGGTGCGGTGCGAATTTCATCTCCATAGATTTCAATGGAACTGGATTGAAATCACAGTCCTGTGTTCACAACAATGCAAATCCAGCTGTTTTTTTTTTTTATTTCCCTCCTCCTGCTTCTTTCCTCCTCTCCTGTCAGTAGCGGGTTAAGGAGCAGGGCCACAAGGGTGGTGTTTGAGATACGTGCTGGAACGCAGGTGGAGCACAAATCAGCGATTTCAGAAAACATTTTAGAAAACATGCCCACAACTTTGAAGATGTTTTTCTATTTTTATTGTGAAGCAAACAACAAATAGGACAAAATAACAGAAAAAGTCAATACTTTTATACACCCCCCTAAAGTCAATACTTTGTAGAGCCACCTTTTGCGGCTATCACAGCTCCAAGTCGCTTTGGATAAGTCTCTATGAGCTTGCCACATCTTACCACTGGGATTTTTGCCCATTCCTTCTTGCAAAACTGCTCCAGCTCCTTCAAGTTGGATGGTTTGTGCTTGTGAACCGCAATCTTTAAGTCTGACCACAGATTTTCTATTGGATTGAGGTCTGGGCTTTGACAAGGCCATTCCAACACATTTACATGTTTCCCCTTAAACCACTCAAGTGTTGCTTTAGCAGTGTGTTTGGGGTCATTGTCCTGCTGGAAATTGAACCTCCGTCCTATCCTCAAATCACGCACAGAGTGGTACAGGTTTTGCTCAGGTTTTGCTCAAGAATATCCCTGTATTTAGCACCATCCATCTTTCCCTCAACTCTGACCAGTTTCCCAGTTCCGACTGCTGAAAAACATCCCCACAGCATGATGCTGCCACCACCATTTTTCACTGTGGGGATGGTGTTCTTTGGGTGATGTGATGTGTTGGGTTTGCGCCAGACATAGTGTTTTCTTTGATGGCCAAAAAGTTAAATTCTAGTCTTATTAGACCAGAGCACCTTCCTCCATACATTTTGGGAGTCTCCCACATGCCTTTTTCGCAAACTCAAAATGTGCCATTTTGTTTTTTGCTGAAAGTAATGGCTTTCTTCTGGCCACTCTGCCATAAAGTCCAACTCTATGGAGCGTACAGCTTATTGTCATCTTATGTACAGATACTCCAGTCTCTGCTGTGGAACTCTGCAGCTCCTCCAGGGTTACCTTAGGTCTCTGTGTTGCCTCTCTGATTAATGCCCTCCTTGCCCGGTCCGTGAGTTTTGGTGTGCGGCCGTCTCTTGGCAGGTTTGCTGTTGTGCCATGTTCTTTCCATTTGGTTATAATAGATTTGATGGTGCTCCTAGGGATTATCAAAGATTCGGATTTTTTTTATAACCTAACCCTGGCTTGTACTTCTCAACAACATTGTCCCTTACTTGTTTGGAGAGTTCCTTGGCCTTCATGGCAGTGTTTGGTTAGTTTGGTTAGCAAGCAGAGGAACTGCTGACAAGAGAGAGCCAGATGGTTCGGTATGTTTTCATTTTTGAGTGCCAAATGAAGTTAAACCCCTGCGTGGGATTCCTGGATGGGCTTTTGTTTTGTTTTTTCCCTTTAATAAACGTGGGCTACCAGGCCCTTAACTATAAACGCCTGTCTGATGTGGACTCACTGAACAAAAATGCATCTATCCACTTGAGCTAAACACCCCAATATCACTATATATACACAGTAAAACCTTGCTTTGAGAGTAACTTGGTTTGAGAGCGTTTTGCAAGACAAGCAAAATGTTTTATTAAATTTTGCCTTAATATACAAGCGATGTTTTGATATAAGAGTAGTGTCATGTCACAACTGGAGTATAAAAAAGAAGAGAGGAGCCTCTAAGTGTGGCAATATGGTTACATTTAATGAAGATACAACATTTATCAACTTATTGCTACACTTATGCCCCGTACACACGGTTGGACTTTGTTCGGACATTCCGACAACAAAATCCTAGGATTTTTTCCGACGGATGTTGGCTCAAACTTGTCTTGCATACACACGGTCACACAAAGTTGTCGGAAAATCCGATCGTTCTGAACGCGGTGACGTAAACCACGTGCATCGGAACTATAAACGGGGCAGTGGCCAATAGCTTTCATCTCTTTATTTATTCTGAGCATGCGTGGCACTTTGTCCGTCGGATTTGTGTACACACGATCGGAATTTCCGACAACGGATTTTGTTGTCGGAAAATTTTATAGCCTGCTCTCAAACTTTGTGTGTCGGAAAATCCGATGGAAAATGTCCGATGGAGCCCACACACAGTCGGAATTTCCAACAACACGCTCCGATCGGACATTTTCCATCGGAAAATCCGACCGTGTGTACGGGGCATTAGAGGTGCCTCTCTTCTCTTTTATACCCTGTAAAAAAAATATGCTTTTGATATACAAGTGCTTTGGATTACAAGCATGTTTCTGAGAAAATTGAGTACTGTCCGTGATACTTTTTTTATTTGCACTAACATACAATTTTTCAGGACAAGCTTTCGGGGTATGTCCCCTTCTTCAAGGTCCAAGCAGTACTGATTCACACATTTTTAAGCAGAATGTTAAAGAAAAAAAGGAAAAAAAAAAAAAAGAAAACAAAACACATACAAATCAATGGTAATAAAGATAGCAGCAGAGTTAGTGAGATAAGACAGAGGGAGAGCTAGGAGGGAATGCAAGGGGGGGGAATACTAATCACAGAGCGGTCGTAAAACTTTAGCATAATGTGTAAGGAAACCAATGTCTAAATTCAGGCCATTATTCTTTGTGTCAAAAAGAAGTATCATTCTTAGTTCAAACGTTTTCCTTTCCTGGATAGTTCTGAAATTCCCTTTAAGAACTAAGACATTGAGGTCTTCTATAGTGTGGTCCGATTGTGAGAAATGATGTCCCACAGGTGTGCATAAACTGTCTTCTTTATGTTCTTTGATGCCATCAGGAATTACAAAGCAATGATGTGTAACAAAGGTGTGGACAGAACACCTGCTATGCCCAACGGAGGGATCGCAGAATGGCCGGTGCTCAAGGGCATGTCAGCCCCTACGAAAGTTGATGCCCTCCAGTCTGAAGGAACGGTTCTGGGCGCAGGCATGGCAGATGGGTTGCCCACAGCCCAGCAACTAAGTAATGGCAAGTGTCAAGGTGACAGTGTGACTTGCTGACCTGCAGAGGCTCATTGTTGAGTTTGAGGGGAAGAGGAGACATGTGTCTGACAGCGCTCCAGGGGAGCAACAGGCGGTGATGATGGGAACCTTCAAGGAAGTGGAGGTCTCTTCAAAGGTCTCAACCTCTCAAACTACAGTGTATAAGCCCCTCCATGTCTCAGACAAGGGAAAGGTCCCTAAAGAGGTCACACATTTAGACATGGCATGTATAGAAATGATGGAAACTATGCTTGAAATGCTGGAGTTGGCAAAAACACACTCACTGTACACTTGGATGTCTCCACCACGGTCGAACCAGGTGGTACTGTGTAGTACCAATGGGTGGAGCCAGGTGATACAGGCGGTGCTGGGAAACCTTGACCAAGAGCGGAATTGGTGGGACCAATGTTTAACCGTTTAGCACAGGATCTCTAGATTCCCTGTGAGAGTACTTCCAGTTATTGATTGGTATAGAAGGCGCACAGGAGAACTGTTGGAGACATCAGGGGTCTCTCCGCCTGGTGTGGTGACTAGAAATATCTCTGCTGGTGTGGTCCGAGGTGCGGCTGAGCAGTGGTCAGTAGAGGCCGCAGATACTGCCTCACCCACTAGACCTCATGAGAAGGAAGGGCCCAGAATAGCTGCAGCAGTAGCAGAGATGCTTTCAAGAGATACAAGTTAAGGTACCCGGAGACACCATGGGGAAACAAGCTCTAATATTGATTGCTGTAGCAATGTAATGGGTACACCAGTCAGCGTTATCGCAGTTAGGAATGGGTTGTGCTTGGATCAGTGTCATTTGTTAGGACAGCCGCCCATGGAGTGCGGGACAACAGGTGAGGTGGAGCTGTGCTTTGGTCCCGTGGGATGTAGTCCCTCGCCTGTGTGTGGTCCCTCCTTAGGTCTGGTTCTAACAAGCACTGAGATAGAAAGTACTGATGGTATTGAAAGTTGTGATCTGTTAATGGTTCGTTCTGCAAACAATGATTTGGTTGCCGTGGGTAACCAGAGAAAAGTTGAAAGGAAGGCTCAGGGAAGGCAGAGTTCCCCCAAGAAAAATGAATAAGCCCAGGGACCCCAAAAGAAGAGGGAGAAGGCTGAGTATAGGGAAATATAGGACCTTGTTAAAATCCAGGCTAGGAAGTACCTGGAAGCGCACCTGGAAAAAGGGTTGGGCCTACGTGGCTGACAGCCAGCACAGAGGTCCCAACAACCGTGATGACGGGTGTTGGTGTTCCTTCCTCCGGATTGAAACAAGGGGGAGGGGTATGTAATAGTGAGAGTCCCTGTCCCTATGGAAATTGAACAAAATGGACATAGAGTTTGCATGTTGGCGTACTGCAGAGCGTAGATTTAAAAAGGAGAGAACTGCTCTGGCAGCTCTCTCCGGATCTTGCTAGTTCTGGATGGGGCTCTGTAGTTTGGAGATCCCTCAGAGTCTTGGGTGGGATGGGATCCCCAACCCTGTGTCCGGGTCTTTTGCGTAGCCAGCGGGTTGTGTGCCCAGGTGCACACCGCCCATATAAGGAGGGACTGGTGAGAGCAGTAGAAGGAGGGTGGAGTGTGAGCAGCTTGCTACTGCTGAGTGAAGACAGACCTGTGTCTGGAAAGTGGTCTGCCCTGTGGGAGACTGCAGCCCATATTAGGGGGATTCTTTGCCCAGGGACTGGGAAAGGCTGGCTAGCCTTGAGAGTCGGGAAGACTAAGGAAGCCAGTGAGTCCAGGGGACTGGAAAGAATTGATAAGTTTGTTGGGAGCAAGCAGAGGAACTGCTGACAAGAGGGAGCCAGGTGGCTCGGTATGTTTTCATTTATGAGTGCCAAATGAAGTTAAACCCCTGCGTGGGATTTCTGGATTGACTTTTGTTTTGTTTTTTTTTTCCCTTTAATAAACGTGGGCTACCAGGCCCTTAACTATAAACGCCTGTCTGATGTGGACTCTGCACAAAAATGCATCTATCCACTTGAGCTAAACACCCCAATATCACTAATATATATATATATATATATATATATATATATATATATATATATATATATATATATATATATATATATATATATATATATATATATATATAATATATATGTTTGAATGGATGACAGCAGCGGTTTGACTCCATTCCTGTGACCTCATGTATGACATCTTGGATTTTCCCATATCCTGTAATAGGGGTCAATTAAGTCTGAGTGCATAGTGCGTCTGCATGCTGGTGGAAAGGAACCATTCCTATACTCACTGAGGACGTTATTCACGTGTGGGATTTATACATGGACTTCACAATTTTTATGTATCTTTTATAATTTAAATGAAGATGTATGTATTTGTTTATTCACTATGGTGATATGTAATCTATGGTATAAGAGCGCGATTTCTTTGTTTCTTTTCACATTATAGGTGTTTTTTACACTTTACAACACACAGCTCTTTATTGTAGTTTATTTGGTTTGTGGGTATTGATTAAAATAATAAAAAATATGTATTTTTTAAATCTAGCTATATATTTTATGATATTACTTAGAGGTCGACCGATATGGGTTTTTCTCTGGCCGATGCCAAAGCCGATATTTAGAAATCGCAGTGGCCGATGGCCGATATATGATGCCGATTTTTTTGGGCTGATATATTAGGCCCCTTTCACACTGGGGCGTTTTTCAGGCGCTTTTGTGCTAAAAATAGCGCCTGTAAAACAGCTCCCCTGCAGTCTGTGTGAAAGCTCGAGTGCTTTCACACTGAGGCGATGCGCTGGCAGGATGTTAAAAAAAAGTCCTGCAAGCAGCATCTTTGGAGCGGTGTATACCACTCCTCCTCCACTCCTGCCCATTGAAATGAATGCGCACCGCTGCCGAAGCGCCCGCAAAGCGTTTCGGCAGCAGCGCTTCAGGGGCGCATTTAACCCCTTCTTTGGCCGCTAGCTGGGTTATAAGCGCCCCGCTAGCAGCCGAATAGCGCCGCTAAAATGACGGTAAAGCGCCGCTAAAATTAACAGCGGTTTACCGTCAACGCATGCCCGCTCCAGTGTGAAAGCAGCCTTAAGTAATAAGTGATACAGAAAATTTTTTATATTTAAACATTTATTAAACAAAACAAACCTCCAATCAGTTCACTTGTATGTAGAATTTAGATTAAAAAAATAACTATATCTTAAATATTAAATACACAAAAACAGGTAATCAAAACTTTTGGACGAAAAAAAATGGGCTAACTTTACTGCTTTTTTTTTTTTTTTTATTTCATTAGTGTATTTTTAAAAAAAAAATTGCGTTTGAAAGACCGCTGCGCAAATGCCGTGTGACATAAAATATTGCAACAACCGCTATTTTATTCCCTAGGGTCTCTGCTAAAAAAATATATATATATATATAATGTTTGGGGGTTCTAAGTGATTTTCTAGCAGAAAATACAGGATTTTTACTTGTAAGCAACAAGTGTCAGAAAAAATTTAGTCTTTAAATGGTTAAACTGAAAACTTCTCCATGGAGTTCAGTCTATTGATAAAAGAACCTGAAAGAGATACAATGTATCTTCTTATCAGACTTGGCAGGCTGCCCAGAGGAGGAGAGAAGAAACCTTCAGACAACTTGCAATTGACTTCTATTACAGAAGTCATTTGCAAGTCCCGCTGAATCGGCTTTTTTTATCAGCACAATCGGCCGATGCCGATTGAGTAAAAAAAAGCCAAATATCGGCTGATATATCGGTCGACCTCTAATATTACTATAACCTACCGCCAAGTAACAACCCCAAATAAATTCTCCTGCTCCTGGGAATTGCAGTGAAGCCACATACTGTAGGTGTGTATGTTGTTTGTACCTGTAGTAGGGCCCAGAAACAATGGTGCACATTTCTGCTTTTTTTTATTTTATCCTACCTAAAAAAAATTAAAAATGAAAATTATTTCCAGAGAACTGGAAATAATAGCAAACACATACAGTGCCTTGAAAAAATATTCATACCCCTTGAAAGTTTCTACATTTTGTCATGTTACAACCAAAAATGTTAATGTATTTTATTGGGATTTTATGAGATAGACCAGCACAAAGTGGCACATAATTGTAAAGTGGAAGAAAAATGATAAATGGTTTTCAAATTGTTTTTACAAATGTGAAAAGTGTGGTGTGCGTTTTGTATTTAGCCCCCTTTACTCTGATACCCCTAACTAAAATCTAGTGGAACCAATTGCCTTCAGAAGTCACCTAATTAGTAAATAGGGTCCACCTGTGTGTAATTTAATCTCAGTATAAATACAGCTGTTCTGTGATGCCCTCAGAGGTTTGTTAGAGAACCTTGGTGAACAAACGGCATCATGAAGGCCAAAGAACACACCAGACAGGTCAGGGATAAATTTGTGGAGAAGTTTAAAGCAGGGATAGGTTATAAAAAAAATATCCTAAGCTTTGAACATCTCTCAGAGCACTGTTCAATCCATCATCCGAAAATGGAACGAAAATCTGGCCTTAATGGAAGAGTAGCAAGAAGAAAGCCATTGTTGAAAGAAAGCCATAAGAAGTCCCGTTTGCAGTTTGCGAGAAGCCATGTGGGGGACACAGCAAACATGGAAGAAGGTGCTCTGGTCAGATGAGACCAAAATTGAACTTTTTGGCCTAAAAGCAAAATGCGTGTGTGGTGGAAAACTAACACTGCACATCACTGTGGACAAACCATCCCCACCGTGAAACATGGTGGTGGCAGCATCATGTTGTGGGGATGTTTTTCTTCAGCAGTGACAGGGAAGCTGGTCAGAGTTGATGGAAGATGGATGGAGCCAAATACAGGGCAATCTTAGAAGAAAACCTGTTATGCTGCATACACACGGTCGGAATTTCTGTAAAAAAAAGTGTGATGGGAGATCTTGGTCGGATATTCTGACCGTGTGTATGCTCCATCCAACTTTTTCTGTCTGAATTTCCGCCAGCAAAAGATTGAGATCTGGTTCTCAATTTTTCCGATGGAAAAAGTTCTTGACGGAAATTCCATATGCAATTCCAACGCGCAAAAAGCCACGCATGCTCGGAAACAATTCAACGCATGCTCATTGTAGTGTTGTACGTCACTGCGTTCTTGACGGTTGAAAGTTCAGAGAACTTTTGTGTGACCGTGTGTATGCAAGCCAAGCTTGAGTGGAATTCCATCGGAAAAACCATTCAAGATTTTTCTGACGGAAATTCTGCTTGTGTGTACAGGGCATTAGAGTCTGTAAAAGACCTGAGACTGGGGTGGAGGTTCACCTTCCAGCAGGAAAATGACCATAAACATACAGCCAGAGCTACTATGGAATGGTTTAGATCAAAGCATATTCATGTGTTAGAATGACCCAGTCAAAGTCCAGACCTAAATCCAATTAAGAATCTGTGTGAAGACTTGAAAATTGCTGTTCACAGACACTCTCTATTCAATCTGACAGAGCTTGAGCTATCTGAAAGAAGAATGGGCAAAAATGTCACTCTCTAGATGTGCAAAGCTGGTAGAGACATCCCCAAAAAGACTTGCAGCTGTAATTGCAGTGAAAGGTGGTTCTACAAAGTATTGACTCAGGGGGGCTGAATACAAATGCACGCCACACTTTTCAGATATTTATTTGTAAAAAATGCTGAAAAAAAACATTTATCATTTTTCCTTCCACTTCACAATTATGTGCCACTTTGTGTTGGTCTATCACATAAAATCCCAATAAAATACATTTATGTTTTTGGTTGTAATGTGGAAAATTTCAAGGGGTATGAATATTTTGTCAAGGCACTGTACAACCAAGTTGTAAAGCAGATCCATGAAGAGTTTTATTTTATTGAAACCATCAAATATGCCTAGCTTACTTTTAGCTTTAACATTACAGTCTCCAAGCACACCAGTATGTCTTATTAGACCCCTTTCACACTGGCGCTTTTCGGCCGCTATCGGGCCGCTTTTAACCACAAAGAAAAGGGGTTAAAAACTCACGTGTTGCGGTGCTTCTGAAACGCTTTTCAGGCGCTTCGGAAGCACTGCCCATTCATTCCAAACCGCCACAAAGATGCTGCTTGCAGGACTTTTCAGAACATCCCGCAAGCGCACCGCCCCAGTGTGAAAAGTCACAATTGAATGAATGGGAGGCGATTTTCAGGCACTTAGCAGAGGCTATTTCCAGCGCTAAAGTGCCTGAAAACCACCCCAGTGTGAAAGGGGTCTAAAGCGCCATTAAAATGAGTGGCGCTTTAGCGCTAACGTGGCCACGGCCCCAGTGTGAAAGGAGTCTTATGCTGCGTACACATGATCGGACTTTACGGCATACTTGGTCCGGTAATCTTTTCGACTGACTTTTTACGGTAGGTTCGCCGGACTTAAAAACGGACGGACTTGGACACACACGATCACTCCAAAAGTCCGATGGTTTTGAATGCGGTGACGTACAGCACGTACGACGGGACTAGAAAAAGGAAGTTCAAGCCCCGCTACGCCACCCTTTGGGCTCCTTCTGCTAATCTCGTGTTTATCTCGTGTTAGTAGAAGTTTGGTTAGAGACGATTCACGCTTTTCACACTTCAGCTTATTTTGATCGTGTTCAGTTTGTGCTTGTGAGGTTTGTATCTGCTTTTCAGTGCGTGTTGGTCAGTTCGTAACCTGCCTAGCAGGCCGTTCTGGTCCGCTCGTTCCTGATTTTCAGGTCGCTCTTCATAGGCCTTGCTGTTCTTCAGTGCGTTTGTTTGTTTGACCAGCTGACCGTTTTGAAGCCATGTTGCGTGGACGTACTTGTTCTCGAGTTCGTGCTGCGTGGGGACTTGGTGTTGGAGTTAATACTTTGACCCGAGTCCAGTCCATGAACAGGGCGAGGAGGAGTTCATGGATGAAGAATTGGTTGCACCAGCGTGACCAATTCTCGCACATGCCTTTGCTCCGTGAGATCCGTGAAAATAATCCTGAGGATTTCAGGAATTTTCTCAGGATGACGGACCCCATTTTTGAACGTCTGCTGGCTATGCTGACCCCCTATATCAGCAGGCAGGATACCTGCATGAGGCAAGCCATCACTGCGGAGCAGAAGCTAGTTGCCACTTTACGTTACTTGGTGACTGGGAGAAGTCTTCAGGACTTGAAGTTCTCGACAGGCATCTCCCCCCAGGCTCTGGGGATCATAATCCCAGAGACCTGTTCTGCTATTATTCAGGTCCTGCAGAAGGACTAGATGAAGGTAAGTTTTTTTCCTTTAACGTTACATGATATGTATTTAATGTTTGCTAATGTATTGTCTAAATGTCTTCGTTACCTAATTACCATGCGTTGAATATGCTGGGAATATCCCCTTTATCTTCATGCAAGCCTGTTTTTTTACCTTAATCATTTTTTGGCCTACATGCATATTTCCCTTCAATAACCTCCCCACCGTACAATCCTGGGTCCATTTATACCTCTAGCCTATAGTCCTTTAAACAATGTATATTGTCAGCTCCATTGTACTGTTTTACCCTCCCCCACCCCCTCAAATGTTTGCAACTGTCAGGTGTGTTCTTGGCCCCAATTAGTACCCCTCCCCCACCCCCTCAAATGTTTGCAACTGTCAGGTGTGTTCTTGGCCCCAATTAGTACCCCTCCCCCACCCCCTCAAATGTTTGCAACTGTCAGGTGTGTTCTTGGCCCCAATTAGTACCCCTCCCTCACCCCCTCAAATGTTTGCAACTGTCAAGTGTGTTCTTGGCCCCAATTAGTACCCCTCCCCTCACATACAAATTGATCAATGGTCCATCAGAGGGGGTGAGTAATCTTATAAGTGGGCCTTATTTTTTTTTTCTGTTTATTCCACTGCGCAACGAAGAGTGAAGGGGCGGGGACAAATCGTACTAAAGAACATCAGGGGCGGGCCACGCAAGCGTAGCATGACACATGCGCAGTGTATCTAAAGCTATTACGTTGGCCTACGTATGTCCGAGCGGAAGTAGCGAGCGTCAGAAACTAAGGTAAGATTAAACGTGGGTGTGTGTTTGGTTAATGTGTTTGGTGTGTGTGTGTGTGTGTGTACCCTAGATTGAGCCAAATATAATACTGGGAGTTTGGACTGACATTACAGTTTTTATCTTGTGTCTTGTCTTTCAGCAAAAATGAATCCTTTTAAGGAGGAAGAATTTTTGACATGTTTTTCTTGATTTGTATCAAGAAAACAGAAACCTGTGGGAGGTCAAGCACCCATTGTATTTTAATAGAGATGTAAGGAAGGCAACACTGTGGGCACACTTTAGGAATTTGTGAAGACTCGAGTCCCCCAGGCAGACCTTAAGTTTGTGGACAATAAAATTGGTATCTTGTGCAACATGTACAGGCGGTAACACAAGAAGATCCAGGAGTCGCGCAGATCCGGAGCAGCAGAAGACCAGGTTTATGTCCCCAAGCTGTGGTACTACCAAAAAATGTGATTTCTGGATGACCAGACAGAAGCAAGGCAATCACTTTTGAGCCTTCCCTCCACCCTTCCCTCCAGCCTTCCCTCCACCTCCACCCTTCCCTCCACCCCAGCTGAGGAGTCCCAAGAAGAACTGGGCCCTTTCATCCTTGATGAAGTGGATGCGCCCAGCTTCAGCCAGGTATACTTTTTTGGTGAATTTGGGATTGTGTAAATATTAATGATGTAAACCTAAAAAATTTAAGAAGTGCTTCACCAAAAATGACTTCATCACAATTATTAATATGTAGACATATCACTAGACAGTAGTGGCCAAAAATATACTTCAAATATTGGTGAGCAGCTAGAATAATGATGGGGTCAAAAAGATAGCCTTTACTATTTGTTTAGAATTATATTTGCAAGTCATGAGCTGAAAATTGTGTATGATTGCGTAAGCAAAAATTACAACTACCGGTATGTCCCTTTTTTTTACCCAGGATGAGCTCAGCCAGGAGGAGTCCGTGCCCAGAGGTATAGAGGAGGAGGCCTTGCCCAGTGGGAGAGAGGAGGAGGCCGTGGCTGGGCCCAGTAGAATCCTCACGGAGTGTCAGGTGCCTCCCCTCCGCATGACCTGAACAGAGGAGGAATCACTAGCCCTCATTCGCGAAGCCAGCCAAATCCTCAGCACACCACCCAATGTAGAAGAGGCGTGTGGAACCTATATGGCCACCAGATTGCTGGAACTAGAAAAGGGGCAACGCTTCCTCTGTGAGGGTCTGATTTTTTAAGCGTATCAGAAGGGCTTGAGAGGGGAGCTTACTGCAAAAACATATATAGCAGATGAAGCCACTCCTCCTGCCCCAAGTACACCACCAGAGGCACAGCCTCCAAGGAAGGCTGCAGCGAAGCGTGGAGGGAAGGCTGCAGGGCAGGGTGCAGTCGCAAGATACCAATTTTATTGTCCTCTAACTTGATGTGTGTCCTGGGGGACAAAAGGCTTCACACATTCCAAAAGTGTCTCCAGTGTTGCCTTCCTCATTTCTGTTTTGACCAAAATAAATGGATATTTTCGTTACCTTACATTATTGACTATGTGTTTTGATTCAAAAAGGACATTTGGTTTGTGAGTAGGCAGGTACAGGTCAAAAAGACTATATGTGGGTTATTTACAAAAGGATAAATCATTTTGCAATTCAAGCGCAAAGTGCTATTGCAAAGTGCACTCGATAAATTGCACTGCAAGTGCACTTGTTGGAAGTGCAGTCGCTGCAAATCTGAGGGGAAGAGCTGAAATGAGGGGAAGCTCTGCTGATTTTATCATACAATCATGTGCAAGAGAAATTTTTTTATGTTTTTTGGGGTTCCTTGCATGTGCCCCTCGGATCCACAGCGAATGCACTTCCAAATGCTCTTTCAGGGCAATTCCAAGTACAATTTGCACTTGTAGTGAAAAATGATTTTGCCTTTTTAAAATAATCCCCCTATGTCTAATTAAAAAGGGACACCAACCTCATTAAGGTTCATTAAAACAATAAAAATTATTAAGGTTATTGTGGTAACTTGAAACTCAAAATCCAAAAACAAAAAAAAATTAAAATAAAACATTTTGTATAATTTAGCACACATTGTAAAATCTATATTGTTGAAATCGGTAAAAAATAGATGAGTCCAAAAAAAAATTTGCTACTTTAGTTCTGGAGATCTGGCTTTTAAAAAATATCATATTAGTCATGGCATGAGGATAAATCATGAAGAAAGTAGTTTGTGAGAACTCTGTGTGAATATAAGCAGCAAAACAACTTCCTTCTTCTCGCATTATAAAGAAAAAAAGAATGCGCTGTATTAAAAGATCACAGAAGAGGAATGTGCTAGCTTCAATACAAAGGCTAGTTTTACCAGACCGAGTGCTTCCATCTTGTTCTTGCTTCAGAGCATGCGTCAATTTGGGTCCGTCGGACTAGCACACAGACGAACGGTTTGTACGCTAGAAAGCAGAGTCCGTCGGAAAGATTTGAAACATGTTTCAAATCTAAGTCCGTCAAACTTTTGAGAAAACAAAGTCTGCTGGAGCCCACACACGATCAAACTGTCCAATGAAATCCAGTACGCCGGACCAAGTATTCCGTAAAGTCCGATCGCGTGTACGCGGCATTAGAGAAATAATCTAACAATGTTGTGCACTCACAGAGCGTTATGCCATACTAGCTCCTCTTGGTTGAATCAAGGAATGTTATGTACAGATAGACATTAGCAGAGCAGGCCGCTTGCATCATACCCTTTTGGCAGAGGATACAAAGTCCTGTTTTTTAGGTCACACCACAGCCAGTGCAAATATTGGTAACAAACGACTGGCAATTTCTAATTTTTTCATGATAAGCAATAAGAATGTCAAACATCTTTTATATTGATGTGCCACTGTACCTAACTGGGCTTTTCTCATGGCTTGGTAATATGTGTGGCAATTGCATGTGAAGATAATTGAAAAAAAAAATGCTTATCATTCGCCAGTATGTTGGAAAACCTTTTCGAACATTGGATCCAACCTCCGGGTCCGATCCAGTAAAAAATAATGAAAAGGGATCTATTCTCTTCCGAATTAAAAATAAATAAAGAACTGCGCTAGGTGCATAAATAGTGAAAAAATGAAAAATCAAAAAATGAAAAAAATCTGTGATAGGAGTCGTGCTGCTAAACACTATAACCCCGATATAAGGCAAAGATAGTATAGATAATAATCAGTGTAGCGCTGGACATAAATCTAAGTGAAATGACAAATAGTGATAATAATAATAATAAAAAAAATATTGACAACAAAAGAAAATGTGAAAATAAGATACTATGAGCAATCCATAATAATAATGAACCACCAGTGTGTAAACTTTCATCAATAAAAAAGTGCTCAAAAAGTTTAAAATGTAGTCCAAACAGTAATAACAAATAAATAGTGAATAAAAAATAGTCCAAAAAATATTATAAAGGTGCAGAGTCACACTCCAATGATCCAATCAATAGTGCCGCCCACCACCGGAGAAAATGGAGGCTTACCAGAAAGCCTGCGACCGCCCTTACTCAGGGGGGTCAAAACAGGCTCAGCAGGTCACCGTTGATATCCTGTTGGAACTGCAACTGATGTCCCTCTGATCGCCTTTGATGTTAGCTTCTCAGCAGCAGCAGCAAACACTCAGAGCAAACAATTGGTTCCAGGAAAACTCAAGTGGCCAGTGTTCCAGCAAGGGTAAGCCATAAAAAAGAAAAAAGGGAGACTCCAATAGTGCAGAGAGCCAAAACGTTTATTAAAAATTGCAAATACACTGCACAGGATTAAGTATAAAGTGCCAGTATACCATAGCAATGAAACTGTTGCAAGACAGCAAAAAAAGATTCCACCGCCGTTTAAATTAAAAGCGCGCATGCGCGATGCAAGTTCACGTTGTGACCCTACAGCCGTTTCGTCACAACTGACGTTGTTTTCACAATTTATTTTGTTGTCAATAATTTTTTTTTATTATTATTATTATCACTATTTGTCATTTGACTTAGATTTATGTCCAGCGCTACAATGATTATTGTCTATTCTCTTTCGAATGATCGGAGGGCAATCAAGTATAAACAGACAGACATTTACATTCGGCTGCCCATAAAGTAGAGCGAGCTGTGTCCATGTGCGCTCTGCATAAAAGCAGAGCGCACAAGGACCTGCCATGCAGCTGCTCCACTTAGATCAGAAGATCAGTGGACAGATGCCCTGCTGAGCAAACCCGGATCCGGCCTGTGTGAAAGAGGCCTCTTGCTTAAATTTCAGAGCCCAGTGGAATAGACATCAAGCATTGCCGATATGCCAGAATTCAGCAACCTATGGTACATCAAGCGAGTTCATGATAGCTCAGTTTACGTTTGACTGCTTAACTATTCTTGGTAGTTCCAGATTATGAGTGGATGCACTGCTGGTCTGCAAGTCTAGGTGTGCACCATGCTTAAAGCATGTCGCCTCTATCTTTCTTTTTCTGGGCTCAGAGGCACCGCACAGCTGGTTGTCAAGGGTTACAGCAGTGGATTGGCGTGACTTTTAGGACTGCAGGATAGAAATTTGCTTTGTGCTCTTGTCCACCCTTGGTGTGGCAAGGTGGAGGCAAAGGTTGCAGCACTGGTATCTCTTCATTCCCCGAATGTCAGCTGTTCCAAACTGTTCACTCCTTTCTACACTTATGTAATGTTTGGTTTGTGTACAGGGGTATGGCGGCTATTCAGTATATTTTGCCCTTACTTGCACCTTCCTTTTGTTTCAGAAAGGTGAGGTGATGGGCTAGTGAAAATGCGTTGGTTTCCATCTCGCCTTTTTGTGCCATGCCAAAACACTAAACAATTAAAAGTACAATAGCTCACACCTAGGCTGATGACACACAAACGACTCAGCCACTAGTGAAGCTGCTGATGAGTTTGTCAAAATCAACAGTGGCAAAATTGCTAAGAAGCTGCCTAGAAAACGTATTTAACCACTAGCCGACCAGCTCACACAGATATACTGCGGCAGACCGGCTCTCCTTCGGGAGCATGACCTCGGTTCCCGTGGACTCGATGTCCGCCGGCGACTTGCGATTGCGGTGAGGAGAGGCAGCATTGGGAACTGCCTATGTAAACAAGGCGATTCCCCGTTCTGCCAGATGACATGACAGAGATCTACTGTTCTCAGTGATCGGGAACAGTGATCTCTGTCATATTCCAGTAAGCCCAGTTAGAACACGCTGAGGGAACACACTTAACCCCTTGATCGCCCCGTACTGTTAACCCCTTTCCGGCCAGTGACATTTTTACATTGATCAGTGCATTTTTATAGCACTGATTAATGTAATAATGTCACTGGTCCCCAAAAAATGTCATTTGAGGTCAGATTTGTCCGCCGCAATGTCGCAGTCCCACTTAAAATCGCAGATCGCCACCATTACCAGTAAAAACAATTAAAAATAAATGAAGGTTTATAAATCTTATAAATCTATCCCGTAGTTTGTAGACGCAAAAACTTTTGTGCAAACCAATCAATATACGCCTATTGCGATTTTTTTTTTTTTTTTTACCAAAAATATTTAGAAGACTATATATCGGCCTAAACTGATGAATACATTTATTTTTTTATATTTTTTTTGGATATGTATTATAGCACTAAGTAAAAAAAAAATTTATTTTGTTTTAATTGTTTGGTCTTTTTTTGTCGCAAAAAAAAACATAGAAGTGATCAAATACCACCAAAAGAAAGCTCTATTTGTGGATAAAAAAAGGACATCAATTTTGTTTGGGTACTGCGTCGAACGACCGCAAAATTGTCAGTTAAAGCAACGCAGTACCGTATTGCAAAAAATGGCCTGGTCATGAAAAAGGGGGCAAATCCTTCTGATACGAAGGAATCGGGGGGGCTTCAGTAACCAAAACTGCAGTGTTTATCCTCATGACACATCACAAGAAGTACCTCCATGGTTAACAGAGGACAGAATAAAAATTAGACTTGGGAAACTTAACATTATTAAATCACCAGGACCAGATGGCTTGCACTCGAGAGTACTTGGAGAACTCAGTCAAGTAATTGCCAGACCATTGTTCCTAATTTTTACTGACAGTCTACTGACTGGAATGGCACCATCTGATTGGAGAAAAGCCAATGTAGCACCAATATTTAAAAAGGGCCCAAAATACATCCCTGGGAATTACAGACCAGTTAGATTAACATCAATAGTATGTAAACTCTTGGAGGGGATGATAAGGAACTATATACAAGATTTTAGTAATGAGAACGGTATCATTAGCAGTAATCAGCATGGATTCATGAAGAATCGTTCTTGCCAAACCAATCTATTAACCTTCTATGAGGAGGTGAGTTGCCATCTAGATAAAGGAAGGCCCGTAGATGTGGGGTATCTGGATTTTGCAAAAGCATTTGACACAGTTCCCCATAAACGTTTATTGTACAAAATAAGGTCCATTGGCATGGACCATAGGGCGAGTACATGGATTGAAAACTGGCTACAAGGGCGAGTTCAAAGGGTGGTGATAAATGGGGAGTACTCGGAATGGTCAGGGGTGGGAAATGGGGTCCCCCAGGGTTCTGTGCTGGGACCAATCCTGTTTAATTTGTTCACAAACGACCCGGAGGATGGGGTAAACAGTTCAATCTCTGTATTTGCGGACGATACTAAGCTAAGCAGAGCAATAACTTCTCCGCAGGATGTGGAAACCTTGCAAAAAGATCTGAACAAATTAATGGGGTGGACAACTACATGGCAAATCAGGTTCAATGTAGAAAAATTTAAAATGATGCATTTGGGTGGCAAAAATATGAATGCAATCTATACACTGGGAGAGAACCTCTGGGGGAATCTAGGATGGAGAAGGACCAGGGGGTCCTAGTAGAACATAGGCTCAGCAATGGCATGCAATGCCAAGCTGCTGCTAACAAAGCAAGCAGAATATTGGCATGCATTAAAAAGGGGAATAATTCCAGAGATAAAACAATAATTCTCCCGCTCTACAAAACTCTGGTCCGGCCGCACCTAGAGTATGCTGTCCAGTTCTGGGCACCAGTCCTCAGGAAGGATGTGCTGGAAATGGAGCGAGTACAAAGTAGGGCAACAAAGCTAATAAAGGGTCTGGAGGATATTAATTATGAGGAAAGGTTGCGAGCACTGAACTTATTGATTTCAATATACAAATACCATACTGGTGACCCCACAGTAGGGATCAAACTTTTTCACAGAAGGGAGTTTAACAAGACTCGTGGCCACTCATTAACCACTTGCCGCCCGCCCTATTACAAAATGACGGCGGCAGAGTGGTTTGATATTCCTGACCGGACGTCATATGACGTGATCAGGATATCGAGCCGCTGCGCGCCCCCGGGGGCGCGCATCGCGGCGATCGTTGTTGCGGGGTGTCAGTCTGACACACTGCAACTCCGATCTAGGTAAAGAGTCTCTGACAGAGACTCTTTACCATGTGATCCGCCGTGTCCAATCACGGCTGATCACAATGTAAATAGGAAGAGCCGGTGATCGGCTTTTCCTCACTCGCGTCTGACAGACGCGAGTAGAGGAGAGCCGATTGGCTGCTCTCCTGACAGGGGCGGGTCTGTGCTGATTGTTTATCAGCACAGCCCCCCTTGGATCCTACCCAGGACCACCAGGGAAGCCGCCCAGGACCACCAGGATGGCCACCACATGGACCACCAGGTATGCCCCCTAGACCACCAGGGAAATACCTATCTGTGCCCAGGCAGCTGCCAATCAGTGCCCACTCCAATGCCTACCACTGCCAGTGCCACCAGGGATGCCTATCAGTGCCGCATAT
This sequence comes from Aquarana catesbeiana, assembly GCF_042186555.1. NCBI lineage: Eukaryota > Metazoa > Chordata > Amphibia > Anura > Ranidae > Aquarana > Aquarana catesbeiana. The sequence goes on from NC_133324.1 coordinate 561,588,247, forward strand.
CAGTGCTGCTTATCAGTGCCACGTATCAGTGCCCAGCAGTGCCGCCTATCAGTGCCCAGCAGTGCCACCTATCAGTGCCACCCTATCAGTGTCCAGCAGTGCTGCCTTTCAGTGCCCATCAGTGTCGCCTATCAGTGCCAAACAGTGCCACCCATGAGTGCCCATCAGTGCCGCCTATCAATGCCCATCAGTGCTGCATATCAGTGCCACCCATCAGTGCCGCCTACCAGTGCCCATCGTCAGTGCCCGTCAGTGCCCACTCATTGGTGCCACCTCATTGGTGCCGCCGTATCAGTGCCTGTAAGTGCCGCCTTATCAGTGCCCATCAGTGAAAGAGAAAACTTACTTATTTACAAATTTTTTAACAGAAACAAAAGCAAAACTTTTCTTTTTTTTCAAAATTTTTGGTCTTTTTTTTATTTGTTTAGCAAAAAATAAAAACCGCAGAGGTGATTAAATGCCACCAAAATAAAGCTCTGTTTGTGGGAACAAAATGATAAAAATTTAGTTTGGGTACAGTGTAGCATGACCGCTGAATTGTCATTCAAACTGATACAGCATTGAAAGCTGAAAATTGGTCTGGGCAGGAGGGTGTCTAAGTGCCCCGTATTGAAGTGGTTAAAATTAGAAGAAAAGAGGTTTAACCTTAAACTACGTAGAGAGTTCTTTACTGTAAGAGCGGCAAGGATGTGGAATTCCCTTCCACAGGCGGTGGTCTCAGCAGGGGGCATCGATAGTTTCAAGAAACTATTAGATAAGCACCTGAATGACCACAACATACAGGGATATACAATGTAATACTAACATATAATCACACACATAGGTTGGACTTGATGGACTTGTGTCTTTTTTCAACCTCACCTACTATGTGTCTGACTTTCTGATTGCGCTGGTTATAACCTGCAGACTAATCTGTTGCCTCATCGGCTTTCTGGATTGTTAGCATTTACTTACTGCTAGAACCAACCTGGCTTGTTAATACATTAAAGCCAGCCATGTATGATTCATTTATTTTTCTTCAGCGAGCTGTTCGAAAAAAAAAAAAATAGCCAATTCCCCCATCCACAAATTCAGTGTGGATGGGGGAATATTGCTTGCTGAGCTATTGTATTCTGACAGCGGGGAAACTTCCCGCCATCAAAATACGATGATCAGTGTTGCCAGCTATCAGTCGATTTTGGACTGGCCAAATTTCAATCTAAGTATGGCAGACGTAAGTGTGAATTCACACATAGTGCCATGACAGGCTTTTTACAATTGTTTTCTGTGTGTCCTATTTATACTGCAAAGTAGCCCAGACAGGCATGCATGCGCCATAAATTAAGTGTACTTTTATACACTTCAAATAAAATTTGCACAGAAGAAAAGGAAGCTGTGTGATGCGCTGAATCATGCACCACACTGACCCCTACTGCAGTCGGTAACAAACAGCTGAGAGATGAAGGGCTTCGGCAGGTGTCCGTTCTAGTGTGAATTCACCCTATGAGCTGGAAGGCTTTCACAGTCTCCCAACACAATTTAGGCTAAATAAAGCTACTCATAGTTACTGCAACTTATTGGGTGATCCCTGTGTATAAGCAGAAATTATGTGGCTCATATTTTTTTCTTTTCTAGCTAGACCTTTAGTTATTTTCAGGACTAGGGGCTGAAGCTGTATCTCTTATTGGACACCAGCTTCTACTATATACCTGCTGTTGCTGTGTTTATTCTCAGCCTACCATCACTTTGAGCCCCCAGAGTTTTTCAATAGGATAAATATAAAACAACATATATTGATTGGTACCAAGTCACTAAGTTATACCTATGACAGGGCTCGCCAAATCCTAGTCGCCAGGTCTTAGTGGCGACTAGAAATTGTGTCCTGACGCCTCAGCTTTTGTCAGCCCATTCACTCTTGGCACCAGGTAGGCCTGGACTGGCCATAGGGCACACCGGTCATTTGCAAGGGCCCCCAGGCTGCATGTCCTAGTGGGGCCCAAAGCAGCTGTGGCAGCTGGGCTGCTCCTTGGGCCCCTGCCAGCCACCCGGCCTCTTGAGGGCCAGCCGACCGCCCATTCAGTTTAGCCATCTGGCCAGGGGACAGAAAAATTAGCGTTCGGAATGGATATAGCATTTTCGTCAGGCTGCAATGTTTAAAATTGTTTAATGCAGCGCACTCTCTTCTTTATAATGCTAGAAGAATGAAGTAGTTTTGCTGCTGATATTCACACAGACTTCTCAGAAACTTCTTTCTTTATTATTTATCGTGATTTCATCAATATATTTTGATTTGTCACATCTGTCAAAAAAGATATATGTTTTTTTTTTTGGTTTGTAGTGTTTTTAATTTTTTTTTATTTTTTGATTTTACATCCTGAATATTTTTGGGTGTGTTTTGTGTGTCAAGTTACCACAACACAATTATTATCTTGTATTATTTAATCTCAAGGAGGTTGCTTGGTGTTGGTGTCTCGTGTTAATTTCACATTGTAGTTTTGAAATGTACCTGCCTCCTCACAAACAAACTGTCCTTTTTGATGGAAAACACACATAGGCAAGTATAATTGAAACAAAAATTCCTTTATTAAGGGATCAGAACCAAACAAAGAGGGAGGCAATGCTGGAGAAACAGCAGAAATTGGCAAAGCCTTTGGCCCCCAGGGCACACATCAATTATTTTACAGCAAAATGGGTGGCCTGAGGAGTCCATATCTAAGGGAGCTCAATCTGGTCCAGAAGTCCAAGAGATCCTGAACAGCAGCAGATGACATGTATGTTCCCAGGCTGTGGTCATACAAGAGCCTGCATCTTTTGTCAGACCAGACTGAACCCAGGTCATCACTCTCTGGTCTTCCTTCCACGCTTCCTTCCACACTGTGTCTGTGGTGATGGAGTTGTGGCAGGAGGAGGAGGAGGATGGTCCAACTCACACAGGTGGGTTTTGTGTGTGATTTCACCCCTCACCCCCTTAGTTAGTGTTTTGTAAAGAAGGTCCTCACACAGGAGGCGTTGACCCTCCTGCATGCCCTACAGTTTTGTGGCAGCCATGGAGGCAAAGGCCTCTTCAGGAGTGGGTAAGGCTCCGAGGGATGCAGAAGCCTCCTGAATCAGCCTGAGTGCTGAATCCTACACGTTACTCCCCATCCTGGGTCTTTTGGTTGGAAGGCGGAGGGGAAGAACCTGAGATTCTGTCAGGCTCCTACTGGGCCCGGTCTTCTCCTGGCTGCCACTTAGCCCTGCCTCCTCCTGGCTGCCGCTAACCCCCGCCTCCTCCTGTGTGCCACATTCCACAGCCTCCTCCTGTGTGCCACATTCCACAGCCTCCTCGTCCTGGCTGAGGTCTTCCTGTGTATGAAAATAGTTTTTTATTCATCAATCACACACAATTTTCATCTCATGACTGTTGCAAATTGAATGTTAACAAATATAACAGACTATCATTCTGAGCCCAGTATTTTTCATTCTTTTTTTTTTTGCCCACTACTGTCTATTGATATGTAAAACACTTTATTAAATCAGCAGTTAGTGATCAATAATAACATCTAGTAAACATCATTTATTTATTGACCAGAAATCTGTAGAACAATGCTATACCTGGCTCCAGCTGGGCTCCTTCACTTCTTCCTGGCTGGAAGTCCCAGGTTGGACATCGGAAGCCTCAGCTGGGGTGGAAGATAGGGTGGAAGGAAGAGTGGAGAGGGATTCCCTGACTCCAGTCTGGTCTGACAGAAATCGCAGTCTCTCATAGTACCACAGCCTGGGGACATAAACGTCATCTGCTGCAGCTCCTGATCTCTGGGAATCCTGGACCTTCTTGCGCTCCCTAAGATAAGTGCTCCTCAGACCACCAATTTTGGCTTTTAAATAGGGGATGGTTGCTGTGGGGACCACCGGCGTCACCAACTCCAACAGTTTCTCCAGCGCTGCCTGCCTCTTTTGTTTATTATTGTAATGTGGATGTCTCACCTGCCACAGACAGGGCAGCTCCCTGTATTTGTCTATGAACAGGGGGAGTAAGTTGCGGTCATTGAAGCCATCCATTTTATCTGCAAGACACAACACAAGACAAACCCTAATTTCAGGCGAAACTCCTAATCTTGTTACAATATAGGCCTCAATCTAGAAGCAGTATAGGCCCAAGTCTAGATCTTACCTTCGTTATCACGATCGGCGCCTCCTATACTCCTTCTTCCGCTCACAGATCGTACATACTACGCACGCGTGTTACTCTTTATATACACTGCGCATGCGTAAAACTCCGCACGCCCCTGACGTTCTTTCTAGTCCATTCCCTGCTCCTTCTCGTTCGGCGCAGTGGGGGAAGAGCACATGGCGGAGACAGAGCAGGTGCGTGCTAATTACACCAACGAGGAGGATGAGGAGGAAAGCCCAGAGCCAGAAACGTCCCGATCCCGGAAGAGACGATTTAAGGCCTCAAATATGTCCTTTGGGGAGATGTTGAAGATGGTCGACATCCTGAAGAGGGCCGACTGTGACGGGAAGTACGGACCTTACCCCAACCCCAATGTCAGAAAGGCCAAGATCATGGCGAAAGTGGTCAAAAGTCTGCAGAAGAATTTCGGGGTACGACGATCCAAGGATCAGCTCAGGAAGTGGTGGTCGGACCTCAAATTAAGGGAGCACGATCAGTACAGAAGGATCAGGAGAGTGCTGCAAAAATGTAAGTAGTTGTACTGTGTTCTTATTCTTTATTTGTATTACGTTCGTGCTGCTCCATGTGCTTTTTTTTACTGTTGTACAGTTTAAAATGGCAACTTTCATGTTCATGGGCACATTGTTCGTTTTGTATAAAACAATTGTTCGTTCGGCCTAGAAAACACCATTGTTTTGGCCATATGCATTTGAATACATTTTTTCTAGCATACTTCTCTTAAAATAATTTTGTTGTCTAGATGGGTTTGTAACTAGAATGTAATGCAAACTAGATTCTGTGTAAGGAGAGGACACTCGGCAGCAGTTTACACATCTGGACACTGGAGCACTAGTGTGGGACACAAGAACACCTTTTTTATTACGGGGCCCACACAGGTCCTCCAGTGTATACTATAGGGGTGTCTCCATCTGTGAAGCTTGTACAAAACAGGTAAGTATTCAAGCTTGACAAAGGAAAAAAATATTTCTTCATCTTGGAACTCTGCCATAACAGACAATTGTACCCCACTTCCAAGCAATGTTTCATATTCCTATTTCTGTCATCAAATATCTGTGTGCTAAGTATACCTATTTTTTTTTACATAGGGGAGAAAAGACGCGGAGGACACCACTCATCCGAAGAGAACACAGACCCCCCACCTCATGAGGAAGTGGAAATCCACCAAAGCCAAAAGGGGGACGAGGGAGACGGGGTGGAAATAGTCACCACAACAGGTGAGTGTCTGCGACCACAGGCTCAGGTAAGAGATGGATGTCGGCATATTTATAATACATGGTGTGTTTGTGTTTCTATATTTTTAGGTGATCGTGATGTTGTGGTTGAAGGACATTTCACCAGTGAGAGTGCCCAGATCCTGATCGGGAAGATCATGGGGTGTAATAGGGACTTGGAAAACATCCAGAAAAACATCAATGATGTTAAAAACAAAATGAAGAACATCATTGATGTTTTAGGGAGAGTTTAAAACACCTCCAAATTCCTTCCTTTTTTGTGGTATTTGTAATTTAAAAATTTTTCTCATTTTTTGCCAATTTTATAGAAAAGCCAAATTTTGAAGATGCACACAGTGTGTCAACATGTGCTTTTTGCCATCACGGGAGATCAATGTAGGCGTTTTGTGGGTGCAACCCCTTCCTCAATAATAAAGTAGCTGTGAGGAAGGGGTTTCACCCACAAAACACGTCCCTTGATCTCCCGTGATGGCAGCTAGCACATGTTGACATTCGTCAATTTGTGTGCATCTTCAAAATTTGGCTTTTCCAGGGGTGACTTCACCCCATCTGAACGCAATATCAAAAACAGTTTTTAAATACTCATGTCTGATTATTGCCTTCAATTTATACAAAAGTTGAACTTTGTAAGTTCCAGATTCGTGTATTGTTTGTTTGAAACGTGCCTGTTTTACCTTAAATGGACATTTCATTTTTTATTAATGTGACCGAAAAAATTGTTATACAACAAACATGTTGGTTTGTTTTAAAAGCCTTTTAGAAATGCACATGTGATTGTGCTAGTATTAAAAAGATTGATAATCAAGAATGTGTGGATTATTGTTTCAATGCTCCTAAAATTTTGTTAAGGTAAAATTGTTGTTTTCAGTGACAATGGGGGTTATTTCCTAAGGGCAGATCCACTTTGCACTACAAGTGCAGTTTCAGTGCAGGCTCAAGTGCACCTGTAGTGCAAAGTGTATTTTCCTTTAGTAAATAACACCCAACAGTGCTTTTTAAGGTTACACAATCACAACATTTTCAGGACTCCCTACATTTCTGTCAGGGTCAGCTAAAAGAAACACAAGCAGTAAATGTCAGCAAAGATTTTAGTAGTTAAAATTTTTTTTTATTGGAAAATTGTATCAGACATTGTCTGGCATATTGATGGCCCCCCTACCCGCAAAGTAATCAAGGTATCCAAGTCGGACCTCGCGGGCACTCAGGGAGGGCAAGCCAGGATGGCCACTTTCAAGCGCCGTCAGGGTTGGTTCATTTACTTGAATTCCGGCCTCAGGCCCAACTGGGGCAGCATAGTTGGCAGAATTTTGCCTTAAAAAGTTGTGTAGAACACAGCATGCCAGGATGATATGATTCAGTTTATACTCCGCCATGCGTATGGGTGTAAGAAATAGGCGGAACCGGCTGGCCATGATTCCAAATGTGTTCTCCACCACTCTTCTGGCTCTGGCCAGCCGGTAATTAAAAACCCTCTGGTCCAGGGTGAGGGTCCTCATCGGGAATGGCCACATAAGATGGTCCCCCAGCGCAAACGCTTCATCAGCAACGAAGACGAATGGGAGTCCTTCCACATTGTCTTCTGGAGGTGGCAAGTCCAAGCTGCCATTCTGGAGAACTCTGTATGGGCGATGACTCCACCATCGGACATCCGGCCATTCTTCCCCACGTCCACATACAGGAACTCATAAGTAGCTGACACCACTGCCAACATCACAATACTTTTGAACCCCTTATAATTATAATAGTATGACCCCGAGTTGGGTGGTGGGACGATGTGGACGTGTTTCCCATCAATTGCCCCTCCGCAGTTAGGAAAGTCCCACCACTGGGCATAGTGGGAGGCCACAGTCTGCCATTCCTGTGGGTTGGAAGGAAACTGTGGAGTCAAACATAAAAAAATAAATTAATCATTTTGCACATAAACAGGGAAAGCAGATTAGACACAAACATTCTTGGCCAACATCAGTATAACATTTATTTTAGGGAGTATTTAAAGACCAAGGTATAAGGTCCACCTATCAGATTCCCCCCCCCCATGGGCTATTTTACAAATTTTAGGGGGGGGATGTTTTGGACCGGTAACCCTCTCCACTTCATTGAGAGACGAATGCCTAAATAATGTGTATTACTTTGGCCAGCCCCTCCTTACTTACACTATTGGCAGCCCACTGGACAGGTAAGAAGTGTCATAATACAAAGATATAAATACACACTGTACACATTTTAGCACATTTTTACATTCTGCTATTACCTATCAAGATATTAATAGGATATAAAAACTTCAAACAGTACCATTTGAAAGTATTCAGGCAGGCCCTTGCACTACATGCTTTGGGGAATTCATCCATAAATCTGACCACTAAAGAGGTGGGTATAGTGTGTATGGGTTTGGCAAAGTCAGCAGATAGAGGATTGTTATCAGCTGAGTTAGCAGTTGGGGAGAGGGAGGGTTCCAAATGATTTTGGGATACCAAAAAAAGCCTCTGCCACTCTGCCTGCATTTAAAGCACAAATCACATTTTTACACATTTTAGGGGGTGTTTAGGGTAAAGCACTACTATGGAGCTGACAAAATACATTGTTAAGTGACTACATGGGGTGAATATAGGGCCAAGAGAGCATGCGGGGGAAGTAAGTGAAGGCAAATATGTATGAAGGACAAAGAAATTTTGTTAAAAAATCTAGCATGCATGAGGACAAAGGGGACATTCACAGCATATTACGATCATGGTAATTAGGGAATGAGGAAAGAAATACAATATATTAACAAACATATACAATAAAATGTGATGTTAAAGGATAAATCTTACCTTTTAATATACTCCTTCTGCAGGACCTGGATGATGGCAGAACAGGTCTCTGGCATAATGATCCCCAGAGCCTGGGGGGAGATGTCTGTCGAGAACTTAAGGTCCTGCAGGCTTCTCCCCGTCGCCAAGTACCGCAGGGTGGCGACTAGGCTCTGCTCCAGAGCGATGGCTTGCCTCATGCAGGTATCCTGCCTGCTGATATAGGGGGTGAGCAAAGCCAACAAACGGTGAAATACGTCCGTCACCTGGAGAAAGTTCCTGAAATCATCAGGATTATTCTCACGGAGCAAAGGAATGTGACAGAACTGGTCACGCTGGAGCAACCAATTCTTGGTCCATGAACTCCTCCCCACCCTGTTCATGGACTGGACTTGTGTCAAGGTAAGGACCCCAACACCAAGCCCCCGTACAGCACGAATTCTACGAGGAGTACGTATACGCAACATGGCTAGAAAACGGTCGGCTGCTCAGAACGAAGTAACAGAACGCACTGAAGAACAGCAAGGCCTGTGAAGAGCGACCTGAAAAAAAGCAACGAGCGGACAAGAACGCACTGGATAATCAAATATGAACTGAATGCATGCACTGAAGACCAGATACAAACCCACAAGCACAAACTGAACAGCAGAAAACGATCTGAAAACCACGAGTCTGAAAACACGCAAATCGTCTCTCACTAAACTTTTACTAACACGAGATTAGCAAAAGGAGCCCAAAGGGTGCCGCGCTTGGTTCTGAACTGCCCTTTTATAGTCTCGTCGTACGTGACCGCGTTCTTGGCGATCGGAAATTCCGTCAACTTTGTGCGACCGTGTGTATGCAAAACAAGTTTAAGCCAACATCCGTCAGAAAAAATCCATGGATGTTGTTGTCGGAATGTCCGATCAATGTCCGATCATGTGTACAGGGCATAATTGTCTGCTTTCTGCCATATGCGCTGTGATAGTGCAAGGCCCTGCCACGGTGTAAGATTAGAAAATTATTGGAAAAAGGACACTAGGTTCGCATGTGTTCAGCGTGTAGGACTCCGGGGTATAGATTATAAGTGGAGAAAACTGTTTTTACAGCTTCCTCCTGGATTTTGGTATTCCTGGACTGGCTCCATAGTTTAGAGATTTCAAACTGCCTTGGGTGGACAAAAAATCTCCAACCCAGTGTCTGGGCTTTGTGGGAAATCATAAGGGTGTGTGTCCAGGTGCACACAGCTTTTATAATGATGGTCTGATCAGCGCTCAGGGCAGTTGTTTTGCCGTTTAGAGACAGACGCCTGTCAGGATAGCTGGGTGTTCCTACAAGAGACTGCATCTCTTGTGAGGGGAACTTCTTGCCCAAAGGGCTGGGAAATTTGGGACAGCTATGCAGGCCTAGGAGACCAAGAGAGGGCCCGAGAGGTCGAGATAGCTGAGGCAGCTAGCAAATGCAGGTGGACTGGGGGAAGTCTCTGAAAGAGTGCGTAAACCCAAGGGAGACTGGAAAACCCAGTTTTGAGGCCAGGAGTGGGCCCGTGCAGCTAGGTACTGCAACAAAGGCTGAGTGGGCCTTAAGAGCCAGGTTAGTCATTTCCATTAGTTGTGCTTGCTGGAGAAGAACCTCTGTGTTCGCAATCCATATGTGTTGGGCTTTTACTTTGCTTTTCATTTAATAAAAGTGGGCTACCATGCCCTTAACTATAGCTCCTGTCTAACGTGGACTCATTGTACGAACACATCTATCATGAGAACAAAAACCCCCATATCACAGCGTGGACATATTGCAAATTGTTGAGCCTTTTAGTGAGTATACCACAACCCTGGCATTATGTTTTCTACAATATGCTTTGTCTATACATTTTATTTAAAGTGCTATGTCATTAAAGGCAAAAGTTTATTTATTTTTTTTTTAGTTTTGGACAAAGTGGAGATGGATTAGAACGCCTGTCATGTTTTTATTGGTACCTCAGTTAGGGAGATTCACTCTCTCTATTTGTCCTGTTTATTGTTATCATCACAAGTAAAAAGGAAAGTAAAGAAAATTCCAAATTTGTGTTTGTACCAGAACAGTAATAGAGGGAAAATATTCCAACAGGGAAATTCGTTCTGGTGACTTTGGAGCCCCAAAGGATTCCCTTAGTTTGCAGGGATTCCCTCTCACTTCCTGTTTTGGCTATGGGACAGGAAGTGAAAGTAAGTTTCCCCAACAGGCCACAGATGGCAAGCAAACTGACAGGTCATAGCCTTCCTTTACTCTATCCAAAATGGAAAAAATAATGAAAATTGTTTCATACTTACTGTAATTTTCCTTTCCTGGTGCATATTCGTGGCAGCATACTAGTGATAACTCCGCCTCTCGCTCCTCTTTTAGGACAGTGAATAATAATAGAAAAGGTTAAGGACTCCCCCATCATTCTCCATAATATAGAATACTGAAGGAGGGTGCGTATGCTGCCATGGATATGCACCAGGAAAGTATGAAACAATTATCTGTTTTCCTGGTGCATCCATGGCAGCATAATAGTGATACATAACTAGATGAATTGGGTGGGTAATGCTTAGAAAAAATATTCATCTAATTGAACTAGGGATCGACCGATTATTGGTGAGGCCGATTATCAGCTACCAATATTCATTTTTTTGAAGTATCGGTATCGGGCACAGAGGTACCCGATATTACCGATAATGCTTCAAGGGGTTTTCCCAGGGTGATGCCTGCATTGCCTATGTCTCAGGCGGAGAGACATTTTTAAGCATCCACGGCTCCAGCACCACCTGAGGAGACATTCTCCCCCTTCCATCTCCACGGATCACACGATTCCCTACCCCCAAGGATGTAAGCAGGCTGCAATTTCTCCCCCACACAGCTTTGGAGACAGGTACACCCGACAGTCCCGTACCCCCCGGAAAAGGAAAATTCATATATACATTTTTACCATAGTACATAGAACGCTTGGACGAGGACTAGTATGGAGCTTAGAATAATTAATTATCCATCACAGGACATACCTTCCAACTAGCCACTCCTCCCCATGTACACATGTCGGCCTACCGGCTAATACAGACTGTGCTCTTGTTCTCCAGGCTCTGATGAAGAGGTTACCCTCGAAACGCGTCAGCCTTTTTTAAATATCTGCCTCAACATGGGCATATACCACTTTTAATTTTTTAGTGCATATTTTGTCACCTATTTTTATGAAACGTAGTATTTGTATCATTTATATGTCCGTATTCCATATATATACATGAATAAACCACACCAAGCCGCTTTTGAAACATTGAAGAGACGGTTTACTATTGCTCCTGTCTTAAGTCACCCAGACTCTACCTTGCCCTATATTGTAGAGGTGGATGCTTCAGAAAGTGCATTTGGGGCCATTCCATCACAACGTCAAGGCCTCAAAGTGACCTATCCAGTGGCATTCTTTTCACGAAAACTTACGTCAGCTGAAAGAAACTATGATGTAGGAGATTGGGAACTTTTGGCGATCAAAGCTGTGTTGGAGGAATGGAGGTGCTTGCTGGAGGGAGCAGCATATCCAATTCTGATCTACACGGATCATAAGAATCTGGAATATCTGCGATCCGCAAAACACCTTAAACCACGCCATGCTCGCTGGGCACACTTCTCAAGATTCTCATTTCATATTACGTACAGGCCCGCATCAAAGCGTACCAAGCCTGATGCGTTGTCACGCATGTTCGAAAATCCAAAGGACATCCTAATTCCAGACACCATTTTACCAGCCAGAAAGCCGCAAGCTTCTGCAGAAACACCCAGTCCTCCAGGGGTCACACTACAGGCAAAGAATGGACTATTATTAAGCAGATTTTTGTACATAAGGAGGTTCGAGCAATAATCTTGGGGGTTTGTCATGGCCACCCTTTGGCAGGCCATTTTGGGGTTCATAAGACTGTCAAACTTGTACAACGCGCATTTTGGTGTCCGGGATTGGAGAAAGGCTCTGCAGTCTATGTGCATGCATGCACCACCTGCATCCGGAATAAAAGTACCCGTAACAAATCTTGGGGATTACTCAGAGCTCTGCCTATACCTGACAGACAGTGGAAGATGTTTTCTATGGATTTTATAGTTGAACTTCCACCATCTGAAGAATGTACCGCTATCTTTGTGGTAGTGGATCGCTTATCAAAGATGCTTTATTTCATTCCTCTAAAGAGTACACCATCGGCTGCAGAAACTGCTCAAGTTTTCATGAAAGAAATTGTCAGACTCCATGGAGTCCCTGCAAACATCGTATCTGATCGTGGTATCCAGTTCATGTCCAGATTTTGGAAAGCCTTGTGTGAGACCTTACAGATTGAACTCTCATTCTCTTCTGCTTACCATCCACAAACTAATAGGCAGGCAGAACGGACTAATCAGACCCTAGAACAATACATCCGTTGTTTTACTGCTTTTCTCCAGGATGATTAGGTATCATTATTTCCCCTGGTGGAAATTGCTTACAACAATGCCAACCACTCTGCCACCAAAAAAAAAAAAAACTTAAAATGTTAAAGCAAGATTTGAATTTGCACAAAAGGAACAAGTGAAGTAACAGTAATTGTGAATAAAAAGGACCAAGAAATATATATTTCTGAAATATAAGTAAAAAAGAGTTCATATGATGTGAACAAAAAAAAGTTCAAAACTGGAAATTCGTTCAAAGGGGTTCCACCACCAGAGAGCATGCAGATTCTCCTGTGACACCAATCACCCTGTTAATGGGAACGCTTACCAGAAAACGTGGCCCTCTTATTGCTAGTGAGGTCTAATAGGCATACAGATAAACCTCTGCAGGGTAACGTAGTCAACCAAGCCTCTGGAACCCGTGGAAGTTCTAGAAGTTCCTACAAGGTGTTCAACTCCCTTCAGAGAGTCTCGATCAGCCAGGACCACAGGGCATATGTGTATGGGATATATACACCCAAAAGGGATTGCGCAAAAGACGTGCAACACAATTTACAGTGTTAAAAAATGTATGTGTTAGAGTGAGTGAACTTAATCACTAATTAACTAGTTATTATGGTGATAAGAGGGTAATAAAGTCCCAAACCAAACTTTGAAGTAAAAATCCACACAAAAATTTATATTTGATGTATCAAATAAAGTCCCAACAGAAACAAAATGACAAGGTAATGAAAAAAGCAAGTTTTGATGCCGCCCCTCACACTCTGCAGTGGTAACTGATCAGATGCTTCAAATCTGAATAGGAGGAGTGAGCTTTAAAAAGCCAGATGGCCTCTTACTGAATTTGATGGACCCCAAATTATAAGGGTCAAACTGGCCTGATATCAGCAGCACTCTGCAGTGACAATTGACACATTTATATGTATGTATGTATGTGTGTGTGTTAAAAATTGAGTATTTAATTTTTTCGGAGATAGCAGCATATAGATCTATTTCATTCATTCTTTTTAATATAATTTTTGAAGTTTATAACTTTTTTCACATAATTTTATTATGATACCACTTGCACTGTTGGGTGAGTAAGTGCAGAATAATTAAAATATACAGTGGGGACTGAAAGTATTTAAATTTTTCACTCTTTGTTATATTGCAACCATTTGCTAAAGTCATTTAAGTTCATTTTTTTTCCTCATGAATGTACACACAGCACCCCATATTGACAGAAAACCACAGAATTGTTGACATTTTTGCAGATTTATTAAAAAAGAAAAACTGAAATATCACATGGTCCTAAGTATTCAGACCCTTTGCTCAGTATTTAGTAGAAGCACCCTTTTGATCTAATACAGCCATGAGTCTTTTTGGGAAAGATGCAACAAGTTTTTCACACCTGGATTTGGGGATCCTCTGCCATTCCTCCTTGCAGATCCCCTCCAATTCTGTCGGGTTGGATGGTAAACGTTGGTGGACAGCCATTTTTAGGTCTCTTCGGTTCTGTCAGGTTGGATGGTAAACGTTGGTGGACAGCCATTTTTAGGTCTCTCCAGAGATGCTCAATTGGGTTTAAGTCAGGGCTCTGGCTGGGCCATTCAAGAACAGTCACAGAGTTGTTGTGAAGCCACTGCTTCGTTATTTTAGCTGTGTGCTTAGGGTCATTGTCTTGTTGTAAGGTAAACCTTCGGCCCAGTCTGAGGTCCTGAGCACTCTGGAGAAGGTTTTCATCCAGGATATCCCTGTACTTGGCCGCATTCATCTTTCCCTCGCTTGCAACCAGTCGTCCTGTCCCTGCAGCTGAAAAACAACCCCACATATGATGCTGCCACCACCATGCTTCACTGTTGGGACTGTATTGGACAGGTGATGAGTAGTGCCTGGTTTTCTCCACACATACCGCTTAGAATTAAGGCCAAAAAGTTCTATCTTGGTCTAATCAGACCAGAGAATCTTATTTCTCACCATCTTAGAGTCCTTCAGGTGTTTTTTAGCAAACTCCATGCAGGCTTTCATGTGTCTTGCACTGAGGACAGGCTTCCGTCAGGCCACTCTGCCATAAAGCCCCGACTGGTGGAGGGCTGCAGTGATGGTTGACTTTCCACAACTTTCTCCCATCTCCTGACTGCATCTCTGGAGCTCAGCCACAGTGATCTTTTGGGTTCTTCTTTACCTCTTTCACCAAGGCTCTTCTCCCCCGATAGCTCAGTTTGGCCGGACGGCCAGCTCTAGGAAGTCTATATATACTATGGTGAACCACCGAAGGTCAATTATGTTACCTTCACTATGTTGCCAACATCCCAAATTCATGCACAAGAAAGGACCCTTAGAGATAGGGACCTTATGTACCCCCCGGTACAGTGGGACTTTACAGGCGAACAAAACGATTATGTATTAAGTAAAAACAACTTATTTATTTAGGACAAGCATAAAAACAAGATATGATAAACATGGATCTCTACAAAAGTGCTTATGCAATGAATTTTCTTTCATATAATTATTATATACTTCCATCTATAGATACATGTTTCTCTGTGAGCCTAACATGTTTCAGGACGATGTCCCTTCTTCAGAGGCGTGTTGCAGAGAGAAATATTATATATGTGGAAGATACATTCAATGAAGTAGTCCTTAAGAATGTAGATACGGTGCATAAGATATGCACATAAGCAAGCTTTTATATTAGGTAAAAAAAGATAAAGAAAAATGATTTTGATAAAATAGCAATGGCCATCAATTAGCCGACTAATGGGTATGATGGTTGTCCCCCAGCTTCAGAAATAGCTCCGCAAAGGCCCCCAAATGAAAGGACGACCCTGCTGTGTCCCCAGAGTGACCTTGTTTAGATTTTGACTATGTCGAGCGGGCAGGGTAATGAGCCTTTGTAAGTGGGATAACACAAAGGCTCATTACGCTCCAGCTGCCCGCTCGACATAGTCAAAATCTAAACAAGGTCACTCTGGGGACACAGCAGGGTCGTCCTCTCATTTGGGGGCCTTTGCGGAGCTATTTCTGAAGCCGGGGGACAACCATCATACCTGTTAGTTGGCTAATTGATGACCATTGCTATTTTATCAAAATCATTTTTCTTTATCTTTTTCTTTTTTTACCTAATATAAAAGCTTGCTTCTGTGCATATCTTAAGCACCGTATCTACATTCCTAAGGACTACCTCATTGAATGTATCTTCCACATATATAATATTTCTCTCTGCAACACGCCTCTGAAGAAGGGACATCGTCCTGAAACATGTTAGGCTCACAGAGAAACATGTATCTATAGATGGAAGTATATAATAATTATATGAAAGAAAATTCATTGCATAAGCACTTTTGTAGAGACCCATGTTTATCATATCTTGTTTTTATGCTTGTCCTAAATAAATAAGTTGTTTTTACTTAATACATAATCGTTTTGTTCGCCTGTAAAGTCCCACTGTACCGGGGGGTACATAAGGTCCCTATCTCTAAGGGTCCTTTCTTGTGCCAGCTTTAGGAAGGGTTCTGGTCGTCCCAAATGTCTTCCATTTAAGGATTATGGAGGCCACTGTGCTCTTAGGAACCTTAAGTGCAGCAGAATTTTTTTTGTAACCTTGGCCAGATCTGTGCCTTGCCACTATTCTGTCTCTGAGCTCTTCAGGCAGTTCCTTTTGACCTCATGATTCTCATTTGCTCTGACATGCACTGTGAGCTGTAAGGTCTTATATAGACAGGTGTGTGGCTTTCCTAATCAAGTCCAATCAGTATAATCAAACACAGCTGGACTCAAATGAAGGTGTAGAACCATCTCAAGGATGATCAGAAGAAATGGACAGCGCCTGAGTTAAATATATGAGTGTCACAGCAAAGGGTCTGAATACTTAGGACCATGTGATATTTCAGTTTTTCTTTTTTAATAAATCTGCAAAAATGTCAACAATTCTGTGTTTTTCTGTCAATATGGGGTGCTGTGTGTACATTAATGAGGAAAACAATGAACTTAAATGAGTTTAGCAAATGGCTGCAATATAACAAAGAGTGAAAAATTTAAGAGGGTCTGAATACTTTCCGTCCCCACTGTATACATATGTGTATGGGAAAAAAGTTCCAATAGTGTGATACAGTATGAACTATTTATTGGTATTAGCAAAAAGGTACTTACAAACATAAAAATCACAAGCGTTGGTTAAAATGCGTTTGACCGCAAACAGAATGTAAAATCACCCGCACTTCTGGGGTCACGTGGGGCATGGTGTCGTCAGCGTGTAGCTCCGCCCAACATATTTCATCATACGTGACGTCTTACTGGGGCACAAGCGACGCACTGAGCCATCGCTAAATATAGCATGACAAAAAAGCCTAGTTTAAACGTGGCGGCCATATTCGGCATAATCCAAGCCTCACTATCGTTTGCCACCATGCGAAAGGATCAAGCCTCAACATGGGATGGTAACCAAGCCTTACTATGGGTAATGGAACGTATAAGACTGCTTCGGCTAAATTATTGAAGAAACTAGGCCACAGATTGACCCGGATAAAAAAGGAGATAAAATCTAAATGTAAGCAATCTCATTATATTATACAGTGAGTAAAAATAAAAGCGGTATTATAAAAAATGTATTAGCAAAAAAACTGTCCAATGACAACCTAAATGAAACAGGGACCCCTAGTGGATGGTCATAAAAGTTGCTTGGATGTTGCCAAATATTACTAATAGGTAAAATGGCAACTATATAGAGACAAAGGATTATCAACATCATGAGTCCCAACGTAAATCCAAAGCCCTCAGTAAGAGACAATATGGTTAATAACCAACATCAAAACTCGCAAATTGAGAAAAGAAATAAAATACAGAAAAATATATAGGATGGAGTCGGTCTAGAACTTGCTAGACGTATTCCAAAAAATATCAAAAAACCATTGTGAAAAATTATTACTTATGCATTATCAATAAAAGCATTAATCCCCACATCCTCATTCAAACCTAATGCCCCGTACACATGAGTGGAATTTCCGTCAAAAAAAAGTGCGATGGGAGCTTTTGGTCAGATATTCCGACCGTGTGTATGCTCCATCCTGAATTTCCGCCAGCAAAAGATTGAGAGCTGGTTCTCTATTTTTCGGAAGAAGCTCTTGACGGAAATTCCGTTCGTCTGTATACAATTCCGACGCGCAGAAAACCAAGCATGCTTGGAAAAAATTTGACGCATACTTGGTAGTAAAGTAATGAACTTCATTTTCTCGGTTCGTCGTAGTGTTGTACGTCACCGCGTTCTTGATGGTCGAAAGTTCAGAGAACTTTTGTGTGACCGTATGTATGCAAGCCAAGCTTGAGCTGAATTCCGTTGGAAAAACCATCCAAGCTTTTTCTGACGGAAATTCCGCTCGTGTGTATGGGGCATAATGGTCTAAAGCATTTTATCCTATAGATCCAGCTCATTTCAAGTTTGGAAATCTCACATCGTTTGGATCCTCCTCTCCAATGTAGTTTAAGTTTGTCTATTCCTATAAATGAGGTACCCCTAGGATTCTTTTTGTGACCTTCAAGATAATGTCTGGATACGAAAACCTCTCTTGATGTTTCCAATGTGTTCATTGAGTCTTACTTGTAAAGGTCGTATTGTACATCTGACATATTGGAATCCACAAGGACAGGTCAGAAGGTAAACTACATTAGGGGTCGAGCACATAATGAAGGATTTGATCTGAAAGTCCCGAGGGGTATTATTGGAGGTGAACTTTGTGGTTTTTCTATCTAATAAAACATACCGATATCTTTTACATTTATGAAATCCTGTCATGTTCTAAAAGAACATCAATTTGTGGTTAGGCCATTAGAGGGATCGCAAACATTAGGGGCCACCGTGTCTTTGAGCGAGGGGACTCCTCTGAAACCCAACTGAGATTTGTCTCGGAGGGTCGATCCCAGGATAAAATTATTTTTGAGAATGTGCCAATGCTTACATACAAGATTTTTAATCATGTTGATGGGATAATACGTTGTGATGAATGGGAAGGAGAGGTTATTCTTTTCATGGTTGGATTTAAGTCTTTCAGTCAGCAGTTGATCTCTATTCAATTCCTGGACTGCAGGCATGGGTTTGACCAAGGACTTCAGCTGATGCTTTATCACTGAATCTATTAGTCAGGATGTCTGCCTGTGTTCTGAAGTCTTCCATTCTTGTGCAATTGCGCCTTAGGCGTATGTATTGACTTTTAGGGACCGAGTCTAGCCATGAATGATGGTGGCAGCTGTCATGGGGAATAAATGAATTCCTGTCTGTAGGTTTAAAATATACTGAAGTTAAAAGTTGATCACCCTCTGGTCAAATCTTTAAGTCTAGAAAATGTATAGTTTGTAAATCTGAAGGTCTGTAAAGATTCATGGGTACCATTCCATAGGAAGAGGACGTCATCTTTGTACCTGGCCCTAAAGACCAATTCAAGTCTATCCAGGGCATAGATGACATCCTCCTCTCACTTCGCCATGAAAAGATTGGCCAGGCTAGGGGCAATTTGGCCCCCATTGCCACGCCCCCATTTTGGAGATAAAACCTATTATTGAACCCAAAACAACTGTGTGTAGTGGCATATTTTAAAAGTTCCATAATAAAAGTTTTTTGCTTAACCAATAGGGAAACATCTTTAATTGAGAAAATATTCAACTGATGTAATTCCCCATTGGTGTGGAATAATGGTGTACAGGGACATGATGTCTACAGTGACCATCCAACAACTCTCTTTATAGGGACAGTTTTTTTTAATAGATTAATAGTATGTCTACTGTCTTTGACTTATGCGGGTAGCTGTTTGACCAGTGTTTAAAGAAAACAATCTATGTATTTCTCCACTCGGGATGTGATGGAGTTGATTCCACTAATAATGGGATGACCAGGAGGGTGGACTGGATCTTTATGGATCTTGGGGAGGTAGTATATTATTGGAATGTGAGAGGCTAGGGGAACTAAATATGCTTTTTCCTTTTTATGGAGTATGCCCAAAGCATGGCCTCTATTGACATTTTTTTCTAATTCCTTTTTAAATGTATACTGTGGGTCAGATTGGAGAGGCACGTAAGTATCATGGTCTCCCAAAATTTTTTACAACTCCATTAGATGGTCACCTTTCTCCAAAATGACTATTTCGCCCACCCTTTTTATCCCCTGGTCTAATAACCAGTTGTTTTGTTAGCAAATCTAATTCCAGTTGTAAATCTATGGCAATTTTAACTTTCTGAACTTTTAGGTTCTCGAAGTCCCTGAGGAGAACATCCCTAAAAACTTTGATTGAGGAGGCCAGTCCCCCAGGGGGATTAAAGAGGGAGGCATTAGCTAAATTAGAATGCTGGATGTCTGTTGGGCTAATCATATTGCTTTTTATGGGATTTGACATTAAATATCGCTTAACATTCAGTTTATGTGTATACTTATGTATGTCCGTATACGTTTGGAACTTATTTAACTTTTGTGGCGGGGCGAATTTCAATTGCTTATCCAAAATGGAAGTCTCAACTTGAGAAACAGTGATTTTACCCTAACAGGAACTGTCCGAGTAAATTTGACACGATATGGTCCTCTTGGATAGATTTTTGAGGTTCTTTGCAGATGGAGATTTCTCCACCCAGCCCAGGAGCGGATCCTCCTTTTTGAACATTATACCCAACTGGGGATTCGCCCCTAGCATGAATATAATCCCACTCCCTCTCTTTTTGTATCCTTCCTCGTCTCCTTCTGCCCCTTCCCTGCCCCTCCTGTCTTCCCCCCCCTTTCTTTTCCCCCCTTTCTTTTCCCCCCTTTCTTTCTTTTGTTCCCCTCTCCGCTCCATACTGGGGATCCTCCTTTAAATGCTTGAAACTCACTAGTTCAAGTGAGATTATTTTCCTGGTCTCTGTCAAATACTTCATTTTAGTTGTCTGTCCTGTTGGATACCTCTGACTGTTATCCCTGTGTACATCTTTCCCGAGTGCAAACATGTATACCTGTATTTTCTTTCCAAAATGGAGTCATTTTGTGAGTAATTTTCAAGGAATGAAATTATATGTGTAATTTATGCTCCTGGAACTCCTGAAGGTACTACTTCAATGATGGGACTCTCTATGTGGCCAGGCTGTATAAAAGTCTCACACGTGGTCAGGACGAGTAGCAGAATGTATTTTGGGGTGTCATTTTTGCTATGTACATGCTGTGTGTTAGAAATATCTTATAAATCGACCACTTTCTGTAAAAAAAAAAAAAAAAGTTTTCATTTTCTTTCCACGTTTTCCGAAGACTTGTGGAAAAAAATGAACCGTTCAAAAGACTCATGCTTTATAGAATATACCTTGGGGTGTTTGCTTTCCAAAATGGGCTCATTTTGTGGGTAATTCCATTCTCTTGGTGCTCCAGGTCCTTCAAAAGTGTGATAGTTCGTTAGGAAATTTTATGTGCAATTTATGCTCCTAGAACCCCTGATAGTGCTCCCTGCATGTTGGACCTCTCTATGTGGCCAGGCTGTGAAAAAGTCACACACATGTGGTATCGCCTTACTTGGGAGGAGTAGCTGAATGGATTTTGATGTGTAATTGAAAGTATGCATATGCTGTGTGTGAGAACTTTATTATGAAAATTTTGTGTAAAAAAAACAAAAAACAATAATAATAATAATAATTTCCCAAGAATTGTGGGAAAAAAATTACAACTTCAAAAAACCCACTATGCCTCTTACTAAATACCTTGGACTGTCTACTTTCCAAAAAGGGGTCATTTGGGGGGTATTTGTACTTTCCTGACATTTCAGGGCCTCAAGAGAGATGAGATAGGCCGTCAGTGCATCAGGTGTAATCAATTTTCAACAATTTGCACCATAGCTTGTAGACTCTTTAACTTTCACACAGATCAAATAATATACACTTATTTGAGTTATTTTTACCAAAATATGTAGCAGTATAAATTTTGGCCCAAATTTATGAACAAAAATTACTTGTTTGCAAAATTTTATTATAGAAACTAAGAAAAAAGGTTTTTTTTTCAAAATTTTTGCACTTTTTTCACTTACAGTATCTCACAAAAGTGAGTACCCCCTCATATTTTATTATATCTTTTCATGTGACAACACTGAAGAAATGACACTTTGCTACAATTTAAAGTAGTGAGTGTACAGCTTGTATAACAGTGTAAATTTTCTGTCCCCTGAAAATAACTCAACACAGCCATTAATGTCTAAACCGCTGGCAACAAAAGTGATTACACCCCTAAGTGAAACTGTCCAAATTGGGCCCAATTAGCCATTTCCCCCTGCTGCTGTCATGTGACTCGTTAGTGTTACAAGGTCTCAGGTGTGAATGGGGAGCAGGTTTGTTAAATTTGGTGTTATCGCTCTCAATCTCTCATACTGGTCACTGGAAGTTCAACATGGCACCTCATGGCAAGGAACTCTCTGAGGATCTGAAAATAAGAATTGTTGCTCTACATAAAGATGGCCTAGGCTATAAGAAGATTGCCAAGACCCTGAAACTGAGCTGTAGCACGGTGGTCAAGACCATACAGCGGTTTAACAGGACAGGTTCCACTCAGAACAGTCCTCGCCATTGTCGACCAAAGAAGTTGAATGCATGTGCTCAGCGTCATATCCAGAGGTTGTCTTTGGGAAATAGACGTATGAGTGCTGCCAGCATTGCTGCAGAGGTTGAAGCGGTGGGGAGTCAGTCTGTCAGTGCTCAGACCATACACCGCACACTGCATCAAATTGGTCTGCATGGCCGTCATCCAAGAAGGAAGCCTCTTCTAAAGATGATGCACAAGAAAACCTGCAAACAGTTTGCTGAAGACAAGCAGAATAAGGACATGGATTACTGGAACCATGTCCTGAGGTCTGATGAGATAAATAAGATAAAGATAAATGTATTTGGTTCGGATGGTGTCAAGTGTTGGTGGCAGCAACCAGGGAGGAGTACAAAGACAAGTGTGTCTTGCCTACAGTCAAGCATAGTGGTGGGAGTGTCATGGTCTGGGGCTGCATGAGTGCTGCCGACACTGGGGAGCTACAGTTCATTGAGGGAACCGTGAATGCCAACATGTACTGTCACATACTGAAGCCGAGCATGATCCCCTCCGGAGACTGGGCCACAGGGCAGTATTCCAACATAACAACCCCAAACACACCTCCAAGATGACCAGCCTTGCTAAAGAAGCTAAGGGTAAAGGTGATCGACTAGCCAAGCATGTCTCCAGACCTAAACCCTATTGAGCATCCGTGGGGCATCCTTAAACAGAAGGTGGAAGAGCGCAAGGTCTCTAACATCCACCAGCTCCGTGATGTCTTCATGGAGGAGTGAAAGAGGACTCCAGTGGCAGCCTGTAAAGCTCTGGTGAACTCCATGCCCAAGAGGATTAAGGCAGTGCTGGAAAATAATGGTGGCCACACAAAATATTGACACTTTTGGACCAATTTGGACATTTATACTTAGGGGTGTACTCACTTTTGTTGTCAGCGGTTTAGACATTAATGGTTGTTTATTCATTCATTTTGAGGGGACAGCAAATTTACACTGTTTTATACAAGCTGTACACTCATTACTTTACATTGTAGCAAAGTATTATTTCTTCAGTGTTGTCACATGAAAAGATATAGTAAAATCTTTTTAAAAATGTGAGGGGTGTACTCACTTTTCTGAGATACTGTATGTCGCAAAAAAAAAAAAAAAAAAAAAACAGGGGTGATTACCACCAAAAGAAAGCTCTATTTGTGTGAAAAAAATGGTAAAAAGTTTGTTTGGGTACAGTGTTGCATGTAATTGGCATTCAAAGTGCGAGAGCACTGACAGCTGAAAATTGATCTGGACATTAAGGGTGTATAAGTGCCTGTATTGAAGTGGTTAAGGGGTATGGCAGGGGTGTGTCCTATGCCTACATTTTACTGCCAATAGGTGTCCCTCTTTCACATCTCAAAATGTTGGGAGGTATACTATAGTTACACTATACTGTATTGTTTTGTTTGGTTATGAACATGTACATGGAATAGATGGCTCAGGAGTAGTAGGAGCTGTGGTTGGTGAGATCTGACTAGGGCAGCCATTAGGGTTCCTCCAAAGGTTGCTGGGGGTTCCTTGAGCAATTAGCTATTTCTGCCTCCCAGATGAGTAACCACTAACAACCGTGATTTCCTTAGGTATCTGTAAGGGTGGAATTCTTTTGGCTAAGATCAAGTGTAGTATCTGTTCTTATCAGTTTCCAGAGGAGGCGCTGTGCTACTCTCGTTGGGGAGGGCCAGCAAATCCAATGGTGTTATAGTGCCTGGAAGGGTGGTTTCAGCAGGGACCATGCCGAGCTGCCCGACAGATACTGGGGGCCGGCCGATGGTTGAGTCTGAGCCGTCCAGAAGGGTGCTCCTGGTGAGGATGGGTGCTGCATCTGGGTCTGATCCAGAGGTTCGGGTCCCTGGCCTTCTGGCCTAGATTGGGGTAGTTCTAGCCCCAGACAGTTTTTCGGGAGGGAACGCCCGCTCGCCTATAGCACCGAGGTGGAGCGGTTAGTACTTCCTGAATGTAATTAGGTAGGAGTGATGGGAGCGAGGGTTGAGCTTGTTGAGGTCCTGGCTCTCCCCAAGCTTCCAGAACTTCAGGCCTTCCTGCCTGGGGTGGGGGCTGCTGTGGTCTGGGTCATTGGCCAGGGTTGGTCACGAAAGCCTATGGTGTATGTGACCCTGGAGTGGAAATCCAGGGGTGCCTGAAGATCACTGTGAGTGAGGGTCACTTTGATTTAAGGCACCATGGTCACTGCACCATTACACGCTTTTTTTTGCACCTGCCTCCTGGGCCGGGCCTTTTGGCTGGGACCGGAGGAATTTTTTATTCCTGGCCGGAGGGCCTGGCCATTGTATTGCACAATGGCCACCTTTTCACTCTCCCTTACTTCCTTCTCCCCTACTTTCTTTTCATGTGTTCCCTTTGTGTGTCACTTTTTGTATTTTTGTGTTGTACACGTTTTGCACTGTGTGATGAGTAGGGTTGCAGGTCCTCGGGCCTGCCCTGAAAGTCTTGGGAAGGGGTGGACATGGCCTACTGGCTTGGTTCACCCTCCCTCATGGGGTCTCCCTTCGGGGGAGCCCCAACAAGTACTTGGGGGGGGTCTGTTTCGGCAGTCCCTCCAGAGAAAGTGGTCCGTCTGGTTTCGGCCAGATGGACCAAGTGTAAGTACCCTTGTCCCCGTCAGGAGCCTAATGCCCAGGGGGATTCAGGGCAAGGCCCTCTGATTTTAGAGGGCTTGTGTACCCGTTGCACTTTTTTGTGTTTCACTCTTTATGTGTGTGCACATTTTTTTGGCAACGGGTGAAGTTTTTGAGTGTGTTTCACACACCATGGGCTTTCAAAAAAAAAAAAAAGTCTGTAAGAGTGGAATTCTCCCCAATGACCACAAGTATAATGAGCATTCTCCCAGAGAACATCACACTAGTGTACCATGAGCTGTACATATAGTGTATATTAGCTGATCTTCCCTGAAAAGGTTAAAAAAGGCTGGACTAGGGTATTGCTATGTTGTGCCTCAGGACTCATATACAGGTTCATGGGTCGTGAATTTTATATATTTGATATTTTCAATTGTCTTCTTTGGGGCATAGAGCTTATTTGAGGACATTGCTTTCAGTGGTATTGAACCCAACACCAAAAATGTAATATATTACAGCTTACCAATCATTAGATGAGGTGGTTGCATCAGTTTTCTTTTTTTAGGCTTTTTTTCCCTCTGTTTTCACCCAGTGATCTGGCCAGTAACACACCTCCTGTATTAGAGTGCACTCACTCTAGATCAGTGGTTCTCAACTCCTGTCCTCAGGACCCACTAACAGGTCAGATTTTAAATATTTACCTTGGGGAAATGCAGACTAGAATACTGCAATCACTGAGCAGAAAATTATATCACCTGTGATGTATTTCAGTTATCTTGCAAACCTGGCCTGTTAGTGGGTCCTGAGGACAGGAGTTGAGAACCACTGCTCTAGATCAGGGGTCATCAACCTCCGGGCCGCGGCCCACTACCGGCTGTGGCCTGTTTGCAGCCGGGCCGCGAAGACTGCACTGTCTGACGTGTGGCAGCGGAGCGAGCAGAGAGATGACACCTCTCACCGCCTGCCCACATCACCGCTGTCCCGCCCCCACAGCGGGGCTGCTACACTGTTAGAGATGAGGCGAGCAAGCAGATAGATGAGATCATCTCTCACCGCTCTTCTGCGCTCCTAGCGGAGCTGCTATACGGCTGGAGGTGAGGCGGAGGAGCAAAGAGATGAGATCATCTCTCACCGCCGCCTCCCATCACTGCTGTTCTCCCTCACTACCCACTACTCCAGGCTTGCCTCTGAACTAATGTGCACACCTGTGCTGCCACCACTGCAGTGACAATCTTCATGTGGTGGAAGGCGACAATCTACATCTGGTGGCAGGTGATGTGTCAAATGGCCCACGATCTGGCAAGTGACAAACCACATCTGGTGGCAGGCGAGGTGGCAAGTGACAATTTGCATCTGGTGGCAGGCAACGTGGCAAGGGACAAAACGCATCTGGTGGCAGGTGACGTGACAAGCTGGATCTGAAGGCAGATGACGTGGCAAGTGACAATCCGCAACTGGTGGCAGGCGACTTGGCAAGTGACATTCTGCATCTGGTGGCACATTCTGCATTATGGTGAGTTGAACTATTTCATTCTATATTACAACATAATAATAGAAACAATGCTCTTCAATCAACTTGACACCATGGTGCCGTTATGATTGAAGTGCTAACACCAGCCATTGCCCTGATAAATTGCCTGCGAAAAGCCGCATACATCCCCCCACCCACCCAGGCCTTGGCACAATTTTCTTCCACAACGCCGGTCCCTGGTACCAAAAAGGTTGGGGACCGCTGCTCTAGATGCACTCAGAGCCGCTAGGAGGCACATTTGGAAACACTCTGTCTCTGAGTGTCTCCAGCGCCCCTCCACCTCTGGCCACATGCAGTACTACTTACAGTAGTAGTCACTGTGGAATGGATTACCTGAGTTTCCATTATTTCCTATAGGGAAACTCGCTTTGATATACGAGTGCTTTGGATTACAAGCATTTTTCTGGAACGAATTTTGCTCATAATCCAAGGTATAACGTTGGAGGCAGTTCATTTTTGCATGTGTTATTTTGACTACATTCATGTCGTATTGTTACATAATTACATAGTTGGTTAAGGTGGAATAAAGACACAGGTTCATCCAGTTTGACGTGTATGTACACATGCGTATGCAAGTCACTAATTTCCATACTCCTGTATATTATGTTTTCTGGGAAACACATCAAAAAGCTTTCTGAAGTTATTTACACACTCAGCTAATACTGCTAATTGTGAAAGGGAGTTTAATTTATTCACTGCCTAAAAGCAGAACTCCTGGAAATTGAAGTTCTGCCTTGTAGTGGCGCTTGTTTAGTCTAGGCTAGGGGATGGTAATGGCACTGTTCCTTATTAGATCCTCTTCCTCCCAGTCAAGCGCTCTCCCTTCCACTCCAGCAGTGGACTGTCCCTCAGTTTCCTTACATCCAGTGCAGTACTATGGTCACTGCATCAGAGTCAAAGTACTTTAGATCACCAGAATGCAGGGACTGCTCTAGAAGCCCAGAGGGATGCACTTTTACAGTGGGGTGGATTTAGCCAATCTGCTTTTATCTTCACCTTGCACAATTAAGCTTTGACAAAAAAAACTTGGAAGCTGATTGGCTTCTATGCAGAGCTGCACCAGATTTTGAACTCTCCAGATTTTTTTAGTACATCAACCCCAGTGTGTCTTTGTGTTATTCATCAATACTGTTAAAAGCACTGCTTTAAAATGTTTTGAATTTGTCTGACCCATCAAAGCCTTAACTTCAAGGTGTCACATTAGTTACCAAATGATTTTTTATGTATATGGTATTGTTATGTATTTAAGCCAGACAAACATCATTTGAATCCTCCTAACC
This sequence comes from Aquarana catesbeiana, assembly GCF_042186555.1. Taxonomy (NCBI): domain Eukaryota; kingdom Metazoa; phylum Chordata; class Amphibia; order Anura; family Ranidae; genus Aquarana; species Aquarana catesbeiana. The sequence goes on from NC_133324.1 coordinate 561,615,746, forward strand.
ATGAACTGCAGTTTTGCATAGCGTATTTGCAGAAATAGACAAACTTGTGAGCTTACAAAATGTCCTCAGGGACTACTTTTTTTGCAAACCTAATTTGTTTAATTTCCGTGTTGACTCCAATGATTTGTAACCTGCAACAAAAGCAGATGGAAAACCAGTGTTTTAACTGATATCTAGAACAACCTTTTTAACCAGGGTGCCTTCAGTTTGCTTTAGGGGTGCCTTGGCAAAATGATTAAAAATTGTCCCAAAATTGTATGCAAGCCAGTGGATGAATCAAGCCTGCCTTTTAATTACACAAAGCCACAAGTTTCCATTGTGCTCCATTACAACCTTCCAGCAATTGTTTTTATACACTACAAAATTTCACCAGCACCTTCCATCTAAACTGTTAAGCCTAGTACACATGGGCAGAAAGTCAGTCGGCATCGTGCATTTCAATAGAAACCGGCTGACATTCGATCCATGTGTACTGCACCAGTTCTGACAGAAGTCGACCTTTCAGCTGACTTCTGTCAAAGGGGCATGACCGAAAAAGGCCTGCCGTTTGACTCATTTATCACTTAAGAATAATGTAATAAAATATATAAAAAAATTATACACTCAGACATACTTAGTGGATAAGGTTAAAGAGGAGCTCCAGTCATATTTCTGATAAATAAAAGTTGGCAGCTACAAAAACTACAGCTGCTCACTTTTTTATTAACTGGTTCCCGACCGGCTCATGCAGATATACTAGATATACTGTGGCACAATGGCTCTCCTGGGAGAAATCCCATATGAGTATGTCCTTCCCTTTTTCGCCCGTTGCACGTGGCCCGTGGGCGCGATCGCCGCCGGCCATGCGCGGTCGCGTGCATGAGCATCAGCACGGGGATTTGTGTGTGTCAGCCGATCGGCTGCTCTCCTGATGGGGGGGTCTGCACTGATTATCAGTGCGATGCCCACCCAGGACCACCAATGATGCCCACCCATGACCACCAGGTATGCCCACCCATGACCACCAGTGATGCCAATCAGTGCCCATCAGTAATGCCTGCCAGTGCCTCCCCATCAGTGATGCCTATCAGTGTCCATCAGTGCAGCCTTTCAGTGCCACATATCAGTGCCACCTATCAGTGTCTATTAGTGCCCATCATCAGTGCCACCTTATCAGTGCCTGTCAGTGCAGCCTCATCAGTGCCCATCAGTGAAGGAGAAAACTTGCTTATTTACAAAATTTTATAACAGAAACAAAGAAAAAACATTCTTTCCAAATTTTCGGTCTTTTTTTTTATTTAGCAAAAGATAAAAACCCCAGTGGTGATCAAATACCACCAAAAGAAAGCTCTATTTGTGGGAACAAAATGATAAAATTTTTGTTTGGGTACAGTGTTGCATGACCGTGCAATTGTCATTTAAAAAGCGACAGCACTGAAAGCTGAAAATTGGCTTGGACAGGAAGTGGGGAAAGTGCCCTGTAATGAAGTGGTTAATGAGCCTGTATTAACAGTCCTGCACACAGTCATGAATTCCATAATGTACAGTATTCATATAAAGGCAATACAGGTAGTATAAAAATAATCCCCTAATGTATATCAACCCTTCAGGGCCTTTATCGTAGCCGATTATTTACTTTCACTATATACTGTGTGTGTGTATATGTGTAATATAAATAAATATATATATATATATATATATATATATATATATATCTCTCTAATAGTTAATATTTCCTAAAAATAGTCAAAACAAACAAACTTCATTCAGCATAAACAAAACAAATAGTTCACACACTTGTGGCTCAAAAAGTAAAGACTTGGCTCACCACCAGCCTAAACCTTGTCCCATACAGGGTTTAAAGTCCCCACCTGTTTCAGGGGTCTTAAAGAAGAGGTCTCCACAGTTCAGCTATGGCTCAGTTACAGACAGCACACAGCCCTCACACAGCTGTGTCCTGCTCTACGCTACACCTCACAGACACCTGCTACCTGCTTGCCCTCCTTTTCTGCTCTCTCCTTCAGGTGGGTTAACCCTCAAAGACCTAAGATACCCTTGGTCATGGTTGGAGGCTCTTTCCCACCCAAAAAATCTCCCAGGGCCTCTGAATCAGGTCAGATAGGTCAGATATCAGGACTTGCCAATGCTGATTTTTGTTCTCTAACCGGAGCCTCTCGCCCTGCATGGATGAGAATCCGAGTATTCCAAGCATTTCACTTATCATCCCTCTTACAGGGACCAAATCCAAAGAACTGGGACAAATATCTCCCATCTACGACCCATTCCTAGAGTCCTGTACGATATATACCCTGCACTCTCTGATGCCACATGGGAGGCGCTCCTAATTAACCGTAATTGTCCATAGCTGAAAAAAAATATGTACTAAAAAAAATATGCTATGTAGCACGTGAGTCCTACTGCTAAATCACAAATACTTTACATGGAATATGACTAATGCAGCAGCAATCACATATATTTATACAGATGCAGTTCACATAAATAATAGGAAAGTAGATCTGATATATTACTTTCTCACAAAATTCAGCTGATCATATATTCCTTAAAATTCTGCCGCGTACACATGATCAGAAAATCGGCCAGCAAAAGACCGATGAGAGCTTTTGGTCGGAAAATGCGACCGTGTGTATGCTCCATCGGACTTTGCTGACGGAATTCCCGCCAGCAAAAGATTGAGAGGAGGTTCTCAATTTTTCAGTCTGAAAAAGTTCCTATCCGAAAATGCGATTGTCTGTACAAATTCGGATGCGCAAAATTCCTACGCATACTCTGAAACAATTCGACGCATGCTCGGAAGCATTGAACTTAATTTTCTCGGCTCGTTGTAGTGTTGTACGTCACCGCGTTCTTGACAGTCGAAAGTTCAAAGAACTTTTTGTGTGTATGCAAGGCAAGCTTGAGCGGAATTCCGTCGGAAAAACCATTCAAGTTTTTTCCGACGGAAAATCCGCTCGTGTGTACGCGGCATTCAATTTCAGAAACCGATCTATATTGTAACGATGATTAAAACTGTTTGGCAATCTCATACCCAGTCTATGTATCTAAAAAGCTTCATTTTACGAAAGTTTCTTTCTAACTTTTGGGACGTGAAGTACTTTAGTTCTGCTTGATACAGGATCTGCTTTCTTTAAACTACCTGAGGAAATCTACGTGAAGTATTTTGCAAATGAACCACTTACTGCACCTACTCTGAAACTGGCTAGTTATTCTTGGAAACCTATTACTGTGCTTGGCTGCCTGCCAATGACTGTAAAATTTCAGTCAACTTGTGTGCAAGCTAAATTACAAATTGTAAAGAAATGCACAAATAATTTTACAATGCTATACTAAGCAGGGATCTTTTTGCTGCACCAAATCTACAGTAAGTGGATGGTCTTATTATAACAGCTCCAGTTGCCCCTATGTTACCAGTGTCCAAAGTTTCACCATTCAGCAACTTGGGAACTTTCCAAGAACTTACAAAATTAGATTGAAAACTTTGATGCATCTGAATATGTATCTTCTGTTGTGGTCGCATTAAAGAAAACAGATTGTGTATTAAAGCAGAACTATAGGCAAAACCTTTTTTCATTTTGGATAGAGCAAGGGAGGGAAATAACCTGATTTTTAGTCAGATTTTTTTCACCATTGGGGTGATTTCCCTTCACTTCCTGTCCCATAGCGAAACAGAAAGTGAGAGGAAATACCAGCAAATGAAGGGAATTCCTTGGGGACCCCCAGGTCACCAGAACTAGTATCCCCATTGGGAGATTTCCCCTCTATTACTTTTCTGAGTACAACCCAAAATTTGGGGTTGTCTTTTACTTCAAAGATAATAAATAGGACAAAGAGAGAGAGTGAATCTCCTTTAACTGGGGCACAGGCAACAATAAAAACTGACAGGTGTCCAAAACCCTCTCTACTCCATCCAAAACTTAAAAAAAAAAAGATTTGCCTTTAGTTATACTTTTAATCTTGGTGAACCAAATAGTCGTTGTCACCCCTTGCCATATTTTGTGGTCATATACTGTATTAGGAAGTCAGAGAAGCTAATATATTTTCTACCCTGGATCTTCATAGTGCATATTATCAGGTTTTGCTGGATATTTAATGTAGCACTGCATTTATTACTCATGAGGGCCTGTTCTGTTTCAAATGCAAATGCATATGTTACAAACTGAACTCCGCCCAACTGGTTTTGTGGCAACCCATGTCATCCTTCTTCTGAAGCTGGTCGGACGGAGTTCGTGAGGTCACTACGCACGCTGCCGGGTGGATGGTGTTGGATTACATATCTGCATATTGTGATGTTTGTGAGTAGCGCACATTTAATGAATAAACACACCGTGTGAGATATTAGGCCATAATGTAATGTGTTTTTTATTTGGAGTACCGTTGATGCCTTCCCTGTTGTTGTAACAGTGGATAGAGGAGGTGTTTTGGGACAATCCTAAACTGTCAATGATGGCTGTGCTGGAGGATCATTAGAAACCTATGCTGTGTTAACCTCTTTTATGGAGGTTAACTGTCTGGTAAGCGCACTCTGTTGGTGATTGCTGAGAGGTGTAATCCTTGGCAATCTTCAAAGTAACCGAGGGATGATTTTGTACTCTTTTGCACTTTATATGAATATTTATGAATCTGTGGATTAGGTTTGCACAATTTATTGTGATCCTAAGAGCACTTTATTTGTTAATCATTGTACTCAGCACTTTAATGTGAATGGATTTTAATATTTATTTTATACATTATTTGTTGATTTATCGAGTTAAGCACAAGCACATGATGATTTAAAGAGAGCGCACCATTTTTGTTTTTTGTAAACCTATCTTATATTCAGGTATAATGGGAGCCACATTCTAATACCACGACACTGAGTGCAGATTTTTTTTAGATGGTTTGGGGTAACGTCCAACCCAACCCATGCCTCGCCATTTCCTCTGTGTTGCATCACAAATGTGGAAGTGCTAATGTGATAAAACACATCTCTTGCCTTGAAACGCATTGCTCTGTCTGCTTGTGACTATGTCAGATTTAGTTACAATGTAGTGCTCCCCTGCAGAACACTAGACTGAAAGCCCCAGGGACTGTGGTATATGTAGTTTCTTCACAGGAAGTATCAGTTCTTAGACTACAGACACCAAAAAAAAAAAAAGAGCAAACCAAATGTATTCTAACGTAGAAAGAGAAGCCTTAATGTGTTTGGGCAACAAAAAAAATGGAGGACTTACCTGTGGGGTCGACAGTTTACCTTGCAGGACCGACCATGGTCCTATCCTAACTACACTGCTCAACACAAAAGAATAGGACTAGCTGGAATGTGTATAGCCTAATTTTCAGCATGGATACTCAGTCATGTTTACTCTTGCCTGCAGCGCCTATTACTCAGGATGTTGAAGTGGTTGCATTTGCTGATATTGATGCAGTTACAGCATCTGAGTTCAGACAAGCTTGTTTTTCATACCCAGAACTAGTGCAGTTATGTGACATTCAACAAAGCAGATCACCAATCTCAGGTAATAGACTATAGAACAGTGCTCAGTTTTTCTCAAGCATTAGACATAAACTGTTCTTAGTTGATGGGTACATTGTCCATGGTTCTCATCCCCTACCAGTACCAGAGACTTTGAGAGATCATCTTATAATTTGCACATGAGAGTCACAAAGTAATTGCAAGAACAAAGCAAAGACTTTGAAACATACTGGTGGACAGCATGCAAACCCAAGTATTAACGTCCATTCAGTCTTGTGATTACTTTGTCAGACTTATGACAAACCTGCTGCCACACATACTCGACCTTTGCCATTTCCTCATTCTGCCTGGAACAAGCTTGCTATAGATATTGTAGATTAGGGGTCTCCAAAATGTTCTAAACAAAGGGCCAGTTTACTGGGGGGGGCTCCAGCATCAGTGGAAGTAAACAATTCCTCAGGCTGGGTAGTTAGTAGGAGTAAAAAAATTGTGCCCCATCGTTAGTGTCATTGGGAAGAAATTGTGAATAGTGCCCCATTGTTGGTTTCAGTGGGAGGAACAGCACCCCTTGTTGATGTCAGTGGGAGGAATTATGCCCCACTGCTGGTGTCAGTGAAATGAAGGGTGCCTCAACCTCGTTGACAGTGAAAGGAATAGTGAATCAAGGGCTGGATAAAGACAAGCAAAGGGCCACATGCTGCCCGCAGGCTGCAGTTTGGAGACCACTGTTGTAGATCCTTTCACAGAGCACAAATATCTTGCAACAGAAAAAAATGCCACTGCTGTCTTTTTATTCTTCACTTGTACAGGGTCTATGTGTGCAGAAACTATATCTATTATTCTGGGGGTTTTAAGTAAATTTTTAACCAAAACATCAGATTTTAACATAAATGCGAAAAATGAAAAAAAAAAATACTCCAAAGGGGAAGTAGTTTACGTGCAACTCCAGCCACTTACGTCTATATAAAATTTCCTTTTCTATATATAAGGCAAAAACGTTGCCTCTTGTCATGTGTGTTTAATGTTCTATTCAGATCAGTCCTGTATACTATATAATTCACTCCTTTTGTATACAGTGGATACTATAGCCAGCGCTGTACTGGTGGCACTGTGGCTCTCATAAAGGGAAGCAATCCAGTTTATCTTCCCCTGTTATCCCCTTGTTGATTTACAGAACACTGTATTCTGTGAGCCATTGGGGATGGAGGAGTCATATCATTTTGTAGTGATTTCCTCTTTCTTCCTGTTGGATCTGCAGTGTAGATCATGAAGGGAAATCTCCCCAGCTGGACTAAGGCTACATTCATATAGGCAATTTGGCCTGTTGCAAATGACAGCGGCAGGAAACTGCTGATTCCTGCAGCTGCTTTTGTCACCTGTGAGCAGCTAATTGTGGCCACCGAACCTATACACTAAATGACAGGTCGGCAACAGCCGCAGCTATCCATGGATATTTGCACAGCCAACGACTATCTGTGGTGATCACCAATGGACACACACAAAGTGTGATCACAGGCTGTGCAAACAGCAATGGATAGCTGCAGCTGCCGTCAACCTGTCAATAGAGTGTACGGTCTCAGCAGCCACAGCTAGCCGCTTACAGGTGACAAAAACAGCTGCAAGAACCAGCAGTTTTCAGCTGCTGTCTATTGCATCAGGCCAAATCGCCTGTGCAAATGTAGCCTAAAGCTGGCTATACATTATACAATTTTCTTGTTCAATTTCCATTAGATTTACCTTCAACTGTGTAGCGCAAGGGCATGCCTGATTGCATACAATATGGAAGTGTTTTTAGGTTTGACCTCATATTATATGGTTTTAGTAAATCTAACAGAAAATTGTACAAGAAAATTGTATAATGTATGGCCAGTGTTAGAGGCAAAAACTGACAGAAGTTGTAACCCTTCCTTACTGTTGTGTCCTGTAGTCTGTGAGGCAGAATAGGTATGGAGTGTTTTTATTAACAAATTCATGTGCCATAATACATGTGCAGGTTTCTGAATCCTAACAGGAACATAAAGTTTCTGAAAAGTATTGCATAACCGGTTCAAAACAACTGGCATGCCATATGTGTTCTTCAGACAGTTCATAAGTGTAAAGGATTTTAACCCTTCCCTACTGTTGTGTCCTGAAGTCTGGGAGCTGAAAGGTTTTATACAGTGGAGAGCACAGGGGAATGGAAGGACACATGCAGTGGGTCAGGCAAATGTGGGCAGCAAGTAGAGAAAATTGACGCCCTTTCTACAACTGTTGGTGTCCTGGGCTGTTGGACAACATACAGCACCAAGACGATAAACATTGGAACAGGTATAGTTGAGAGTGTGCAATGTAGTTAGGTAGAGGAGATGGGTGGCAGTGGGCAGAACAAGCAGACAGAAGCTGCCTATTTTTTTAAATGCACTCAAAATGTTGGTTAACACTGCTGTGGTTATGTCAGCCTGATAGCAGGAAGAATTCCATGGGGGTGTTGAGGGGACCGGGCTCCTTGATGACTTAGACCCCTTTCACACTGTGGGCGTTAATCAGGCGCTACAGCACTAAAAATAGCGCCTGCATAGTGCCTGAAAAAAAGCAAGTCTATTCACTCCAGTGTGAAAGCACGAGGGCTTTCACACTGGAGCGGTGCGCTGGCAGGGCGTCAGAAAAAGTCCTGCCAGCAGCTTCTTTGGAATGGTGAAGGAGCGGTGAACTCACTGCTCCTCCACCGCTCCTCCCCATTGAAATCAATGGCGCAGCACTGCGATACCGCCAGCAAAACTCCGCTCCGGCAGCATTTTGCGGGCGGATTTAACCCCTTTTCGTCCGCCAGCAGGGGGTTAAAAACCGCCCCGCTAGCGGCCGAATAGCGCTGCATTACCGCTGACGCCCTAGGCGGCTCAGTGTGAAAGGGGTCTTACAGCAGGTAAAAGGGTCCAATCTCCTAGACTTGAAACATTTGAGAGAAAACCTTGTTACTTTATGACTGCAATTATTGGGGCTTATGTCTACCTGGAGATTGACTTTAAGGCTGGCCATAAAGTTTAAGGCTGATCCCTGTTGAACAGGCCGACATTCCAACCATGTATGGGGCAGGATGAACATACCGAAGTTGATTGATTGATCAACTTGGGTACGACTAGCCTGTCAGATTTTGCATGCGATTATTGCTAGCGTCTATTATTGCAGTGATCAGTAATCGCTGTGTTCTCCTGGCGGAGATGGCTCCCGCTGCCCCCCTGCTGGGAGAACACTATGGCTCCGCACAGTGACTGTGTTGATGGGGGAACCAAGTGATGCAGATGTGAGGTGAGTTGTGGAGGAGGTGCAGAAGTGAACTGTGGAAAGTGGGCACATAGGTTAGGGGTGGATGGGAAGAGCAGAGGTGAGCAGTGGATGATTACTTTTGGGGTTGTTGCTTGAGGAAGCTGGGATTTTTGCTTGGGAAAGAGGAGGGAGATTTACTGAGGGGCAGCAAAGCAAACAGTGTTCAGTGGTCAAGAGTATGTATGGCATACAGGGTGCAATGGTCCTGATTTTGTAGCGTACCTTGTACCATACATACTATACTGACTGTCATACTCTGTATGCTGCATTATATGTTACATACCTGTTATTGTTGTATGTTACATATTAACTGCTGCTGGATTCTACTTCTGAATGTTGCATGATTCTGTATGATGTGGTGCCTGTTATGTATTCATGAGCCATGCATTCTGTAAGCTGTGCATTAATTACATATTCTTGACCACTGCACTCTGTATACTGAGATGTATGTTACACAGTTCTGATCACTGCATTCTGCGTATGTTAAAGAGGAAGTAAACCCTAATGGGTTTACTTCTTCTTTGTTTCCCTGCAAAGGTAAAGCATAATGGGCTACTATGCATCGCATAGTAGCCCATTATGTGTTACTTACCTGACACAGGAGCCTGCGATGTCACCGCTGTCCCCTCTTCCACGAAGCGTCCATCTTCCTTACAGGTATCGCTGCTCCGGCGCTGTGAGTGGCCACGATGATGTCAGTCAGGTGCATGCACGCGAGAGCCGTCAGTGACGGCATGTTAGCCTTCACTAACGGCATGCTCAGTGCGCTTGCGCCGTTGTCTACGACGTGCTTGTGCCGTAGACATCAGTGCCCCTTTTTAGAAAAATATCTCCTTAACCGTGTAGGCTAAGGAGATATTTCTTGCACCTACAGGTAAGCCTTAATCTAGGCTTACCTGTAGGTTAAAGTGGTCTGTAAGGGTTTACAACCACTTTAAATACTCCTGCAATTATTGACTCTTTGCATAAACGTAATGTAATTGTCAATGAAAAGCCTTTGACACTTATGAAATGCTTGTAATTATACTTCAGTATACCGTAGTAACATCTGACAAAAAGATCTCAAAACACTGAAGCAGCAGACTTTGTGAAAATTGATATTTGTGTCATTCTGAAAAAAACTTTTGGGCAGGGCTGTATGCTGGGAATGCAGCAGTCCAGTGTATGCAAAGTATACCACAGCATACAGAGTTCATCAGGCATATAATGTAAGACACAGTTTACAGAGTAACCAAATATAAGTATGCTGCGCTATCAAAAATGGCAAATGTAAAATATAGTACTTAAATTACAAATAAAGTGATAATGTGCTCTCTCATAACATGTGAAATATATATACACATCTAAAGTATAAAATCAGTTGTTAATATGTGCTTATATGCGATACTCCAATGAATGAATAAATGAAGTGCTCCAATATGTTTGTGCAATGTCCGAATAATAATAAATAAATATTCCAAAGTGCTTGTGCAATGTTCAACCAATAATTGATAAATATTCCAAAAAATCATCCATGCGATTCAGTGCTGCATCCATGCGATTCAGTGTTGCATCCATGCGATTCAGTGTTGCATCCATGCGATTCAGTGCTGCATCCATGCGGTTCAGTGCTGCAGTGCTTTGTGCAATAATCAAATTAATAGTCCAAAATTATTCCAAAATACATCCATGCGTTTCAGTGAACCAATGGTAAAGTGCTATGTGCTCATACAAGTGCTCCCCCCCAGGTGATAGCCCCTCACCTTAGGGAGTGTGACCTTGCTATTAGGCTTGGTCAGAATACGCCTTAGAACCTCTATGGGTTTGGTAGTATATGTAGGATCCTGGATGGATTGCACTTGTGCTTCTGTTCCTCACAGCAGTCCCACTTATAACCTCGGTATATTAACACAGAGAGAACTTCATGGTGCAGTATGTACTAAGCATTTATTAAAACCACAATAAAAACCCCACAATGGGTACTCAAAATATAAAGGCACCTACAGGGAACCACTGTATAATAGCAAAAACGAACGGGTAACGGCGGCCGATATCGAGGTGGTGTGCTGATCGTTCCCAACAGGATCTTTGTATAGCGTACCGTCCTGTCCCCTTCCCCAACGCATGTCGATACGAGGGGTATTATGTATCTTCATCAGGGAGTGAGTTTACAGAGTGCAGTGGTCAGGAGTATGTAAAAATACAGCCTAGTGTAAAGAGAGCAGGGACTGAGAATATACAACGTATTGCAAAGTTTTAGGAGTAGTTGTCAAGAGTATGCAGTGTACGACAGCATATAGACAGCAGCAGTCAGGAGTATGTCATTTACAGTGTACAATACATACTCCTGACCATACTCTGTATGTTGAGCAATATAGTACATACCTTTTTTACTCTTGTAGGTTATATACTTGTGGTCACTGCACTCTGTATTCTGTACTGTACATTGCATAGCTCTACCTTCTATACACCGGGCTTTACAGAACATATTTCTAACCACTACAATCTGTACATTATAAACTCCTGTTCCTGCACCCTATATTCTATGTTGTAATTAAATATTCATGACCTCATCAATTGGTCCAAATCCGTGTTGATGCTCTTGGATGATGCACCTGGGTCTTGGGCAGCTCTTCCCTGATTTGTCCCGATAGTAACCACCTTTAGATACTTGGGCATTCAAATATCTCCCACGCTTACTGATTATTACAGCTTAAACATTTACCCTTTACTAACCCGTTTCCGGGATAAGATAAACATATGGAACAAACTTAAAATGTCCCTGGCAGGGAAAACCAACCTCATCAAGATGATTCTCATGCCCCAGTTTCTATATGTGCTCCATAACACACCATTAGTTATTCCCCTGAAGAAATTCAGAGTGGTTAATTCTCGATTTAGACTGCTACTCTGGAATACTCGCCCTCCCAGGATCAAATTGGAGCAGCTGCAGTATCCCAAGGAGGGGGGTGGTCTAGCACTCCCCAACCCTTGGCTACACTATCTGGCTGCACAACTGCAGCATTTGATTGGCATTATGTCCTCCAATCCTGCCAGCTCCTCAGCTAGACTCATGCTTATAGGTACGAGGGCAGAATCCATTCCAGAGGGCCTGGAGGCTCAGCTGTTCCAAAGACCCAATAAACGAATGCCCTCTTATACGCTTCTTCAAAAGGTGTGGAATAAGGCTAAACAGTTGCAGCAAGTAAAGGGGTACACAATTTACAGCCCAATCTGGGAGAACAAATCTTATGAGGAACTGGCTAAACTTCAACAGGGGCCTAGATGGCGTTCAATAGGAATAACTCACCTCACACATTTTTCTTAACGGGAAACTACTCTCCTACTCAGACTTGCAAAATAAGTTTGCATTGCCCTCCAGCATGCTGTTTTACTACCTGCAATTGCAGCATGCTGTCAATGAGCAGGGTAATGCAGTGGAATGGGTACAGTCACCTACCCCTATTTTCCATCTGCTTCAAACTGCCTCAGAAACAAAGGGCTTTATTTCCCAGTGCTGTCTAATGCTCCTAAATTTATTTTTAGAGGATTATCCCATATAAGCAATGGCTCTGTGGGAGGGGGACTTGGGCCCTTTCACGGGTGATCAGTGTGAAGAAGCTCTTCGATCTGTCAACAATTGTTCTGTGTCTGTGTCACAAAAAGTGTTCCAACTATACATACTGCTGATAGCACACTGTACTCCTGTAAAACTTCATAAAACGGGCATACTACCTGACCTGCTCTGTGGTAAATGTCAGATAGTGCCAGGTGACCTGGTGCATCTCCTCTGGCGATGCCCCAAGCTCCATAGATACTGTAGTGGGGTTCTTGCCACATTCAACAAGGTCAAACAAACAAATGTTCCCCTTGATCCGCTGTTTTGCCTCCTAGGAGTTCCGGAGGGGGCAATCCCAGAGGAGATGACCACCACTTTCTCTAGAGCTTTGTTCCAAGCACGGAAAACAATTCTTATGGAATGGAAATCTGCCACTCCTCCGACTGTTAAAGCCTGGATCCAAAACATGGGTAATACTCTTATCCTGGAACAATACATATACCAACACAGGGGGAGGCCAGGTAAATTTGACAGATTATGGGCCCCCTGGCTTGATACGCTGGGACTTAGCCCCAAAGAACTTGTTCAGATGAGGTTGCTGCAATACCCATAAGTCTAAGGGTTCTCACAAATAATGATTGGACAAAGGAAGTTTAAATGTAGGGCAAACGCCTGTTAAGGGTAAAGGATGCGGGGGGGTCGGCAGCCTTGGTGCTACTCGACCTCTCCGCAGCCTTTAACACTATTGACCATCAAATCCTGGGAGATCGCATGAAATACCTTTTTGGATGTAGTGGCACTGTCCTCTTTTGGATCAACTCCTTTCTCTTGCATAGGACCCATAAAGTGCAGATGAACGCTTGCAGCCCACCAATGGAACCACTTCTCTATGGAGTCCCGCAGGGCTCAGCATTGTCACCCCTGCTAATCAACTTCTATGTGCGCCCACTCGCTGACATTATTGCTACACACAAATTAGCATGCCAGATCTACGCAGATGACACGCAGATCCTGGCTGATGCTGACAATGGGCAAAATATGCACCTACAACTGAGAAATGGCCTCCTTCACATACAAAAATGGATGGCTGACAACAAGCTAGGCCTCAATGAAGTAAAGCCCGAGGTGATGCTGGTGGGTCCTCAATCAACCACCAATTTTCTCTTGGCCTGGCCCACTTCATTCTGCCCCATCCCAACGCCGGCAAAATAGGTCAGGAACCTAGGTATTATCTTTGATCCCTGCCTATCATTTATACCTCATGCAAAACTCTGTATCAAAAACTCCAACTTTTATATACAGAGACTCCGGAAAATTACAGATCTATTTTCGCACGAAAACCGGTTAACTCTTGTACAGGGCCTTGTGCATTCCCGGTTGGATTGCTCTAACATCTTTTTTCTTGGACTTCCATTGAAGTGGCAAAAAAAATTGCAAGCAATTCATAATCAAGCTGCTCGCCTGGTCTCCGGATGTGCCAGAACAGACCACATCTCTCCCGTGCTGGAAAAACTGCACTGGCTCCCTATCGCCAAGCGAGTACTATTCAAGGCAATGTGCTATATGTATAGGGCACAACTTATTTGTCTGAATGGGCCCCTCACCATGTACCGTCAAGACCACCCCGATCGGCCAACTTCTCACAGAACCGACAATCAGACTAAAATTTACTGGTAACAGACGCCTGGTTACAAAGGGCAATGAGCTGTGGAACTCCCTTCCAGCGTCTCTAAAGTCCTTACCCTCCCTCCTGAGTTTCAGGAAGGGTTTAAAAACCTTCCTCTTTATCCAGGCCTACGGATAATCTGATGAAGAATAGAATTCATACAAAAACATGGATTTTGTATACTCATCTTTCCTCCCCCATCTGGAGGGTTAGTCCCCCCCCCCCCCCGGTTCTTCTCTGTTTTTATTCTACCTCTTTCCTATTGGGCATCCTAGGCTCCTTTTTTAACGTTCTTTTGGAAATCTCACTTGATTTTAGGGTCTTGGTGCGCCTAGACGCGCTTCTAAGGGAGCGCATTTGGCGCACATACAAATCTCAAATCAAATCAAAATCAAAAGATGCAACAAGTTTTTCACACCTGGATTTGGGGATCCTCTGCCATTCCCCCGCCATTCCTCCTTGCAGATCCTCTCCAGTTCTGTCAGGTTGGATGGTAAAAGTTGGTGGACAGCCATTTTTAGGTCTCTCCAGAGATGCTCAATTGGGTTTAAGTCAGGGCTCTGGCTGGGCCATTCAAGAACAGTCACGGAGTTGTTGTGAAGCCACTCCTTTGTTATTTTAGCTGTGTGCTTAGGGTCATTGTCTTATTGGAAGGTAAACCTTCGGCCCAGTCTGAGGTCCTGAGCACTCCGGAGAAGGTTTTCGTCCAAGATATCCCTGTACTTGGCCGCATTCATCTTTCCCTCGATTGCAACCAGTCGTCCTGTCCCTCCAGCTGAAAAACACCCCCACAGCATGATGCTGCCACCACCATGCTTCACTGTTGGGACTGTATTGGACAGGTGATGAGCAGTGCCTGGTTTTCTTCGCACATACCGCTTAGAATTAAGGCCAAAAAGTTCTATCTTGGTCTCATCAGACCAAAGAATCTTATTTCTCACCATCTTGGAGTCCTTCAGGTGTTTTTTTAGCAAACTCCATGCGGGCTTTCATGTGTCTTGCACTGAGGAGAGGCTTCCATTGGGCCACTCTGCCATTAAGCCCCGACTGGTGGAGGGCTGCAGTGATGGTTGACTTTCTAAAACTTTCTCCCTTCTCCCGACTGCATCTCTGGAGCTCAGCCACAGTGATCTTTGGGTTCTTCTTTACCTCTCTCACCAAGGCTCTTCTCCCCCGATAGCTCAGTTTGGCCGGACGGCCAGCTCTAGGAAGGGTTCTGACTGTCCCAAACGTCTTCCATTTAAGGATTATGGAGGCCACTGTGCTCTTAGGAACCTTAAGTGCAGCAGAATTTTTTGTAACCTTGGCCAGATCTGTGCCTTGCCACAATTCTGTCTCTGAGCTCTTCAGGCACTTCCTTTGACCTCATGATTCTCATTTGCTCTGACATGCACTGTGAGCTGTAAGGTCTTATATAGACAGGTGTGTGGCTTTCCTAATCAAGTCCAATCAGTATAATCAAACACAGCTGGACTCAAATGAAGGTGTAGAACCATCTCAAGGATGATCAGAAGAAATGGACAGCACCTGAGTTACATATATGAGTATCACAGCAAAGGGTCTGAATACTTAGGACCATGTGATATTTCAGTTTTTCTTTTTAATAAATCTGCAAAAATGTCAACAATTCTGTGTTTTTCTGTCAATATGGGGTGCTGTGTGTACATTAATGAGGAAAAAAATGAACTCAAATGATTTTAGCAAATGGCTGCAATATAACAAAGAGTGGGGGGGGGGGGCGTGGCTTGGCGCCGAACGGGAATGGCTGCCTGAACTCCTCGCTCTGTCCCACGGAGGTCCTGCAAGCTGACTAAAGGAGCCCTTCAACGCAGCAAACATGGGAAAACCGAAGGACAAAACATCACAGTCCCGGTCCCGATCCCCCAGAGGCACGGACTCGCTCTCCGGACACAACATTCCGGAAATATTCCGGCCGCGATCACGCGAGGCCCCGGCTTCAACTCCAGCCTAATCCGGAGCACGCTCCCCCAGCCTCAGCCCTACCAGGAGAAGCTCTCAGCGCACGGAGAGCCCCTCTGCCGCCCGACCACTTAACATGAGTGATCTCAGATCGGTAGTAGCAGACATAAAAGATTCTTTTGCTGCTGCCTTTACAGATCTCAGGAGAGATATCCAATCGATGCATATGCGGATTGATGACCTAGAAACAACCACAACCCGCCATGATGCCGCCTTACAACAGCTACAGCACTCATCTCAAATGTTCAATAGTCAGCTTAGAGACTTACACAGACACATGGAAGATCTGGACAACCGCGGACGCCGCCATAATATACGAGTAAGAGGTATGCCTGAATCCGTTGAGCAGAATCATATAACACAGGCCACAATCCAGATCTTCAACGATTTGCTGGGTAGACCCCCTGAGACCCCCATCGAATATGAGTGTCTACACAGAGCTCTTAAACCTAGAGGCAGAGACTCAGACCCCCCCAGGGATGTGATATGCTGCCTAATAAATTTCAGATTGAAGGAAGACATCTTGAGAAGAGCCAGGGAGCGCCGCAGCTTGCTGTACCAGGGAGCAGAAATCAAGATTTTTCAAAATCTGTCCCCCATAACCCTGGAAAACAGAAGAGACCTGCGCCCGCTGCTCGACCTATTACGCCATAAGGGGATCCAATATCGCTGGAAATTTCCCTTTTGCCTATCTGCATCAAATGCTGGACGCACTGCCAATCTGAAAGTCCCGGAAGATCTCAGGGGGTTCTGCAATACACTACAGATACCATTCATCGAACTTCCGGACTGGTATAGAGCTTTTCGTACCCCCCAGCTCCAAAGAACCAACTCCATGGAAGCTATTCCGGTAAGAGATGAATTCCACATTAGAAGGCGCAGATCATCCTCTCCAAGACCACTTCCTCAAAGAGATCAGCGAGATAGAGATCGACAAAGCCCAACAGCATCCCTGGCCCACAGGCGGGCCAGGCCAGATCAGTCTTAATGACTCCCGTCCAAATACTTGAGAACAGCACAACTCATGTTCAGAGTTGCCGTCTTTCCTAGGTCGCCACCCCACTCCAAGCCCCAGCGCCATCAAACCAAGACTGGACAACAAAATGACCGGCGCCTGAAATCCATCCTGCAATGGCCTATTTAACACTCGACTCGGACCTGCCCCTCCATACACAGATGGACACTACTGCATTTCTACAAGTGTAGAAACTTCCGAAGATCCCATGCTTTCTCTCTCCATATCAGCTCAACAACAGAACATCCTCCCCAGAGAGATAACCCTACTCCGCAGACCCCAACAGAACCCAAAGTACACCTCTAAGAAGCAGAATTTCAGCCGAATCCATCACCAGTGGAACATTAACTGATCGAATAACTGTCTACCATGTGACCCACCAATACCATTACTTAACCCTCAGCCTATATTAAGCCTATGATTGACAGCCTGGGATAGATCCCCATCATCCACAAGAAGCCCTCCACTGCAGTTAATAACACCACTTGAGTCTCCTTTCTCCCTTTCCTTTCCTCTCCCCCCCTTCCCTCCCCTTCCCTACCCTCCCTAACCCCCCCCTCACAACCAGTTACCTTCTTCAGACCAAAGATGCTACACCAATGAGATGGACTGAGCACCCGAGACAAGTACAAGCTAGATGCTTAACTTACGGTACTCCACCGTGCTCCGACTTACATATAGAGTTCTTTCTTTTAGGGTTTTTTTTTTTTTCCTTACTTATATTCCATGCTTTTGATTATGCTTTTGCTAAATTACTTGCTATGTGTATCTGGAAAAAGGGGGGCTCGTCCCGCATGGAAATTATTTCTCTCCTTAAACCGCGCATCCCTACTCGCTGTACCCATACCAGGGATTTCCATGTGGGACAAGCCTCCCAATGGTGGACAGGTTCTTTTGAAATAGCAACTCTAGGGCTAAAACCGCTGAGCTTTATACTGACAACTGAATACCCATAAAAAGCCGCTATATACCTAACTCATTGATGATTATTACCATGAACAGCCATGGACCACTCTTGGGAAGCGCAACTACTTGAGGTGAGGTTCTGTCTTCTCCCATTGAGTGGACCATACCTCAACCAGTTCATACACCTAAACACCAATGAATCCATACTCATTCCCCCCCGTAGCCAAATTACCCCTCAAAATTATAGCAAGCTAACCTTCTTAAAGCTGCTCTACCTCACGCCCCCATAAATCCCCATTACCAAGTACAAGGTCACATTCTGCACTAAGTCCGACTCACTATCAATATTATTATTGTTATTAGTATCATTATTATTATTAAGATATGTTTATAGATGGTTTAGTAATACAACTCTTCCTGTGCCTTTATACTTGCTGTCAGGGTGGTGACCTCCCCGAGTTTACTAGCATAGCGAGATACTCTCTCGGTACAAAGTCAAAAGTTTAATGTTTCAATTGTCTATAATGTTGACTGTTAATGATACCACAACATCAATCTGAGAACTCTCTCACCACGTCTTTTTCCTTTGCTATGAAAGCAGGCTCCCTCCATACAAGTTGAATAGACCTATGACGACCTTCCACGGACAGGACATCTTACAAACCTACCTCCGGACACCTTCCACTCCTCCACACAACAGGACAGTGACTATCCTAGTTGACCCACACCGGAAGTTTCAACCCGTGACAGGGTAAGGTAGCTGGACTACTTCTACCTCCGGTAAGTACATCTTACTCTTCGCTAAAAACCCCCACCTGACTAACCTCCTCCCTTCTTTCTCTCAACCCCCCCTCCTATACCCTCTCTCCCTCCCTCTCCCCTCCCCCTTTCTATATCTGGGTTTCACCCCCCTGGTCTCCACCGTAGCATTCCCTACTGTAATGACTAAAAACCTTTTAAGGGCGTATAATTCTCCACAGATTTCACCTACCCACATTGGTCCCATTTGTAAACTGCAACCCCACCGCGTGACTAATACATAAACCGGGTAATACCCAAATACCATGGCTCCCCTACATTCTAGTCCGCAACACAACACTCTCAAAGTGGTCTCTCAAAATGTTAAAGGGCTAAATATCCCTGAGAAGCGAAGTCAAATCCTCAGCATGATGAGTAAATTGAAAGCAGATGTGGTGTTTCTGCAAGAAACTCACTTCCGCACGAATAACACCCCTAAACTCGCAAGCCGTATGTACCCTACATCCTTCCATGCCACTAACTCTCTAGCCAAAACGAAGGGGGTCTCGATTTTGCTCTCTAAAAACCTTCCTTGGCAATTGACAGATTCCCTCATAGATCCAGAGGGCCGCTATCTATTTCTAAAGGGAGTCATCCATAATCGGACGGTCACTTTAGCAAATATTTACAGCCCCAATACTGCCCAGGTCAGTTTCTTCCGCTCTATCGCAACTACCCTCGCAGGCTTTCAATCGGGGATTACAATCCTTGGGGGCGATTTTAATGTGACACTACAGCCCATCCTAGACTCCTCATCGGGGTCCTCCACCCTGCCTTACAGAGCACTGAGACAAATTAAGATACAAATACAGGAACTCCTTCTACACGACACATGGCGTACCTTACACCCGAATGGAAAAGATTACTCTTTCTTCTCCGCACCTCATAACAGGTACTCCAGGCTAGACTACCTCTTTCTCTCCCAAAAAGATCTTCCCTTCTTAAAATCTGCTACCATTGAACCCCTACTCCTTTCAGATCACCACCCGATTACCCTCTCCCTTACCTTCCCGGAAAGAAACTTGACCACGAAGATATGGCGTCTAGACCCATCTCTCCTCACTTCAGAAATTGATACCAATCACATACGCACTAGCCTAGGCAACTACTTCAGGGAAAATTACAACTCCGAAACAGCACCTCTCACCCTTTGGGAGGCACACAAGTGTGTCATCCGAGGGGAATTTTTCACACTTAAGGCCAATCGGAAAAAAGTACAACAGACAACTATGCGGGAACTGACTAAATAAAGAGACTAGAACTACTTCACAAGCAATCGCAGACACAAGACACATACCTAGAACTTACACAAACTAGAAAACTTCTCCTGGAAGTCCTCAACCGCAAAACCCGGCGCAAATTTATGCTAAACCAAAAGCTATTTTATGAACAGGGAAACAAATGCGGGAGACTACTAGCCAGAGCTATCCAAACTAAGAAAGCTAGCACTAACATCCACACCATAAAAGACCCTTTAGGCAACTCAAGCTCAAATTCAGCAGACATAGCATCTCAATTTGAACGCTACTACACAGAACTTTGTAATATACCCCAGCAACCCGAAGCAACTGTAGGCCAAAACTCTAGAAAAGCCCTTATTACATACTTCCTCAAAAAGTTCAGCCCCAAACCCATACCCCGGGAAGATGATCGCGATTTAGACAACCCCATATCCGAGGAGGAACTTAAGAGAGCGATTAAACAACTAAAAACGGGCAAAAGCCCGGGCCCAGGCGGCTTTTCAGCACCTTATTACAAGACATTTGTAGATATACTCTCAGCCCCGTTTCTGAAGACATTCAACTCCCTAACCTCAACAACATTACCTTTCCACAGATTACTAGAAGCACATATCATGGTCATCCTGAAGGAGGGGAAGGACGCCACATCAGTCACCAGTTACAGACCAATCTCCCTACTCAATGTAGATCTCAAATTATTTGCCAAAATTTTAGCAAACCAGCTCCTTCCCCTTCTTCCCGCAATAATAGGGAAAGACCAGGTTGGATTTGTTCCTGACAGAGAGGCCAGGGACAACACCATTAAGGCAATTAACTTAAACCATTGGCTAACCTCCCAAAAACAAAGAGGCTTCTTTCTATCCCTGGATGCTGAGAAGGCATTTGACAGGCTGGCTTGGGACTACCTGGGGGCGGTTCTACGCCACTTAGGTCTACAGAACCGAATGTTCAACCTGATTATGTCCCTATACACCACACCAACAGCAAAAGTCAAAGTCAACGGCCACCTGTCAGACGCCTTCTCCATCCGCAATGGAACGAGGCAAGGATGCCCACTATCCCCTATCCTTTTTTATTTTAACCCTAGAACCCCTACTACGTTGCATACGATCGAACGAGAACATTAAAGGCATACCCATTGCAGGACATACGTATAAAATAGCGGCCTTCGCCGATGACATCCTGCTATTTTTAAGCGATCCACTTACCTCGATCCCAAACCTGCTCAGAGATTTTGACCTATTCCGACAAATATCCAACCTAAAGATTAACTCCTCAAAATCCCATGCCCTCAACATATCTCTCCCGAAAGATCTAGTCTCCCAATGCCAAAATAATTTTCCCTTCGTATGGAAACAGAACGCCATCACATATTTGGGAATCCAATTGACCACACACCTATCGGACTTATACACCCCGTTACTTCACCCCGTTGATTCGCACAATCTCAGATGACCTACGCAGATGGGATAAACCCCATTTTTCATGGTTCGGTCGTGCGGCCATCCTGAAGATGAATGTGCTCCCTCGTATCCTATATCTGCTACAAACAATCCCCATCAAACTCCCTGCAGCTTTCTTTCAAACAATTAAACAACAATCACTGAAGTTTCTATGGAAACACAAGCGCCCAAGGATAAGCTTCACCCAACTCTCGAAACCCAAAACTAAAGGGGGTATTGGTCTACCAGATTTGCAAAACTACTCCCGAGCTTGCCATCTGGGACGAATTGTAGACTGGTCAGTACATGAGGGGGTTAAAGATTGGGTGAGACTGGAAGGCTCTTTTTCCCACTTGTCCATTAGAAACACCCCCTGGATTCTCCCTTGCCGTATTCCCAGAACCCTAAAAGAACATCCCCTAATAGACGCCACCCTCAGTAGCTTCAGGGAGGTATGTAAGAAATTCAAAATCTCCTCTAATCCAGGGCCCCTTACACCTGTCCGACTTAACCCAGCCTTTGTTCCGGGGATGTCCAACATTTTCCTCAAAGATACTTGGCCACACAAAGACATGTCAGTCCAACACTTCTTTAAGGATGGCAAATTTCTAAACCGTACTTCACTTCCAACAAATGCAGGGGGCGAATCCCTCCCGCTATGGAATTACTTCCAGATTCGTCATTTTCTCACAACAATAAACCGAAACACATCTCTATCCAGAGATTTAACCCCATTTGAAAACTTATGCTCCCAAACCACACCGCAACAACACTTGATTGCAAACACCCACTCTATGCTTTATGCCTTGACTTCCCCTAAAGACACCAAAGCTTGCCAGGTTTGGGAAAGGGAACTTCAAATAGACCTAACGGAAGAGAACTGGGAACGAATTTTCACAATAGCACACAAAGGTTCCCTCAATGTCACGACACAAGAGAATAACTACAAAACCCTATCCCGGTGGTACCGTACACCGGAATTACTAAATAAATTTAATCCTGAGACGTCAAACAAATGTTGGAGATGCTCCAATTAAATAGGTACATTTTTACACATCTGGTGGTCCTGCCCACTTCTTCAGACTTTCTGGAAACAGGTACATGACATTACCTCTCAAGTAACCACATACCCTCTGGACTATACTCCAGCTAGGCTTATTCTCCACCATTCCTCCACTTCAGCCCACACATACAGAAAATCTCTGGGGTACATATGATCAACGCAGCCAAATTATGCATCTCAGCCCACTGGAGATCCCCCCATACTCCAGCTATGTCTGAATGGTTCTCCCGTGTGAGCAAAGTGGCTGAAATGGAGGAACTAATCCACATTGCAAAAGACTCACCATCAAAATACTCCCAAGCATGGGCCTGTTGCACCCACTTCTGCACCACAGAGAGATATACCTCCATCATGGGGCCAAACCGTCCCGAATCCTCCTACAATGACTGACTAAAATAATCCAAATAACTCCTTTGAGAAACATACTTTCTCAACAAAACCCGCTGATTCGCCCATTCCCGCCCTAATGCGGATCCCGGGGGGAAACCCCTTCAGACAGGGATCTTCCCACGAAAACCTTCATACACTTGAAGCTCGGTAGAGACCGGGGAGGGGATACCCCAGATCCCTCCTTCCCTTCCCCATGTCTGTCTTCCACTCCATCCCTTAATCCCACTCACTTCTATGTCTTTTCCCCTTTCCACATTTCTACCCCAACCGATCAGACGACGATAACCATTTATCTATCCCCATGACTACCCTAACTCATGTGTATAATTTGCCATTTACTCCTCACATCTTAAAAATTGACGAGACTAACCCCTCATACAGATATACCCCACCTTACAAACTCAATACTTCCACACGTGCTCAGGAATAAACAAATGGACTTATATCTAAATACATACTGTCACTTCTCTAACTAGCCCCTTAATTTTGAAACCATAATCAAAGTGACATTCCTGTATTAGACAGTTACAGATCTCAGATGATGAGGTAATCCTCGAGTTCGAGGCTGTTTAGCTCCTTTATATTTCTGTTTAATTTTCTGATAAACACATATCTGACTCGCTGTGCTTCAGCGAGATAAGTCATGTTAATAAGGCTTATGTTGTCTAAATACCTACTGTATGTAAAAACTGTGTAACAACACTTTGTTCACAATAAAAACTTTTATGGGGAAAAAAAAAAACAAAGAGTGAAAAATTTAAGGGGGTCTGAATACTCTCCGTCCCCACTGTATCTGCCATGGTTGATAATACTTTACAATTGAACAATTGAAGATAGATGTTGTATCTGCAAAGTTATGGATATGTACTCTTTCCTGGGTATTAATGTGGTTGTATACCCGCAAAAAAAAAAAAAAAAAAACCTGTAAGGCAAAGGCATAATGAGATAGAAGCCCCCGTACCGCCTCCCGGTAACCGCTGAGGGAGGCGACATGCCCTGTATTTGGCTCCATCCATCTTCCCATCAACTCTGACCAGCTTCCCTGTCCCTGCTGAAGAAAAGTATCCCCACAACATGATGCTGCCACCACCATGTTTCATGGTGGGAATGATGTGTTCAGGGTACAGTGTGCAGTGTTAATTTTCACACATAGCGTTTTGCTTTTAGGCTAAAAAGTTAAATTTTGGTCTTATCTGACCAGAGTACCTTCTTCCACATGTTTGCTGTGTCCCCCACATGGCTTCTCACAAACTGCAAACGGGACTTCTTATGGCTTTCTTTCTACAATGACTTTCTTCTTGCCACTCTTCTATAAAGGCCAGATTTGTGGAGTGCACGACTAATAGTTGTCCTATGGACAGATTCTCCCACCTGAGCTGTAGATCTCTGCAGCTCCTCCAGAGTCAACATGGGCCTTTTGGCTGCTTCTCTTCTCTAAATAATGCTCTTCTTGCCTGGCCTGTCATTTTAAGTGGATGGCCATGTCTTGGTAGATTTGCAGTTGTGCCATACTGTTTCCATTTTTGGATGATGGATTGAACAGTGCTCCGTGAAATGTTCAAAGCTTGGTGAGAATACTCCCGATAGTTCCCGAACCAGAAACCCTGCAGACGGTGGGGAATGTGCAGGAAAGGGGAGATCCCACAGCAGAATTTTCAGTATAGAACAGCAAAGAGAGCCATCACAAAAATTCACCCCACCATCACATTTGGTGGCTATATCACCACCAAACGAAACCCATTCAAGGGAATAGGGCTAGGCCACAACTGCCCTGCAATTGTGTACACTGCACATGGTAATGGCATTGGTGACCATCTCAGATCACCTTCCCCTGATGCCAAAGGGAGTAAGGATACTGACTTGTATGCCAAGCTGGTATTTTAGGGGAGGGGGCCCCCTGTTTTTTTTTTTTTTTTTAAAGAGACCCTGGGCTCAATTCACTAAAGGATATTGCATGCGATATTAGGTGACACATTTTACCAAACAATATCGCATGTGATATGGAAAATCTCAATTAACTATTGGTTTGTGCCGTATTTACTGCAAAAATGTACACTTTTTATTGGCATTTGTCATTTACTTGAATGAGTAGGGGTTCTATGTTCCCCCACTTATTCACATGGGAAGGCTGGGATCTAGGGGCCCCTTGTTAAAGGAGGCTTACAGATTCGGATAAGGCACCCTCCCACCCCCAGCCTTACTGGGCCAGGGTTGAGGACATGTGGCCTGGTATAGTTCGGGGGGGGGGACCTCACACTATTTTTTTTAATCTTTGATGTTAGGTCTCACCCAAAAGCCAGGTGGAAAGCACAATACAATTTTTTTTTTTTGTGAATTGCTTGTTCTGGAATTAAAGGGGTTGTAAAGGTTTTTTTTTTTTTTTTAAATAACAAACATGGTATACTTACCTCCTCTGTGCAAGGGTTTAGCACAGAGTGGCCAGATCCTCCTCTTCTGGGGTCCCCCAGCGGTGCTCCTGGCTCCTTTCCCCATAGAGTGCCTCCTCAGAGACCCGCATTCCAACGGGGCACTCGTGCGGGCGTGCTGCCGAGTCCTGCTGCTGCGTCCATTGACACAGACAGCAGGACTCGTTCCGCCCCCCATGTCACTGGATTTGATTGACAGCAGTGGGAGCCAATGGCTGCTGCGGCTATCAATCTATCCAATGAGGACCCGAGACAGTGGCTGGAGCTGGTGGGCTCATTCTCGTCGCTAAAAAAAGATCAGGTTCAGGTAAGTAAAAGGGGGGCTTTTGGGGGCTGCTGCACTACAGAAGGTTTTTCACCTCAATGCATAGCATTAAGGTGAAAAACCTTGAGGGTTTACAACCCCTTTAAATGCTGCATGAGTTATTTTAACTCAAATACTTATGTGGTATTGATTCTTTAGTAAATTGAGCTCTTGTCACTATAGAGTGTCACTTGAGTGGCTGTTGGGGCTGCTGATATCACATCCAAGATAACAGAGCTTAGCAGCAATCTCAGGGCTTTTAGAGGTCAATGCAAGTTAAGTTATTTCAAAGAAATACCATGCATAAAAGTTAAACCTGGTACACACTGCGCGTTTCCTCCCAGCGGGTTGAAGGAAAAAAAACTGACAGGTTGCTGTACCAACACAATCAATGTTGGTGCAGCGATCACCCCTGCTGTGCTTTTAGATTCCCCCCACTATTGGCTGCAAGCACTGCTCAGATGCTGGTTTTCCATCATGCCCCTTGGACAAAAACGGACAGACTGCTGAACACACTGACCAAAAGTTGGCCAGGTCATGCGATTTTCAGACCGTGTGTACCTAGCTTAAATCGCAGAGGTTCACTTTTACAACTAAAGCGTTAGTAAAGAACAGCTTTTTATAGAGAACACTTTTATATGTTATCTTAACCTAGCCTAGCCTCCATCTTGAGTATCAGCAAGCCTCATAAACACTCCATGTTTATGAAGAGCCCTCCTCGGGCTGCAATTCTTCGTTAGTGTCCATTGTTTAAAAAAAAAAATGACAAATATCTGAAAAGTGTGGCTTGTGACCCTCCTTAAGGGCTCTTTCACACATGCGGATCCGTATTCAGCAGGGATCGCTCCATTTATCCCCGCTGAGCCGGCGGATGACAAGTCCCTCTCTGCACTGTGCAGGGACAGACCTGTCAGATTTCCGCTTTCCTCTATGGGGGGATCGGATGATTACGGTCTGCCTGTCCGTTTTCATCCGATGCGCCAGACGGATGGAAAATAGTAAAGGATCAAAATGCAGCGCTAAAGTAAAACAAAGTTAACAGGTGAATATAATAGTCCATAGAAAAACAATGAAGAGTAGAGATGACGTGAAGCCTCCACCAAACCTCAGTGTGCAAAAGGAAAGCACACCACACCCACGTGCTGCCAATCTGCTTACCAGAAAAATATGAAAAACATTCGATGTAATCATATGATGCAAAGGCTCAACAGTAACTCTGAATGGCACACTCCATCATAGACAGCCAGAAAATGGGAAAAGCCAGGTAGTCACATATCATCAGGACATCAGGATTCACATGAGAAGATGAATGGATTGTGCAGTCACCAGCAGGATAACCCAGTAAGGAGAAAGCAATAATATGAAGCCCGTATAGGTAAAACACATGCGTTTATTGTAGTCTACTTACAGATAAAAAATGTACATCATCACAGAAAGGAAATAATCCGCGGCTCACAGCGTGCTTGCATCGGCCAGCCTGACATGTTTCACTCTATGTGGATATCATCAGAGTGTTTCCATCCGTCTGGATTTTGCAGATCAGATCGGGGCGGATCGGATGTCAGCGGACATGTCACTGCTGACATCTATCACTCCATAGAGCTGTATGGAGCGACCGTTCAGATCCTCTGATCTGAACGGTCCACACGTGTGAAAGAGCCCGTACTCAGATACCCATAACTAATATCTAGTAGAACCAATTGCCTTCAGCACCTAATTAGTAAATAAAGTCCACCTGTGTGTAATTTAATCTCAGTATAAACACAGCTGTTCTGTGAAGCCCTCAGAGGTTTGTTAGAGAACCTTAGTGAACAAGCAGCTTCATGAAGGCCAAGGAACACACCAGACAGGTCAGGAATAAAGTTGTGGAGAAGTTTAAAGCAGGGTTAGGTTATAAAAAAAAATATCCCAAGCTTTGAACATTTCACGGAGCACTGTTCAATCCATCATCCGAAAATGGAAAGAGTATGGAAAGAGTATGGCACAACTGCAAACCTACCAAGACATGGCCATCCACCTAAAATGACAGGCCAGGCAAGAAGAGCATTATTTACAGAAGAGAAGCAGCCAAAAGGCCCATGATGACTCTGGAGGAGCTGCAGAGATCTACAGCTCAGGTGGGAGAATCTGTCCACAGGACAACTACTAGTCGTGCACTCCACAAATTTGGCCTTTATAGAAGAGTGGCAAGAAGAAAGCCATTGTTGAAAGAAAGCCATAAGAAGTCCCATTTGCAGTTTGTGAGAAGCCATGTGGAGGACACAGCAAACACGTGGAAGAAGGTGCTCTGGTCAGATGAGACCAAAATTGAACTTTTTGGCCTAAAAGCAAAACGCTATGTGTGAAAACTAACACTGCACATCACCCTGAACACACCATTCCCACCGTGAAACATGGTGGTGGCAGCATTATGTTGTGGGGATGCTTTTCTTCAGCAGGGACAGGGAAGCTGATCAGAGTTGATGGGAAGATGGTTGGAGCCAAATACAGGGCAATCTAGAAGAAAACCTGTAATGCCGCGTACACACGATCAGATTTTCCGTCAGGAAATGTTGGATGTGAGCTTGTTGGCGGTAAGTCCGTCCGTGTGTGTGCTCCATAGGACATTTGGACTTTCCGACCAACAAATGTTGGCTAGCATGTTCTTGAATTTTCCGCGGACAAATGTGTGTTGTCGGACTTTCCGATCGTGTGTACACAAGTCTGTCGAACAAAAGTCCAAAGTACAAACGCACATGCTCAGAAGCGGTCGGTCTTGTAAACTAGTGTTCGTAATGGAGAATTAACATTTGTGACGTGGCAAATTATGAAATCTCCAAATGCAGTGCACAATTCTCTTCTTTTTTAATGGGATAATAATGAAGCTGCTTTGCTGGTGATACTGATGGAGTTTTTGAAAACGAGTTTTCAAAGGCTTTTTTTTTCTAGTGATAGCAAGAATAATATTATTATGCTTTTTTTTTTATTTGTTCAAGTTACCACAACACCATAATCCTGTAGTTTTTAAGAACAAAGATACAACTATGTTGGTGTCCCTTGTTAATTTTACATTGTATTTTTTAAAATGTAACTGCCTACTCCCAAACTGTCATTTGAAGTAAAACACATAGTATTATGCGCCACAATTTTTTTTATTGTGCATTAAAAAAAAAAAAAAAAAAAGACATACTATCTGCCAATAGAAAATAACCAAAAAGTGCATTCTATGCATCCAAAAATATAGAAAATTTACCAAATCAAATCATTATTCCACCAAAAAAATAATGTCAAAGCAATAATTCCAAAGCCAATAATAAATAACACGCTATCTCCTCCGATTCCGCAACATGTCTGGTTGACGAACGGCTGTTCAGAACTGAACTGAAAAGCACGAAATGAAAAGCGCGAATCAACACTCACCAAAATTCTACTAACACAAAATTAGCAGAAGGAGCCCAAAGGGTGGCGCTGAAGAGCTGAAAAAACATGTAGTACGTCTAGTACGTCACTACGTTCGTAATTGTTGGACAACATTTGTGTGACCGTGTGTATGCAAGACAAGTTTGAGCCAACACCCTTCGGACAAAATTCCATGGTTTTGTTGTCGGAAAGTCCGATCGTGTGTATACGGCTTTAGAGTCTGCAAAAGACTTGACACTGGGACGGAGGTTCACCTTCCAGCAGGACAACGACCCTAAACATACAGCCAGAGCTACAATGGAATAGTTTAGACCAAAGCACATTCATGTGTTAGCATGGCCCAGTCAAAGCCCAGACCTAAATTCAATTGAGAATCTGTGGCAAGACTTGAAAATTGCTGTTCACAGATGCTCTCCATCCAATCTGACAGAGCTTGATCTATTTTGCAAAGAAGAATGGGCAAAAATATCACTCTCTAGATGTGCAAAGCTGGTAGAGATATACCTAAAAAGACTTGCAACTGTAATTGCAGCGAAAGGGGTTCTACAAAGTATCGACTCAGGGGGGCTGAATACAAATGCACGCCACACTTTTCACATATTTATTTATAGAAAATTTTGAAAACCATTTACCATTTTCCTTCCACTTCACAATTATGTACCACTTTGTGTTGGTCTATCACATAAAATCCCAATAAAATACATTTACATTTTTGGTTGTAACATGACAAAATGTGGAAAATTTCAAGGGTATGAATACTTTTTCAAGGCACTGTACCTGCAGCAGAATTTATGGGTTGTTTAAGGCTATTTGCTGCTCAGGCTGCAGGTGGCTGTTTCTGAGAGTAATATTTATACTTTGTGGGAAAAATAAAACATTGAGATTCAGGGGGCCATTTCAAGAAAAAAAAAGTATGCCTGAAAAATATCATCCTTTTCTTAATCTTTCATGTGTGATAATGTTTCAAAGGCCACTGTTGGCATAAGGCGTGTGTTTTTGGCAACCAGCTTGTTGTATTGGATATTTAAACGCTGCTATCACGTCTCTTACTTCTGTGTAAAAAGAAATTCTGTCATCAAACAAATGTCCAGCATAAAACGACCAAATCATACTTTAAGAAAGTTGCCAAGCAGTGCCTACCATTAAGGAACCACTGATCTAGGGTATTGATAATCTTGTGCAGTAAGGAAACAAAAAAAAACATGCAAACATAATTCAATTGTTAAAATGTTGTCATGTTGTCATGCATAAACAATGATAAACTCACATATGGAACACTAAGAGCCCTTGCACACTGGGGCGGTTTGCAGGCGCTATTGCACTAATAATAGCGCCTGCAAACCGCCCCGAAAGTGCCGCTGCTTTCATTCCAGTGTGCAAGCCCCGAGGGCTTGCACACTGGAGCGATGCACTGGCAGGACGGTAAAAAAAGTCCTGCCAGCAGCATCTTCGGAGCGGTGAAGGAGCAGTGTGTATACCGCTCCTTTACCGCTCCTGCCCATTGAAATCAATGGGACGGCGCGGCTATACCGCCGGCAAAGCGCCTCTGCAGAGGCGCTTTGCGGTGGTATTTAACCCTTTGTCGGCCGCTAGCGGGGGGTAAAACCCCCCCGCTAGCGGCCGCATACCGACGGTAAAACGTCGCTAATAATAGCGGCGTTTTACCGCCGACGCCGCCCCCCGCCCCAGTGTGCAAGGGCTCTTACAATGAAAGTGAATATTGCTGTCAATTTGAGTTTGGAGGAAACTTTGTACTGAGAGAAATATGTAAGCTGTCATTGCTAATCTCTTTTTCAAAATGCCAGTTACCTGACCACATAGCTTCAATGCTTTTTAGGTTATTGATTTAGAAAGTATCAATGCTATGAGAGCTGCACAAACATGGACTCTTCACAGTAATGTCTCTGTGACTCAATCAGGGTAAAACGTAGCTGCATAGCATAGTCTATAACATTCTGAGAATCACTACTTCAGTAAAACAGTTTAGAATACAAACGGCTACTTGTCATTATCCTCATAAACCGTACCACACTGTGAATTCCAGGGTAGCTCTTGTAACACAGGCGATTAGCTAGAGGCATCTAAAGAAAAAGTGCCACCCTACTGGATCTAGAATACTTTGGTAGCAATTGGGGAGGGGCTCCCACAGTGCCTGGGTCTTCTGGAGAAGCTGCATGCTGTAAGGGTGTGGCCCGGCTGCCTGCACACTGGTTCTGACAGTGGAGGGCCACTCCCATGGCTGCAGATCACTTGCCCGGCTACCTCTGCCTTATCAGGGCTGGCCTCTCTGAGCTGCTAAAGGGAGGGAAGCTGAGGAATTTATTCTTCTTGGGCATGTCCAGGAACCCAAGAAGTTTTGGAAAATGGAGTTAAAGGGGACTGTATCTGCATCTAAGCATGTTGAGTAAATGGGTACTCCACTGAAGTCACATTGTGTAGCTAGAGTGCCAAGGTGTACTGAGATCCCTGTGAATAATGTAAACAGAACTGAGGACACAATTTGTATTGTTCAAAGAATTCTCACAAGCTCAAATCATATGATGATCTAATATGCCATCAGTTGTATATAACCACATACCTCCCAACCATTCCGGTTCTGCGGGACTGTCCCGGCTATCAGGTAAGTCCCGGGGTCCCACGGCTCTGAGCTGAAGTCCCGGAGCACACTGCTGAAACAAGTTCCAGCAGTGGGATATCCTAAATGAATGCTATGTGTACTCTTAAACATTACACCTAGTGTGGATTCCTGCATGCTGTGCTCTCGCTTCCCCCCCAGCTCTGCTTCAATCCTCTCTGTCACTGGTTGCTAGGACCGCCGGCGTCCCAGCAACCAGTGACATGCTTTGTAGATGCCCACTCTGTCGCCGGACTCTGGCTTCCGATTACTGCCTTCCAGCATCTCCTGACACTACCCCTTGGCATCTGTGATCCAAGGCGCTACAGCTGCACCACGGGCATGTTGGGACTGTGACGTTTTAGGGGGTGTGGTCAACATCACCCGGTGACCATGCCCCCTAAAACGTCACAGTCCCAGCATGCCCAGGGACTGTGACATCATAAGGGGGCGGGGTCTCCGCCTATATAAGTCACAACGGACCTCCGCTGGCAAAAGAGCGGCCTGAAGACAGCGGAGGAGCCGGCCGAAGAACTGGAACACCGGGAGAAGAGGCCGGAGGGAGCGGAGAAGAACCAACCGGATGCCGGGAGAAGAGGGACCCCCGAAGCCGGAAGAAGACCCCCGAAGCCGGAGGAAGACCCCCCCGGAGCTGTTTAATAAATTATTTTAAAAACTTGTGTAGTGTGTTTTATTATTGACGCTTTTTCCCTAGGTGAATGGGTAGGGGTACCATGTACCCCATACTCATTCACATAGGGTGGGGGGCCGGGATCTGGGGGCCCTCTTATTATAGGGGGCTCCCGGATTCCGATAAGCCCCCCCGCCCGCAGACCCCGACAACCAACGGCCAGGGTTGTCGGGAAGAGGCCCTTGTCCTCATCAACATGGGGAAAAGGTGCTTTGGGGTCCCCCAAGGCACCCCCCCATGTTGAGGGCATGCGGCCTGGTACGGTTCAGGGGGGGGCGCTCGCTCGTCCCCACCCCCTTTCCTGACCGGCCGGGCTGCGTGCTCGGATCGGGGTCTTGTATGGATTTTAGGGGGGACCCCACGCCGTTTTTTCGGCGTAGGGGGTTCCCTTTATAATCCATACCAGACCTAAGGGCTTGGTATGCCCCATGCTTGCCGCAATAGGAAAATTTGTTTTTCCTATTGCCGCGAGCGCGAAATGCAATACCCTGTCCTTGCGTCGTATCTGGTCCTTTGGACCAGCATACAGACGAGCGGGCTTTCCGTCGGACCAGCACACAGACGAGCGGACTTTCCGCCAGAAACTGAGTCCGACGGAAAGATTTAAAACATGTTTCAAATCTAGGTCCGGCGGGCTTTTGGGAAAAAGTCCGCCGGAAAAGTCCGCCGGAGCCTACACACGGTCGGATTGTCCTGCGGACTCTGGTCCGCCGGACCAAGTATGCCGGAAAGTCCGCTCGTGTGTACGCGGCATATGCCTTTTAACAGTCTGGCCACACGCACTTTTTTGCACGGCGCGTCGCATGCTTACATCAGCCTTAAGTGTCCCTCATTCTCCAGTTCTAAAGATGGGAGGTATGTAACAGGGGTCTCCAAACATTCTAAATAAAGAGCCAGTTTACTGTCTTTCAAAGTTTAGGGGGTCCGGACTGTGGCCAGTGAGAGTAGAAAATGCCCTGGCATCAGAGGGAGTAAACAATTGGTATTCGGGGGAGTAATGGTACTCCATCGTTGATATCAATGGGAGGAATAGTGCCCCATCATTGGTGTCCGTGGAAGGTAGAGCGCCCCATTGTCGGGTGTCAGTGGCAAGAACTATGCCCCACTGCTGCTGACAGTGGAGGGAATAATGCACGAGGGCCAGATAAAAGCAAGCAAAGGGCCGCAGTTTGGAGACCACTGGTATATAGCAAGCAACACTTATTTTACAATATTCATCTGGTTGCATTCTGCAATGTTCTAATCCTTTTATGTTAATGGGTTGTAGTATTATAATTATGCAGCAGATGGTTCGCTTGCCACTATGCAAATTGTTACCAATGCTTTGTAAGTAAAATTCATATCTGAAATGCCTAATGCTACAGAAGACATTACAGAGACCTGTACAAGGATTGAGTGTAGGGCTGCAACTAACGATTATTTTCATAATCGATTAGTTGGCCGATTATTGTTTCGATTAATCGGTTAATAACCTTAACAAAAAAAAAAGTGTGGCGTATAATTTAGTTAATATGTAAAGTTTTTAAAAAAGGCAATTTATTCTTAAATATCTCTATGCAGCGGTAAATCTAAATAACCAACTATATGGTTAGGGAGCAAAATATCTAATCCACTCTGAGAATGACAGAAGAGATACAACAATCCTATAGTGATTCCACGCTACAGCAGTAATGTGCAAAAAGTGCTCAATAAATAAACACTGTGTAAATATTGTCCAAAAAAATGGGATATTAAAGAGTGCAAAAGTGATTAGTCCATAAATTGGTAAATCAATCTAGGGGCATTATATTCGATATGTTGGTAGTCTCTTGATTAAACATTTTTTACACTCTATATACTATTAGAGGAGATATACCGTATAAACTGTTAGAGAAGAGATATACTGTACAAACTATTAAAGGGTGAATCTGATAAATATTATTAGACTCAGAGATCAAATGTCTTCCTTCAAAAAAAAATTTCATTTTAAAAACGTTCGTTCGATTTTCTAATCGTTAGTGGGGTCAAGTCGACGTTCATTTTCAACCACAGTGACGGGAAAATTTGGAAATAGAAAACTTCTTGGTCAAAGGAATTTTCAGACAGTGTATGTGGTTTTCGTTCAGAAATTACATTCATTTTAAAAACAGAATGTTAAAAACAAGTGAAAATTTCAAACAACATTCTTTCATTCAGCGAATGTACAAAGATTTTTCGTCTGAATATTCTCGTCTGAAAATTGATCCGTGTGGCCAGAATAAGGCTCGCTGCACACCTAGGCAGTTTGCTTTTGATCTGTTTCTGCAGTGCTTTTTGCTGTGCGTTTTGATTTTTGCGCACGTGATTTTGCGGTTTTGCATTTTTTTTTGGCCAGTTTGTTGTTGGGCAGATTAAAAAACACAAATTGCTGCAAAAACGCATTAAAATGCTTTTCTGCAGCTTCTCCATTGAAGTATATTGAACCAAAAAAAGCACCGTTTTTGCGTTAAAAAAAAGTCCCTGACCCTTTTCAAATACGTAGCGGCTGAAAAAAGCATAGATGTGAACGTGTCCCATAGGAAACTATATTAATGAACGGCAGTGCGCTTCTGCAAAAAAGCACCAAAAAATGCATAGATGTGAACCAGGTCTAAGACGTTTAGTAACATAATGGGGTTAAAAAAACTAAAATTAGCCCTTTTATAGTACAAAAAAAAAGCAGATAATCACTACTGTAAGGGGATCATTTTTTTACTGTATAACTGTGAAAGTAACATCTACAGTAGCGATTATTTGCTCTTTTTGTACTATAAAGGGCTTGTTTTAGCTTTTTTTAACCCCATTATGTTACTAGCCGATTAATCGATTATGAAAATAGTAATCGATTAATTTCATAATCGATTAGTTGTCGATTAATCGATTAGTTGTTTCAGCCCTAATTGAGTGCTTTCTTAATTTCATATGTATATATTTTACTTAAAACCAAACATGTACTTTGTTAAAACCCATTTAATTATAATCTCCTAAATGGCAGGTACCATAAAGCAGTGGTCATCATCCCTGTCCTCAGGGCCCACTAACAGGCCAGGTTTTATGTATTATAAAACCTAATGCTACAGAAGACATTACAGAGACCTGTACAAGCATTGGGTGCTTTCTTAATTTTATATGTATATATTTTATATAAAACCAAACATGTACTTTGTTAAAACCCATTAATTATGATCTCCTAAATGGCAGGTACCATAAAGCACTGGTCATCATCCCTGTCCTCAGGGCCCACTAACAGGCCAGGTTTTATGTATTACCTTGGGGAGATGCAGACTAGAATACTGCAATCACTGAACAGCAAATGATATCACCTGTGATGTATCTCAGTTATCTTGTAAACCTGGCCTGTTAGTGGGCCTTGAGGACAGGGTTGATGACCACTGCCATAAAGTATCAAATTGGTACCTGTGTGTAAACTGGCCCACTTTTCAGAAAGCCAGTGACACTGAGGACTCCAGCCTCAAAGCCTCAAGGAATTGCTTAGAGATGGGGTTTAAGGAAGTGCTTTGACTGTTTGCAGCATTTTCCAAAGGTAACAGCCAGGGGCGTTGCTAGATGGCAAAAAGACCAGGGGCTTCAGCCCGAAGTCCAAGGCCGGCATGGGAGGGGGGGGGGGCGTCTAGTGGCGCTGGGTTTTTTTGGTTGGGCGGAGGGGTTGCGTGGCGAGGGGTAAGCTCACATGCTGACCACTAAACTGACCTACCTCAACTATGGCTCTCTCTCATCAATGCAGCCCTGCCCCTATATAAATTAACATATATGGGAAGGAACTGCCCGAAAAAGTTTGATAGAGTCTGGGCGGGTTGGGTGGAGGCCAAACATCTGACTATTCCATAGATAAACTTAGTACTATACAACTGTACTTATATACTATACTTACACTTTTAGCTGTCCAATCATCCCTGCCTTAAGTAATTCTGCCCCGGACAAGGCCTCCCCGACACACGGTTAATATATAGCTAAGCTTGGAGGACCCCTAAAGGGCCTCCCTACCCGGGCCCCCCCCCCAACCCCCCCCTCACGTGGGCTTCTATAGTGACTTGGATTAGAAGTTTTAAAACTCTACTTTTGCCCTTAGTTGTGCGGTTGTACTATATTATTTGCACTGTACCTACTGTTTTGATTTGATATGGACAGTCATTGTACAATATCTGTCTTGAGATAATGTAACTTGATTTGTGTTTTGTTTATTTGTGATAAATAAATAAACTTTATGTTAAAAAAAAAACTGACCTACCTACCTGACATACACACACTGACCTACCTGACACACACACTGACCTACCTGACACACACACTGACCTACCTGACATACATACACTGACCTACCTGACCGTCATACACTGACCTACCTGACCATCATACACTGACCTACCCGACACACACTGACCTACCTGACCTACATACACTGACCTACCTGACTAACACACACTGACCTACCCGACACACACTGACCTACCTGTCATACACTGACCTACCTGACCCACACTGACCTACATACACTGATCTACCCGACACACACTGACCTACCCGACACACACTGACCTACCTAACCATTATACACTGACCTACCTGACCTACATACACTGACCTACCTAACCGTCATACACTGACCTACCTGACCTACATACACTGACCTACCTGACTGACCCACACTGACCTACATACACTGACCCACACTGACCTACCTGACCCACACTGACCTACATACACTGACCTGGTACCTGACATACACACGCTGACTGACCTAACTGACCAGAAGAAAACAGACTTCATGTGTCCAAGTCCTGCAGCAGCAGCCAGCCGTGGTGCTAGTGTGAGAGGCAGCCAGAGTAGAGGAGGAGAGCCGCCCGCCCGAGCGCCGATCGATCCCGCCTTCTTCCTGTTCCAGTCACAGCACGCTGATAGGTAGAGTGCAGGCTCTGGGAGACGCTGGAGATGCTGCTCAGGGTGGCGGTGTTTTCTCTCTCTCCCTCCTGGGCTCTTCCCGGCTGCCCAAGTATCCCCATCCCTGCTGCTCTGCACTGACGCCGCCACCGGAGGGACGCTCAAGTCGCAGGCCCCATGAGCACTAGCGCGGAGAAGGAGGAAGTGCAATCCTCCTCCGCTTTGACTGCTGGGCAGTGTGGGCACAGTGGGCAGTGACGTCACTGGTTGCTAGCCGCTAGGCGGCTATAGCAACCAGTGACCAAAAGTAGAGTCAGGCGGGGGCGGAGCTGGAGCCGGAGCCAGCGCTACCACGGCTCAGTCCGCCCCTGTCCTCTGTATTGTGGACCGGGACAAGAGACTCGGGGCTATTGGCCCCAGGCTCGGGGCTATAGCCCCAATAACCACCCCCTGGCGACGCCTTTGGTAACAGCAATTCTCTGCTGCAGATTCCTCCTCAGGATGAGCAGCCTACAGGCACCATCACAGGCAGAGGAATGACCCTTATGATTGGTGACTATATTGGTTTGATTGGTGCCAGCATTACCACCTCTGCCACTGCCTCCCTCTTCTCTATTCTCTTGCAGGAAAGGACTGTATTGTAAATATGAGGCATATTTAAGCTAAGAATGTATTGGCCTGCCACTGGGAAATTTTTAGTGCCTTGTCAATGTCATTTGCAAAGCTGTAATTTTTATTGATGGATAACACCTTCCTTGCATCTCTAGCTTTGAGGCCTGTTCAAGCTGCTTATATTACAGTGGGGCAAAAAAGTATTTAGTCAGCCACCAATTGTGCAAGTTCTTCCACTTAAAAAGACGAGAGAGGCCTGTAATTGTCAACATAGGTATGCCTCAACTATGAGAGACAAATTGTGGAAACAAATCCAGACAATCACATTGTCTGATTTTTGAAAGAATTTATTTGAAAATTATGGTGGAAAATAAGTATTTGGTCACCTACAAACAAGCAAGATTTCTGGCTCTCACAGACCTGTATCTTCTTCTTTAAGAGGCTCCTCTGTCCTCCACTCATTACCTGTATTAATGGTACCTGTTTGAACTTGTTATCAGTATAAAAGACACCTGTCCACAACCTCAAACAGTCACACTCAAAACTCCACTATGGTTAAGACCAAAGAGCTGTCGAAGGACACCAGAAACAAAATTGTAGACCTGCACCAGGCTGGGAAGACTGAATCTGCAATAGGCAAGCAGCTTGGTGTGAAGATCTCACCCGTAGGGTCAAAATGATCACAAGAACGTTGAGCAAAAATCCCAGAACCACACGGGGGGACCTAGTGAATGACCTGCAGAGAGCTGGGACCAACGTAACAAAGCCTACCATCAGTAACACACTACGCCGCCAGGGACTCAGATCCTGCAGTGCCTGACGTGTCCCCCTGCTTAAGCCAGTACATGTCTGGGCCCGTCTGAGGTTTGCTAGAGAGCATTTGGATGATCCAGAAGAGGATTGGGAGAATGTCATATGGTCAGATGAAACCAGTAGAACTGTTTGGTAGAAACACAACTCGTCATGTTTGGAGGAGAGAGAATGCTAAGTTGCAACACCATACCTACTGTGAAGCATGGGGGTGGCAACATCATGCTTTGGGGCTGTTTCTCTGCAAAGGGAACAGGACGACTGATCCGTGTACATGAAAGAATGAATGGGGCCATGTATGGTGAGATTTTGAGTGCAAACCTCCTCCCATCAGCAAGGGCATTGAAGATGAAACATGGCTAGGTCTTTCAGCATGACAATGATCCCAAACACACTGCCCGGGCAACAAAGGAGTGGCTTCATAAGAAGCATTTCAAGGTCCTGGAGTGGCCTAGTAAGTCTCCAGGTCTCAACCCCATAGAAAACCTTTGGAGGGAGTTGAAAGTCCGTGTTGCCCAGTGACAGCCCCAAAACATCACTGGTCTGTAACAGCTTGTAAACGTGGTAACTCTCGTTTAGCCGTGTTTCGTTTACAGGCGTTTTTCATTTTTGGCTATTTTCTTTTTCTTTCTAAACCCGGCATTTAAACGTGGCAAAACACAAATGTTTTAAACGTGGGTTACTATCTGTCAAGTTAAATCGTTCAGGAGAGGTTGTAAAAACGTCCCGTATACATGAAGCCTTATGCCGCATACAGACGATCG
Organism: Aquarana catesbeiana; assembly: GCF_042186555.1. Lineage (NCBI taxonomy): Eukaryota > Metazoa > Chordata > Amphibia > Anura > Ranidae > Aquarana > Aquarana catesbeiana. The sequence goes on from NC_133324.1 coordinate 561,655,053, forward strand.
GAATTTCCAACAACCAAACCGTGGATTTTTTTCCGACAGATGTTGGCTCAAACTTATCTTGCATACACACGGTCACACAAATGTTGTCGGAAATTCCGAACGTTAAGAATGCGGTGACGTACAACACGTACGACGAGCCGAGAAAAATGAAGTTCAATAGCCAGTGCGGCTCTTCTGCTTGATTCCGAGCATGCGTGGACTTTTGTGCATCGGAATTGTGTACACACGCTCGGAATTTCCGACAACATGTTTTGTTGTCGGAAAATTTGAGAACCTGCCCTCAAACAGTTGTTGTCGGAAATTCTGACAGCAAATGTCCAATGGAGCATACACATGGTCGGAATTTCCGACAACAAGCTCACATCGAACATTTGTTGTCGGAAATTTCATTAGGCTCCATGTACACTTGAGTTAAGGAGCTTTTGGCGTTTTTTTGCCAAAGCTCCTAAACTCAACTCCATAAAAGCCTATGTGTCCATGTACAAATAAGTGTATAGGAGCTGCTGAGGTTAGAGGAGGTTCAACCTCCCCTAACCTCAGATAGGAACGTTTTGATCGCCAGCGTTCAAAGTAGTTCAAGTGTACACAAAGCCTTAGTTTGTCTTATTAAATATTTTTATTAAAGAAAAAAAATGTAGGCTTTACAAACTATAACAGGAGAATACAATGTTTGGTAACAGGACTTAAAGTGACAGTAAACAATATCCATATTCTCCAAAAATATTCCATGCATATTCACTACTTAATGGTTTAGTAATACAATTTCTACTAAATAATTTCTTACTGTGTTTTTCTGCCTCTTTTAACATTCTCCATGCGCTCCCATACCTCTCCTTTCCCTTTTACTTCCTTTTGTTTAGGACAAGCAGTGCAGGTTGGTTGTGGTCATGTGTACTGCTCAATGCACACAATCCCATAGTCCAGCCCTCAAATTTTCCACTCGCCTACTCGCATTTTGCGAGTGAAAAATGAGGGCTGGCGAAGAGTTGGGCTGCCTGGGAGTGGGGGGGGGGGGGAGCACTGCCAGCGGGCGGGGTTGATCGTGAGCCGTTCTCCCAGCGAGAGCCGGGGGATCACAGAGTGCGGATAGCACACTTATACAGCTTACATTACAATTGCCTCCGCTCTGCTCGCCATCACACACATCCCCGCCTCCTCCTAACCCTGCGCCTGTAATAGTGAGAACAAGGGTCTAATGCTGGGATGCATTCTGTCTATCAGAGGTGCAGGGTTAGGAGGAGGCGGGGCTGTGTATGACGCTGAGCGGAGCGGAGGCAATGCAATGGTGGGCACAGTGTGGCTGCAATAGTGGGCAGTGGGCACAGTGCGGCTGCAATGGGCACAGTGAGTCTGCAATAGTGGGCACAGTGTGGCTGTAATAGTGGGCAGTGGGCACAGTGAGGCTGCAATAGTGGGCAGTGGGCACAGTGTGGCCGCAATGGGCACAGTGAGGCTGCAATAATGGGCAGTGGGCACAGTGTGGCTGTAATGGGCACAGTGAAGCTGCAGTGGTGGGCACAGTGAGGCTACAATAATGGGCACAGTATGGCTGTAATGGGCACAGTGAAGCTGCAGTGGTGGGCACAGTGAGGCTACAATAATGGGCACAGTATGGCTGCAATGGTGGGCACAGTGTGGCTGCAATAGTGGGCACAGTGAGGCTGCAATGGTGGGCACAGTGAGGGTGCAATTATGGGCACAGTTTGGCTGCAATGGTGGGAACAGTGAGGATGCAATGGTGGGCACAGTGAGGCTGCAATGGTGGGCATAGTGAGGGTGCAATGGTGGGGACAGTATGGCTGCAATGGTGGGCACAGTGAGGGTGCAATAGTGGGCACAGTGTGGCTGCAATGGTGGGCACAATGTGGCTGCAATGATGGGCACAGTGTGGCTGCAATGGTGGGCACACTGAATCTGCAATGGTGGGCACAGTGTGGCTGCAATGGTGGGTACAGTGTGGCTGCCATGGTGGGCACAGGTGAGGCTGCAATGGTGGGCATAGGTGAGGCTGCATTGATGGGCACAGGTGAGGCTGCAATGGTGGGCGCAGGTGAGGCTGCAATGGTGGGCGCAGGTGAGGCTGCAATGATGGGCGCAGGTGAGGCTGCAATGGTAGGCACAGATGAGCCTGCATTGATGAGCACAGGTGAGGCTGCATTGATGGGCACTGATAAAGTTGTTGTTAATATTTATTTTTGTATCTTAATTCTGCATAAAACATTTCATGAGATAATTTATGAGGGCGTGTTTAGGGGCGGATTTAGGGGCTGGGCAGGGTAGAGGTTGGGTGGGGCAACTGGTGGCAAGTAACCCTTGAGACCTGACTAGTAGCTCAGGACTTGAAATTTTGAGCCCTGCCATAGTCCCTAGTCCATCTCGCGAGTAAGCAAGAGAGGGTGGCTACACTCCTACATACAGTGGGACCATGGAGAAGGAACACAACCACTCTCTAATATGAAGTCAGTGCTCATACTCGTGAAAATGCTCCTAATACCGAAAGCCGATACTTTGCAGTGTGATTTGTGTCCATACAAAATGAATGGGCGCAAATTGCACTGCAAAAAAATTGCATGAGATTTGAACAGAAATGTGGTAGTATTCCTGTCCAAATCACATGTGGTTTTCCGCTTCACTCCTGTGTGAACCCAGGCTTGTCATAGTAAAGTTCACACAGAAGCAGTGCGGGAAACCTCGAAGCTGGTGGAACCCTTCATTCAGGGAGGATTCCCCTATCCTGTGTGAATCAAAATCTCTATGACGAGCCTGGGTCCCACAGGAGCCGTGGGGGAAAACGCATGCGATTCGGATAGGAATCGCCATGCACTCCTGTTCAAATCTCATGCAATTCTTGTATGGACGCAAATCACACTGCTAAGTATCGGTACTCTATCGTACTCGGCCATAAAAATAGGGTATAGATATTCTCAACTTACTATCTATGGGACCTAGGTGTCCCTCCTCCTTTATCCTTTCTGTTTTTTCCAATTTGATAATGTTCGGGGATTGGACAGTTCAACTGATCCTCTGAGTTAGGGGACATTATGACATTTCTCACTCAATAATTCAGGATGCTAGTGTTAAGAGTCTAATGTCATGGTAAATGCTGTCACAAATTTTACTGTTATTACAGTCATGTGTTTCATGTATCGGACAAATAGCCAGCTCTTATCGCTGTAATTACCTATGCACCTTTTTTATTGTTGTTGTGAGGGTCATTGAATTTTCCCCTGACTTTTCCTTAAAAACAATAAAAACTTATGTCTGAAAAAAAAAAAAAATAGGGTATCGGTGCATCCCTAATTGCTGCAAAAAAAAGAAAAGAAGGAATTTTTGAGAAGACTGAGAGAAAGAGATGGTACTCTTTTCAGTTAGGAATACATACTTTGAAAAGTTCTTCTCTCCTCTTTCCCTCCCCGCAGTCTCCTGGGACAGGTCACAAGTCCCAGGAGACTGCGGGACCATTCACAAAGTGCAAGCAGCACAGCGGGCTGCCCGCACAGTTAAGATGCCGGGAACTTGAAGGCTAGTGAACAACTAGCCTGGGTGAGGACAGCGCTGGATTCCTGGACAGGTAAGTGTCCTGTTATTAAAAATCAACAGCTACAGGATTTGTAGCTGCGGAGTTTTAATTAAAAAAAAAAAAAGTTATTTTCTAACCATTTTTTTGGGTGGAAAAACCCATTAACTTGCACCAGATTGAACGAACTAGAAAGATGCTTGGTTTTGTTAGTTATACTCTATATTTTATTACAGGATAAAACCTGCCTTGCCTCTCCCTATCTGGGCCTGTTCTGTTTGCTGTTCTATCACATTGAAGACCAATTTCTACCGAACCATGCTTTTTAAGACCTTGCAGCATGGTACTACAATATAACCTGTGCCATCAAACTGTTGTGCCACTGGCCATTTCTAACCTGTTTGATTATTTTTAACTTTTCAAACCTAAGCCGGGTACAGACTACAGTTTTTTTTGGGGAAAAAAATGACAGCTCCGGTCGGAGACACTGTGCTAGCCTCGCGAAGGTTAGTTCTGTGATCTCCCCCACTGAGCTGTTGTGTTCTGACAGGGGGACGCCCCCCCCCGCCAGAGTACTCCAATCAGCCATTGGCTGAGAACGCTGATCGAAAATGACTGGCTTCTGTCAGACATGCACAGGGGCAGGATGTCGGCCTTTTTTTTTTTTTTTTTAAACTGGCCAATGTCTCCCGACATTTTGGATGTGTGTACGGGGCTTAAAGCGTAACTCCGCTTTTGTTGAGAAAAAAAACATTCCCCTCTGGGTGATCTATGTACATTGCAAGGATTGTAACAACCTTTGTTGCAGATTCCTACCTTTTGTTATTCTGAAGAAATCACAGTTTGTTCCTCTGTGCCGAGTGGGTCTAATGGGAGTGGTTTCATAATTATCAACCAGTTGCAGCAGCTGCAGGGCACTAAGGAGGAAAGCTGCTAGGCCTGCATCCCTTTAGATGAGTTCCTATTGGAAATATCTCACCAAAAATGACATTTTTGTTGCAGGGGATGCTTGAAATCTGACTTGTATCTTAGGCAGACTTCTGGAAAAATTTGTGAGCCAATCATCACAAGTAGGAAATTATGTTTCTGGGGAGTGTACACATTCTGTGTACAGAACACCTCCAGGTAGTCATATTGCATTGCATTTTCAGAAAACTACAGTGGCTGCAGATTGAAAAGGAAATGTAATTTTTAATAACATTCAATTACAATACGACCTGTATCGCAATTGTATACGCTGTATTATTTTTTCTTTATTTGCTACTTTTTTCCCCCACGAAAGTGGGGTTACCCTTTAAGCAACCATGGAAAGAGGCACCACATGGTGCATGCATGTCTCTAAATGTGTACAAACCTGGGTGCAAGCAGTGCACCGTAAAATGCACAGGTTTTGTTGTTTATAACTTCTGTCATTAGCCACAGGACTTAATAAACCATTACATATCTCATATGCAGCCTAGATCCTTTTCTCCCAGCAGGAGTTTTCTAGAAAAAACTGGTTTGTTAGCCGACTGTTTTTTCTCTTTGGCAATTAATCCTAAATCTCTCGCACACAGAAAATCCAGCTAGAACTGGGTTTTCACACAAACCTTTTTCCGTAATTAAATGCTGAAGTGAAAGCACTTTTTTTGCTATGGTACAGTGGAAGCTTGCATATAGCAAAATATAAGAAAAGGCTGCTACTAGAGATGACATGATCTTCACATGATAAACCAGAATGGGCGGTAGACCATATGCATATCATTAACTTCCTAAAGTCCTATCCAGTCATACCAGTCATCTCAATTTGTACAGTCGGTTAATATAATTTCCTAAAAGTAATGCCATACTTGGTACATAAACAAGCATAAAGAATGACAAAAATTAAAAAGAAAAATCTCATTTAGCAATCAGATCAAGCCTGCATGTTACCATGCAGGTTTACACTAGTTCGATTTGTTATGCAACTTTGGACACAAAGTCGCATGACAAGTTGCAACCTATTGATTTCAAGATTTCAATGGCACTCTTTCTGATCTGTGTGACTTTTTTTTTTTTTTTTAATCAAAACTTTTTTTATTGACAAGAATAATGGGTAACTGAGTTACAATAAGGGGATATGTCCATACATATGATGCAGTGTTAGGCACATATAACCTCGTTTTTCATAGAACTTAGAACAAACAAAACTTAAAAAAAAAAAAAAAAAAGTTTAAAATAAAAGAAAAATAAGATAAAATAAAATAAAATAGAATATTATAAGGAATAAGCTCCTTCCTCCAGGCTTGTCTATGGACCTTTTTACCACATGAGTTACCATCTGCACAGCATATGCATTATAGGAGAGGCCTCAAGCTCAGGAGGAGGTCCTATCAACAACATTAGAGTCCTTAACCGTAGCAGTCTATCCATTATTAGCTGGGGGGGAGCAGGGTACGGGTTGTCCAACCAGTTTTGCCATATAAGGTCAAATTTTTTTGGAGCCTTTCAGTGTCGGTATGCCAACTGTTCCCTAAGGAGGAGGGAATTGACATACGGGATCCACTGGACCTTTGTAGGCTCATTTGTCGCAAGCCAATAACGTGCTATGAGTTTCATGACCAGGTCTAGTTACCATTAGGGATGAACCGAACACCCCCGGTTTGGTTCGCACCAGAACCTGCGAACGGACCGAAAATTCGCACGAACGTTAGAACCCCATTGACGTCTATGGGACTCGAACGTTCGAAATCAAAAGTGCTCATTTTAAAGGCTAATTTGCATGGTATTGTCCTAAAAAGGGCCTGGGGACCCGGGTCCTGCCCCAGGGGACATGTATCAATGCAAAAAAAAGTTTTAAAAACGTCCGTTTTGTCAGGAGCAGAGATTTTAATGATGCTTAAAGTGAAAAAAAAAAAGTGAAATATTCCTTTAAATATCATACCTGGGGGGTGTCTATAGTATGCCTGTAAAGTGGCGCGTGTTTCCCGTGCTTAGAACAGTCCCTGCACAAAATGGCATTTTTAAAGGAATAAAAGTCATTTAAAACTGCTTGCGGCTTTAATGTAATCTCGAGTCCTGGCAATATGGATGAAAATCAGTGAGAGAAACGGCATGGGTACCCCCCAGTCCATTACCAGGCCCTTTGGGTCTTGTATGGATATTAAGGGGAACCCCGCACACAAAAAAAAGGAAAGGTGTGGGGCCCCCAGGCCTTATATACTCTGAACTGCAGTATACAGGCGGTGCAAACAAGACAGGGACTGTAGGTTTGTTGTTAAGTAGAATCTGTTTGTAATTTTGAACTGGTACATTTTTAACATGTTTAGCTCCAGCCAAAAAATCTATTTTAAGCTTTTTGGAAAACATAGGGAAGGGTTATCACCCCTGTGACATTTGTTTTGCTGCCTGTGCTCCTCTTCAGAAGATTTCACCTCACTTTTTGTCCCAATGACAAATGTTTTTTGAAAATTTGGGGTTTTTAGTGAAACAAGGATTGGTGATAAAGCATCAGTGGAAAGGAGAAAAGTTTTTCCCATATTAACTCTTAAAGGAGAGAATTTCCCTTCCTAGGGGTAGATTTCATCTCACTTCCTGTTGTCTCCTTCCGTTTGCAAGTAGGAGTCGTTTGTAAGTTGGATGTTTGAAAGTAGGGGCCTGCCCTATATACTCAGCAGAAATTTGGGCCTTAGGTGTTGTTATGACCACAACACTGTAAGCCCTCACAGGGCCCTGCTGTGAAATATTAGATCAAGAATTGTAATTACATGCCCCTGTTTAACAGGGGCAGAAAAATTGGGCCTTAGGCACTGGTGCTGGTGCTTCAACACTGCAATCCCTCACAGATACTCTAGTTGAAGCGCAGGAAGTAGCCCTGCTGCAAAGAATTGCATCAAAAATTGTAATTACACGCCCCTGTTAAACAGGGGCTGAAAAATTGGGCCTTAGGCACTGGTGGCGGTGCCCAGAACCAAAAATGTTCTTACAAGCTATCAGGATGATCATTGAGGAGGAAGAGGATAATTACTCAGTATAACAGGATATTCACTCAGCATAGGCAATCTTTGAAGGGATCTGACATTTCAAAAAAAATTATTCGGTTACATCAGCATCAGGTGCTTGGTAGCTGGTGGTGATCCAAGACTGATTCATTTTTATGAAGGTCAGTCGATCGACCGAGTCGGTGGACAGACGCACCCTGTGATCGGTTACAAAGCCTCCAGCAGCACTGAATGTGCGTTCCGAAAGAACGCTGGATGCAGGACAGGCCAGTAGCTCAATTGCATACTGTGCAAGCTCTGGCCAGTGATCCATCCTCAAGACCCAGTAACCCAGAGGATTTTCGGTGGGAAAGGTGTCCAAGTCAGATCTTGCCCTTAGGGATTCCTGCACCATGTAAAACAGACGCTGGCGATGGTTGCTGGAACCGATCCTACCTTGGGGCTGCGGACTAAAAAATTGTCTGAACGCATCGGTCAGACGGAGACCTTCTCCATCGCTCCTTCTTTGACTGACCGAAGCCTCAGCAACACAATGTCCAGAAACAGGAGTTTGTAACCTCCCAGTCTCTGGGAACGCGTTGCACAGACCTTTCTGCAAGGCCTCCCGAAGATGTTTCATCCTCTGCTCCCTCTGCGACGGCAAGATAAGGTCCGCAACCTTACCTTTGTAACGTGGATCAAGGAGGGTTGCCAGCCAGTATTGTTCCTTCTCCTTGATACCACGAATACGAGGATCCTTCCGCAGGCTTTGCAGGATCAGAGAGCCCATGCAGCATAGGTTTGCTGAGGCATTTGGTCCGGAGTCCTCTGGGTCACTAAGGACAACATGATCCGCAGCCACCTCCTCCCAACCACGCACAAGTCCATGTGTTTCTTGGGACTGTAAATGATCGCTTAAAAACTGCTGCTAATGCTGAGTGCCAGGCTCCACCTCCATACTGACACAATCCTCCTCCTCCTCCTCCTCATCCTCTTCCTGTGTGATCGGCGGGCACGCAGGAACACTGTCTGGATAAAGGGGGCCTTGAGAGCTAAGGAAGTCCTCCTCTTCCTGCCTCTGTTCTGCCTCAAGTGCCCTGTCCATTATTCCACGCAGCGTGTGCTCCAACAGGTGGACAAGGGGGACAGTGTCACTGATGCATGCACTGTCACTGCTCACCATCCTCGTGGCCTCCTCAAATGGTGACAGGACAGTGCATGCATCCCTGATCATGGCCCACTGGCGTGGGGAAAAAAAAATAAGCTCCCTTGACCCTGTCCTGGTGCCATAGTCGCACAGGTACTCATTGATGGCCCTCTGCTGCGTGTGCAGCCGCTGCAGCATGGCCAACGTTGAGTTCCACCTGGTGGGCATGTCACAAATTAGGCAGTTCTTGGGCAGGTTAAATTCCTTTTGGAGGTCTGCCAGCTGAGCACTGGCATTATATAACTGGCGGAAATGCACACAGACTTTCCTGGCCTGCCTCAGGACATCCTGTAAGCCCGGGTACCTGCCCAAGAACCGCTGCACCACCAAGTTAAGGACGTGAGCCAAACAGGGCACATGGGTCATTTGTCCCTGTCGGTGGATGGAGAGGAGGTTGGTGCCATTGTCGCAAACCACCATTCCTGCCTTAAGTTGGCGCGGTGTCAACCACCTCTGAACCTGCCCCTGCAGAGCTGACAGAACCTCTGCCCCAGTGTGGCTCCTTTCCCCCAAGCACACCAGCTCAAGCACCACATGGCATCTTTTGGCCTGCGTTCTTGCGTAGCCCCTTGAACGCCTACGGAGCACCGCTGGTTCCGAGGACAAAGCACAGGAAGAGGCCATGGAGGAAGAAGAAGAGGAAGGGGTGGAGGAGAGGGGTGTGTCAGAATCACTAGTAGTGGCATTTTGGAGGCGTGGTGGCGGAACAACCTCCAACACTACTGCACCTTGTCCTGCATCCTTCCCAGCTGCCAGAAGAATCACCCAATGCGCTGTGAAACTTAGGTAACGTCCCTGTCCATACCTGCTGGACCATGAGTCAGCGGTAATATGCACCTTACCGCTGACCGCCCTGTCCAGCAAGGCCAAGACATTGCCTTCCACATGCCGGTAGAGAGCCGCAATCGCCTTCCGTGAGATAAAGTGGCATTTGGGAACCTGCCACTGAGGAACCGCACATTCCACAAACTCACGGAAGGGGGCATAGTCTACCAACTGAAAAGGTAGCAGTTGAAGTGCTAGCAATTTTGCCAAGCTAGCATTCAACCGCTGGGCATGTGGATGGCTGGGAGCGAACTTCTTTTTGTGGTGCAGCAGCTGGGGCAGGAAAATTTGCCTGGTACAATCTGATGTTGGTGTACCCATAGCAGATTGCCAGCAAGTACTTGGCTGTGACACACCTAATTCTACACCTTCATTCCTCTCAGTGCAGGTGTCAGAGAGGACTGAAGGTATAGTGGGGTTGGAGATCCCAGCTGATGAGGAGTAAGGAGAGCTCCTATTTGTTTTTTGGTGTGGGTCTGTTAGGTACGCTTGCCAACGAACTGCATGGCAGGTCAACATATATCTGGTCAAGCATGTGGTGCCCAAGCGGGAGATGTTTTGGCCACGTGAGATACGCTTGAGACATATGTTGCAAATAGCAGCAGTGCCATCTGATGCACTCGTCTCAAAAAAGGCCCACACCAGAGAACTTTTGGAATAACGTGCAGAGACAGCAGCGCCCTGCACATGCGGAGCTCTGAGGTGTGATACAGTCAGTGTGCTGCCCTTAGGCTGGCCCCTGGAGGGCATCCTGCCTCGTTGGTGATGTGCCTCCCCCTCCTCCTCTTCCTCTCTCCTATCAGGCATCCACGTTGAGTCAGTGACCTCATCATCCCCTCCCTCCTCATTACTGGAGCAAACCTGGCAGTATGCTGCAGCAGAGGGAACATGACTGCCAGATTGCTGTCTTTCTTGGGCACCCCCTCTGTCCATGCTCACGTTACTGGCTTCATCTAGCTCAGTATCATCATCAGAGCCTTCTAAATGCTGGGCATCCTCCTGGAGCATGTACCCAACACTGTGGTCAAACAGTTCGAGGGACTCCTCAGGAGGACATGGTGGGGCTAGGGAAGGAGTCACTGATGCCATTGAGCCGAGGGAAGAGGCCGCGTTGGTAGCTGCTTTGCCAGACAAAGTACCCTGAGCATGGGTGAGTGAGGATGAGGAGGATGAGGACAGCTTGATCATCCACTCGACTAAGTCTTTCGCATGTTGAGGCTCAACACGGCCAGCTGCCGAAAAAAAGGCCAAGCGTGTCCCACGGCCACGTGCTGATAAGGATGCACCGTGTCCACGACCAGCACTGTTGCCTCTAGACACAGAGCCTGCTTGCCCTCTTTTATTGGCTTGTGACTGCCTCTCCTTGTTGGTCTTCCAGACATACTAATGGCCTGCAGTGAGATGTAGCTGCACTAAGCTGGGATATATATATATATATATATTTATATATTTATATATTATTAGTATGAGAACACCACCAATCTTCTACAGGTAGCTTTAGCTGAACACTGTGCAGAGGTCACACTACACTAACTTGTAGATTTAGCTGAACACTGTGCAGAGGTCGCACCACACTAACTTATAGCTTTAGCTGAACACTGTGCAGAAGTCGCACTACACTAACGTGTAAATAATGTAGCTGCCTGCGGTAGTGATAGGATCAGGAAAACAACACCGACCTTCTACAGGTAATTTTAGCTGAACACTGTGCAGAGGTCGCACTACACTAACTTGTAGCTTTAGCTGAACACTGTGCAGAAGTCGCACTACACTAACGTGTAAATAATGTAGCTGCCTGCGGTAGTGATAGGATCAGAAAAACACCACCAACCTTCTACAGGTAGCTTTAGCTGAACACTGTGCAGAGGTCGCACTACACTAACGTGTAAATAATGTAGCTGCCTGCGGTAGTGATAGGATCAGGAAAACAACACCAACTTTCTACAGGTAGCTTTAGCTGAACACTGTGCAGAGGTCGCACTACAGTAACCTGTAGCTTTAGCTGAACACTGTGCAGAGGTCACACTACACTAACTTGTAGCTTTAGCTGAACACTGTGCAGAGGTCGCACTACACTAACTTGCAGCTTTAGCTGAACACTGTGCAGAGGTCGCACTACACTAACGTGTAAATAATATAGCTGCCTGCGGTAGTGATAGGATCAGGAAAACAACACCAACCTTCTACAGGTAGCTTTAGCTGAATACTGAACAGATGTTGCTCTACACTAACGTGTAAATAATGTAGCTGCCTGCGGTAGTGATAGGATCAGGAAAACAACACCAACCTTCTACAGGTAGCTTTAGCTGAACACTGTGCAGAGGTCGCACTACACTAACTTGTAGCTTTAGTTGAACACTGTGCAGAGGTCGCAGTACACTAACTTGTAGCTTTAGCTGAACACTGTGCAGAGGTCGCACTACACTAACTTGTAGCTTTAGCTGAACACTGTGCAGAGGTCGCACTACACTAACTTGTAGCTTTAGCTGAACACTGTGCAGAGGTCGCACTACACTAACTTGTAGCTTTAGCTGAACACTGTGCAGAGGTCGCACTACACTAACTTGTAGCTTTAGCTGAACACTGTGCAGAGGTCGCACTACACTAACTTGTAGCTTTAGCTGAACACTGTGCAGAGGTCGCACTACATTAACTTGTAGCTTTAGCTGAACACTGTGCAGAGGTCTCACTACACTAACTTGTAGCTTTAGCTGAACACTGTGCAGAGGTCGCACTACACTAAAAAATAATGTAGCTGCCTGTGGTAGTGATAGGATCAGAAAAACACCACCAATCTTCTACAGGTAGCTTTAGCTAAACACTGTGCAGAGGTCGCACTACACTAACTGTAAATACTGTAGCTAATAGAACTAATAGGATCAGAAGAACACCAGCAATTTTCTTCAAATACTGTAACAACACCTGCCTGCCTGTCAGTAGGAAGATAATAACAGGAAGGGATCTAGCTAAACTGAGTACAGTGTGTATATATATATATATATATATATATATGTACAACACCTGGGATGCATATATATACACAGTACACTGTAAGTGCAGCTAACTGACTGACTGTCCTGCCTAATCTATCTAACTTAAATCAAATGACACTGTCTCTGTCTCTCAACGCTGGAACATACTACACGGGGCAGACGTGCAGGCGGCCTTATATAGTGTGGGGCGTGTACTAAACCCCCTGAGTCATAATTGGCCAAAGCCACCCTGGCTTTGGCCAATTACAGCTCTCTCTGTACAGACGGCGCTGTGATTGGCCAAGCATGCGGGTCATAGTGCATGCTTGGCCAATCATCAGCCAGCAATGCACTGCGATGCCGCAGTGAATTATGGGCCGTGACGCGCCACTCGAATTTGGCGCGATCGGCCCATATCGTTCGCAATTCGGCGAACGGTCGAACAGACGATGTTCGAATCAAACATGGGTTCGACTCGAACACGAAGCTCATCCCTAGTTACCATTATATAGACGCCTTTTGGATATATTTCAGCATCAACTGATCCCAGGAGACACACCAGAGATGTGCATGGTATAGGTGTTTGCGCTACAGCGGATACAGTCTGTGTGACCTCTGTCCAATATCTAGCAAGCTTCAGGCAGCGCCATATCATGTGTATAAAGTCTCCCCTGTGAATTTTACATTTAGGGCATGGGGGGAATCTAGTCTGCCCCATTCATATAGTTGTATGGGTGTACGATATGACCTATGAAGTATAAACAGTTGTGAGAGTTTGAGATGCCGAGACTGACACCACCGGAATTGATTCTAGGGCCATGTCCCACTGGTCACCCACATCCATTTGAATTGTGGCTACTAAAGTAGAATAAGCTCGTGATATCACACCCTTGCAATTGTTAGCTTGTAGGACCTCCTGTATCAGAAAAGATTTAGTGATATTTAGACTGACCATCCGTGTCTAGGTTTGTAACACATGCCTGAGTTGGAGGTATTGGTAGAATTGTTTCCGTGTTAGAGAGAATTCCCTGCATAAATTTTCAAATGATTTGAGTACATTACCATCATATAATTGTGTAAAGAATCATATCCCTGTTCTTGACGAAAGGGAGAATCCCTGTAGTTTGGATAGCTCAGGGTAGTTGGGATTGTTCCAAATGGGAGTAAACTCCATTGGACCATCTATGGTTAGTGCTCTTTTAACTGCCTTCCAAACCTTCTGGAGTAGTATTGCTGTTGGGGAGGACGAAGGGATACCCAGCAGACCCATCTCCAAATGAGTGCCAGCTGTTAATATGGGATTGGTGCGAGACGCCAGCTGTATAATAGGGTCATCTGAATCATGTAGATCCCATCCTGCAAGCTGTTGCAGCTATGATGCTAAAAAGTACATCTTAGAGTGCGGTACTTGTCAAATTGTAGTGTTGTTAGGTTGATGCGGGCTATACCTTTTTTCCAGATAAGGTCGCGAAATTGGGAGTCAATCTTCTTAAACCATTTGTTGGGAATCCACATAGGGGAATTGTGGAAGATGTATAGGAGCTGCGGTGCCCAGATCATTTTGATCAGGATTACCTGCCCTACCACTGATAGTGGAAGCTTACACCATCCCTGACATTTAGCACGTTGTCTTTCCATTAGGGGTGCTAGATTACGTTTCAAGTATTCAGTAGGGTCCGGTGATATCATTACTCCCAGATAGTTAAAAGTGTTAACAATGGCAATTTGGGATGCCTCTGAGGGGAGAGGTGATACTAGTGGATCTAGGGGCATAAGTACAGATTTGGACCAATTAATAGTAAATCCGGAGAAATCACCGAATTTAGTAATGGTTGCCATCAGGGTCCGCAGTGAGTCACCGAAGTCTGCCAAATATAGTAAGGCATCGTCAGAGTAAAGGGACAACTTGTCCTCCAGCTGGCCCCTGCGGAATCCCACAATGTCCCCATTATTGCGAATTAACACTGCAAGTGGCTCTACTGCTAGTGCAAATAAAAGGGGAGATAACTGGCAGCCCTGGCAAGTACCCCGGTGTAACTGGAAGGGCAGGGAGAGGGAGTTGTTAACTCGTACCCTGGCCTGGGGCTCAGAGTAAGGTACTTTCACCCAGTTGATAAAAGTATTCCCAGGCCAAAGCCAGCCAGGATTTCCCAGAGATAGGGCCATTCAACACTGTCAAAAGCCTTGGCAGCGTCCAAGGACAGAATGGCCCTACCCCCCCCCGGTGTTATCTACTGGAGTTTGAATATTGAGGAAAAGGTTTTGAATGTTGTCTGCCGTGGACCGTGTCGGAATGAATTCGTATTGGTCACAATGTACCAGCCACCCGACAACACCCGCAAGTCTGTTGGCAAGGACCCTAGCCAGCAGCCTAGTATCAATATTACGCAGCAATATGGGGCGGTATGAAACCGGTATCTGTCTATCCTTGCCTGGCTTGGGAAGGGCCACTATAATGGCCTCCTTCAGCGAGTCAGGTAGATGACCCGTTTTAGCCGCCTCTTGTAAGGCCCGCAATAGCGGAGGTAGGGGGATCAACCCATACCTGGTGTATACCTAGACAGGCAGCCCATGCGATGCAGGAGATTTGTGGTTTGGTGCATCTGCCAATGCCTCAGTCAGCTCTTCTATTGTGATCGGGGAATCTAGTGCTTCCTTTTCAGCCACCGATACCTGGGGGAAGGTACAGTCCCCCCAAAACAGAGCCAAGTCAGAGGGGGTATTGTTAGTTTTAGAGGTGTATAAGTCTGCATAGAATTGCTGAAATGTATGATCTATGTGACTTAAAGTGATTGTAAACGATCACATTGTAAAACAACCCATTCAGTGTAAAAAAAAAATAGAAATGAAAGGCAAAACATTTATGTATAGATATACTGTAAAAATACATTATAATTACCTTTTTTCCCTTTTTTTTTATAAATGATCACATTTCCATTCAAAATGCATTTGAATCTAATTTATTCTATTTGAAATTCGAATTTTGGAAAATGGTTATATTCTCTCTATTCCTTTATTTTCTCTTCTTTTTTTATTCTCTTCGGAAATTTGAATTTGATTAGAAAACTATTTAAATTCAATTTGAAAACTATTTGAATTCGAATTTCGTCAGAAATTTGATTCATTATTTTGGATATGTTTAAAGTCGTTACTATTGTAATTCAGATACAGGAGCAGCTGCTGTCCCGGCTGTCTGTTTAGTCATTGGCTCAGAGACAGCAGCAGGAGCCATTGGCTTCCACTGCTGTCAATCACAGCCAGTGAGGAGGGATCGGGGGCGAGCAGACACGAGTTCCCCCCATACCAAGTGGCTAGCTATGGGGGCACTCGGTGGGGGAACAAGCCCAGTGCACCAGTGAGGGACCCAAGAAGAGGAGGTTCAGGGTTGCTCTGTGCAAAACCATTGCACAGAGCAGGTATGACATGTTTTTATTTTTAATTGAGCCTTTAGTATTACTTTAAGGTGAGCATTGTGACATCAGGTGTTATCATACATAAGTACCACCTGTTTATCTGTATCTTCTCTTCTCTACATCTGTTCAAAGTCCAGAATTTATAAAGCTTGTCAAAGCTGTCAGAAAAAAAGGGGACAGAGAACAGAAATTACACTCTGCAGAGCTCAGTGAGGAGAGCTCTGAGAGTTGATTGGAGGGGAGAGACGCACCCCCCCTTCACACAGCATGCAGGAACAGAGTCGAGGCTGTCAATCAGCTGGAACTTCCTCCCCTGTCACATTTTTTCTCTTGGTGTCAAGAAATCTTGTCAGAAGTGATTTATGCAGATAGCAGAGGAACAAAGCAACAGGCAGACATTACAATTGCTCTGAATTATAGATGGAAAGGCCTGGAAAATAAATGAAAAAATTGCGGGAAAAAAAATTTTTTCCATTTTTTTTTTCAAAGCCGTTTTTTGTTTTTTTCTGGGAAAATTGGGAAAAAAAGTGAGACGCATGGAATGTTTATTTACAATGATAAATAATATATTTATGACATGGTAATCAAACTATATATAACATGAAGATCTTAATGAAAGATTTCTGAGACTTTATGTAAAGTATTAAATTATAGCAAGTTCTCTCAGCTGAAGACAAGCAAATACTGGAATACAATTCGAGTAACACTACTTCTCAATGCAGTTCTCAAATAAGAGAAATACACATATCTGCCACTAGGGGGCACTGCAGGGGAAAGGCTCCAGTTTAGTTTGGTTGTGCGCTCCATCTTGTACCTCCTACAGTTGGGTGATTGTTGAGATACAATAGATTGTAGTTTCAATCCTATCAAGCCTTAAAGTTGACCTTCAGTCATTTGTTTTAACTTTTTTTCCTATTTAATATTCTGCTGTGTTAACTTTGGAAAGTAAATCGTTAAATTGGATCCAGTAAATACCTTATTTGCCTTACTTCTGTTTTTTGTGCTTGTAATTCACCTAAGCAACGTGGTGCAGTGCATTCATGATGACTCCCGGGATTAAATCATCAGGTATCCAAGGAGTCTTTTTTTTTTTCTCACTCTTGTGAGAGTTTTCCAGCAGGGAAGGAGGGGCAGGAGAGTGGAGGAGAGCTGTAGGAAAGGAGAGGAGAGCCAAGGGGGGCAGGAGGGGGCCGGAGATAGGAGACGTGCAGGGATCCATTCATCTGTGCCTTTTCAAACTCTTTGTGTGAAAAACGGAAAATTCCTATCAAAATACTTACCGTAGTTTTCCTTTCCTGATGGACTCCATGGCAGCCAACGTGTGGGTTTAGTCCCGCCTCTACTACCCTATAGGACACTACTCCCATAAATCTTTGCTCCTCACCAGCAGCCGTGTTCGATAACTAGCCTACTCCAGCCATTTTGGAGGGAACTCCTGCTGCCATAGAGTCCATCAGGAAAGGAAAATTACGGTAAGTATTTTGATAGGAATTTTCCGTTTTCCTGACACACTCCATGGCAGCCAACGTGTGGGAAATAACTCGCCGTACACACCCGGGTGGGCAAAATGCTGAAAAAAACAAAGATTTATTTAACACCGTCAACCGACAGTACTTTAACACCAAAATCAACTGAAGATAGAGCAGCTGGCTCAACACAATAATGGGACATAAAGATATGGATTGATGACCAAGAAGCCGCCCTGCAAATCACTTCAGGTGCAACATGACGTGAGGCTGCCCACGAGGTCGAAAGACTTCTAGTTGAGTGCGCTGTTACTGCCTCAGGAGGAGCCAAGCCCTTCTCTCTATATGCCCATTGAATTGCCTGTACAACCCATGCAGAAATGGATCTGACCGAGGCTTGGAGCCCCCTGTTCTTCCCATAGAACGAAACAAAAAGATAATCCGACTGGCGGAAGGGAGCCGTTACTTCTAGATATTGTTTCAAGGAGACACCAACATCGAGTGGATGTATTTCCAGATTTCCGGTAGATCTAAAGGTAGGAAGTGAGATCTCTTGGTTCTCATGAAAGATTGAGGCGACCTTAGGGTTTGACCCTAGCATCGGAATTAGAACCACTCTGTCCAGAAAAAAGGTTAAGAAAGGTTCTTTTGATCCTAAAGCCTGGATTTCGGACACCCTCTTTGCCGAGGTGATGGCAGTCAAAAATGCAGTTTTGATAGTAAGCTCTCTGACAGACAGTGGTTTATCGAGTTGTGAGAACTCAAGAACTAGAGGAAGATTCCATTTGGGGAATCTGGGTTTCCTTTGAGGCCTCAGTCTAATTGCTCCTTTGAAAAATTGTTGAATAAGGGCATGTCTGGCCCACGACACCCCAGTAAAGGCTGAGATCGCTGAGACCTGTACACGAAGTGAACTAACAGATAAGGGCAAATCCAGGCCTGATTGCAGGAAAATCAAGACGTCCTGAACTGCAGGTGTGCCACATTGTTTAGGATATGATTAAGAGCTTCAATCGAGCTCAAAGGTTATCTGCTGCTGTCTCTAATTGGAAAGTGTGGCTATGCATGCATATAAAAGTAAACACTCTGAGACACGCTCAGCACTGTTACTTTTTACACTTCTGATTTATTCAAGGCGGTGCTAATGTTTTATACACACAAATACGTCATTGCTATGTTAGTCTAATAGGTACATCTCATTGGTTAGGATAGAAAAGAAGATGGAGAATCTTCATAACGAGGCTGATATGTGGGATGTAGGGGATACCCACCATCTTGAGAAAATATTGGAACAGAGCAAACCTGTATACTTATATATTGAGTAAGGAGAAAAATATGTATGCACATAAGAAAATAGACATTTTCAGATTATTATTATTATTATTATCTACATCACATTCCTTCACAGTCCCCCCTAAAATGGCTATTTTCTCTTTTCTGTCCCTAATACTAAAGGTGCTACTTTGGCCTGGCCCTTCTCCTCAGCAACTCTTTTAGGCTGTATATAAAATTGGGCAGCAACTGTTCACTACCCTCCTCGATACAGCTGGAGAGGTGCAGTCAGGCGCTATCTATCCCTAAAACCCTATAGGATTGTGAGATTTTGGACAGGGAGTGACTGTAGAGGAGTGAAGGGTTTGTCATCTTCCATCATAAGGGGGTCCTCTTCTTCTTGGTGGAGAAATGTAGGTGTGCTATTGTCTACAGCCTTGCTCATTAACTTTTTTACAAAAGGTAGAATACAGCATACAATCAGGGCTAAAAGAACCAGGATTATTAATACTGTTACCCCTATCTGGGCAAGAACCTTCTGCCACCCACTCATCCAGCTAAAGTATTGATCCCATGGGTCTGTGATACCTGAGTTCTTCTTCAACTCCGATGACAGATCTTCTCATTTCTTTATAGCTAGAGTAACCTTACCATTTGGGCCAGTATTATCAGGAATGTAGGTGCAGCAGGTTCCCATTTTTTCCTATGATTTTACAAAACACCTCCTCAGCTAACACCATGTCTAAGGCCATCCAGTCCTGGAATGTCATATAGGAAGTGGGGGCTAACTGGTCAGCAATTCCCTGGAGGGCATCTTTAGTGTAATTTACAAATCTCTGTTGGTTATAATATGTGTAGTTAATCCAATCTACATTCTTGTTGACAGTTGTTATGGGGATCAAAGACTCAAAACCAGCTTTTACCTGGTGCCTGGCTTTAAATTCATCAGGGACTCCCCTTGTAACCCCTATGGCATCTATGTACACATTAGGGTCAAAGCTTCCGGAGAGAACTGCTCGCTTCCTCCTCTGACTGTGTGCTGGGTCAGTGTATGTATCAGGGGTATCTTCGGTTAGGATATGGGGGGCATAATGACCTTTTCAAGAGCACATTCACTGGTCCAGATTCCCTCTAATCTGGTCTTGATTTTCAAATTCCCACAGATCCAATACACATCACCAAGGGACTGGACCCGGTTTAATACCTGTCTTCTGCAAAGTCATTCTGCTTATCAGGGGCTTTCTATTTTCATCTTTTTTTGTCTAATACACTCTGTGGTCGCCCAGTCTGGCCCTGTGTTCCAACCCACTGGCCCCCCCTGGAACCACAACTCTGTCCCCAGTAACTGTCTGTGTGGCATACATATGTCCTTACCGTCAGGGATATCACTGTACCAATGGCATCACCATGAAGGGTCAAACGGACAAGGTACTATGTCACAGTAATCTAAGGTAAAGGTGGTCACATGTGTACCTGAAGATTTATACCAAAACGTAATTATGTTTTTGTGATGGCCACCTCCTGTGCCCCTCCCCCCTGGATCAAACAGAAAAAGGATATGCAGCACCCGAAACAGAGGCGGCTCTCTAATTAGGCGAAATAGGCGGTGGCCTCAGGCCTCAGGCCTCGCAGTCATGGGGCCTCGCACAGCTGGCTCGTTTACCTAATTAGAGAGCCGCCTCATTCAGCAGCAGAGATCTCCGTCCCGAGTCCCCTCGCCCTGCTACAGGGAGAGATAACAGGCTGCGAGTGAGACGTGTGATCGGAGCTCACAGACATCTCCGGATCACAGGGAGGGAGGGAGAGCCGCTCAGTGTACAGCCTGCTCTGACAGATCTCCCCCCTCCCCCTGCTGCCCGCACAGCCAGACAGAAGAGGAGAGAGAGCTTATGCTCCTCCTCCTCCTCCTCCCGCCCTCTCCTCCTGTGTCTGCCCCGCCCACTCTCCTTGGCAGTGTTCTCTGCTCTGCCTCAGAGAAGGGGATGTGTGGGAGGGAAGATTCAAACTGAAGCCCAGCAAAGAGAAAAGGACAAGGGGAGTCTGATCCATCCATCCATGCATCCATCCATCCATTCCCTCCTGCCTCCCAGTGAGTACACTGATGTAGGGGATGCTCTTCCTTCCCTTCTTCCTCCACCCCCTCTCTTACTTTCCATTCTTTTTGTCTCTTTCTTTCTCTTTCCTTCATTCTTTCCCCATCCCCCTCTCTTTCTTTCTTTCTTTCTTTCTCCATCCCCCTCTCTTTCTTTCTTTCTTCCTTTATTTCCATTCTTTTTGTCATTCTTTCTTTTTCTCTTTCCTTCCTTCTTCCTCCATCCCCCTCTCTTTCTTTCTTTCTTTCTTTCTTTCTTTCTTTCTTTCTTTCTTTCTTTCTTTCTTTCTTTCTTTCTTTCCATCTGTCTTTCTTTCTTTCTTTCTTTCTTTCTTTCTTTCTTTCTTTCTTTCTTTCTTTCTTTCTTTCTTTCCTTCCATCTTTCTTTCTTTCTTTCTTTCTTTCTTTCTTTCTTTCTTTCCTTCCATCTTTCTTTCTTTCTTTCTTTCTTTTTTCTCTTTCTTTCCTTCCATCTGTCTTTCTTTCTCTTTCCTGTCCATCTGTCTTTCTTTCTCTTTCTTTCCTGTCCATCTTTCTTTTTTTTTTCTTTCTCTTTCTTTCCTGTCCATCTGTCTTTCTTTCTCTTTCTTTCCTGTCCATCTCTTTCCTTCCTTCTTCCTCCATCCCCCTCTCTTTCTTTCTTTCTTTCTTTCTTTCTTTCTTTCTTTCTTTCTTTCTTTCTTTCTTTCTTTCTTTCTTTCCTTCCATCTTTCTTTCTTTCTTTTTTCTCTTTCTTTCCTTCCATCTGTCTTTCTTTCTCTTTCCTGTCCATCTGTCTTTCTTTCTTTCTCTTTCTTTCTTTCTCTTTCTTTCTTTCTTTCTTTCTTTCTTTCTTTCTTTCTTTCTTTCTTTCTTTCTTTCTTTCTTTCTTTCTTTCTTTCTTTCTTTCTTTCTTTCTTTCTTTCTTTCCTTCCATCTTTCTTTCTTTCTTTCTTTTTTTCTCTTTCTTTCCTTCCATCTGTCTTTCTTTCTCTTTCCTGTCCATCTGTCTTTCTTTCTCTTTCTTTCCTGTCCATCTTTCTTTTTTTTTTCTTTCTTTCCTGTCCATCTTTCTTTTTTTTTTCTTTCTCTTTCTTTCCTGTCCATCTGTCTTTCTTTCTCTTTCTTTCCTGTCCATCTCTTTCCTTCCTTCTTCCTCCATCCCTCTTTCTTTCTTTCTTTCTTTCTTTCTTTCTTTCTTTCTTTCTTTCTTTCTTTCTTTCTTTCTTTCTTTCTTTCTTTCTTTCTTTCTTTCTTTCTTTCTTTCTTTCTTTCTTTCTTTCTTTCCTTCCATCTTTCTTTCTTTCCTTCCATCTTTCTTTCTTTCCTTCCATCTTTCTTTCTTTCTTTCTTTTTTTCTCTTTCTTTCCTTCCTTCCATCTTTCTTTCCGTCTTTCTTTCTTTCTTTCCGTCTTTCTTTCTTTCTTTCCGTCTTTCTTTCTTTCTGTCTGTCTGTCTGTCTTTCTTTCTTTCTCCACCCATCCCCCTTTATTTCTCTCTTTGTGACAGCCTACCAGAATAGGTAGGATCTGTGAGAGCAGTTTCCCTGTGCAGCTCTGCTTGAGGAAAATATATCTTTATTATGCCCACTTACCTACCCCCTGTACTGTCCACTCCCCTATACTGTACCCTCCTAATACAGTTCATAATACAGTGGGGCCTCATGTCTAAGTTTTGCCTAAGGCCTCACAAAGTCTAGAGCCGCCTCTGACCCGAAAACACGCTCTCCTGCAGTGATAAGCGTGCATTCAGGTGTTCTTCCTGGCCAACTTGACTGAGGTGGCTGTGGTCAGCAAAACTTGGAATGGACCATCATATCTTGGCTCAAGGATCTCCAGACAGTAGTTGGTGTGTTCCTGTATCTAATTCAGGATCTGGAATGGAAGAAAACACCTGGACATGCATTCAGGTTAATTCTCGTGATAAAGTGGTTACATAATTAGTCAACACATCAGACTGCAACTGTAACTGTTGTAGACCATAACAACCAAGTCTGGGAGCTGAACCAAACAAAATTTCATAAGGGGATAGGGCATGTTTCCCCCGGGGGTGTGTCTGACACTGAACAGGGCAATGGGCAAACTGTCTGGCCAACTCATGTTAGTCTCTTGGGCCATCTTTAACATCCTCTTTTTTTAGTGTCCCATTCATCCTTTCTACCTTGCCGCTACTTTGAGGGTGGTATGGGGTGTGTAGTGCCAACTGAACCCCCAGTGCTGCCCAAATCTCTTTTGTAAGGGTTGCTGTTAAGGCTGGGCCCTGATCTCTTAATATCACCTCTGGGACCCCAAATCTACATACTATCTCACTCAGTAGTTTCTTAGCTGTGGTCCTGGCAATCGTGACCACTTCCACTAGAGCGTATTCAAATCTGCCACTTCTTGGCACTTGAGAATGATCAATTTGTATCCTCTGGAATGGGGTATAGGGCTTTTGCCAGGTGCCTCTGTGCCTTTTCTGTGCATCCTGGGTTACATTTGGTGCAGATAATGCATGATCTGCAGAAGTTGTCGGTCAGTGGAGTAACTCTTGGTGCAACACTTGTTGATAAGAGAGTTCATAAAAGTCTTTGTCAAGTGGGCAGCTCCATGTGCCATTGCACCATGGCTGGGTACATACTCCTGGGTAGACAAGGCTTCTTGTTGCACTCGAATAGTCCATTTCTGAGAGTTGCTCCTCTCCGTTTCCAGCTTTCCTTCTCATCCAGACTTACTGTTTCCTGTAGTTCTTTTAGATAAACTCTGTCCACTGGGAGAGTCTGTAAGGTAAGCACAGGGTGGTCTTCTACTACCACCCTGCTGTCCACTTCCCGTGGACCACCAGCTGTCTGTTTTGCAGCTGAATTGGCTAGATGATTGCCTCGAGCTTCCTTTGAGTTCAGTTTGTCGTGTGCTTTTACTCATAATAGTCACTTGGGTTGGGAGAAGCAAGGCATCCATCAAGTTTTCACAGGTGTTTCTGCAGCCGTCAGGAATCCTCTGTCCTAGATAAACACCATAATCATGGGCAATGCTGAAAGCATATCTTGAGTCCATATGAATGTTGGCTCTTTTTCCCTCTGCCCATTTACATGCTGTAGTAAGTGCTTACAGCTCTGCCTCCTGTGCAGACATCACCGGTGGTAAGGCTTCAGCTTGTAGAACTGTGTTTTCAGTGGTGACCGTGTGTCCTGTGCGGTATTTGCCACGTTCTTCAGCAAACATAAATTGTTAGGTCTGAATTCTGAATCCTGCAGGGGTATTTCACTCACAGGGGGAAAATGCGTGGTTTCCAACTGTATTAGTTCGATGCAGTCATGGGGTGACAAGTCAAGACTCTACTCCTCCTCCTTCTCCTTTCCCCCCTCGAGAAGTGAAAGAAGGGTGGTAGGGTTCAGTGTTTGACAACTTAATAGAATAATGCTGTCCAGTAGGAGGGAACACAGGAGTCTCAAGTGTCTGGTAGTGGACAAGTGTATCGGCTGGATCTTGGTTGAATATGGCAGCAACGTCATGGGGAGCAAGCAGAACGAGGCAGTGTCCGAGAACCAAGTTCAAAGTTTTGTCAAGCAAGGTTTGTGCAGCAAAGCCAGCTCGCAGACACAATAGGCCTCCTCTTGCTACCGCATCCAGCCGACAGGAATAATATCCTACGGGGCGTAGGCTGATACCGTGTGATTGGGTGACTACACCTGCAGCATGTCCCAGATGTTCGGATACAAAGAGCTTGAGCGTTTTGTCGTAGTCTGGGAGCCCTAGCGCCCGAGATGGCGCACTTGAGGGCCTCAAACTTAGATATTTCTTCAGGAGACATCTGGAAGGGGTCTGATTGCAGAGCATCAGTAGGAAGGCTTCTGGAATCCATGCTCTGCACTAGGAAATTAGTCCAAGGAAGGCATGAAGGGATTTCTGGCCTTGTGGCAGTGGGATGTCAGAGATTACTTGCACCCTATCTTCAGTGGGGTGTCTTGTCCCATGGGACAAACAGTGTCCAAGGAAAATGACAGATGTTAAGCACCACTGCAATTTGGGCTTTGAGGCTTTGCACCCCTGGTTGACAAGATAGCACAACAGGCTTTCTGAGGTGACTTCAACAGTGGGGTAAGTCAGCTGCACAAAGGAGAAGGTCATCAACATGTTGTAAGAGAATCACTTCCGGGTGTTCCACTTGTCATGTGTCAAGGATGATAGCCATAGCTTTTGCAAACTGGCTTGGAAAGTTCTGTGCCCCTTATGGCACAACTGTTTAGGTATGTTGCTGTTTCTTTCCGTGGATGAATGCAAAAAGGTACCATCAGGAGGGGTGTGGGTGGACACTGAATAAAGCGTTTGTAAGGTCCACCTCTGTGAGGTACTTTGCAGTCAAAGGCATCCACAGCAGGTACCTGGTTCTCTTTTAGGGGTTCTTGTGGTTTCCGGGGCAATGATGTGCCCTCTTTTAGCTTGACTGAAACTGGTGGCACATTCAAGTGACCATTGTCTTCTGGTCCTGTGGACCATAGGCACGCAGGGATTCTGTCAAGTACTTCCTGCAGTATTGAACTTGAAGTTTTTGCTTCATGAAGTGTCATCAGGAGAGGCAGAGAACACAAAGCAGATAAGTCTTCTAAAAATAGGGGAGTATGTAACTTCACCCCCCTTCAGGCGTGTACATGATTGAGGCCTGTAGTCTGGACAAAACATCAGCTCCTAGTAGATTCAAGGGACATGTAGAGGACACCACAAATCTGGCAAGCAAATCAAGAAATGTCCCCCTTGGAGTGGCTCAACAAATGGACTGGAGCGGGGCACCCCATCCACTCCCACGCAGGAAACGTGTGTGTCTCTTTTCATAGTGGGAGAAACTCAGATCATCAAAGGCCTGTACGAGTCTAACATGATACTTCTTCAGACTCTCCTTTATCTTGGGTAATATCTTGGATTGTGGTGGTCTGATCCTTCAATTTCTCCTTTGCCCAGTTGTGGAGTTGTGCACAGAACTCCACGCCTGAGGTGCAGGAAGTGGCACTTGTCAGGCAGGCATCATTGAAGGCCGTCTGCATGACTGGCCAAAAGACATGTCCTGCTTTGATTTGGCATAGGCTGATCAAGTCTCTCCAGGCAGCTGAGTAAGTTTCTTGTATCTGCACTATCCTGTGGTAGAAGGGAATTGGCTGCTTCTCTGGGTCAGGCAGACTTGTCACTAAGGCCGCTGCTTGTGATGGAGTAAAAGCGACATACATCACTGGTGCCCCTTCTGGTAACCGAGACTGTTGTTGGGGCGGGGGCTGGCAAGGGGCACTGTTCTTTATGGTTGCCAGCATGTGTTTGAGATCCTCTCGGAACTGTGAGTCCGGAGCCGGATTGGGGGTTAAATCAGCGGGAGGCCTTGCTGCCTGCTGTTGGGCTTCCCACTCAGATGCTTCTTCATCATTAACATATCCGGCCTGGGAATGTGATGCTTCCGTATTGGGGAAGACAGGTGTGTGGTATGAACCATCCTGGTTTAAAACAGGGAGGGCTGGGTACAGGCTGTGTTTGAGCCTACTGGGTGTACCAAGATGGCCGCCGGCAGGAAGTGCACTGGGCTGGGTAGAAAGTGAAGGCATGGGTGCACTAAGATGGCCGCCAGGCTGAGTTGTCACAGTGGGTTGTGCTTGGGCGGTGAGAAGGGAGTGGTTGTTAGGCGGAGTGCTGTCCCTCCCCTCCTTTTGTTTCAAATTCCAACATAGCGTGGTGGTTCACTTATCATGAATTCTGTGATACACATACATAATACAATCGCCAGCTTTCTTAACTTCCTTTATCCAATTTTCTTTATCACACAGGATTTTTCTCCCTGTTTCTTTAGCAACATAACTTTCGCCACTTCGTTCAACTTTGTTAACTATTTCAACATCTTCTCTCCTCTTCACAATATCACATTCTTCACAATATCACATTCTTCACAATATCACATTTTTTTCTCTCTCTGTTTCTCGGCTAATGGCTTGAGAGGAGAATACGTACAACTAATGGGTTAATATTCTTTCTCACTGCTCCTTATCAACAAATTCCTTGGGTGGGGGCACATAAGGCTGCGCTCCTAGCTGCTACTGTCTGCTATAACCCTGTAATATACAGTTAATCTCAGAAAAAGAACAAACACATCAGGGGTAATGGGGAGCAACGGCCCATGACCCAACAGATCCCCCGGGCAGCCCCCCCTCCGACCTTAACCAGTCCCCAACCCCTCTTGTGTATAGCAAACAGTAAACCACAAATACACTCAGGACAGGACATTACACCTGCCACTCTTCGAACTGCAAACTTTCAGCAGGCTAAGATAAACCACAGGGGCAGACAACTCCCCTTTTAACCCGTTTATAGCCGTCTATTACACCTCTACCCCCAGAGGCCGACAGCTCGTCTAGGGGTGAGACATCTGTAACACTTTCAGACTGCGGGGACTCCAGCAGCTGAGATAACCCTCAAAGGTCCGACAAACCTTGAGTAACCCGTCTATAACCGTCTGCTACAAGGAAAAACCTCATCCCAGAGGCCGACAGCTCCTCTGGAGATGAGAACACACGAACACACATGTAGCACTTTTAGACTGCTGAGTTTCGTAGCCCAAAGAATGGCAGACAGTGAACAAATACAGACAGCAGAAACCCATCGGCAGGTTCGTTAAAACAGCCTCAGGCGAGGAAATACCTGCCTCTAAAACAGTCTCAGCATACCGACAGAATCCAGCGGTCAACCAAAAGATAAGAAAGTCGTACAGTGGTAAGAATATAAAACAACTTACCGTACTGTTAGGGCTGCTCAAACTCCCTCTTATCTATCAGTTTAACCACTTGAATTATTATCGCGGTCTGGCTTCGACTGTAGCCTGAAGCTTCCGGGTTTCGGCACCAGCTGTTTAGGATATGATTAAGTGCTTCAATCGAGCTCAAAGGTTATCTGCTGCTGTCTCTAATTGGAAAGTGTGGCTATGCATGCATATAAAAGTAAACACTCTGAGACACGCTCAGCACTGTTACTTTTTACACTTCTGATTTATTCAAGGCAGTGCTAATGTTTTATACACACAAATACGTCATTGCTATGTTAGTCTAATAGGTACATCTCATTGGTTAGGATAGAAAAGATGGAGAATCTTCATAACGAGGTTTGGCTGCCCTTGGTTTTATCTTCAGTTCTGCGTTCTTCTGATGTGTGGGATGTAGGGGGTACCTGCCATCTTGAGAAAATATAGGAACAGAGAAAACCTGTATACATATATAATGAGTAAGGAGAAAAATATGTATGCACATAAGAAAATAGACATTTTCAGATTATTATTATTATTATTATCTACATCACATTCCTTCACAACATGACTTAGCTCTAGAAGACATATGGGTCGAGAATTTAGTCCAAATTCGCTCATATACTCTGTTAGTGCTTCCTCTTCTTGCATTCAGAAATGTGGGAATAACTTCCTTAGGGAAACCTAGTGCTTCCAACCTTCCCCTCTCAAGAACCAAGCCCTGAACTGTAGGTGAGCTAGGCACGGGTGAAGAATCGTGCCTTGGGAGAGTAGATCCAATCTGGTCGGAAGAGGAACTGGTTCTCGGAAGCTGAGGAGTGATAGGAGAGGAGACCAAGGCCTGTTGGACCAGTAAGGAATTATGGCCATTATCGCCACCTCCTCCCACCTGAGCCTCTGCAGGAACTGGAAGACAATAGGTGTCGGAGGGAAGGCATATGCTCTGTGAAACCACCAACGTTCTGTCAGTGCGTCTATCCCATAGGCTTGTGGATCCCGGAACCTTGCGTAGTACCTTGCTAGCTTCTTGTTGCATGGGGAGGTGAAGAGATCGACTTCTGGAGAGATCCCCAATGTTAGGATCCATTTGAACACATCCTCGTGGAGAGACCACTCGTTGTTGTCCAAGTGGACTCGTGAGAGAAAATCTGCTTGGACATTGAGAATCCCCGGAACAAATGTTGCCATTAAGTTGACCAGATTCTTCTGAGCCCAGACCATTATTGTTTCCACCTCTTGTAGCAGAGACAGGCTTTTGGTACCCCCTTGTTTCCTTACATAGGCTACTGCCGCTGTATTGTCCAGTCTGAGTAATACAGATGCCCCTGCTATCAGATGGTGAAATGCCAACAGTGCCTGGAACTCTAGGATGCACGTAACTCTAGGATATTCGACACCAATCTCCGAGCTGGAAAATCCCAGGGGCCTTGAGCCACTTCCATTAGGCAAGGAGCACCCCAACCTCTGCCACTGGCATCTGACGTCACTGTGATCCATGTGATGGGAAGGATGGAGTGACACTTGCATAGAACCCCTCATGGTCTGAGTGATGTAAATGCGCTGATTTTTGCCGCCCGACCATTGAAGAAGAAATCCCTTCTGGAAAGGACGCATCCTCCACTGAGCCCATTTTACCATTGGTATTGTGGACACCATGGTGCCTATGATCCTCAGACACTGGAGGGCATGGAGATGAGAAGAGGAGAGAGCCAGGCGAATCCTGTCTCGAACTATTGTAACCTTCTCCTCGGGTAGGGAAATTGTGCCTCTTACTGTATTGAAGAGGGCTCTGAGGAACACCAGGGACTGAGAAGGCTCCAACTGGCTCTTCTCCAGGTTCAGGAGCCATCCAAATTCCCAGAGAGTTGAGATGACTTGATCTATGTGTTTCAGGAGACAATCTCTGTCTTGAGCCAGTAGGAGGAGATCATCCAGGTAGTGATGAAGACGGATCCCTCTGGTTCTCAATAGAGCCACAACAGCCAACAAGACCTTTGAGAAGACCCATGGAGAAGTCGACAGACCGAAAGGAAGGCATGTGAACTGTAAATGTAGTTGGCCTATGGAAAAACGGAGAAAGCGGTGGAAATCTGCTGCCACTGGAATGTGAAAATAAGCGTCCTTGAGGTCTATAGAGACGAGCCAGTCTCCTGGTTGGACTGACTGTTGAATT
Source organism: Aquarana catesbeiana (assembly GCF_042186555.1). Lineage (NCBI taxonomy): Eukaryota > Metazoa > Chordata > Amphibia > Anura > Ranidae > Aquarana > Aquarana catesbeiana. The sequence continues at coordinate 561,684,657 of NC_133324.1, forward strand.
GTGGACAGGGTTTCCATTTTGAACCTTTCCTTTTTGATGAAACGGTTCAGGTGCGTCAGATCTATGACGGGTCGCCATGCACCATTCTTTTTCTGAACCATGAAGAGAGGAGAATACATCCCCATGCTACGTTGGTCGTCTGGGACAGGAATGGCCGCGCCTTGATCTAATAAAGATTTCACGTAAGCTGAAAGAATTTGCCTTTTTTCTTCTGTGGCCGGAAGAGAAGTGGGGATACACCTGAGCCTGGGAGCACTGCTGAAAGTCCAGGTGTGACCTGAGGAGATCGTTCTGACGGTCCAAAAGTCCTGGATCGAGGCCGCCCAAACATGCCGAAAGCGGAGAAGATGAGCCCCCATCTGGTCTGCCTGGACGGGCCCAATCTCAAGAAGACTTGGTCGGTTCCTTCTCACCCGTTGTACCACTCTTAGCAGTTTTTTTAAAGGATGACTGTCTAGCCTTCCAAGATCTGGAGAACTCATGGCCCGGCCTGTAACCACGTGCTTCCCTGGCACGATCCTGGTTCTGTTTCCTTGGAAACAATCTTCTTTGGCCTTGTAACCGCCTGTCCTGAGGGAGGAACCCCGACTTACCTCCGGTGGCACGGGTTATGGCACTATCCAATTTATTGCCAAAAAGAGAGGACCATTCGAAGGGAATACGGCACCATTCCTGTTTTGATGCTGGGTCTGCCAGCCAAGGACGAAGCCATAGGGCACGCTTGGCGGTGACTGCAGACAACATAACCCGAGCCACCAGGCAGATAATGTCAATTGAGGCCTCCCCCAGGAAAGCTGATGCCAACTTCAATTCCTGAATGGGTGCACTCTTGGCCACTTCCTCCGAGACATTTCTAAGTGTTTCATCCACGTTGTCTGAAAAAATCTCCATAGCTCTAGACATGGCGGCCAGAGCCAAGGCTGGTTTACATGCCATACCTGCCGTGAGATAGACCCGTTTCAAATCAGAGTCTATCCGTCTATCCAAGGCGTCTCTGAACGAGACCGTGTCTTCCAGAGGAAGGGCCACATGCCTGACCAACCTCATCACAGCCGCATCCACTAGAGGGGCAGACTCCAAATGTTTAACTTCATCTTCCTTGAAGGGATAAAGCCTTTGTATTTTAGAGAGAAGGGAGTTCTTCTTCTCTACCTTTCCCCACTCGTCCGTGATAACTTCACCTAATTCAGAGAAAAAAGGAAAGTTGACACGTTCCTTCTTCAGCTGCTTAAAGTATTTCCTCTGTTTTGCAGGGGCTGTCACTGGCTCCTCCCAGTTTAAAGTTTCCTTTATGGCTTTAATCAGAGGAGGAAGCAAGTCAAAGCCAAATCCAGTATAAGGGTCTTCTCCCTCAGAATCACTATCGGAGGAGACAGCAGGCGGATGACTGAGTAAAGAGGACTCCGAAGTGTCCTGAGCCTGAGTATCCCTCACTGGTGGGCATGGAGGCTCTGTAGGAGAAACATGGGGTTGGCTGGACCCTATCTCTTTCAGACTCTCTTTAATGATCTTTTCCAGCAGAGACTTCAGTTGCTGGTCCGTACCACCTCTTTCACCTGTTGCTTTTGCGTAGCAGGTATCACAGAGGGATTTGCCTATAGGAACCTTTGCCCTATACCCCCAGCAGGCTCCTTCGGCTGCATGACTGGAGTGAGACTTGGAAGGCCGAGATGGTTCCCGGCTATGGTGTCTCGATTTCAAGGAGGAACTGTGATGTCCTGATCTGGAATAGGAATACCGGTGATGCGATTTAGAGGAACCACTTCTGTGTGAACTACGTTGCTGAGTAGACCTAGAAGGGCTGACAAGAAAAAGACAAGGTAAATCTGTGTTAGTGGAGGCAACAGATAACTGATGTCCCACGAACCCCCCACCCCCCCCCCCCGCAGGCAACACCCAGGTAGGACCCCTGTTCGAGGGGGCTGGCCACAAGCAGGCGGTGTAGCGTCCATGCTCCTAGAAGGATCCATCAGGGCTGAAAAGACAAGCAGCCAATCAAAAAAGAGAAACGCAGTAAAGGACAGGCTATTAAACCTGTCCTTTAGAGGCCCCCTTACCTGACACCAAAGATCCAGAGCCAGTCTGCAAGCATTCCCAAGTTTGCAGACTATTTTCTCGATTTAAAAACTGTCACGGCCGCGTCAATCATTTCGCTAGTGCGCACGCGCGGTTACCACTACGCGCGTGCGCAAACCAAGCCTCGTTCTCGTGCCGGACCCGCGCATGCGCAGAATGGCCGCGAGAACGGAAACCAGGAAGCGAACGGTGGCTGGAACACAGAAGGAACCAGCCGCCATGCCTGCCAGCCATGCTGTACCCGACAGCGCGGGGGGAGAACACAGGAATAAACAATTAGGAAACAGACATAAACAGGGGGAGGATTTCACAAAAACTGCTGCCATTAGAAAAAAATAAACGGAACGAACTCACCACAGACCAGGCCAAAGGTAAAACAACACAGACTGGACTTTTTCTGGGCAACAAAGGCCACCTGCTAGTAGCTAGGCTGTATGACCAACGCGTGGTTTGCCCGCCAGTGGCTAGGACTACACCATCATCAGTGCCTCTTCCATATGCCCCTTCCATACCCTGCTAGTAGCTAGGGCTTATTGGAATAATGCGATTCCTGTTCCATAAGGATCGTTCGGCCAGATCTGATCGCAGGGGAGAAAATAAATCTTCGGGTAGGAAGACCATTTTAGCTAGGTCCTTTGGAGGAGTACAAAAAAAGAACACGGCTGCTGGTGAGGAGCAAAGATTTATTGGAGTAGTGTCCTATAGGGTAGTAGAGGCGGGACTAAACCCACACGTTGGCTGCCATGGAGTCTGTCAGGAAAGTTACTGTGCATGCGCAAGTTTTCACTGGGTTGGCGAGGCAGAGTGACACGGACTATTGCCAGAATACTGCAGCCGGGACTTCATTTTCCCAAAGTAAACATGGCTGCTCACAAAAGCGGTGTGGGGTATGAAAAAGATGCAGTTTTACTTGAAAAAAGTAAGCTTTAAAATAATACCAATTCCTAATTAAACTTTAGGCTAGGTTCACACATGTCCGGTGCAAATTTTCTTTTTTCCCCCTTTTCCCCTTTTTCACTGCAAATTTCCAAAGCAGCAGTTCAACTGCAATTTAGATACAGTTCAGATAACCGGCTGGTTATTAAGGAGTGGTTCAGGAAGCCAGTCGCTGCGTCCCTAACCACTTGACCTCTGGAAGATTTACCCTTTCCTGACCAGGCCATTTTTTGCCATTGGCACTGCATTACTTTAACTGACAATTGCACTCTTTTTTTTGTCATTTTTTCCCACAAATAGAGCTTTCTTTTGGTGGTATTTGATCACATCTAGCCTTTTTTATTTTTTTTTACTATAAACAAAAAAACACAATTTAAAAAAAAAAAAAAAACAATATTTTTCACTTTCTGAAATAAAACATATCCAATAAAAAATAGAAAAAATCAAATTTCTTCATCAATTTTGGTCAATATGTATTCTGCTACATATTTTTGGTAAAAAAAATCCCAGTAAGTGTATATTGATTGGTTTACGCAAAAGGTATAGTGCCTACAAACTATGTTTTTTTTTACTAGTAATGGCGGCGAACAGCGACTTATAGTGGGACTGCAATACTGCGATGGGAATTCTGACACTAATTGACACTTTTTGAGGACCAGTGACACAAATACTGTGATCAGTGCTAAAAAATATGCACTGTCCCTGTACTAATAACACTGTCTGGGAAGGGGTTAACATCAGTGGCCATCAAAGGTTTAACTGTGTGCTCAGCTAGTCTTTCTGTGTACTATGGGAGGTGCTTTTACTAGGGGAAGGCATGAATCCATGTCCCTGCTTTGCAGGAACACGGAATCCATGCCTTCCCTACTGACAGAACGGTAATCTGCCTTGTTTACATAGGCAGACTGCCGTTCTGCCTGTGTAATGAATAATCGGTGGGTACCGGTGGACATCAAGTCCGCGGTACCCGCTGATCGGCTCTTGCTGTGTATAATCACAGTGGGAGCGAGGCGCGCGAATGCGCGCCCCCCACCCGGAAGAGCCAGATAATATGTATATACGTGAACTGGCGCACAGCTGCTGCCCTGTAGCAATAGGACTAGCTCTACTGTCTAAGGTGACCTTTGTCTGAGATAATGGGAGTAGCCCTTATTTGATGGTTTGCTGTATAAATTCAGTGTGTTTGTAAAAATAAAGCAGTTCATTTTCTGGTGTACTCTAATGTCGCGTACACACGATCACACATTCCGACAACAAAATCCATGTTTTTTTTCCGATGGATGTTGGCTCAAACTTGTCTTGCATACACACGGTCACACAAATCTTGTCGGAAATTCCCAGCGTCAAGAACGCGGTGACGTACAGCGCTTACGAGGAGCCGGGAAAAATTAAGTTCAATAGCCAGTGCGGCTCTTCTGCTTGATTCCGAGCATGCATGGAACTTTGTGCGTCGGAATTGTGTACACACGATCGTAATTTACGACAACGGATTTTGTTGTCGGAAAATTTGAGATCCAGATCGGAAATTCCGTTGGAAAATGTCCGATGGAGCCTACACACGGTCGGAATTTCCGACAACAAGCTCCCATCGAACATTTCCCGTCAGAAAATCTGACCGTGTGTGCGCGGCATTAGACTGGTGTTGTCTGGTCCTTGGGGTTACTATAGCCAAAACCATTGGTCTCGTGTTCCAGGACTTGGGAAGCAGCTTTTGGCAGAAATACCCAGCAGGGTGTCCGGACTCCATCACATTTGGTTGGCAGTGGTGGGATGCTTTCTCGTACCTGGAATATCCAAACCACCCTCAAGGTTCAGCTTGAATCAAGGGGACAGAACGCCAGCAACAAGTCAAAGGCCACCCTAATTGCTGAGTTGATGGAGAGTGACCAGGCCAGCGAAGCAGAGGGCCAGCTATGGAGGGATCCGGGATGGCTGAGCTCCAGAGAGAGATCCAGTGGCATCTGTCGCTATACATCACCCCCCCCCCCCCAAGAGGTGATCACCCAGATAATTGCAGACATGACACATCTGAAAATTATTGAGGTTCAGAAGGAGATTGGGGGTACTGCAGCTGCAGAACTGGGTAGCGGCAAGAAACTTCCCTATGCATTTTTCCGATCCATTCCAGGATGGGGTGAAGGAAACTGACCGGTACCTTTATGTCTTTGAGACCCAGTGTGATCTCCAGGAAATTGACGAAGCTGACTGGGTCGCCATCCTTATCAGCAAGCTGTCTGGTCGAGCACTGGATGCTTTTGAAGCCATACCTATGGAAGACAAAAAAAAGACTACGAGCGAGTCAGGGAGCAGCTGCTGGCAAGATACGCAATCACCCCTGAAGATCATAGGTCCAAATTTCGCAGCCTACAACGGAAAGAGGGCCAGCCCTATACAGAATGGGCTCATCAGATGTCCTGATCGGTAAGTGCATGGTTCTCCGACTGTCAGAGGACTACCTTAGCGGATGCTGCCCAACTGATCTTACTGGAACAGTTTTAGAACCAATCCCCTAGTGAAGTTCACCAGTGGGTCCAAGACCAAAAGCCCTTGATGGTGGACAAAGCAGCGGAACTAGCTGACCACTATATGGATACCCGGAGATCCCACCAACCGGAGCCTGGCGGCATCTCCAGACCTCCGCCAACACCTGACCATATCCAGCCATCCGCCCGGCAGTCAATCACCCTCCCTGCAATGGCCTGACCGGCTATACCCATCAAGAAGACCGGGCCTCGCTGGTTGTAATCAAATAGGACACCAACGAGCTAACTGTCCTCGGAATGTCAACGCCACTTCATGGAACCGTGCTGCCCCTGCCCCTGGCCCAGCCCGAGCGGCCACTCATTACCTGGAAGCCGTTTTACCATCTACCTCAACTGGCTGGGATGAAGAAGAATTTGGGCTACTCCATGAGGTGAACCCGATACAAGGTCCTGCCGATGTCAAGTGCAGGCATCACTGACAGGCTGTATGGGTGAATGGGCGACCTGCCCAAGGACTCAGGGACAGCAGAGCTACTATTACTTTGGTGCAACCCAGGATGGTTACAACGACTGGGAAAACCGGGAGGTCCATAGCTGTGCGAGTGGCAAAGTTTTACGCATCCCTACCGCCCAAGTGCATATGGATTGGGGTTCGGGATACAGAGACGTAGAAGTTGGAGTTATGAGAGATATACCCACAGATGTTCTACTTGGAAATGATTTGGGACATCTTTCTTCATTATTCCACGTGGATTTATCCCCAGAAGCCTTCCCTGTGACCACCCGCAGCAAGCAAGGCGCGCGGAGGAGGCACTCGATGTGACCCAGGTGAGGCATAACTTCCCTAACCACCCCCCCCTCACCATTTAACCTATTCCTTTTCCCTCACCCTATCTAACCTATTCCTTTTCCTTAACCTTTCCCCACCCATTCTCCTACACTCTTTTTGCTTTCCTTTGCATATACCCTTCCCTTTTGTGTGTTTTTTGCATCATCCCTAATTGTCCTAGGTTTGGGAAACTACTGTTGTTCTGTAGTGTACGCACTCTCTGTGATTACATTTATTCTGCATTTTTTGAACACTGTACTTACTTTGGATATGTTGCTTGTAACTGACAATGTATCCTTTCTGTGCCCATTTGTGGTGTTTTTATCTTTTATACACATGTACCGTATATACTTGAGTATAAGCCGAGTTTTTCAGCACATTTTTTTTGTGCTGAAAGTGCCCCCTCGGCTTATACTTGAGTCAAGCACTGCAGCAAAAAATGTCCTTTTCCGAACTGACTTTGGGGCCCCTTGGTGCTAGGAACCCCAAATTTGGTGTGGAACTAGTACCATAACATATCCAAAGCTGGGCCACTGAGATACCCCAAAATCGGTTCGGGAAATGTCATTCTTTGCTGCAGAAAAGTGCCTGACATTTTCTGAATTGACTTTGGGGCCCCGTATCTCAGGGCCACTTTGTGCTAGGAACCCCAGCTTTGGATATGTTGTGGTGTTCCGCTTGGTTTGCACACCATATTTAGGGTGCCTAGCACTAAATGGCCCCGAGATGCGGGGCCCCAAAGTCAGTCAACTGTGTCCATCTGCAGCAATGTCATTTCGGGACCCTTTGGGTCCAGAGACCCCAAATTTTGGCTGCAGCTAGGGGGCATCTAGGGACCCTTAACTACCGAGTTTGAAGTTCGGGGGACCTATGGCTGCAAGTGGGCACAGTGAGGCTGCAAATGGGCATTGTTGACCCTCTTTTCCACTTACAGTAGCTGCGCATTTCTCACCCTAGGCTTATACTCGAGTCAATAAGTTTTTCCATTTTTTGTGGTAAAATTAGGTGCCTCGGCTTATATTCGGGTCGACTTATACTCGAGTATATACGATATATCATTTATTTACTTTTGTATATACATATAACTTTTACACTGAACGTTTGTTTTTGCAAAGCCATCATCCCCTTATTTATTTTAATAAATCTAAAATATGCATTAGCAGGTAGCAGCATAGCACGTTACATCATAATTAAAAGCAGTTCTAGATAACAATTGTTCTTTGTGATAAAAAGTCAGCGCAACGTTATGACATTTGTCAGCCGCGATCGTGGCTGAAAGCATGGGATTGTTACATTTTTTTTTATCTCACGCTTTCCAGCCTGGAGGAGAGATGCGGGGTCTTATAGACCCCACATCTCTCCATAAAGAGGACCTGTCACGCACTATTCCTATTACAAGGGATGTTTACATTCCTTGTAATAGGAATAAAAGTGATCAAAAAAATACATTTAAAGAGAAAATGTAAAAATAAAAAAATAAAGTAAAATAAACAATAAAAAAATTAAACACGTAAGTCCCACCCACATATGTAAACGCCGTTCAAACCACACATGTAAGGTATTGCCGTGTACTTTAGAACAAGAGCAACAATTCTAGCACTAGACCTGCTCTTTAACTCTTAACTGGTAACCTGTAAAAAATTTTAAAGCGTCGCCTATGGAGATTTTTAAGTACCGAAGTTTGGCACCATTCCATGAGTGTGCGCAATTTTAAAGCGTGACATGTTGGGTATCTATTTACTTGGCGTAACAACATCTTGCACATTATACAAAAAAATTGGCTAACTTTACTGTTTTGTTATTTTTTATTAATGAAAAAAAACGCGTTTGAAAAATTGTTGCGCAAATAAAAAGTTGCAATGACCGCCATTTTATTCCCTAGGGTGCCTGCTAAAAAAACATATATAATGTTTGGGTGTTTTGAGTAATTTTGTAGCAAAAAAATGATTTTTACATGTAGGAGTGGAGTGCTAGACTAAGCCCGGTATGGAAGTGGCTAATATTAAATGTGCTGTATAAAAACTTCTTCAGATTAAACTGAAGACTTTTTTTTTTAGCCTACTGTATGTCTGGAAATCTCAGTTTAATGTTAAAAAAAAAATCTGTGCTTGTTTCTGCAGCCTGACAGAGCTTTAATTACATATGAAAGTTGTATCCACATGGCTCGAATTACCCCCTGATTGGTTGTCATTTCGAACCCGCTGAGATTTGCACCTGTCTGTGTATATTTAGATGCTCAGGCCCTGCCAGAGAGGGATGCAGGCGTCTTAGTGTGGATCTGAAATTTTAAAGGTAAGAGAAACTTTCTTTTTATGTGTATTTTAGAGATTTGATAAGAAAGTAAAACTGGAGACTTTTTAAACTTACATGGAAATCTTTATTGTATCAGTCACCTCTGGTAAAGTTGTGTCTAAGAGAACTGTGATCTATATATAGTATGTAGCTTGCTGAAGCAATCAAATCTTCAGATAATTGACGTTCCTTTTCAAACCGGCAAGGTGATGACTATCATATATAAGTGATGCTTTCCTGGCTTTCATTTTTCATTAATGGTATTAGTATATCTGGCTAACCTCTGAACGTGCATGATGTGATATACATAGACTGCTTACTTCCACCCATAGCCTACGTCTTAACCATTTCACTTCTGGACTAGTTTTTCCATTTTCACACATATATTATTTATTATTATCTGAAAGCAGAAGAATATAAAGAAGGTAGTTTTAGTTTTGTAATTTCAAAATGTACCAAATAAATAGAAACCTCACCTTTTTAGTATGGCTGTTCCTTACTCAATTTTGTTCCTTCTATAGTTTCTGTTCTAGCAGTTTCTATTCCAGTTGGGTGCTTTGGTTCACCTACATTGTATGTCCTTGATCATTAGCACCTGGCTATATTTGTTTAATCAAGTACTGACTTACAAATGCTTAATATCTCATGTTTTTTAACTGGAAAATAGTATTATTATTTTAGTATGCATACCTTATTTTCATTTCATGTGATATTCCAGGGCCAGAACTCTGCAGCATTGCAGTGTGAGCCCAAGCCAACATGATATTGTTTCCCCCGTGGTTGTCATTGTTCCCAGGGACTCACCAGAAGTGGGTTGAATGATGCTACATGTCATTCAACCTTTATAGAGGACCAGTGGCAATCACAGCACAAAGAGAACGAGTACTCTTTTCAGACCCTTTTTTTTTTTTTTTTTTTTTTCTTTTTCCCTTTGAATCAAAAGGTGGTATCAAAGGGTTACTTTTCTGAGAGATAAAAGGAGGGGCTACACCACTTCCACACTGCTGGTTCTGCCAAGTGATGCTGGCCATGGAACTATGCAGGTACCATCAAGCATCACGTAGATTCTGTTCAAGGAACCCCAAAACGGCATATGGTTTGTAGGGTATGCGCTGCATTTGAGTCCCAATTTTTTTTCTACATATCAAAACCTGCCTATAATTGAAAAGACATCACGTCAGTGCCGCTTTCTGCATTACTATGGACCACCAAGCCCAGAAAAGAGGTAATGATGAAGAGGACCCTGCAGCCTTAAAGTGGATGTAAACCCTCTCCTATAAGCAATGAACAGCCTCAGATGATGCACAGGGATGAAACAAATCTACCTACATATGTTTTACATGTATATCTGCTCTCTTCATCTGTATATATCCTTTAGAAAGTGCTCTTCGTGTTAGAAGATTTTCGCTTCCTGGTTAACACTGCAGAGAAGCCTGTGCATACATCCAAGACAGCTGATTGGAGGAAAGGCACACACCCCCTCTCCTCATAGGCAAGGGAAGAATGGAATGTGCATAGCTCTGTTAGACAGCAAGGTGACTGCTAATCTATTTATAGCAACCGCCCCTGACACACACTTCTACCTTCCGTCTCAAGACGTGGGAGGAGTTATCAGGCTGATAACAGAGCTACAGAGCAAGGGACAGTTACTGGGCATAGTGCTTTGGAGAGAGATAACAAAACACTACAGACATATGTGCCCAGCTCAAATTTCATGAATCGGGTTTACTTCCACTTTAAGTAACCAGGCTAAATACTTTAGAGCATTAAAATAGAAAAACATAACCTACAGCCAGTGGAGGCCACAAAGAGAGGAGGCAATCAATGTCACTTGCCAATAAACATTTTGCTTCCTGAACACTTATTGAAAATCTTCTGTTTTCACAACTTGCAATACCTGTTGGCTATGTTGCACACATGAAAGAAACATATTAAAGCATGGAATTGTTGAAGCGCATCCAGTACACCAAGCACAACTATGATATCTATGGAGATCTAAAAGTAGTGACTCTGCTTCTCTGAATACAGTTCAGATATACCAAGTACTGTTGTGCATGTGTAAATAGAACAGCCATGCAAGAGGGTTGCAATATAGTAAAAAAAAACATGAACAAGAAAGGTGAAGATTTTAGTTACTTGAGACAGATATTTACAAAAATAACTGACGCCAAGATTAAGGAAGGCATTCTTGTTGGTCCACAAATATAGGATACGTAATCGGTGACAAGCAATTCGAAGATCACTTTGTGGGGCCAGAGAAAATTGTCTGCAAAGCACTCAAGGATGTTAGTGTCACCTACTAGTTTCATAAACATGATGAATACTTTGTGTATAGTTGAATAACAAGTAGTGGCGCCAAAAATATATATACGTGTGAGTTGAGCTGCCCTTTTTTCAAGTGAATATACCACCTTAAAAATTAATTGCAGGAAATAAGATGTCTCCTTAGATTAGTATAATAATGAAGCTCGGGAGAAGCAGAATATGTATCATAACGCAACACGTTTGTTAAAACAGATATCCAAGCAAATAATAGTATATGCGCACTTACATTTTAAGGTACTAATAAGTCAGCGCCAACATGTACAGCCAACAGAGTAGGAAGCGATGTTCCTCCAAATTGTGGCGTGCGTTCCAACACACTGGAAGTTGGAACCATGAGCACCGGAAGTGACGTTATTGCGGGCGAGCACGCAGCCTCAGTGCATTTTGTGGTCAACACGTCATCGGGAATCTTCTGGTTAGGACTTTACAGGTTAATTCTACTGCTAGAAAACGAATTGAGCATAGTTGTGCATATTTGGGTCCAGCCTGCATCTTCCAGGGTCTTACTCAGATCATTGTTCCATTTCTAAGTGTAGAAATGAGGCAGGATCTCTCTGTTGAGGCTGGGAGCACACCATACAGGAGTGTTATCCTACCCCGGGAGTGCAGGTCATGCCTGTGTTTCTGTTCAAATGATGATAAAATTGAGGTCATCTGACAAGCAAGAACTTTGAATGATGAAGTGTTTAATTTTAAAGGTATTGAAAAATGCTGAAATTGGATAACTCCAATTCAGATTGGAGTGATGTGAGAGCTTTCACTCCACCTCTGTTTATCAGATCGTATATTTGAGTAGCAACATGTAAGGCCATTCTCAAAAAGCAGCAACCATTCATGGAGAGAATGAAGGATTATACAAGAATGACATAAGGGGAATATAGGGCTGAGAAGACCTGGAAAATGCTTAACACTGTCCCATGTGTGTTTTTTTTTTTTTTTTTTTAAGGGAATATTTCAGATATTGGTTCAGGACTGTTGTTCTATCCTTGGGTTGGAGCCTGTAGAGTTTATTAATAGGTATTGGGTCACAATCTGCTGCTTCAAAAATTCTTAAAAGTCCCCCAGATTGGGACTTCCTGATAGGCATGGCATATGGTTAGTAATACTGATAGAGTGGCTTGACATCACTTGGTAAGATAGGGAAGTCCTAACCCTCCCTGAATTATGCTCCATGTAAGGGTGGTCCTGTTGAGCCAGGATTTTTGATTTTTCCCAAATGAATATGAGGATTTCTCATTGTAGGGATTTCAGTACATTGACTTCTCAAGGCCTTGAGAAGGAGCAGATGCTCCGAGTGCGTAGCCAGCCTTTCCTGTTTGCCCTTCACTTCCTGTGCTATCTGGCCGTCTCTCTGTCTCCGGTGACGTCATATCCGGTCCTGTGGTTCTTCCTGGAACCAGGGACGCCATCCAGCCTGCAGACAGCATCAACACCTGCAGCCTCTGCACACAGTGTGATGATGGCGAGATGGACCAGAGGAGCCTTACCAAGCAACAGATGAGCTTTTCTTTTAATTACTTATGTGAGTGTTTTTAATCCCCTGCATTAAACAGTGCATCTAACTACTACACTCAGGTCAGCGCTTCCTGTCTCTCACCTTCAGGTGATTGGACACTGGCAACACTTTTGAGGACACATTGCCTGGGCTTCTTCCTTTTAACCCTACCCCATACCGTGAGTGAGGTTATGGACTTTTTCACCCTTATGGACCAATCACTCTTAACTAGTTTATTATTTTCTCTTCTGATTCTTAATCCAACGATTCACTGTCTTCTAATACAACAATAGAATCAGTGCGTCTGGATAAGTGTATCCTCATTAAAACATTGGAAGCCATACCTTGCTTTGGACATTGGACTCTGCATGGGTGTTCGCCTCGGCACTTTGTGCAGCACATGTTGTTAGCCTTATGCCTCGTACACATGATCGGACATTCTGACAACAAAATCCATGTTTTTTTTTTCCGACGGATGTTGGCTCAAACTCGTCTTGCATACACATGGTCACACAAAGTTGGTCGGAAATTCCGAACGTCAAGAACGTGGTGACATACAACACGTACGACGGCACTAGAAAGAGGAAGTTCAATACCAGGTGCGCCACCCTTTGGGCTCCTTCTGCTAATCTCGTGTTAGTAGAAATTTGATGACAGACGATTCGCGCTTTTCAGCCTCCTGCTTTTCCGATCATTACTGCTCTTCAGTTTGTGCTTGTGGGTTCGTATTTGATTTCCAGTGCATTCTTGTCCACTCATTTCTGTTTTTCAGTGCTTTCTGTTAGTTCGTTCTGACCACCCGACCGTTTTGAAGCCATGAGGACCCTCACCCCGGACCAGAGGGTTTATAACTACCGTCTGGCCAGAGCCAGAAGAGTGGTGGAAAACGCTTTCGGGATAATGGTCAGCCGGTTCCGCCTATTCCTTATGCCAATCAACATGGCGGAATATAAACTTAACCAGATAATCCTTGCATGCTGCATTCTACACAAATATTTAAGGAGAAATTCAATGAACTATGTGGCCTCAGTTGGGCCTGAGGCCGGACTTCAACAAGAAACCCTGACGGCGCTTGAAGCTGGCCGTCCTGGCTTGCGCCCGCAAAGTAAGACAGAAGTATGTCGAGTACTTTGCGGGTAGGGGGGCCATTTATATGCCAGAAATTGTTTAAGAAACATTTTATCAACAATTTTTGAACTTAAACTGAAAGAAGATTTCCTTTTGATTTACTGCCTGGGTTTCTTTTAGCTGTCTCCTAGGTTCTCCCATGGGCTTTTCTTTTTGGACTTTTTTCTTCAATAGTGCAAATGTAATTTATTTGCTACATGAGATGACAATCTCTTCTTCAGCTAACTATTATGTTGTGGGTCTGCCACACACACCTTGTTTTGTTGTTAATGTATGTAATGCATTACTGACAAAAATATTCATCATTTTCAGCACCATGAATGAATTTTGTGGAGTCATGAAAATGGCGTGATTGTGGCAAATTTGGAAAGCACCGTGGGAGTTATTTACTAAAGCAAAATCCACTTTGCACTCCAAGTGCACATGAAACTGCACTGAAACTGCACTTGTAGTGCAAAGTGGATTTGCCTTTAGTAAATAACCCCCATTGTCACTGTAAACACCAACTTGCCACAAAAATTGCTATTGAGCATTGAAAGAATAAGCCACACATTGTTGAGTAGAAAACATTTTACTCAAAGTACATTCACATGTGCGTTAGAAAAGGGTTTTGGAACAAACCAACATCTTTGGTGTAATTTTTTTTTTTTTTTTTTTTTCACATTGTAAATATCCTTTTTTTAGTTAAACAGGCATGTTTCAAAGCATAACATACACAACTCAGGAACTTACAAAGTTCAACTTTGATAAAGTGAAGGCAATATCAGACATTAGTATGTCCAAACTGTGTTGATATTGCCTTCATCAGATGGGGTGATGTCACCCCTGTTAAAGCCAAATTTTGAAGATGCACACAAATTGGGATTCAAACTGGGTATTTCCCTCCTGATCCCATCCCTAATGTCAACATGTCCAAGCTCCCATCATAGGTGATCAATGGATGTGTTTTGGGGGTGCAACCCCTTCCTCTCATTGATATCCCGTGAGGGCAGATAGCACATGTTGACACACTGTGTGCATCTTCAAAATTTGGCTTTTAAAGTACTTTCCTTTTTTTTTTTTTTTTTTCTAAATTAAAAAAAACACGAGAAAACGGTTCAATTTTTGTGTGCTTTAGATTCTGCCATTTTTTTTTTTTTTTAACATCATTGATGTTTTCCTTTTATATTTTCTAAATCTAGATGAGGATCTGGGCACTTTCACTGGTGAAATGAGATTCTTCCACAACATCCACATCACCTAAAAGAAAAAAATGCACCATGTATTAGAAATATGCAGGCATAGATCTCTTACCTGAAGCTGTGGTCTCAGACACTCACCTGTTGTGGTGACAATTTCGCCCACTTCATAAACCTCTCCCTCCTCATCCTCTGCTTGTGGTGTGGGGATTTCCCCTTCTTTAGGAGGTGGGGGGTCCCTGGTGTCCTCAGATGTCCCAAGTCTTTTCTCCCCTATGTGAGTAAAAAATAGGTATACTTAGCACACAGATATTGGAGGGCAGAAATAGGAATATGAAACATTGCTTGAAGTGTCTCAAACAAGGGAAGCAATCAAAACTACGATTTGGAATAATTTCAATCAAAAGGTAATCTTTCAAAACTTCAGCAGCGCTAACTGCTTGAAGTGTCGTACAATTGTCTTGTTTTGGCAGAGTTCCAAACTGAAGAACATTTTATTTCCTTTCGAAAGCTGGAATACTCCCTTTTTTTTGTTAAAGTATCACACATGTAGACACCCCTAGTATCCACTGGAGCACCTGTGTGGGACACCCTAAAAAGTTTGTTCTGGTGTCCCACACTAGTGCTCCTGCGTCCAGATGTGTAAACAGCTGCTGAGTGTCCTCTACTTACACTGAATCAAGTTTACATTTCATTCTAGTTACAAACCCATCTAGACAACAAACTTATTTTAATACAAATAGGCATGAACAAATGTAGTTAACCTGTATCTGCCAAAAACATCTTATAAGTGGGCGAACAAACAATGTTTCCTACGACCGATTTACTGTGCCCATGAACATGAAAGTTGCCATTTTAAAATGTACAGCAGTAAAGAAAAGCACATGGAAAAGCACCAACGTTAAGAAGAAGAATAGGAACACACGACAAAATACTTTTTTGCAGCACTCTCTTGATTCTTCTGTACTGATCCTGCTCCCTCAATTTGAGGTCTGACCATCGTTTCCTCAGTTGATCCTTGGATCACCGTACCCCAAAATTCCTGTGCAGACTCTTCACAACTTTAGACATGATCTTGGCCTTTCTCACATTTGGGTTTGGGTAAGGTCCATACTTCCTGTCATAGTCGGCCCTCTTCAAGATGTCCACCATCTCCACAAAGGACATATTTTAGGCCTTCAATCTCCTCCGGGATCGGGACATTCGTGGCTCCGGCCTTTCGTCATTGCTGCTCTTCTCTACATGCACCTGTTGTCTCTCCACCATGTGCTCTCCCACTGCGCCGAAAGAGAAGGGGCGGGGAATATACTAGAAAGAACGTCAGGGGCGGGCGGAGTTTCACGCATGCACTGTGTATATAAAGCGTAACACGCTTGCGTCGTACGTACGATCTGTGAGCGGAGGATGAAGTAACAGAAGCGATGATCGTTCTAACGAAGGTACAATTTTAAGCTGGTGCATCAGTGGCCTATACTGCTTATAGATTGAGGCCTATATTGGGTCAAGATTAGGAGAGTTTCGCCTGACATTTAGGGTTTGTCTTGTGTTGTGTCTTGCAGAGAAAATGGATCTATTCAATGATGAGGACTTTATCCCCATACTGATTGATATGTACAGGGAGCTGCCCTGTCTGTGGCAGGTAAACCACCCCTTTTATAACAGTAAACCAAAGAGGAAGGCACTGCCGGTGATCCCCACTGCAGACATCCCCTATCTGAAGGCCCTAATTGGTGGCATGAGGAACACTTATCTTAGGGAGCGCAAGAAGGTCCAGGATTCCCAGAGATCAGGAGCTGCAGCAGATGATATTTCTGTACCCAGGCTGTGGTACCATGACAGACTGCATTTTCTGGCAGGCCAGACTGAACCCAGGCCAGCACTCTCCAATCTTCCTTCAAGGCTTCCTTCCCCCCCCCAGCTGAGGCTTACGACGACCAACCTGGGCCTTCCAGGCAGTAACATGTGGAGGAGCCCAGCTTGAGTCAGGTATAGCATTCTTCAAAATATTTCTGTTTGTCAAATTAACAATGTAAAATATGTTAGTTTTAATAACTAATTTCTGATTTCACAAAGTGTTTTATATATCAATAGACAGTAGTGGCCACAAATGATTGGGACAAGAATGAAAAATGCTGGGGTCAGAATGATAGTCTTTTTTTCTTTTTTTGTTCAATACATTTTTATTGAAAAGGTATAAAGCAAGTTACAACCAAAATACAGCCATTAATAAGCCAGGATCTCCATAAAATATACATCATTTATATCATCTATATTATCACTCTTATGTGAACCTCTGGTCCCTTCTACAAAGTGCGAATGGAAATCAGTCAGTAATCATATGGTACACCTTATGTTTGACTTATGGTGGGTATCTCCACAAACCATAGGTGATATTTATTAAGACTGCATTTCCAAGGGTCCAGTAACCTCTGATGAATGGCACCTTAATGCCATATCTTTTAAATCCAAATAAATTTAAAAAAAGAAAAATGGAAGAGTAGAAAAAAGTAAGTAGGAAAAGAGAGAGAGAGAGAGGGGAGGAGGAGGAGGGGGGGAGGTAATTATCCAGCCATTGCAGTATGTGTTGTGTGTTTTTTTTTTTTTTTTTTTTTTTTTTATATGTAAGCATTTAATCTCTTATCAATCATCCTAACTAGCCATAATCTCAGCATACGGTGATGAAAATTTAAAGTTGAACCAACGGGACCATATCTTAGATGCTAACTCTGATTTGTTTTAGAGTGCTATCTTCCATATAGTATATTCTATCTACTTCCATTAGCCATTGGCGTAATGAGGGAATTTTCTGTTGTTTCCATAATTTTGGTATGAGCACCTTAGCAGCGTTCAACAGATGAGGTGTAATTGACTTTTTATATGATCCGATTGGCTCGTCCGTACAGTGAAATAGTAACAACCAAGGATCATTAGACATTTTACTGCCTTGTATTTGTTCAATCCAATATAAGATGGTGGACCAATATGGTCTGATGAAAGGGCAAGTCCACCAAATGTGGGCATGGGTTCCCATATAGCCACAGCCCCTCCAGCAAAGGTCTGATCCTATGAAGTGTAGCTGGGGTGTAGTGCCACTTTGTTAGCATTTTATAGATTACCTCTGCTGTCTTTGACGATATTGAGAAAATATGTGATAGGCGTAGTATCACAGAGCGTTGTGAGTCAGAAAGCGGGTTCTGGAGAACTTGTTCCCACTTAGTCAGGAACGATGATTGAGTTATTGATGACACAGATATCAGAGCTTGATAAAAGTTAGTTAGAGGTTTGTCTGGGGGTTGATCTCCAGCTAGCAAGCATTCCACAGGATTCATATCATCTTCTGACCTTAACGGTTGAGGTAAAGATTTAATAAATTTTGAAAGTTTGGTGATATTTCCATTGACACATAAATGGTATCGGAGTTGTTGGTATAAGGTCGGATATAAGTAAAATATCTTTATTCATCACAACTTTGCCTAGGAGGACAGGTGTATCTGAAATCCAATTACTGTGTATTTTGAATCCATGTTCCCTGGAGAAGTAGTTATGCCCCGTAAGTTGCATAAGTGATGAGTTATAAATCCAATTCTGCGTTTTGCATAGAGAGTCCCAGGATGCTAAAGATGATTTGGTTAGTTGGGAGGTAGATTGTGCTAATTTTTGTGCAAAATTTGTTGGGTATCCATATGAGGGGGAAAAGATCTACTCCACTCAGATCCATTTCCAATTGTACCCACAGCTTGGATGATTTGTGATATTTCCAGTCCGAAATCCTACTGAGTATAGTGGCTATAGAGTATATTTTAAAGTCCGGGAGCGCTAATCCTCCTTCCAGCTTGGGTATGACTAACCATCTATGAGCAATTTGTGTTTTTTTTTTTTTTACGATTCCATATATATTTACCTATTACGGATTGTATTCCGGATTGTATCTGAAAAAACAACAGAAATCTTATAAGGGACCATTTTTGCAGGTCCGATCTAATAGCATTCAAAAGGGGGATATAATTTTCACGGAAAAGAGAGGCTGGGTCAGGAGTAAGGTATATTCCTAGATATTTCATAGCTAGTGGTTGCCAATGGAAGGGAAAAAAAGCTTGTAAGCTGGTCGCTGTTGTAGAAGGAATTGATATGTTTAAGATTTCCGATTTAGATAAATTAATTTTGAATTAGATATTTTACCAAATTGAGTGAAAGCTAACATGAGATTAGGTAAAGTGATAAGTGGTTGCTGTACATAAAAGAGAACGTCATCTGCATACGCTGCGTATTTATGTTCCGTCGTTCCAACTGTAATCATGTGTATATTGGGGTTGTGATGTATTGTTGCTAGGAAGGGTTATAAAGAGGGGGCAAAGAGAATGAGGGACAGAGGGCACCCCTGATGGGTACCGTTATGAAGGCAGAAGGGATCGCTTAACGTACCATTAATTCTTAATTTGGCTGAAGGTGTTTGATATAAAGTTGAAATCTTTGCAAGCATGTTCGGGCCTAAACCGAGATGCGACAATGTGGCCATTAGGTACTTCCAGTCCACCCTGTCAAACGCTTTCTCAGCATCTGTAGACAGAAGCAGGGTGGGCTGGGAGCAACCACGGACATAAGATATCAGGGAGAGTGTTCTGAGCTAGTTATCTCGTGCCTCCCTCCCCAGAAGTCTAATAGCGATTGCTTTGGCGTATAATTTAGCATCTAAATTCAATAGCGAAATTGGGCTATAGCTACCACAGGCTTGGGTTTGGGGATTATTGTGATATGAGCGTGGAGAGTTTCCGGTCTGAATCACCCAGCTGTAGGAGCCAAATTAACATAAGCTGTTAAATGTGGAAGTAAAAGATCAGCAAAAGTACGGTAGCAGGCCACCGTCAACCCATCAGGGCCTGGTGCCTTGATAGTCTTTTTTTTTTTTCTAGTTATTAACATTCAATTTGCAACAGTCATGAGCTGAAAATTGTTTGTGATTGATGAACCAAAAACTAAAACTATGTCCCTTTTTCATACACAGGAAAGCCGCAGCCAGGATGTGGCCGGGCCCAGTAGCCTGCCCAAATCCCAGATCCCTCCCCTCAGCCTTCCACAAAAAGTGCCAGGAAGAGGAGTAACCTGAAGGAGGCAGCAATTGGCCTATTTCTGAAGGCTACTGCGGCCCTCAGAAAGACAACCCCCCCCCCAGTCTTCAAGAGGACTATGCCTACATGACAGCCTGCAAAATGCTAGAAATGGAAGAGGGTCAACTCCTCTTATGTGAGGAAGTTATGTTACAAGCCCTAAATAAGGGGTTGAGGGGCGAACTCACAAGCCAAAGCCACGTTTGTGAGTTCAACCATGGTTCTCCTCCTCCACCTCCTGCCACAACTCCAACACCAGAGCCACAGCCTGGAAGACAAGAGAGTGATGGCCTGGGTTCAGTCTGGTCTGGCAAAAGACGCAGGCTGTGGTATGACCACAGCCTGGGGACAGATATGTCATCTGCTGCTGTTCCTGATCTCTTGTAGTCCTGGACCGGATTGTGCTCACTATTATAAGGACTCCTCAGGCCACCAATTTTGACTGTAAAATAATTGTGTGCCCTGGGGTACAAAGGGTTCGCAAATTTCACCAGTTTCTCCAGCGTTGCCTTCCTCTTTATTTTGTTATGACCCAGAATAACTGGCTATTTCTTTTTCACAAATACTTGGCTATGTGTTTTACTTCAAAAAGGACAGTTTGTTTGTGAGTAGGCAGGCACATTTCAAAAATACAATGTCAAATTAACAAGGGACACCAACACCAACATCCTTGAGGTAAAAAAAAACAAGATAATAATGGTGTTGTGGTAACTTGACACACAAAATGAGAAATAATATTATGGAGAGCACTACAAAATTAATATTATTCATGAGATCACGAGAAATAATAAAGAAATCAGTTTGTGAGAACTCTGTGTGAATATGAGCAGCAAAATAACTTCATTCTTCTAGCATTCTAAAGAAGAAGAGAATGCGCTGCATTAAACTATTTAAAAAATTGCAGCGTGACGAATGTGCTATCTCCATTACGAACAGTAGTTTTACCAGACCGAGTGCTTCCGTCTCGTAATTTATTCTGAGCATGCGTGGCACTTTGTGCATTGGAATTGTGTGTGCACACAATTGGAATTTATGCAAACGGATTTTGTTGTCCGAAAATTTGAGAACCAGAGCTCAAATTTTGTGCGAAGGAAATTCAGATGGAAACTGTCCGATGGAGCCTACACACGGTCGGAATTTCCGACAAAAGGCTCCCATCGAACATTTTCCGTCGGAAAATCCGACCGTGTGTACGGGGCATTAGAGTGCTTTTAAAGGTACAGATCCATGGTGCATCCCTATGGAACCCAGACCCTGAAAAACCCCTCCTGGGGTCTGCCCACTGGGACAGATGAAGCCTGAACCCTATATAAAGAACCAAAGATGTGGACAGGTAAGGCAATGTTTCCCTGACCGTGACAACAAGACTGTTTAAAATGTATTCACTCTTAGGGCCGGTTCACACTGCTGCGACATGGGAACCCTGCAAATCCACTGCGGATTCCCGCATTGCATTTCTCCTGGCGGCAGTTTTCACTGTCCTATGCGAACTGCTGAGAGGGTCAATTAAAAGTTAATGACATACCCAAATCAGTTAGCATATCGCAGTGCGATCTGCAAATTCGGACAGAAATTGGATCCCATGCGATCTGATTCTGCTGCGGACCAAAAAAGGGTCCTGTGTTTTCATGTTCTCACTCCACTAGGTTGGTGGGTGTTTCTTGGGCATTCTGCCACCAAGCTTCTGTATCCCAGCTTTGTAAAGCTGCCACCTGGTCCTCTGTGCATACCTTTTCAAAGCTCTGCCTGGTGGAGGTCCATTCTTATGCGGATGCAGCTTTTGACCGCAAGATTCTTGCAGTGGCACTCTGAAGTTGGGTCTGTTTACCCTTGTTGTTGGGCCTGTTGCCACAGTTCTGTTTGCCTAGTTGTTACGCACCTTTTTAATTCATTGCTTTGGAATCTCTTCTTGCCCTTCTAAGAACTTAGGGCATCCAAGTCACAGGTTATCTAGATAACCTACAAACACCCAAAGGACAATTCAGATGCTTCAGTTTTTTGGTTGGGTGGTCAATTTAAAAGAAGAAAAATGATCTCCAACCTCCTCTTCATCTGAAATGCTTGGGTCTGATCCTGGGCTCATCCCAAGCAAAGGTATTCCTTCTAGAGGAGCAACAGCTTATCTCTTTGAGCTGATGCTTGAGACTTGAGGTCAAAAAGATATCCCTTTCATAGTAACCTCCTTTTGAGAAGGAGCGGGCTGCGTGGCCAAACTGAGTGATCGGGGAGAAGGGCTTTAGTCAGGGAGGTAACCAAGAACCTGATGGTCACTGTGACAGAGCTCCAACATTTTTGTGTGGAGCAAGGAAAACCTTCCAGAAGAACAACCATCTCTGCAGCACTCCACTAATCAGGCCTGTATGGTAGAGTGGCCAGACGGAAGCCACTCCTGAGTAAAAGGCACACAACAGCCTACCTGGAGTTTGACAAAAGGCACCTGAAGGACTCTCGGACCATGAGAAACAAAATTCTGGTCTGATAAAACAAAGATTGAACTCTTTGGCCTGAATTGCAAGCATCATGTCTGGATGAAACCAGGCACCGCTTATCACCTTGCCAATACCATCCCTACAGTTAGGCATGGTGGTGGCAGCATCATGCTGTGGGGATGTTTTTCAGCTGCAGGAACTGGAAGACTAGTCAGGATCGAGGGAAAGACGAATTCAGCAATGTACAGAGACATCCCTGATGAAAACCTGCTCCAGAGTGCTCTGGACCTCAGACTGAGGTGAAGGTTCATCTTCCAATAGGACAACGACCCTAAGCACACAGCCAAGATAACAAAGGTGTGGCTAAGGGACAACTCTGTGAATGTCCTTGAGTGGCCCAGACTTGAATCTAGTTGAACATCTCTGGATAGACCTGAAAATGGCTATGCACCGACGCACCCCATCCAGCCTGATGGAGCTTGAGAGTTCCTGCAAAGAAGAATGGGAGAAACTGCCTATAAATAGTCGTACCAAGCTTGTAGTATCATACTCCAAAAGACTTGAGGCTGTAATTGGTGCCAAAGGTGCTTTAACAAAGTATTGAGCAAAGGCTGTGAATACTCATGTACTGTAAATTTGATTTCTGTGATTTTTTTTTTTTTTCCCCCAGTTTTTTATTTTTAATTTGCAAAGATTTCAAACTTCTTTTACATTGTCATTATGGGGTATTGTTTGTAGAATTGTGAGGAAAATATGCTGTGAATACTTTTCGGATGCACTGTATGCAGAAACTCAGGAACCGTAATCAGCTTTGGAGGTACGCCTTAGTACAATGGAGGACAAAATGGCACCATTACAGAGCAATGTAAAATATAACTACAATATCATTTAAAATGCTCAATTATAAAGGTAGAGGTGTGATCTTGTCCAATGCCAGAACCTTGAAGGATGTGCTGGTTATTGGTAACTCCAAAGTATCCCTCTTTCTGAATTTTCTGAAGTTAAAAATAGTGGTGCACCGAACTATATTTGCTGAAAATGGTGTTTTCGGCAGGGGGCTGAAAAAAAAAGTGCCGATAATGGAGCCGAAAAAGGGGTGGAGCCGCGTGCCCCGTGGCACATATGTATCATCCTGGCGCGCCACTGTCAAAGTCCCCCCTCCCTCCTGCTCTTCTCATGAGTGTCATGAGATGCAGCCTCCCTAGAGCCTGGTAGCGCGATCTCGCGCTGTGTGTCAGAGATCTGAATCGCCGTGCAGCCGATGTAACGATGTCCCGCCTCCTAGACCGCCTCTTGTGATAGACGGCATACTGATGCAATGCTGGGAATCATTGTGCCGCGTGTCATAGGAGGCGAGACATCGTTACAGCGGCTGCATGGCGATTCAGATCCAGCTCTGACACACAGCGTGAGATCGCGCTACCGAGCATTGGTAGGCTGTATCTCATGGGCACTGGTAGGCTGTACATGATGGGCACTGGCAGGCTGCATGGCATGGGCACAGGCGGGCTGCATCTCTTGGGCACAGGCAGGCTGCTGCATCTGATGGGCACAGGCAGGCCGCTGCATCTCATGGGCACAGGCACTGGTGAGGCTGCATGACAGGCACAGACAGACTGCTGCATCTGATGGGCACAGGCACTGGTGAGGCTGCATGGAGGGCACAGGCAGGCTGCTGGATTTGACTGGTAGGCTGCATCTGACAGGCACTGGTGAAGCTACATTGATCTATTGTATCATGTCTGCAGTCTATGACCGTCTCCTGTATCATGTCTGCTAGAGGTGCACCGAATGGAAATTTTACTAATACTGTTAGCAGTGTGTTTAAGTAAGAGATTGTAGACATGATACAAGAGATGGTTAGAGACTGAGGACATGATACAAGAGATGGTTAGAGACTGCAGACTACATTTTTCTTGACCTTTCTTGCACTAGAGGTGCCAACAATAAATTCATATTAATGATATTAATTAAAAAGTCGAAAATAGTACAATTGTATATAAAAATATAAATATTTTTTTAAAAATGTCATTTTTGGTATCGGTTTCATCCTAGTGCGTCCTTCATTTTCGGTTTCGGGACCAAAATTTCCATTCGGTGCACCCCTAAAAGCATCTCAAGTTCTTGAATGTGCAGTATGCCATGTTGTACCCAGCATGCTTGAGTTACTGCCAAAGGGGAGGTACATTTGTTTGACAAACCTTCGACAGCATCACAATGGCTGTATAGGGAAGAAAGAATCCTTAGGGCAGCGGCGACAAGACAGCAGGCAGCCACCTAGCTACTCGGCGCATCATGTGTCATTCCACTGTTATCTACCTCATGCCCTGTTTGTCAAGGCGGTAATCCACCTGTAGTTATATTACCATGATTCCACGGCTGCCTTACAGTGCAAAACTAAGATGCAGCTATCTGCTTGGCATACAAGCCTCACTTTTTCCCCACATGAAGGTCCTACGTAAGCAATATCTTCTATTACTACAGTTTTGGTTGGCTGTTTGTTTAGTCTCCTGCCCTCGGTTGGGGCTATCAAAGCTTGCACATATGGCGGTTTAGTTGGTTACTTGCAGTAGTGGGTTTAGTGGGCAGTAGTGGGCTTAGGTTTTGCACTATATGGCCATATGGTTTAACCAAATCCCCATATTTTTGAATATGTTCAGGTGTTTTAAATAACCTTGCAGGATTTAAATGTAATTTTTGTATGTGTGTGCTGTAATCCATTTTGTTCTAGTTGGTTACTTCTTCTTACCTCGTTGTGGTTTTTGTGAACACCATACCACCTTTACCTGCACATCGCATTTATTGCCTGCGAGTCCTACCCGAACAGATCATCCTAGAAAATGGGTTCTGGATCTTCTCTAACCAAATCCTATATTATCTTTGGGTTGATGTCTACTTCGCTTTTGGTCCAGCTGTGATTTGTCTCCAAGAGTTTCTCCACACACCAATTCAGTCACCAATTTCATTCAACATACTCCTCTTTTTCCAGGGGAGTAAGTATTTTATTTTTTTTAAATATGTTTATTGAGCTTTTACAAGCAAAAGTACACAGTTCGTAAATGTGGGAGTAATTAGCCGGAAAACAGTAATACAAGTAATGTAGAATAGTGAGCAGGCTAAAACTGCGAGATTTGAGGCCTATAAACATTGAGAATAAGACTGATAATGTTGTATCTGGTCTACCAAATTAATTTAGCTGAAGGCTCTGCCTAAGGAGTGGAAGCATGTGAACATTTACTCGTAGAGTGGGTAGAGAGTTCTCTAGCGTTGTAGAGAGAAGTTGGATGTATCATGTCAGATCATGAAGAACCTAAGTAAATAGATTAGGTGGAATGTCCAGGAGGGAGGCTATATGGAGTTAGGACATTAGAGGTGGGCTGGATCTGGAATTTGCCCAGTGTGTTAGCAAGATCTGCTCACAGGTACCAATCCATGTAGCGGAAAGGAGCCATATGGGAAGAGATTTCTTCTGGAGAAAAGGAGTGTTCCATGAAGTGACGCCACCTTGCAATAAGAGATGTGGATTGTTAAGTAATGGTATCCCATTTTTCAACGTGGAATAGTTTTAAGAGTGCTTGTTTGACCAGCCGAAGTGTCACAGCAGAAGAGACATAATAGTGGGTCCTTGGGTAGACGTATATGTTGGGATCTGTCAATATAGTCCAACACCTGGTCCCAGAAGGTGGAGATTGCTTGACAAGTAAGTAATCTGTGGAACGAGGATGGTCTTGGGATAGAGCACCAAGGGCATGCGGAGTCGGTTGAGTCAGTTTTGCTGTGGCGAAATGGGAAATATGGCCGATGGGCGATTTTAAACTGGGTTTCTCGCCATGTTTTGCACATTACTAGGGAGCGTACCCTTTGATATCCTGCAAGAATCTTCTCTGGTGCCTCTTGCTCATCCAGAATAGAGATCCAAGGTTTGAAAGGTACAATGTGGTATTTTGTAGCCTGATGGGTGATGAGGTTGGATTATATATCTGAAATGGAGTATTGATCCCGATCTATCAGGACATCAATGAAGGAGTGTTGGCAAAGGTTTTGGCGAGTTCTGCAGCAGGATCTGAGGTAGCTGGTGGTAGTGAAACTCCTGTGATGACGTGAGGGAGAATTGTTTGGTTAGTTCTGAAAAGGGTCTAAAGGTACCTTGAGCAGGATCAATGACTTCGGAGATAGTTGTTATGCCTGATGATGACCATTGGGTAAAAACCTTGTGATCCATAGAGGGGGGGAACATTGGGTTACCAAGTATAGGAAGGTGTTTTGAGATGGTGGAGGGTAGGCCCAGGATTTTTCGTATTTCTCTCCAGGCGATTACAGTGTCTCTAATCAGGAAGTTGGACCTCAAAGGCTGGGGAAGGGCACGTAGCCTAGAATGCAGGACCGCCTGGATATTAAACGGAGACACGAGGGCACCCTCCAGCATGAAGTTGGAGTAACGAGATTTTTTAGATAACCAGTCAATACCTTGTCTCAGTAGGCATGAAAGATCGTAGAATCTGATATTGGGCAGGCCCTCCTCACACTTCGGGAGACAGAGTTTTTGAAGCGCAATGCAAGGTTTTCTGCGCTGCCAGATGAATGCGAGTGGCGTAGTGTGTGTATCTTTTGAACATCAGTATGCTTCATTAGTAAAGGTAGGGTCTGTAATGGATACAATAGTCTTGCGAACGCTACCATCTTGAAGAGGTGGCATTTCCCGAATAGTAAAAGGGGTAGGCCTACCCATGCTTCCAACTCCTGTACAATCTTGGCTATCAAAGGGGGGTAGTTCAGGCTATATAGGGAGGAGTAGGTGATATGATGTTTTGCTACTATGAATGGGGATGAGCCCATCCAAGCTCGAGCCAGCTGTGGGTTGAGAGGTAAGATTTCGCTCTTGTCAAAATTAATCTGGAGCCCTGAACAGGTCTGGAAAATCACAAATAGGTCTCGGAGGAGTGAGATATCCGCGGGAGGATTGGTTGAGAATAGGAGGACGTCATCGGCAAATAGAGCAGAGCGTAAAACTTGGTTGCCCACTGCAACACCACTAACCCCTGAGGGTGAGTTTAAAAGTCTGGAGAGTGGTTCAATAGCTATGTTGAAAAGAAGGGGCCTTGTCATGTGCCTTTGGTGAGCGGAATGTCAAGAGACGAAATTAGGGGTAACAAGGCAGGCCAACAGTGAGGAGTACATTTTTTGGACAAATTGTAATAGGGGGCCAGTCAGTCCAATTGCTCTCATGACCATGAAGAGCCAGGAAAAGCTGATGTCATCGAAAGCCTTCTCGGCATCAAGCGATATAATGGCTATGTCAAGGTCGGAGTGCCTCTTAGCAAATTCAAGGGCTAAAAGGACCTTTCGGATGTTGAGGGTGGCAGATAGACCCGGGACAAATCCTGATTGGGCTGGGTGGAGGATTGTTGGGAGGATGCGCGCTAGTCGGGATGCGACGATTTTGGAGAGAATTTTTGCATCTACATTAAGGATATAGGCCTATACAAGCCCGGTAGGAGGGGGTCTTTTCCCTTTTTTGCAATGAGTTTGATGTGTGCTTGCGCACCCGGGGAAGGTATGGGCCACCAGCCCACATTGCGGTATAAATATGGGATAGGGTCTCGGGGATGAAATCGGCTGTCATTTTAAAGAATTTCCAATGGACAGGGCTTTAATGGTAGAGCAAATGTCTTCCTGGTAGATAGGGGCATTTAGAGTGTCCAACTGGTCAGGGGACAGAGTAGGTAGTTTAATTGACGCAAGCAATTTGTTTGCTGCCTCTGCGTCTATGGGGTCCACTGAGTATAAATTGGTATAGTATTGGCTTAGGACAGCGCTAATCTCAGCTGGCGCATTAGTGATGTCTCCGTTTAGGGGAGCGTAGGGCTCCAATATGTGTCGGCCGGGGACATCCCGAGCACAGCTTCACTAAGAGCTTGTCTGCCTTATTTCCGTATCTATGGAATTGGAGAGCAGAGTAAGATTGTCTAACAGTTTCCTGTTGCACAGACCAGTGGTCAAAGGCATGCTTGGCTGCTTGCCATGCGAGTGAGTTGGCTGTAGTGTAGTTTAGCGTTAAGGCAGAGTGTGCCTGGCATAGGGACTCGCTGGCCTCCAAATACCGGAGACGAATTTTCTTCTTAAATTGAGCTGTATATGAAATAATGCACCCCCCCCTGAGAAAAGCTTTTCCCGTCTCCCAGAACAGATTTGGAGTAGAAAGATTGGCTCCGTTAGTTTCTACAAATTCAGCCCAGGCAGTGCGGAGGGCGAGTAGAAAATCATTGTTGTTAGCCAAATAAGATGGGAAGCGTCAGGTGCCTGCGTTGTGGGGGGTTACGAACCCAGATAGTTGAACACTAATAGGGGAGTGGTCAGAGATGACCATGTCTTCGATGGTCGACGAGGAGATGAAGGGGAGTATACCCGGCGAGCAGAAAATGTAGAGGTGGAGCGAAGAGGCGAGGCCTCGAGTTGCGGGGCCTGGAGTACGGTCTTCAGCCGTGCGCTTGACAGTATTGAAGTCCCCCCCAATAAGATGATAATGTTCAGGGATTTGTAGGACCCAGGTGGTGAAGTCGTGAAAGAAGGGCTGTCCAGAGGAATTAGGGGCATATATATTAGAGATAGCGATGTTGCGTGAGGCAACCGCCAGGTGCAGGGTAATTCTGTGGCTCTCCGTCTCAACTGAGCAAACGGTGTGGTGGAGATTTTTGTGGAGCAAAATTACTACCCCAGCTTTACGACCCACAGCTGGCGAGCCATATATCTCACCTACCCATAGCTTGCACATGCGAGAGAGGTCATCTGCGGCCAGATGGGTCTCCTGTAAAAGAGCGACATCTGCTCGCAGGCGCTTGAGGTGTCTTAAAATTTGCATACGCTTATGAGGGGAGTGCAGCCCCTTGACATTCCACGAAATTACCTTTTAGGTGATTCCCATCATCCGAAGGAGCCATGGCTGAGGCAGTAGTAGGTAGATGTGTGATGGCCCGAATAGGGAAACGCCATCGCCCCATCGGATCCGGGACCATTGGGGCCTTGGCAGAGTCCTAGAGGGAAGTTGAGGGATAGCAGAATGGGTGACCAGATACATAAAACAGTAACCAAGAGGATAGGCCTCCTAAAACTTTCCATGAACTTCACTTTTCTCCCCATGGAGCCACAACCTAGATCGCCCCTGCCCAGGAGCATCTCCTCCACTCATGTTGGCATGGGGCAACTTCAAGGAGGGGGGGTCCAGGGGGATTATGGGGGGGGAGAAAAGGCAGGTGGGTGTTAGGGAAGGGGGGAGGGGGAAATGGATAGGGGAAAAGAGAGGCGGGGGAGAAAGAGAGAGGAAGAAAAAAGGGGGGGGGGGAGAGAGGGGCCTGAAATCAGTCAGTGGTGAACCACGTACAGTAAGTTAAGAGTAGCCAGGCACAACAAATAATGTAAATAACATTAACATTAGGGCCCAACAGACAAGGTCGGAGATGGCGGGCTGTGACTACTGGGTCCATGAAGATTGAGTTCCTCAGTATCAATTAGAGGAGAGCGAAGCCGTGCAGATTAGGATGAGTGTGTAATCAGCGGTGTGTTGAGCGACCCTCAGAGGGGGCGACGAGCTCCCTTTTGTGGGGAGGCTTTTGAGGGCTTTGCTGGCTCCTAAGTAGTCAGCAAACAGTAGTAATGAGTGTTCGTCCACAGAAAGGTTGTGTTGACAGCGGAAGTTTTGGAGTATGGCTTGTTTATCCGCATAATTTAGGTACCTGACGATCACAGGGCGCGGCTTGGAGCGGGACTCCGCTGGTTGACCGACACGATGCGCCCTTTCCACCGTACAGGGGGTGCAGAGCCCCAACTGCTCCAGGATGATGGTGGCGCATATGGCGGTGAGCGAGGAGGCAGGATAGGATTCAGGGAGACCTATGATAGGTAAATTGTTCCGTCTGGAACGATTTTCGAGATCGTCCACTTTATCCTGGAGTTCCCGCTGGATTGAGGAAAGTCTGGTTGGGGCGGCAGCATCGTCCTCTATGGCAGAGATTTGGTCCTCAGCCTGGTCAATTCTGAGGGTTTGTAGTTGTATTTCCTTGTGAAGGTGTTCTAGCCCTTTAAGGACCGCTTGGTCCACTGCCTCAGTGACCATTGGGGTGAGGTGGGTCACCACAGCTTGTGCAATATTAGCAGGAGAGGCAGGGTCCATTTGGGTGGGTGTGGAGGGCTCCAGAGGGAGAGCAGGGACCTGTGCTGTGTTCCCAGCGCTAAAATCCTCCAGTGCCATGTTGGCTGTAGCATGTGCTGTGTCCCCTGCTTGCAGGGGGGGGGGCGTTCATGCGGCGGATCGCTCCACAAAGCGGTCCATAATGTTGCACCAGAGGAGAGAGGGGTGTAGGGAGGGAATACCTCTCAGCTAGCAGACTTCGTGGCAGTATACGGAGGAGCGCGGCGGGAGCTGAGGTCTCCTAGCTCCTCTCCATGCGGCACCGGAACCAGAAGTGGGCGTAAGTATTTTAATAATGATTGGGATCCAGTTTACATGTGAGCTATCCTTTATTGACCCTGGTGGTCATTATTCGGGATGAGCCGAACACCCCCCGGTTCGGTTCGCACCAGAACCTGCGAACGGACCGAAAATTTGCACAAACGTTAGAACCCCATTGACGTCTATGGGACTCGTACGTTCGAAATCAAAAGTGCTCATTTTAAAGGCTAATTTTCATGGTATTGTCCTAAAAAGGGTTTGGGGACCCAGGTCCTGCCCCAGGAGACATGTATCAATGCAAAAAAAACTTTTAAAAACGGACGTTTTTTTCGGGAGCAGTGATTTTAATGATGCTTAAAGTAAAAAAAAAAAAAAAAATGAAATATTCCTTTAGATATCGTACCTGGGGGGTGTCTATAGTATGCCTGTAAAGTGGCACGTGTTTCCCGTGCTTAGAACAATCCCTGCACAAAATGTCATTTTTAAAGGAAAAAAAAGTCATTTAAAACTGCTTGCAGCTTTAATGTAATGTCGGGTCCTGGTAATATGGATGAAAATCAGCGAGACAAACAGCATGGGTACCCCCCAGTCCATTACCAGGCCCTTTGGGTCTTGTATGGATATTAAGGGGAACCCCGCACCCAAATTAAAAAAAGAAGCAGCAGTATACAGGCGGTGCAAACAAGACAGGGACTGTAGGTTTGTTGTTAAGTAGAATCTGTTTGTAATTTTGAACAGGCACATTTTTAACGTGTTTAGCTCCAGCCAAAAAATCTATTTTAAGCTTTTTGGAAAACATAGGGAAGGGTTATCACCCCTGTGACATTTGTTTTGCTGCCTGTGCTCCTCTTCAGAAGATTTCACCTCACTTTTTGTCCCAATGACAAATGTTTTTTGAAAATTTGGGTTTTTTTGTGAAACAAGGATTGGTGATAAAGTATCAGTGGAAAGGAGAAATGTTTTTCCCATATTAACTCTTACAGGAGAGAATTTCCCTTCCTAGGGGTAGATTTCATCTCACTTCCTGTTGTCTCCTTCCGTTTGCAAGTAGGAGTCATTTGTAAGTTGGATGTTTGAAAGTAGGGGCCTGCCCTATATACTCAGCAGAAATTTGGGCCTTAGGTGTTGTTGTGACCACAACACTGTAAGCCCTCCCAGGGCCCTGCTGTGGAATATTAGATCAAGAATTGTAATTACATGCACCTGTTGAACAGGGGCAGAAAAATTGGGCCTTAGGCACTGGTGCTGGTGCCACAACACTGCAACCCCTCACAAATACTCTAGTTGGAACGAAGTTGGAACGCAGGAACGAGCCCTGCTGCAAAGTATTGCATCAAAAATTGTAATTACACGCCCCTGTAAAACAGGGGCTGAAAAATTGGGCCTTAGGCACTGGTGGCGGCGCCCAGAACCAAAAAATGTTCTTACAAGCTATCAGCGTAATCATTGAGGAGGAAGAGGATAATTACTCAAGATAGTCACTCAGCATCAGCATAGGCAGTCTTTGAAGGGATCTGAGATTTTTTTTAAAATTATTCGGTTACATCAGCATCAGGTGCTTGGTAGCTGGTGGTGATCCAAGACTGATTCATTTTTATGAAGGTCAGTTGATCGACCGAGTCGGTGGACAGACGCACCCTGTGATCGGTTACAAAGCCTCCAGCAGCACTGAATGTGCGTTCCGAAAGAACGCTGGATGCAGGACAGGCCAGTAGCTCAATTGCATGCTGTGCAAGCTCTGGCCAGTGATCCATTCTCAAGACCCAGTAACCCAGAGGATTTTCGGTGGGAAAGGTGTCCAAGTCTGATCTTTCCCCTAGGTATTCCTGCACCATGTAAAACAGACGCTGGCGATGGTTGCTGGAACGCTTCGGTCAGACGGCCACCTCATCCACCGCTCCTTCTTTGACTGACCGAAGCCTCAGCAACACGTTGTCCAGAAACAGGAGTTTGTAACCTCCCAGTCTCTGGGAACGCGTTGCACAGACCTTTCTGCAAGACCTCCCGAAGATGTTTTATCCTCTGCTCCCTCTGCAACGGCAAGATAAGGTCCGCAACCTTACCCTTGTAACGTGGATCAAGGTGGGTTGCCAGCCAGTATTGGTCCTTTTCCTTGATACCACGAATACAAGGATCCTTACGCAGCCTTTGCAGGATCAGGGAGACAATGCAACATAGGTTTGCTGAGGCATTCCGTCCGGAGTCCTCTGGGTCACTAAGAACGACATGGTCCGCAGCCACCTCCTCCCAGCCACGTACAAGTCCATGTGTTTCTTGGGACTGATCCCTTAAAGACTGCTGCTGATGCTGAGTGCCAGGCTCCACCTCCATACTGACACAATCCTCCTCTTCTTGTGTGATCGGCGGCACGCAGGAACACTGTCTGGATAAAGGGGGCCTTGAGAGCTAAGGAAGTCCTCCTCTTCCTGCCTCTGTTCTGCCTCAAGTGCCCTGTCCTTTATTCCACGCAGCTTGTGCTCCAACAGGTGGACAAGGGAGACAGTGTCACTGATGCATGCACTGTCACTGCTCACCATCCCCGTGGCCTGCTCAAATGGTGACAGGACAGTGCATGGATCCCTGCTCATGGCCCACTGACGTGGGGGAAAAAAAAACAAGCTCCCCTGACGCTGTCCTGGTGCCATAGTCGCACAGGTACTCATTGATGGCCCTCTGCTGCGTGTGCAGCCGCTGCAGCGTGGCCAATGTTGAGTTCCACCTGGTGGGCATGTCACAGATTAGGCGGTTCTTGGGCAGGTTAAACTCCTTTTGGAGGTCTGCCAGCCGAGCACTGGCATTATATGACCGGCGGAAATGCACACAGACTTTCCTGGCCTGCCTCAGGACATCCTGTAAGCCCGGGTACCTGCCCAAGAACCGCTGCACCACCAAGTTAAGGACGTGAGCCAAGCAGGGCACATGGGTCATTTGTCCCTGTCGGAGGGCAGAGAGGAGGTTGGTGCCATTGTCGCAAACCACCATTCCTGCCTTAAGTTGGCGTGGCGTCAACCACCTCTGGACCTGCCCCTGCAGAGCTGACAGAACCTCTGCCCCAGTGTGGCTCCTGTCTCCCAAGCACACCAGCTCAAGCACCGCATGGCATCTTTTGGCCTGCATACTTGCGTAGCCCTTTGAACGGCTACGGAGCACCGCTGGTTCCGAGGACAAAGCACAGGAAGAGGCCATGGAGGAAGAAGAAGAGGAGGGGGTGAAGGAGAGATGTGTGTCACAATCATTAGTAGTGGCATTTTGGAGGCGTGGTGGTGGAACAACCTCCAACACTACTGCACCTTGTCCTGCATCCTTCCCAGCTGCCAGCAGAGTCACCCAATGCGCGGTGAAACTTAGGTAACGTCCCTGTCCATGCCTGCTGGACCATGAGTCAGCGGTAATATGCACCTTACCGCTGACCGCCCTGTCCAGCGAGGCATGGGCATTGCCTTCCACATGCCGGTAGAGCGCCAGAATCGCCTTCCGTGAGAAAAAGTGGTGTTTGGGTACCTGCCACTGAGGAACCACACATTTCACAAACTCACGGAAGGGGGCAGAGTCTACAAACTGAAAAGGCAGCAGTTGAAGTGCTAGTAATTTTGCCAAGCTAGCATTCAACCGCTGGGCATGTGGATGGCTGGGAGCGATCTTCTTTCGGCGGTGCAGCAGCTGGGGCAGGAAAATTTGCCTGGTACAATCTGACGTTGGTGTACCGAAATCAGGTTGCCCACAAGTACTTGGCTGTGACACACCTAATTCTATACCTTCATTCCTCTCAGTGCAGGTCTCAGAGAGGACTGAAGGTATAGTGGGGTTGGAGATCTCAGCTGATGAGGAGCAAGGAGAGGTCCTCTTTGTTCTTTGGTGTGGGTCTTTTAGATACGCTTGCCAAGGAACTGCATGGCAGGTCAACATATGTCTGATCAAGCATGTGGTGCCCAAGCGGGAGATGTTTTGGCCACGTGAGATACGCTTGAGACATATGTTGCAAATAGCAGCGGTGCGATCTGATGCACTCGTCTCAAAAAAGGCCCACACCAAAGAACTTTTGGAATAACGCACAGAGCCAGCAGCGCCCTGCACATGCGGAGCTTTGGGGTTTGATGCAGTCAGTGTGCTGCCCTTAGGCTGGCCCCTGGAGGGCCTCGTTGGTGATGTGCCTCCTCCTCCTCCTCTCTCCTACCGGGCACCCACGTTGAGTCAGTGACCTCATCATCCCCTCCCTCCTCATCACTGGAGCAAACCTGGCAGTATGCTGCAGCAGGGGGAGCATGACTGCCAGATTGCTGTCCTTCTTGGGCACCCCCTCTGTCCGTGCTCACGTTACTGCCTTCATCTAGCTCAGTATCTTTATCAGAGCCTTCTAAACGCTGGGCATCCTCCTGGAGCATGTACCCAACCCTGTGGTCAAACAGTTCGAGGGACTCCTCAGGAGGACATGGTGGGGCTAGGGAAGGAGTCACCGATGCCATTGAGCGGAGGGAAGAGGCCGCGTTGGCAGCTGTTTTGCCAGACAAAGTACCCTGAGCATGGGTGAGAGAGGATGAGGAGGATGAGGATGGCTTGGTCATCCACTCGACCAAGACTTCTGCATGTTGCGGCTCAACACGGCCAGCTGCCGAAAAAAAGGCCAAGCGTGTCCCACGGCCACATGCTGATGAGGATGCACCGTCTCCACGACCAGCACTGTTGCCTCTAGAAACAGAGCCTGCTTGCCCTCTTTTATTGGCTTGTGACTGTCTGCCTCTCCTTGTTGGCCTTCCAGACATACTAATAGCCTGTAGCTGCACTAAGCTGGGAGATATATACTGCAGCTAGCAAAATCAACTGCCTACCTGTAGTATGAGAATACCACCAACCTTCTACAGGTAGCTTTAGGTGAACACTGTGCAGAGCTCGCAAAAAAATAACTTGTCGCTTATTTAGCTGCCTGCGTTAGTGATAGGATCAGGAAAACACCACCAACCTTCTACAAGTAGCTTTAGCTGAACACTGTGCAGAGCTCGCAAAAAAATAACTTGTAGTTTTAGCTGAACACTGTGAGGAGGACGCACTACACTAACTTGTAGCTTTAGCTGAACACTGTGCAGAGGTCACACTAAACTAACTTGTAGCTTTAACTGAACACTGTGAGGAGGACGCACTACACTAACTTGTAGCTTTAGCTGAAAACTGTGCAGAGGTCACACTAAACTAACTTGTAGCTTTAACTGAACACTGTGAGGAGGACGCACTACACTAACTTGTAGCTTTAGCTGAAAACTGTGCAGAGGTCACACTAAACTAACTTGTAGCTTTAACTGAACACTGTGAGGAGGACGCACTACACTAACTGTAAATAGTCTAGCTGCCTGACTGTGGTACTAATAGGATCAAAAGAACACCAGCAATTTTCTTCAGGTAGCTGTAAATACTGTAACAAGACAAGCCTGCCTGTCAGTAGGAAGATAACAGGAACGGATCTAGCTAAACTGAATACAGTGTGTGTATATATAACACCTGGGATGTGTGTGTGTGTGTGTATGTGTATAACTCAAATGAAATGACACTGTCTCTCTCTCTCTAAGCACGCCAGAACACACTACACAGGGCCGCCGTGCAGGCGGCC
Organism: Aquarana catesbeiana; assembly: GCF_042186555.1. Lineage (NCBI taxonomy): Eukaryota > Metazoa > Chordata > Amphibia > Anura > Ranidae > Aquarana > Aquarana catesbeiana. The sequence goes on from NC_133324.1 coordinate 561,720,978, forward strand.
TTATATAGTGTGGGGTGTGTTCTAAACCCCCTGAGCCATAATTGGCCAAAGCCACCCTGGCTTTGGCCAATTACAGTGCTGTGATCGGCCAAGCATGCGGGTCATAGTGCATGCTTGGCCAATCATCAGACAGCAATGCACTGCGATGCCACAGTGAATTATGGGCCGTGACGCGCCACACAAATTTGGTGCGAACGGCCCATATCGTTCGCAATTCGGCGAACGATCGAACAGATGATGTTCGAGTCGAACATGGGTTCGACTCGAACGCGAAGCTCATCTCTAGTCGCTATATATTTTTGTTACGTAAAATGCATAGCTTACTGTGCATTATAGCCAATGTGTAGATACCTCCACCCTTCCTTCTCTGCTGAAACCTTGCAAATGTTAGCCTGTTTCATGGTTTATTTCCTGGCTGTCCCCCTACTGGCAGTGGCAGATTTCAATCATTTCCTAGAGCCAACGTGTAATAAAATGCCATCTTCTCAGCAGCTGCGCCCTGTCTCTGAGGGACCTACCCTATTTGCCAGGTTATTGTCTGAACCGGGGTTTTTGAGATGTGTGGAGGATGATGCACCCTGAGGTCAAAAGGTACGCGTTATTTTGCTTCTTATGGTGGTCTATCATGAATTGATCTCGGTTTGGGTATTGATCTAATGTTACCTTTTAATTGTTTCAACTCAATATGAACCCAGACGTATTTCAGATCATTTCCCTTTTGGGTGACAATCTCTATAGGTCACCCATGTAAGCGGTTAATATGGAAACTTAACCCATTTTGGTTACTCTTGATTCCTGACCCAGACCCTACTCCTATAGTGATTGATCATTTTCTTCACTCTAATGTGGGTTCAGTCAATCAGGGTGTAGTTTGGGATGTCCTTAAGGCTTTCTCACAAGGATAATTTATTAAGTTCATCTCCTCTATGAAAACTGTAACTAAATCCTGGGAGACCTTTATGATGCAGGAAGCCAAAAAAAGCCGAAAAAATGATATTGCTAATCCAACTGCTGATACAAACAGTTTGTGGTTAGAGGCTCAATCTATGTCCGTCAATTGACCCTGACTGTGGCTGAAAATAAGTGCTTCTTTTTACAACATAAATATTTTGAGGAAGGTGAGAACACTGGTCACATGTTAGGAATGCTGGCCAAAACACAACAGGCCTCCACCCATTATCTCTGCTGTTATTAAAGTGATTGGAAAGTCTTTTTCTTTCTTTTTAAATAACAAACATGTTATCTTTACCTGCTCTGTGCAGTGGATTTGCACAGGGCAGCCCAGATCCTTCACTTCTCACGTCCCTCTTCGCTGCTCCTGGCCCCTCACTCCTGTTGAGTGCCCCCACAGCCCGCCCCTCTCTCCTGATTGGCTAACTGACTTTGACAGCAGCTGGAGCCATTGGCACTGCTGCTGAGTCTCAGCCAATCAGGAGGGAGACAGCTTGGGGACTCATGGACATCACTGGATAGAGATGGGGCTCAGATAAATATTAGAGGGGCTGAGAGGGGGCTGCTGCACACAGAAGGCTTTTTATAAGATAAAAAAACCTTCTGCTTTTACAACCCCTTTAATCCTCGGGGTACCAGTTACATTTACATTTTTGGTTTTGGGTTTACTACTGCTTTAATCCTGACTTGGAGAAACATTTAACGCCCAGCATACAGCTTGAGCCTAGGATTCAACAGAACAGCCTAAAAACACAGGAATCAATCTGGACTTTTAACAGTGTGACAAGTTGGGTTTTTGTAGCTTGGTGGTAGTGCCAAAACAGTGAGTTTACTCCACTTCAGAGGTGGTTTTTAGGGCTTTTCCTACCCACTTTTATTTAAAAGGGAGTCAAAAGTTCATACAGGTATGTCTTCTCATGTAGGGGATTCTCACCATCATTACACACAAAACATAACATTCAGCCCCCTGGCTCTCTTGGCAGCTTTACTACTCCAATTAGTACCTTTTGGTCTTCCTGAACAGTAGTACTTTTTGGTCCTCCTGACTATCAAACATATCCCAGCGTTCTTGCAGAGATGCTGCACCTCAGCTCTACACCTTTCCTTGCACCTTCCATAGCTGCTGTGTCCCTCATGGACTCTCTCTCAGGCTCAGGTCTTGGTCTCTCCTATCCTGGACTGTATGGTGCCTACGAGCACCTCACTTCTCCCCTTACACACTGACCCCCTCAGGAGGGTGGGGCACTGACCTCTAAAGCTGGATACACACTATACAATTTTCTTTAGATTCTTTCCTTTAGATTTACCAAAACCATATAATATGAGGTCAAACCTAAATACTTTTAATTTGTATGCAATCAGGAAGGCCCTTGCAATACATAGTTGAAGGTAAATCTAAAGGAAATCTAACAACAAAAGTTGTGTAGTGTGTATACTCTGTCTCTAACATAAACCCAGCACACACACCAGCACCATTAGTATGCCTGTTTCCTGCAAAATCGGCCCAGACTGCCATATTAAACAGTGGCACGCCTCGCCCTACCACAATAGGTACCCACTCCCACTTCTGGTCAGATCACCGCAGTGATCCAAGTGAAGATTTGCTTTTCCCGCAGCCTTCTGGGACACGTCACAGGTCCCAGGTAGCTGCAGGACCATTCACAAAGCACAGCGCGGCACTCGCTGTGGGAGGCCGGCTGTACAGCCTCGAGCAGTCACAATGGTTCCCAAATTAAACATGTCAGTGCCTGGACCCGAAGACAGCCAAAGAGCCGGCCCAGTTGAGAGCAGTGCTGGATCCCAGGACAGCGTAAGTGTCCTATTATTAAAAGTCAGCAGCTATAGTATTTGTAGTTGCTGACTTTTAATTTTTTATTTTGTTTTTTTGTTTCAGGGTGAAGAACCTCTTTAATGACCTTTTATTGCATAGCATATTCTGTGTTACCCATAGGAATTCGAACCTGAACACAAAATGCTTCTAATGATATATAGCTCTGATGGCAGAATAATGTAACTGTGTTTTCCCATGTGATTCTGGTGTTAAAATATCTTGTTAGAATCCAGGGAATATTGTATTGAGTCTATATTTTTCTTGGCAGAAATGATCAGTGTTTGTAACAAGAGTGATACCAGATGGAACAGAATGTTACTTCAATTACTTGGCTTTCCCTGTGAGAACATAGCTGTGATTCCTGTACAATTAAAAAGCACATGTCTTTTTAGGATTATTGTATCTGTCCAGCTTTTAAATATAGTGTTTATGGATTGTATTTTAAAATTGCCCTCTACAATATAATTCCTTGCATAAAATCCTCTCATTTAGAGAAATCTTAAAATGAGCAACACAGTAAATGTTATGTGCCAGGAGAACAAATATTTATCAAGTCGCACTCCTGTCTGTAAAATCAGACAAATTTGTTTCCTTTTTTGTTCTCACAAAAGATTTATGAAATAACAAACAATTTTGTAATATCAAATCCTCCATTTACAAAATGAAATACAGCAGCATACTTCTGCATTAAGGGCCGGCTTACACCAGAACACGGTGCAGAAAATCCACATCACGTTCAAAACTCACTGTACTTGTCCTCTGTAGCGGATGTCAGTGTTAACTTAACGACAGCCCAAGCACGGGTCGCAAACAGGGTTTTTGCCTGCACTGGATCGCATGGTACAGTAGTACCATGCAATCCGGTTATTGTACATTTTTTAAATTCGTGCATGGACTACTTTTGGCACGGTCCGGCGAGATTTCAGCCCATTCAAATAAATGGGCTGAAATCGCATTGCATCCGATTCATGGTGTGAACCAGCCCTTACTCTGTTTGATGGTTCCCTACTGTTTTCAGCATGTCACTTCTCTGCAGTTTCTCTTTAAATTTCTTCATCCTTTTGTTTTTTCTGGGTGTCTTTCTTGCCTTGCAGGGTCCTGGAGCACCGCTCTAACCATCCTTATGAGCACGCTCCTGCCTGGATCTTAGGTTAAATGTAAATTTTACCCTTTCCTAAAAATATTGGGCTTGACACTGCCTCTACCACTTCCATATTTATGTCAAAAATGTCTAGTTGTGTTAGCTCAATTCTGGCAGAGTGCTCGACTGCAAGGTGCATGTACAGACGGATGGTAAGAATACCAAGTAGCAGAGCCACAGGAGAAGTTGCCATGTTGAAAAAGACTGGACAGCAATTGAGAGGAACACTGGAACCCATGACAGGCTGAAAGCTTGGTTTAAGACAGGCTGTGGTCAACAAGGCAGAAGGCAGAGTCATGGTCAGAAACTAGCTGAATCAGCAACAGGAAGGCGATTGAAGACGAGGTCAGGATAAAGCTGGGTCACAACAGGAGGTCAGAGCAGAGACAAACTTAGGGGCAGACCAAGTTGGCAACAGGTAAGAAGATCACAGAAACAGTTGTACTTTCAGGTAGCAGGATAATAACGAATGACTATCCAGCAACTTCCTGGCTGAGCTGTGCTCCTTAAATAGGCCACTGGTGCCAAGACTGGAATTAGACCTCTGCGGCTATGCACAAACATGCACACACATGCAACCAGACAACAGTGACCCTTGTTTTGTTTTGAAGCACACATATGTCATTTTCTAATGCCGTCATGACAGGGACGTAACTAGAAATCACAGGGCCCCATAGCAAAATGTTTTATGGGCCCCACCCCCCCACAAAAAAATGGCGGGGCTTAAATTTAATAGTGGGTGTGGCTCAAAGGGGGTGTGGTTCGAATCTGATATGAATGAGAGATGGAGGGAGGAAGGAAAGAAAGAAGGAAAGAAAGAAAGGACAACAGGCCCAGATCCTACACCACAATAGCAATATATGTATTCCAGAAAGTTTAACAATCAACAGATAAAGATACTCCAAACACCTGTTGTTGGCGCTTCAATCACCCTCACCTGTGCCCAATGCAGCGTGACCAGTGCCCAGTGTGGCCTGTGTGTTGCCAATGCAGCGTGGCCTGCCCGTGCCCAATACAGCCTCACCTGTGCCCAATACTGCCTCACCTGTGCCCACTTGTGCCCAATGCAGCGTGTCCAGTGCCCAATGCAGCCTCACTTGTGCCCAATGCAGCATGACCAGTGCCCAATGCAGCCTCACCTGTGCAGAGGAAGAGGCGAGCCAGTGGCGGAACTACCGGGGAAGATGAGGAATGCATACTGCTGTAAGTAAGCGTGGGGCTGCCTCAGAATGGGGGGCGAGCACCGCCCGCACGGTCCCCCAGCCAGGGCCAGTGAGGAGAGGAAGAGGCAAGTTCGTACAAGCAGAGAGCTCAGCTGTAAGAGCTTTCATTTGAATTTCCTGTGTTCCCGGGGCTCACCATCACATAGCCCCACCTCTTGGCCCCGGCACCTTTGACGTCACATGTCCCGCATTGGACTGGCGTTCTGTCTATCAAAGGCGCCGGGCCAAGAGGTGGGGCTATGTGATTGTGAGCCCCAGGAACAAGGGAAATTCTAATGAAAGCTCTTACAGCTGAGCTCTCTGCTCGTACGGACAGCTTGCCTCTTCCTCTCCTCACTTCCTCTGGCTGGGGGACCGTGCAGGCGGTGCTCTCCCCCCCGCAGTATGCATTCCTCATCCTCCCCGCGGGCCCCTCTCGGCTGCGGGCTCCATAGCAAGCACGTGGCTCGCTATGGCAGTAGTTCCACCACTGCGTTCTGACACTCCTGGAACACCTGTTGGTCATTTAATGGAGTGGGTGAAAAGGAAGCTTTACAGACAACAGGAGGCTTGACCAGATTATGTTTCTGGATAATCTCCGATCCTTTTGAACTGTGGTTTTCACTTAAGGAAACCACAAGTTATACTTTAGTTAAGTATTTATAATACTTTATTGAAATGAAAGGGTTGAAACATGCATACGCTACAAAATCAAAGCACTGGCAAGTCCCAGCTGTCACACCTTTGGCATTGAGACCAGTCTCTCTTCCTATTGAATGTCTTATTAATGTATTTTGCAAGCGGGGAGATTGTTAAACACTTGCAGGTTCAAACTTAAGCGCAGTGTCCTGGTAAAAGTAGGCAGCAGGTGAATATGTTGTTCCTAAAGTTGATGTGTAGAAACCAAAAAAAAAAATGAGCAAGCATAAGGATTTGAGTGACTTTGAAAAGGGCAAATTTTAATGGCTAGATGACTGGGTCAGAGCAGCTCCAAAACTGCAGCTCTTGTGGGATGTTCCCAGTCTGACGTGGTCAAGACTTACCAAAAGTGGTCCAAGAAAGGAAAACCGATGACAGGGTCATGAGTGGCCAAGGCTATTTGATGCAAGTGGGGAGTAAAGGCTGGCTTGTGTAGTCCGATCCCATGGAAGAGCTACTGTAGCTGAAATTGCTGAATAAGGTAATGCTGCTTCTGATAGAAAAGTGTCAGAACACAGTGCATCACAGTTTGTTGTGTATGGGGCTCCCTAGCCACAGACCGGTCAGAGTGCCTATGCTAACCCTTTGACCACAGTCAAAAGCCCATACAATGGACATGTGAGCATCAGAACTGGACCAACGGAGCAAAAGAAGTAGGTGGTCAGGTTTAATGATTGTTTAATGAGGTTTAGTGGAGTCCATGCCCCAACTGGTCAGGGCTGTTTTGGTGGCAAAAGGGGGCCTACTCAATTGTGGCAAAAGAAGGAACTAATCAATATTAGGTGGGTGGTCAGAAGTTATGGCTGATCAGTGTGTGTGTAGTTATTGCTGATTGTGGTGTGTGTGTCCCAGAAAACACATTTATCCTACACTTTTATACGGCAAGGCAGAAAAGAAACAAAGTTAAGTGCAAGAAGGCTTTGCACAAGTCCATAGCATAAACCGCTAAACATCTGCTTGACCAAACCTCTTACTACAGTAAACCTTTTATAATATAGGTTTCCCCTAATGGGTTCCCCAAAACAAAAAACAAACAGGCTTTTTTACCATTCCGTTAGCAGACAGCTTTTTTCACCCATCAGCAGGTTCCCATAGCAGAGAAAGTCAGAGCCCCTAACATAAAACAGCTCAGATATATAAAAAAAAAGTCTGGACAGCTGATTAACTAGTGAGGTCTAGCTAACAGGTAATATGTGGACATAGGACTGGAGATCAGAACAGACAAGATACGCAGTTCAGCAGGAGTGCGCTGTCCTCCTGGAGTGGAGTTGGAGCTGCAATGGCCCTTCTGGCCAGCTCTGGCTACCGTGGGTTTCTGACATTATCTGCAAAGTTACACACACCAGGCTTCAGTTTTCCTACAAGTACAGCGCAGGAGCTGTCCAGAGGGAACCTCCCAGCTTTGCTTTAGTTCCAGGGTAAGTTGGAGTGCAGGACAGCATGGATCTCCGCGTCATGAAGGATCTTGACATATGTGGTGGTGCTGATAATGCTTGCCTTTGCAAGTCTGAGCCTGCAACACTACAGTGGAGGCCAGGTTACAGGAAAGAGTCAGGTCTGATAGCTGGAATTGCTGGGGAAGGAGCTTGTTCAGAGGCGGGGGGGTTGCTGATCAAGCATAGAGCTTCCCCATACACAGAAGCCTTCTGCAGCCACCCGGTCTGGCTGAGCTGCAGTGTGCACAGTAGGTTGGCAAGAAAGCGTGCAATCCTCTGCTGGGATGTGGTTTGTGTGGAGGGAGCCCAATAGGTCTGTGCACTCACTTTTTAGCCATATGCTGCCCTCTTTCTGGAAACTTTTCCCTGCAGTCTGATAGGCTCAGTGTTGCCCCAATAATCGCTGTTCTTTGATTGACAGTTTGAAATTGCTTGTTGCAGCAACAGTGTTTCTGATTGCTGCCACACTATTGCCATTCAAATAAGAAGCCAGTAACCGTGTTCCTGACCGCTAGCAACACCAATGCCAGCGTCGTCGGTGCCAGTGTAAGCCTGCAGCAGGTTTCTGTTTGCTGCTAAACCAGTACAGTGTCACCAGAGCCAGTGTAGGCCAGCAACAGTGTCCTGGTCAGAAAATCTGAATCCTACAGTGCAAAAAAAGATATGCAAGCAGCAGATATTCTAAAAGCCCAAACCTTCCAAAGAAAAATATACATACAATATGATAAAATATTGTAGCACTTGCACGAATCCTAGAGATATATATATATATATATATATATATATATATAATACTGAGTACTATGCTCAATAAAAGTATACAATCAAAGCCCACATAAAATTCATATAACACCTACAGTATACAGCTAAAAGCGGCTAGGTAAATCATTCTACAATTGTATTGTATTAGGATCGAAACCCATATATCACCTGTGCCAATCTAGGCTACACCTTGTAAATGCTGATCTTTATCAAGCAGCTAATCCCTTGATTAAAGATTTGTGTTTACCAATTGAAACATGCTGGATTGAGGCCGACAGTGACATCACCTGGGTAGGGAGCGTTTCTGCTTGTGTGACGCTGTCAACTGAGCTTATCCACTGGAGCATTCACAGCTGGGACTCTGGTGAATAGTGAGTGCTCTCCTCCCTCCTTTGCAATAATCCACCTTCTACGGTGCCCTGCAGCCACTAGCTGCTTATACCTAATATGTGCATAGTACGGAGTTAAAGTGATTGTAAAGGCAGAAGGTTTTTTTTATCCTAATGCATTGTATGCATTAAGATAAAAAGCCTTCTGTGTTCAGCAGTGCCCCTAATACATCCAGCGATGTCCTCAAGTGTCTCAGGCGTCCGAGATTCTCCCTCCTGATTGGCTGAGACACAGCAGCAGTGCCGTTGGCTGCTGCTGCTGTCAAAGTCAGCTAGCCAATCAGGGGAGGGAGGGGGCCGGGTCGGGGCTCCGTGTCTGAATGGACACAGGGAGCTGTGACTCAACTTGGGTGCCCCCATAGCAAGCTGCTTGCTGTGGGGGCACTGAACAGGAGGGAGTGCCCAGGAGCACAGAAAAGGAACCCAAGAAGAGGAGGATCCAGGCTGCTCTGTGCAAATCCACTGCAACATGTTTATAAAGTCTTGGGTTTTTTTTTCGATAAAAATAATAATCACTTTAATATACATTGTATTGCACATCTGGGATTTTTGCAAGTTCTACCCAATATTGGTATAGTGTCCTGATTGCCACAGTACAGTGTTACCAGAGCCAGTGTAAACTATCAACACTGTTCTGATCGCTAGCCACACCAGTGCTAATGTCACCAGATCCAACAACAGTGTCCTTATCGCCACCACAGCACAACATTGTTACTAATTGCAACCTAAATCAGCACCAGTGACCTGATAGCCAGCCACCCTAATACAGTGTCATCTATCACCATTGCTAGCCATAACCGGTGCCCTGGTCACCAGCCAGTTCCAGTATCAGTAGAACCATGGGCAAAAATGTACGCTAGTGAGGAGGCATTTCAAATTCTGAGTCATACTGATGAAAGCAGCAGGAAGATCTCACAGTCAGATTCAGAGTATGAACCTGTGACAACAGAGGCGGCTCTAGGCTTTGTGAGGCCTTAGGCAAAACTTAGACATGAGGCCCCAATCACGTCCATCAACTACGCAGCAAGCCTTTCCAGCTTGAGATCCTCGTGCGGTGCATGGGAGGGGTGAGGTGCGTGGAAGCAACGTCACTCATAGTTGGCTGATGGGTGGAGCTCCAGAAGTCTTAAGTTACGCAAGAGGTGTGTGACAGGGCTCTTAACGCTGCCTGCCCACAGTAGCGTTAAGGTTTCCTGTCACCTCTAAAATAAAGTCATGCTGCAAATAAGCTGCTCAGTCGCCACAAGGTCTGCTTAAATGAGACAGGGCTCTTAACGCTGCCTGAGCACAGCAGTTTTAAGGTCCCCTGTCCCTCAAAACTGAGGTAATGTGTGTGTGTGTGTGTGTGTGTGTGTGCAGCACTACCCCCAAAGAAGCTGCTTGGTAATTTTGGGTTCCCTGTTCTGCGCCTCAACTCCAAGAACACCCTCAGCCCCTCTGACACACCTGGTTGATGGAATCACTACAGACGCACGTAGCAACACCAACATATAGTACCTTTCGCCTTATTGTAGGATCTAGGCAATAAAGGAACATACACCTGCTTAGTGGTAGACACTATTTGACTATAATTAAGAACTTGCAAAAATGACAATTAAAATGCAGTTCACTAAGCAGAGTAGATTTGCCCTCAGGTAATAAAGGTAAACAAATATATCTATATAAGCATCTCTATATCAATAGCAGAAAAATCAATACGAAAATAGGTAAATCAATATTTAGCAACACAACTGTACTATAAACATGTCTAAAGGATTAGCAGTTTCCTAGTGGTTTTTCATCTCCTTTAAATGGCAACAAAAAACTGGGCCCTGCAAGGTTTTTTGTTTACTTAGGGGAAGGTGCATTTGGCTCTCTCTCCCTCTCCTTCAGCTGGGCATGCTGTGGACTGCAGTTTCCTCCCTTAAGGTTGCAATGGGACCTCCAGTCCTTGGGACTACATATCCCACAATCCTCTTCTCTGCTTCTTTTTAATTGTATTTTTTCCCCTAACCAATGCGAAGGAGGGGAAGAAACATAGCGGACGGCTGTCCTTTTCAAGCGCTGCTGTACGAGGGGGGGCGAAGAGCCCGCAGCTGCTCTCTCTGCACTCAGTAACACAGCAGCTCATGCTGTTCTGCTCTCCTCCTCTGACAGGAGGAGGAATGGGCAGGAAATACAGAGAGCCTTCTTCCCCTTGCTGACAGCGGCGGTGGCACAGTCTCTCCTCCTCTGACCCGCTCCTGTCATTTGCCAGCGGAGAGAGCAAGCGGGATGGGGATCCGTGGCACCCGCTACGTGTGTTAGGCAAATTAGGCGGCCGTGAGGCCCTTGTGAGCGCGAGGCCTTTGGCGACCGCCTAATTTGCCTAATTAAAGAGTCACCTCGGTGTGGAAAGTTCATTAACAGTCACTTCTGACTCTGAGGATAAATGGTTAGCTGCTAAAAGTGTTAGGCATACAATGTCACCAAGCACTAAACATCTTACTGAATTGCAGCAGACAAGCTTCAGCACTGTGGCCCATCCTGGGAAAAAATGTGATAGGCAGTCAGGAAATTAAATGTATAATTTATGCCCCTTGAAAACCTGAAGGTGTCCCTTGTATTTTGGGCCCCTCTATGCAGCTAGGCCCCGAAAAAGTCTCACACATGTGGTATCCCCATTCTCCATTGGGGGTAACAGAGTGTGTTTGAGTGTAATTCTAAGTATACCAATACTGTGTGTTAGAAATATCCTGTTAATTGATAACTTGACAATTGACAATAAAATTATTTTTTTATTTTCCAAAAGCTTGTAAAAAATGAAATCTCTAAAAGAGTATGCCTTTAAAAATACCCTGGTGATCATTTTGTGGGTATTTCTATTATCCTGGAACTCCAGGGCCTCCAATAATGCGATAGGAAATTACCATATTTATCGGCGTATAACACGCATCCTTTTTTTTTTTTTTTTTTTTTTTTTTTTTTTTTTTTAAAGTTGTTTTTATTGTAATTTCAAGGTAAATACAAAACAAAACAGAGCCTATTGGGCATACCCAGGCTCGGTCAACAACTACATACTAATGAAAAAAAACAAAAAACATACATATAGAGCTGTATATATATATATTCTTAACTAAACCACTGTACGCTCAACCACCTGTGCAGAATATTCAAAGCACTCCTCTAATTCCAGGTGTACCCTGCCATACCCACTTTAGTCATTCATGGAATGAGATGTGCAGTACAATAACATATTAAAATTCCCCCCTTCCCATAAACTATCGACTGAACAACCCAGGGACTTTTATGAGATCGGTGATGCCATTTGAGTCAATTCCGGTACTTAATAGAGTGAACTAATCATCAATCGAATCTGCATTAGTGGACAGGGATTCCGTCCAAATACCCCATATTTTGTGGAATTTTTTGCCACAGCCACGTGACATAGTTACATAGTTACATAGTTAGTCAGGTTGAAAAAAGACACAAGTCCATCCAGTCCAACCATAAAAAAAAAAAAAAAAAACAAAAAAAAAAAAACAAAAAAAAACAAAAAAAAAAACAAAAAAAAACAAAAAAAAACAAAAAAAAACAAAAAAAAAAACGTACAATCCAATATACCCAATACTATACCCACAGTTGATCCAGAGGAAGGCAAAAAACCCCAGCAGAGCATGCTCCAATTTGCTACAGCAGGGGAAAAAATTCCTTCCTGATCCCAGAGAGGCAATCGGATTTTCCCTGGATCAACTTTACCTATAAATGTCAGTACCCAGTTATATTATGTACATTTAGGAAAGTATCCAGGCCTTTCTTAAAGCAATCTACTGAGCTGGCCAGAACCACCTCTGGAGGGAGTCTATTCCACATTTTCACAGCTCTAACTGTGAAGAAACCTTTCCGTATTTGGAGATGAAATCTCTTTTCCTCCAGTCGTAAAGAGTGCCCCCTTGTCCTCTGTGTTGACCGTAAAGTGAATAACTCAACACCAAGTTCACTATATGGACCCCTCATATATTTAAACATGTTGATCATATCCCCCCTTATTCTCCTCTTCTCAAGAGTGAACAAATTCAGTTCCTCTAATCTTTCCTCATAGCTGAGCTCCCCCATGCCTCTTATCAGTTTGGTTGCCCTTCTCTGCACTTTCTCCAGTTCCCCGATATCCTTTTTGAGAACTGGTGTCCAAAACTGAACTGCATATTCCAGATGAGGTCTTACTAATGATTTGAACAGGGGCAAAATGATATCTCTCTCTCTGGAGTCCATACCTCTCTTAATACAAGAAAGAACTTTGCTCGCTTTGGAAACCGCAGCTTGGCATTGCATGCTATTATTGAGCTTATGATCTACCAAAACCCCCAGATCCTTCTCCACTACAGATTCCCCCAGTTGTACTCCCCCTAGCATGTATGATGCATGCATATTCTTAGCCCCCAAGTGCATAACTTTACATTTCTCAACATTAAACCTCATCTGCCACATAGTCGCCCAATTAGACAGAGCATTGAGGTCAGCTTGTAAATTGGAGACATCCTGTAAGGACGTTATTCCACTGCATAGCTTGGTGTCATCTGCAAAGACAGAAATGTTACTTTTGATCCCAGATCCAATATCATTTATAAAGATATTAAAGAGTAAGGGTCCCAGCACTGAACCTTGGGGTACACCACTGATAACCTTAGACCATTCAGAGTAAGAATCATTAACCACTACTCTCTGAATTCTGTCTTTTAGCCAGTTTTCTATCCATTTACAAACTGATATTTCCAAGCCTGTAGACTTTAACTTACACATGAGCCGTGTGTGCGGAACTGTATCAAACGCTTTTGCAAAATCCAAATAAACCACGTCCACAGCCACCCCTCTGTCCAAGGTTTTACTTACCTCTTCATAAAAAGAAATCAGGTTTGTCTGACAACTTCTGTCTTTCATGAACCCATGCTGTCTGTTGCTTAAAATGTTTTTTTCCAGCAAGAACTCGTCTATGTGGTCTTTTATTAAACGCTCCAGTATCTTCCCGACTATAGAAGTTAAACTAACAGGTCTATAGTTACTTGGTAAAGACTTTGATCCCTTTTTAAATATAGGCACCACGTTCGCCCTGCGCCAATCCAGCGGTACTATTCCCGTCATTAATGAGTCCCTAAAAATTAGATACAATGGCTTTGAAATTACAGAGCTCAATTCTTTTAGGATCCGTGGGTGGATGCCATCAGGTCCAGGTGCTTTATCCACCTTTATTCTGTCTAAATATTTCTGGACCATATCCCTTTTGAGCCATTGTGGATCATTGGGGGCTGTGTCAATACCACCCCCCTTATGGACATGAGCTTCCCCATGCTCTTTTGTATATACAGAGCTGAAGAAAGTATTTAATAAATTAGCCTTCTCCTTGTCCCCAGTCACCCACTCTAGATTATTTTGTAAAGGGCCTACATGCTCAGACCTGACCTTTTTACTATTAATATATTTGAAGAATTTTTTGGGGTTTGTCCTACTATTTTTTGCGATCTCTCGTTCATTTTGAATTTTTGCACCCTTGATTTCCTTTTTACATATTCTGTTAAATTCTTTGTAGCATTTAAATGACACTAGTGTTCCTTCATTTTTATATTTTTTAAAAGCTCTTTTCTTATTGTTTATAGCTTTTCTAACTTTGACCGTGAGCCACATAGGTTTTCTTTTTAGCCTTTTAAACTTATTGCCCATGGGAATATACTTTGCAGTGAGGTCCCAAACAGTCTTTTTGAAGTATTCCCATTTCTGTTCTATGTTTATCGCTGCCAATATTCCCTCCCAGTCTAAGTCCTCGAGAGCAGCCCTCATCCTTGGAAAATTTGCTCTCTTGAAGTTAAGTGTTTTTATCTTTCCCTTATGTATTTCTTGTTTACAGCTAACATCAAATGAAATCATGTTATGGTCACTGCTACCCAGGTGTTCCTTTATCTGCACATTAGTAATAAGCTCTGCATGGTTTGAGATTACCAGGTCCAACAGAGCTTCATTCCTAGTTGGGGCCTCAATAAACTGGACCATAAAATTGTCCTGTACTAGGTTTATAAATTTTTGCCCTTTAACTGTCCCAGCAGTGCCATTACTCCAGTCAATTTCTGGGTAGTTAAAATCTCCCATTATTATCACTGTCCCAGCCCTTGCAGCCCTTTCCATCTGTGCAAGGAGCTGAGTCTCCACCTCCTCGTTAACATTGGGTGGTCTATAACAAACTCCAATGATTAACTTTGAACTACGCCCATCTATATGTAGTTCCACCCATAATGCTTCAGACTCATCACACTCTCCATCAATCAGGTCCTCTTTCACACTTGCTTTGAGATCACTTCTCACATAGAGACAGACCCCGCCACCTTTCCTTTTTACCCTGTCTCTCCGAAAGAGTGCATAGCCAGGAATATTAATAGCCCAGTCATGTGAGGATTGAAGCCAAGTTTCAGCAATACCGATTACATCATAGTTCACTTCATGCACCAGAGCTTCCAACTCACCTATTTTGCTTGGCAGACTTCTGGCATTGGTGAACAAACACTTTAATGCATTATTACATTTTGGTCTGGTGTTTTTCATATATTTTTTAGTAGTACAAATGGCACTACAGTTTCCAATGGCTGTTTGCAACATGGGAAATTTCTTGACACCTGCCATAACCCTCCCCCCATCTGTCCCCATTCCACCCTCCATTAATGTCTGACCCCTAACTGACCTGTCTTCTTGATGTAATTCTAGTTCACCCTCCCCCCTCAATCCTAGTTTAAATACTCCTCCAGCCTTCCAATAAACCTCTCCCCCAGCACAGCAGACCCCCTTCCATTCAAGTGCAAACCGTCCTTAGCATATAGGTTGCACCCAAATGAAAAGTCAGCCCAGTGCTCTAGAAACCCACATCCCTCCTCCCTACACCAGGTCTTGAGCCATGCATTCAGCTCTCTAATCACCCACTGCCTTTCCTGTGTTGCGCATGGCACAGGCAATATTTCAGAGAATATCACCTTGGAGGTCCTTCCCTTCAACTTGCAGCCTAGTTCTTTAAATTGATTCTTAAGGAGCCTCCACCTTCCATGTATACTGCCATTGGTTCCAACGTGGACCAAGACAGCTGGGTCATGCCCAGCCCCTCCCAGTAATTTATCCACCCGGTCCACCACATGCCGAACCCTAGCACCAGGGAGACAGCAAACCATTCGGTTGAGGCGATCCTGGCGACAAATTATTCTATCAGTCCTTCTGATTATAGAATCCCCTATAACCACCAACTGTCTAGGCCTACCTGCACTCCCCTCACCACCTTTACTAGATGGGCTGCTCTCCCGGCTGTTAGGGATAGCAGTGACATCTAGGGCTGCCACCTCTGTGTTTGCCACCTCCACATCTTCACCCAACTTGGCAAATTTGTTTTGATGCACAAACACAGGACTGGCCTTCCTATTCTGCGAGCCCCTTCCACTCCCTCTAACTACATTAACCCATCTTCCTATCTGATAATCCTGACTTGCCCCTCCACCCCCCACATCAACCCTACTGACCACCTGCTCAGCGAGCAGAGGACCCCCTTCAAGGTTGTCCTTTCTGCCCAGTGTTGCAACTTGCTCCTCCAGATCTCTAATGCGAGCTTCCAGAAGGGCAACCTGCTCACATCTGTCACAGCGGTATGCATCCTGGAGCTGTTGCACCAATTTTGCATACATGTGGCACACTGTGCACTGAGCAAAACCTTCAACCCTGCTAGCACTCATTTCCCAGTTACAATACAAGGTAAGTAGCTTTGTACAATGGTAGAGCCGCATTCACTAACCTCTTCCAGAAATTTATTGAAGGTGCAAATGAGGCCTTAAATCTGAGTACTATAGATTTACGGGCATAGTACAGTAATAATCCTAGTAGGGTTCTGATTGTTCTGTTCTGATTGTGGGGCCAGTGATTCAACCAGTCCCAGCAGACATACCTCTACAGACAGTGGCACAGGAACCGTGGTGACAGTCAAAATAAATTTGGTTACCTCAACCCAAAAAATTGCAATCTGAGGACAGTTCCAAAAAATATGAATGAAATCCGCTGAGGCTGATTTACACCTCCAGCAAGAGGCAGAAATAGATGGATAGATTCTATGTAAACGCTCAGGCGTGTAATATACCTTATGCACTATTTTAAATTGCCCCAAATCTCTGGCTGATACTAGTTGTGAAAAGGGGTATTCCCACATTTCTTCCCAATCTTCTGTGTCTAATGTAGGGAAATCTACCTCCCACTTTGCCTTAAGGTTTTATAGTCCCGTGTGGACGTTAGGGAGTAGTGCCTTTTATATATGGAAGATAAGGGTTTAGATAGAGCTTCATCTCTGAGCAGAGTCTCCAGATTCGAGGTGTAAAAGGCCAAGGGAGCATTTGCAAACTGAGTGTTGAAAGCATGCCTAAGCTGCAGGAATCTAAACAGGTGTGAGTTAGGTAAATTATATTGTTGTTTCAACCTGTCAAAAGTCTGTATTTTGCCCTCAAAACAAATTTGATTTATATATTTGATGCCCTTGCATGCCCACACCCCAAGGTCGGGAATGGACCCGAATTCTGGCAACTGTGGGTTAAACCAAAGAGGGCTATAAGGGGAAATGTGTCCAGAAGGGATGGGGCGTAGTGAATTTGCCACTGACCACGCCCGTATTACCGCTCTCTTTGCTGATGTAAGAGGGAAGGGAGCTCTAGGGCCCCGGTAAAGTAGGTTCCGTAGCGCCTCATAAAACCCCAAATGTGCTGCTTCCAAGACCACTGCTGCGTTGGACTCATCAGAGACCAGCCAGTTGTGAGCGTGTGATAACATAGCCGCCACAAAATAAGAGTGAAGGTCAGGGCAAGCCAAGCCTCCCTCCCCCAAGGTCTCTGCAGCACCGTCAGCTTAAATCTCAGCTGACCGGATCCCCAGAGAAAAAAATAATAAAATGGTGTTTATTAGGCGAAATACCTTTTTGGGATCCAGACAGGTGCATGTCTGAGAGCATAGAGAAAGGCAGGAAGAAGCTTCATCTTAAATAAATTGATCCTCCCGATTAAAGAGCGGGGGAGATTTGCCCATGCCTTCAGTCTCTTTCTCTTCTTTTGCATAAGTGTTTCTAAGTTAAGGGTATAATAGGCAGAGGTAGATGCGGAGATGTGAATACCTTGATATTTAATTTTGTCTGTCCATAGTAAGGGTAGGTTGGGATCCGCTACATCCTTTGCGGCCCCATCTATCGGCAAGATTTGGGATTTATCCCAGTTTACTTTGAGCCCCAAACAGCTAGTGAAATTGGAAAGAATGGTCAACGTCTCCCGAAGGGATTGGGCAGGGTCACTCAAGAAAAGGATAAGATAATCCGCATATAAAGCAACTTTCTCATGTATTGATCCCACCTGTATGCCCCTAACCCCGTCTGCCTGTCTATGGGCCGAGGCAAGTGGCTCCATCACCAAGGCAAAAAGGGCCAGTGACAGTGGACAACCATGCCTCGTACCTCTTCCAACAGAAAAGGGCGCCGACAGAGCACCACCAAGCTTAAGCTGCGCCGTTGGGACTTTATATAAAATATCAATCCACCTGTACTTCTCCAAAACCCATAACTTCTAGAACCGTGGACATAAAAGGCCATGCCACCGAATCGAACGCCTTTTCAATGTCCAATGTCACCATTATCCTCGTAGGAGAAAGAAGAATAACCCCTCAAAAGATTGGTGGGACTTTAAAGGCAACGAAGTAGTAAAAAACAATTTTATTGATACAAATATACAAAAATACAAATAGAAAAAGTCTAATACAGTTCACTAGATAAACAATAAAATAATAAGGATATGAATATACTGACGTAGAATTCGAATGTATATTCGTGTAATCTTCCACCTGGGCCTACGCGTTTCGGGACTGCCTATAGAGTCCCTTCATCAGGGGAAACTTGTAGGAGGAATCACACTACATAATGAAATGTAAATTGAGATAATTAGAAATCATATGTATTAAACATATTGCTTGCATCCTAGACCATTCTGTATAATTGGACGTCAGAAAAATTAAAAATAAAACACATACCCAAGCATATTCAATAAGAGAAGCTCACTGCCAAAGTCCTGGAGGCGAGTCCGTCAGGAACGCCCCGAAAATCCAAAGGAGAGTCGGGCGTATGTCTGGCCCCGCCTTATCCACACTGGTCCCCCCGTGTGACCCCAGAGGAGGGAAGCTCAACAGGGGTAGCACTATCCCAGAGGAATCTGAATTGAATGAGAACCAAAGGGGTATCTGAAACGAAGAAAAAAACACCCAATAGGCTGGTGTCCATCTGCCTATAAAGAAAACCGTATGATAGCAACCGCCACAGCGTGGACACAGAACCACATATCCACCATGTGGATCCGTGTTCAAGCAGGGCATGGGAGTAAATTAAACTTAAACGCATAGCTTACCCTAATGGTGGTACATAACATGAATTATCGGGGAGATTAAAACAGGAACCCCATAATCCAGAGGAAAAGTAGAAAACCCTTAAATACACAGGCAGTTCCAAAAAGTCACAATGGGTAAAAGGCTTCCTAAGAGGACAGGATCTGTAATATGGGACAAAAAGAACTAGTCACAAAAACAGAAATGCCCTTCATATACAGCAATACATAGTATATATTACAAGAAAGAGCAATCAGAGACAGGCAACACCAAGAGCCTACAGCAGATTGCAGCTACAATGAGCGAAAAACACGAAGGGAGACATTACCATGTTAATCATAGGGCTGTATCGTTGTGCATTCAGGGAGCTCCGCTCATCCGGCCCATGAACGCCGCCACCGTTCTTAAATAAATTGATCCTCCCGATTAAAGAGCGGGGGAGATTTGCCCATGCCTTCAGTCTCTTTCTCATCTTTTGTATCAGGGTTTCTAAGTTAAGGGTATAATAGGCAGAGGTAGATGCGGACATGTGAATACCTAGATATTTAATTTTGTCTGTCCATAGTAAGGGTAGGTTGGGATCCGCTACATCCTTTGCGGCCCCATTTATCGGCAAGATTTGGGATTTATCCCAGTTTACTTTGAGCCCCGAACAGCTAGTGAAATTGGAAAGAATGGTCAACGTCTCCCGAAGGGATTGGGCAGGGTCACTCAAGAAAAGGATAAGATCATCCGCATATAAAGCAACTTTCTCATGTATTGATCTTACCTGTATGCCCCTAACCCCGTCTGCCTGTCTATGGGCTGAGGCAAGTGGCTCCATCACCAAGGCAAAAAGGGCCGGTGACAGTGGACAACCTTGCCTCGTACCTCTTCCAACAGAAAAGGGCGCTGACAGAGCACCACCAAGCTTAAGCTGCGCCGTTGGGTCTTTATATAAAATATCAATCCACCTGTACTTCTCCAAAACCCATAACTTCTAGGACTGTGGACATAAAAGGCCATGCCACCGAATCGAACGCCTTTTCAATGTCCAGTGTCACCATTACCCTTGTAGAGGACTCAGTGGGAGGTAGCTGAAGATGACGCATCCTAACTTTAAAGCTTCATACACACGGTACGATTGTTGGCCAACCGAGCGTCAGATTTTTGTTAAAAGGGCGTGTGCCCGGATCTTGTCATGCACACTAACGGTACACAATTGTTGTGCAACAAACACGAACGTAGTGACATACTATGAGGAATTTGAACTTGAGTGCCACCCTTTGGGCCCCTACTGTTAATTTTGTGTTTTGGTGAGCATAGATTCTGAGCATGCGTGTTTGTACTTTCGACTTTTGTGTGACGGATTTGTGTACTGACCATATGAAAATCAAACAACAGACCATTGTCTGCCGGAAATTTACTAGCCTGCCATCCAACATTTGTTGGCAGAAAGTTGGACAACAGTTGTCCAAAGGAGCGTACTAATAGTCAAATTTTAGGACAACAGTCTGTCAACATACAATTGTGAAACAAAAAACACTGCGCTAAAATAAAACTAACAAGAGCTGCAGTTCAAATGTGCAATACACAACAGTGGGACAAAAACAAACACAAAGAAAAACTGCACTAAAGCGCAGCGCAGTTTTTTCTTTGTTTTTGTCAACATACAATCCCCTGCCAACAATGGCATCGTGTGTACGAGGCTTTAGAGGGAAGTTTCAGGAAAAAAAATTCCACAGCCCCCTGCACAGTATACAGACCCCTGCACATTACACAGACCCCTTTCCCTGCACATCACGCAGCCCCCTTTCATTATAAAACTCCCCCAGTCTCCTGGGACAGCACTGCCAGCATACTCTAAAGTTGAGAAAACGTCACTGCCAGCCCCTTCTCATACACCGCTCCTCCTGTGTCACTCTCAATGTAAATCGAAGCTTCTAAATACCTAAAATAACGCCGCAGGTCTGGAGCATGTTATACCATTATGGGTGTAATGTGTAACATGCTCTGAAAGGTGATCTTATCCTTTTTTTTTAAATATTATTGTTTTTCATAAATGCACATTTTTTCATATATATTCATTAATCATTTATTTACTACTTGTTAAATGAATTCAGTGGTTTCTGTTATATTTAGTAAAGATTTTTGAGATTGTGCTTTTGTCTGTGAACAGTAAAGCTGGCCATACACTAGTATATTTTTGAACAAATGTTTATATGAAAATTCTCAGTATGTTTGCTGACTTGGCAAATGTCATTCAGAGGTACCTCAGAAAACATGTGCTTTTGACATTTAGTTTTGAAGTGAATGGACTTTTCCGAAGGAAAATCTAATTCACTGTTAGAAAATTTGTCCATTTGAAAAAAAAGTTGAATTTTCTCATCACTTGGGTCGAAAACAAATGTGCATTTGACCCACTAACAACTGGAAAATTGAATTAATGCTATTAAAACGATACGTTTTAAACAAACTACTAACATAAATGCAAGTTCTGCATTTTCAGAAATATGAGTTCTTTATTAAGCCTCCACGTTTGTAACAAATGAGAAAAATGGCAAATCACACGTCCGCTCTCCTCCCCTACTTGCTTTGACCAGAAAATCGACATGTATGACGTCACTTCCCGGTCAGCCTCTCAGTGTCCCCGGCTATCATTGCTGGGAAGGGATGTATTGCACACATTCAGTGGAGATATGCATGGTCGCATTAAAGAGAACCTGTCATCAAAAATCATTACATAGGGGACTTTTTGTCCCCCCACATATACGCATGTACAAACGTAAATGCACATGTCGGTGGCGCCTACGCGTAAAAACATTGCTTGCAATACACGTTACATAGCGCTGTGCATGCCGGAGTGAGAGCAATAATTCTAGCACAAGACCTCCACTGTAACCCTAAACTGATGACCTATAAGTGGCTTTTGCAGTGTCACCTATAGAAAGTATAGGGTACTGAAGTTAGTCGCCATTTCATGGGAGCGCACGAATTTAGGATTTGATAACTTGGGTATCTATTTACTCGGTGCAACCTCGTCTTTTAGCCCGGTTTCACACATGTGCGGTGCGAATTGAAGCTCAGGCTTCACTGGGAAGATAAAAATCTGTTGTTCAAAGGCTTCTCTGCGTTCTAGCTGCGGATCAGTGAGCAGGGAGAGGAGGAGGGAGGGGGGGGAGGTGTAGTGAGGAGAAGGAGAAAATCCTTGTTCAGAACGCAATGCATCTGCGAATTAGGTGATTTCCCATAGGAGGTAATGGGCTTGTAGGTCGCACCGCAATGCCCAAAAAACGCACACGTTTTTTGTGCAATGCGCAGTGCGAATGCAACGCAGATATGTGAACCAGATAAATTCAAATGAATGTATTTTAAAATGTCCTGCAAATGTAAGCCGCATCTAATTCGCATAGGTGTGAACCCGGGCTTATAGTTTACTAAAAATGTGGGTAGTTTTATTGCATGCGTTTGCCTTAAAATTCACTTTAGCCCCCAGCAGAGGCGTCGTTAGGGGGTGGCTATTGGGGCTATAGCCCCGAATCTGGGGCCCGTAGTCCCGAATATTTTGCCCCAGGGGTTCCTGCCCAACCAGCGGACCGTGGCCTTGCTGCAGCCTGGCCAGGCGTGTGGCGGGCAGGCTGCATGAGAGAGCCAGGCAAGCCGATGACAGAAGCGAGCAGGTGGATGAGCAGAGATGACATCATCTTTCTTCGCCCGCCCCCCGCATCACCGCTCTCCTGCCCTTACTCGGAACTGGCGTGTCCCATCTGGTCTATCCATTAGTGGAGCTTTCCTCGCATAAACGGTCTCCCGGCAGCCTCTGTGTCCTGTGACGGCTGCTTGTGATCCTCCCCTGATGGTTTCTTCAGTCCATTCTTCAGTGGAGCCCTTCGTGGATAAGCGGGATATGGTGGCTCCTGACGTTGACCTGGCGACTGCTAACAGGTGTCTCACACACTCAGATTCCCCTGACATCCCTGGTGTGTGCAGTGTGGTTCTCTAGATATCGATCTATCTATCATTGTTTTTAATAAAGTGAATTCTCTTCTTCTTCTTCTTCTTCTTCTTCTTCTTCTTCTTCTTCTTCTTCTTCTTCTTCTACTTCTTCTTTTTTTTTTTTTTTTTACTTATTTGAACTTTGGCTACCTTGCTCTTTCTGCTTGCAGTTCCTCTACAAGCTCAGTATATGATGTGGACTCTCTGGGACACACTGGGTTGACTGCTTGCAGTGACAAATTCCTTTTTTACACATGAGTTTGCGGACTGTAACATTTCAGTGGTGTTATTCATGGACTTTCAATTTAGATTGATTTAATTTAATTCAATCTGATATAATTTTATTTATTTAATTATTTATTTATCTAATGTCATCAATTCTATTCAATTTAATTGATTTATTGTATGTATTTGTTTTTATTTTTTTTTTGTTTGTTTTTTTTTTATAATAAATAAAATATTTTTAAAATATTTTTTATTTATTTAAATTGTTTTCTCCTTTTTTGTTTTTGTGAAAGTTTTTTTGCTGGCTGAGAAGTAACTTTAACTGTAGTTTTGTTAGCAGAGGGCCTGCCATGATCTCCAAATTGTAACCTTATCATTGCCGGTGTCAGCGGCGGCTGCCGCCATGGCTCTGCCTTTACCCACCGCCCAGCTGTGAGTCATTTAATATTACAATGTAACAAGAGAAATAATGCACTTCAATCACTTCAATCACCCTGACACCATAACAACCATGGTGCCGTGATGATTGAAGCGCCCCCCCCCCCGCCCCCGCCCGGCCTGCAAAAAGGTTGGTGACCGCTGTTTTGGGCTATAGCCCCAGCTCTTTTGCAGACCTAGTGCTACTTCAGGTAATTTCATGCACAGATGTCTATGCAAGTCATACCTAAACTACTTTTAGAAATCGGTGCGACTTGGAGTTGTGCCAATTTGGCCACTTCCGTCACAATGACAATAGGGTGCTTGTCACACTGGTGTTTTTTCTGAAATTTTGCATTTCCTAGATCTTTACGGTAACATCGACTGACATAAAAACTTGGAACTACTGCTATTTCATTCTCTAGGGTGTCTGCTTTCAGAAAATATATAATTTTGTGGGTGTTATGTAATCTTCAGGGCTAAAATAATTTTTTAAACATATGTGCAAAAAAATGCAAATATGGCTCTGGCAGCGAAAGGTGTAAATGAGGTTAGTGGGGGGGGGGGGGGTGAGAGACTTTTTAATACAACATTAATGCTGTACTAGTTACTGTGTGACTTTCTCCATTTTACAGGAAAAACAGTGGAAACAGAGTCTAACAGGTGTTAACTACAGATCACAATGGACACAATTACAGTTGTGAAGATCAGTAAAAAGCAATGATTGAAAGGAAAATTAAAATCTCTCTCAGCCCAAACCAGCAAAACTAAATATTACTGAGTCTAAATAAGGTGAGTGTTTTCTTTTATTCTGTTGATCAAATATGTGTAAACTTATTGGTTAAAAAAAAAAAAAGAGAGAGAATTTGCATGTAAAAAAACATATATGTTTAAAAAAATTATTTGATTAGTAAGTTGGTCAAGATCCAAGTGTAAAACTTGCATATAAAAACATAACTTGGTGCAAAAGTGATTACACAGAGCTATGGACAAATATATATTATAAAATAACCATGAATTATTAGCTTATGTACCAATAAAGACAACCAGAGAAATCGTAGGTAGCCCATTATAAGGTGAGGAATCTTGCCTTGTGCCATCCAGAGATTTATCTACAATCACCAATTGTAGCTTGTACAAATTCTGCATCAACCAGTTGTTGTCTTCTTAGTAATGACATGTATTTTATAAAAAAAAATCATAAAAAGGGTTAAAAGATATCAGCTAAAACTTACAAAATCTATATTCAAAATAAACAAATGCCCCGTACACACGATCGGACTTTCCGATGGGAAATGTTCGATGTGAGCTTGTTGGCGGTAAGTCCGACCGTGTGTATGCTCCATCAAACATTTAGGCCCCTTTCACACTGGGGCGGTTTGCAGGCGTTATTGCGTTAAAAATACCGCCTGCAAACCGCCCCTAAACAGCCTCCGCTGTTTGTTCTGTGTGAAAGCCCTAGGACTTTCACACTGAAGCGGTGCACTGGCAGGACGGTAAAAAAAAGTCCTGCGAGCCGCATCTTTGGAGCGGTGAAGGAGCGGTGTGTTCACCGCTCCTAAACCGCTCCTGCCCATTGAAATCAATGGGATAGCACAGAAATAACGCGGCTATAGCCGCGCTGTACGAGCGGTTTTAACCCTTTTTCGGCCGCCAGCGGGGGTTAAAACCGCACCGCTAGCGGCCGAATACAGCCGCAAAAACGACGGTAAAACATCGCTAAAAATAGTGCTGTTTTACCGCCGACGCCCCCACCGCCCCAGTGTGAAAGGGGCCTTACTGCCGGACTTTCCGCCAACAAATGTTGGCTAGCAGGTTCTCAAATTTTCCGCCAACAAATGTGTGTTGTCGGACTTTCCGATCGTGTGTACACAAGTCCGTCGGACAAAAGTCCAAAGTACAAACACGCATGCTCGGAAGCAGAATCTGTCGGTCTTGTAAACTAGCTTTTGTAATGGAGAATTAACATTCGTGACGTGGCAAATTATGAAATCTTGAAATGCAGCGCACGATTCTCTTCTTCTTTAATGGGATAATAATGAAGCTGCTTTGCTGGTGATACTGATGGAGTTATTGCAAATGGATTTTCAAAGGCTTTTTTTTTTTAGTGTATCTAGAATAATATTATTATGTTTTGTCTTTATTTTTATTTGTGCATTAAAAAAAAACATGCTATCTGCCAATAGAACCTAACCAAAAAGTGCATTCTATGCATTCAAAAATATAGAAAATATACCAAATCAAATAATTATTCAACCAGAAAAAATGTCAAAGCAATATCTCCAAGGCCAATAATAAATAACACGTTATCTCCTCCGATTCCGCAACATGTCTGGTTGACGTACGACCGCTCAGAAACAAACCTGAAAAGCGTGAAATGAAAAAGGCGAAAAGAAAAGCGCGAATCAACACTCACCAAACTTCTACTAACACGAAATTAGAAGAAGGAGCCTAAAGGGTGGCACTAAAGAGCTGAAAAACCATGTAGTACGTCTAGTACGTCACCACATTCGTAATTGTTGGCCAACATTTGTGTGACCGTGTGTATGCAAGACAAGTTTGAGCCAACAACCTTCGAACAAAATTCCACGGTTTTGTTGTCGGAAAGTCCGATCGTGTGTACAGGGCTTTATGAATAAAACTGACGAAAAATCACTGTTTAACTTTTACTTCAAGCTAAATAGAAGGGTCTGACAGAAAATATAAAAGTAGTGGATGGCAGAGCTTGCCACCCTTTTTTTTTTTTTTTTTTTTTTTTTTAGGGGGCGATCGAGGGGTTAATGTATGACCTAGGGAGGTGATTCTAACTGTGGGGGGACTCACTAGAGGAGGAGACCGATCGGTGTCCCTATGTACAAGGGACACACCATTGGTCTCCTCTCCTCTGACAGGACGTGGATCTGTGTGTTTACACACACAGATCCACGGTGCTGCTCTGTTACCCGGCAATCGCGGGTGCCCGGCGGACATCGCGGCCGCCGGGCATGCGCACCGGGTCCCGAGCGACGCACCGGGCGCGCGCGCCCCCTAGTGGCTCGGGAGGGCGATCACGTCATATGACGTCCGCCCAGAACAAGAGATGCCTCATCCCGCCGTCATATGATGGTGGGCGGTGGCTTAGTGGTTAAACTGTAATGCCGCGTACACACGGTCAGACTTTCTGGGAAACTAGGTCCGACATTCTTCCTGCCGGACTTCCGGCGGACTACCGCCGGACTATCTGAACGGACGGACTTGCCTACACATAACCGGACTTTCCGGCAGACTAGGTCCACCGGTCTTCCCAACGGACTTTCGCCGGAGTTACGGCAGACTTTCAGAATGAACGGACTTGCCCACACACGGACAAGTCCGTTCATTTTGAACGTGACTCGGGTACGACGGGACTAGAAAAGGAAGTCAATCTCGCCGCTTTTATCGGCGAGATTGACACCTTGCGAGCCCCGTCGCAGAGCATACCAGGCCCTTAGGTCTGGTATGGATTATAAGGGGAACCCCCTATGCTGAAAAAACGGCGTGGGGTCCCCCCCAAAATCCATACCAGACCCCGATCCGAGCGCGCAGCCTGGCCAGTCAGGAAAGGGGGTGGGGACTATTTTGCTGTTTTACACTTTAATAAAATGTTACCAGTGGTAATGCATTTAGGTCGGTGCGCCCTCCTTTCTTTCTTTTTTTCTTTAGTCTGTGAATACCCATTATTCTGAGGAGGGCTGCAAAACGGCAGATACCACTGAACGTATTCGGTCATACCACACATTGAGGAACTAGACACATGAGCGCAGGAGAGATTTCTATTTTTATATGGGTTGTACGCCACCTACTGATGGATGGACACTGGCAGACAGTCAAACAGGAAGTCCTCCCCTATATAACACCTCCTACACAGGAAGGACCTCAGTTTTTTCGCCAGTGTCTGTAAGGTGAAATGATCACTGATGTGATACATGTGCTCTTGGAGCATACTTGGAGGTCTGGACAGTTCTATTTAGAATCATGGACTTCATTCGGATCCATTAGAAAAAGCTGTCAGCCAAAATGGATGGTACCCGAGCCTCATTGGAAGGAGAGAAGATTCCTTGAGGTTTGCCTGTAATGCGGCCTTACGGTGCTGGACCCTGCATAATGGAACCCTGTGCAGTGTTTGTTCTGACCAAGGTGCTTTCCTGCAGGGTGCTATACAGGTCTAGGCTGTATTAGATCAAAAGGGTGCTTCTACTAAATACTGAGCAAAGGGTCTGAATACTTAGGACCATGTGATATTTCAGTTTTTCTTTTTTAATAAATCTGCAAAAATTCTGTTTTTCTGTCAATATAGGGTGCTGTGTGTACATTAATGAGGGAAAAAAAATGAACTTAAATGATTTTAGCAAATGGCTGCAATATAACAAAGAGTGAAAAATGTAAGGGGGTCTGAATACTTTCCGTCCACACTGTATTTACATTAAACTGTATACATATGTGCTTATTTGCCTAGGACTACATACATATTCGTTTTTTTGCCTAGGACTATATACATATGTGCTTACTTGCCTAGGACTACATACATATGTACTTATTGGTCTAGTCATACATACATATGTGCTTATTGCCTTGAGCTGCATACATAGATGCATGAATGGCAAAAATACTTGTATACCTGCATGTTTGCATACCTGGGTACCTGCATAGTTACATACCTACAGGGTGTTGTATAGGGGTAGACCAACATTGTCTAGGCCTGCATCCTTGTGGAACTGCGTATTAGTTTGTCTAATACAGTCACTTTATTATGTATCTGTTAGACTAGCTAAATGACATAGAAGGGTAAGGCACGTACACCGCCCTCGGGTTCAGTGGTCTGGCAATGTTCATGTCTCCTGTTGGACCAATGGCATCAGGGTGATCTGAGCCACTGTGGTGCCTGATCTTGGATCAAGCCTGGTTAGTACTTGGATGGGAGACTGCCCAGTTTTCCCTCCTAAGTGAGGGAGGCATCTGAGGTTGCTGTGTTTGAGAGTATCTCTTGGAGCAAAAGTTATGGGCTCATTATTGTAAAACAATTAAATGGTAACGGCTTCAAAACTGAATAGGAACATGAGGTCTATCTTAAGATCTCAATCCATTGGGCATCCTTCTGTTTCAGATAGGCTTGGTTTGTTCAGTGATGACCTCTTTGCAAGCAGTAGATTGCGGGGCCCATAATCATCAGAAAACACACAGCCTTATGTGTTGGGTTGTTTCCAGCCTCTTCAAAGTATTCTGTAATTGCAGTGGAAAGTTGTCTGTTTTCTTTTTTGTGACCATCCTTCGGGCTGGCCACAGCTTCTGAGGTTCACAAAGCTCCTAGCTCCGGTGCTGGACTTGCTAAAGACGCAGGGGGTGTCAATCTCAGTATACTTCAAAAACCTTTGTTTAGGAAGCAGAAGATTTTTCCTTCTATACATTTTGCAGTAGGAAGCTGTATCTAGGTCAAAACACATTCCTTATGTATAGTCCTACTACAGGTCTTGGAGAGGATAATTCTCTCTCTCTCTCTCTCTCTCTCTCTCTCTCTCTCTCTCTCTCTCTCTCTCTCTCTCTCTCTCTCTCTCTCTGTCTGCAACTTGAAGATCCAGGCATTGGATTGCCGGAGGACTCTGTTCCCGGGGTGTTGCACAGCTAAAGATTGGTGGTTGATGGTTCAGAATCTAGAAAGGTTGAATTCTTCCTTTCAGGTATTGGAAGATAATAACCACTGATGCCAGTTTCTCCATTTGGTTTGAGAGTGGCTACAGTTCAGTGGACTTGGTCTCCACAGGAGAGAATACTGCCCATAAATATCTTTGAGTTTTTGGCCAGTACGCCTTGCTCTGGATTATGGTACAAACCAGTTGTAGGTTCTATCCGGAAAAGCCTCTGCAGGGGCATATATACCAACCACCAGGGCGGCACCAGGAGTCATGTGGCTCAGGAAGGTGAACCACGGTCTGTCTGGGACAGCACAAGTGGCAGGGGGAACATGTTGGGACAGGTTGTGTCTGATACAAGGGTCCCAATGGTAACTGGGGTAGATGCACTGGTAATGCAATAGGGAGCAGTTGTCCCTTATTTGACGCTTTCCCTCTGTTTCGACTTCTGCCACATCTTTTGTGAAGAATCCGGAAGGGGGTAACACTGATAATGTTAGCCAAATTAGCCCAGGAGGGCTTGATTCACTGACATAGCAAGTCTTGCGGGGGTCGCTCCTTGGACACTCCCAGTCCAGCAGGACCTAATGGTCTTGAGTTCTGCATAAACAGTTGAAACCTCTCCTGCGCTCGGGTGTCTAGTATCTCAGTACGTGGTGCGACCAACTTTATAAAGTAATGCCTGCTGTCTTGCAGCCCTCCTCAGAATAATGGGTATTCATAGACTGAAAGAAAAAGAAAAGGAGGGCACACCGACCTAGTGCATTACCACTGGTAAAGCTTTATTGAAGCATAAAAAAACAGCAAAATATATAAATATATACCCACAAACGAGCATTTGTATGAGGCTTTGACAATTCAGCAGGTACGCTGTTCTGAACACCGGCAAGCCAGGACCTGATGTGGGTAAAACCGATATCACAAGATGGCTGACGCGTTTCAGGGGAGTACTCCTTTCTTCAGAGCCTAAGCGGGCAAAGGCTACTCTCTCATAGTCGCCTCTATATATATGTGTGTCTGCACACCCCAATCACTAACGACGCCCACCCAAATGAGTCACGCCCACCCACATGGACAGGCCTTCCCTGGCTCCACCCCGTCAGTCATATGCGTCACCACTATCTCCTCAAATAGAACAACAAACCAACCAATACCCCCACATACTGAACTAAGGGATGTAGTCCACAATATACAATGTGTAAAAGCTACAACTGGTCAGAACGTATGGCGCCTCCAGGGGGAAGTAGTCAGGCACATCTTTTTTTTTTTTTTCTTTTGTTGCCACTTCAGTCGACCTTTTCGAGGGGCTTAAATCAACTTTACAGTTCATTTTTCTTAAATCACCCTCTAATGTCTCATCATCGTGACACTTTGCCATATCAAAAATAGTAAAAACAAGAAATAATAAATCTATTTCGTAACACGTCCCATAGAGGGTTAATCAGGCCCAAATTCCAATACTATACTCCCCTTATTTTTATATCCCCGTCCCACCCTCCTCCTCCCTCCCTACCCCACGCCCTCCCCACCTCTCCAAGGTCTATTCTTCTTCTACTCTCCTTCTTTAGTCTAAGGCTTTCAGTTCTTTGGCGTAACTCCATGTTTTTTTAATTTTTTCCAACACTCCCACTTGTCCACATTAACGCTTTTTGTTTCATCAATCATATTCGCCATAGTCTCCATTTTGTATATTTCCTCTACTGCATCTATCCACTCCCATGTCTCTGGGCTCTCCCTCCTCTGCCAACTCTTCGGTATCGTTCTCTTTGCAGCATTCAAAAGCTGAGGGACCAGTGACCGCTTATATTTATTTAAGTCCCCTTCTCCCCCATGAAACAAAACCTCCCAGGGGTCTTCTACTACTTCTATTTCTGTAATCTTCTTAATTAGAGCGAGTATCTTCCTCCAGAACTTTTTTATTTTAGGGCAACTCCACCAGAGGTGCCCCATTGTTCCTACTTCTTGGCAGCCCCGCCAGCAGTATGCCGACCCCTTCTGGTATTTACTTGTTATCTCTGGCGTTAAATAACTTCTGCTGATACATTTATAGTTCATTTCTGCCGTTCGAACGTCTATTGCTGAGTTGGCAATCATTTTCAAAATTCTTCTAATAGTGTTTTCATCCTTCTTTGTGCCTAGTTCCCTCTCCCATTTACCCATGAATGGCGATATCTCCAATTTTTCTGACGTCATCAAAATTTTATATATTTTGGAAACTATATTTCTCGGATCTTCCATATCACACAGCCTTTCAAAGTCTGTCAGTTTTTCCCCAGACCTAATAGGATGTGGTAATTTATTCACAAAATGACTCAGTTGGAGGTATCGCCACTCATCCAGTCCCTGTGTCTCCCTCCCTTGTGTAAGTTGTTGAAATGACATAATTTTACCTTCTTTAATAATTTCTCTTAATTGTGTATTCTTCCAAAGTGCTTCTTTTCCTCCTATAGTTTCTGTTCCCGGTGCAAAAAATTTATTATCTATTAATGTGAGAAGCAGTGAATTATATTTCCCATTGACTTTCTTATATACCCCATTCCATATTTTAAAGACGTTTCGTGTTATTACGTGCGTGCTATTATCTACAGTTCTGAAGTGTGGAGGGTTCCAAATGATGCTACCCAGTTGTGCTTTACTAAGACTTTCCTCTATTTCTACCCACTTTTTTTCATTTTCCCTCTTGGCCCATTCTACCATTCTTGACAGTACTACAGCTTTGTAATAAATCTGTACATCTGGCACTGCCAGGCCGCCATTTATTTTCCTTTTTTTTAAGGTCTGGAAGGAGACTCTCTGTCTTTTATTTTTCCATATAAAAGTCATTATTATTTTTTTTAACTTCCTCAAGTAGTATAGTGGGAGAGGTATTGGTATCATCTGGAATTGGTACATAATTTTGGGTACTAGGACCATTTTGGTGACGTTAATGCGGCCTATCCATGAGAGGGCCTTACAGGTGAATCTTTTACAGTCCATTCTGACAGCGTTGAGTAGGGGCATATAATTAATAGTATATATCTTCTCAATTGAGTTGGTTAGTTTAATACCCAGGTACTTTAGTTCCTTGGTCCATTTAAAACTGAACTCTTTTTTTCAAGGTCTCTACTTCTGTCTTACTTAGGTTTGTTTAATATTTCCAATTTAACCATATTTATTTGGAAATTAGATACCTCTCCATATTTCCTCAGGGCTTTTACTAGGTTGGGCATAGTGGATACCGGGTCCGTTATATAGAACAGCACATCGTCCGCAAATGCTGCGATTTTATGTTCCTCCTCTCCTACCTTAATACCTCTTATGTCGGGATCTCTGCGTATTGTTGCCAGGAGGGGTTCCATAGTCAGAACGAAGAGCAACGGGGACAGGGGGCACCCCTGCCTCGTGCCGTTTTCCATCTCGAATGGTTGAGACGTTAAACCATTCACTTTTATTACGGCGGTTGGATGATGGTACAAAGTTTTAATCCTCCGGATCATTTTAGGTCCTAGTCCCATAGTCTCCAAGGTCTGTATCATGAACCCCCAGTCTACTCTGTCAAAAGCCTTTTCAGCATCAATTGACAGAAGTAGTCCTGGGGGCCCACTCTCCTTTATTTTTTGCAGCAGGAGGAGTGACCTGACTCCGTTGTCCCTCCCCTCTCTATTAGGGACAAACCCCACCTGGTCTGGGTTGACCAAAGAGTTTATTAATTCCTTCAACCTCTCTGCCAAGACCTTTGCATATAATTTTGTGTCGGTGTTGAGCAGAGAGATGGGACGATAGCTTGGGCATAGTGTTTTCTCTTTACCCTCTTTCAATATAATTGTGATGGAGGCCTTTAAAGCCTCCCTACTCATCTCAAAGCAATCTCCCAACCCATTCATGTAATGACACAACCTAGGGACTAATATTTCTTTAAATGTTTTATAATAGAGCAGTGTGAGCCCATCAGGGCCAGGGCTTTTCCCTAGGGCCATTCCTGCTAGTGCTTTTCTTATTTCCTCTTCAGAGAGTGGCATTTCCAAGAGTTCTCTACCCACCTCTGTAATCTTGGGGAGCGCCGCCTTCTTTAAATAGTTGTTATTTCTCGCTCTCCTATTTTTTAAATGGGTGTCTTGTTTAGGGACTGAGTATAGCTCCTGGTACCATTTTTGCTAAATGTTTACTTGGTTTGTTGCCCCACCGATATCTTTCCCATGCTATCTTACTGTATGTTGCTCTAGACTCTTGCTCCATTGCCGTTTTCAGCTCTGATCTTTTAATTACCATCTGTTGGTGTATCTCTTGAGGGAACTGGCCCAGTTGTTTTTTGTGTTTTTGTTCTAATCCAGCTAGATCTACCATTAATTTTTTAATTTTCTCGCGTCTTTCTTTTTTCTTCCTCGCCCCCATTTCAATTAGGACCCCTCTTATGTAGTCTTTATGAGACTCCCACAGAGTGGCCCCTGATACCTCTCCAGTGTCATTTATCGCAAAATAATTCTCCAATTCCTTTCTGATTCTATTGATCCCCTTGTCCTCTCTAATCAGTTCCTCGTTTAAACGCCACTGTCCCAAATAGCCCAGGCCTCCACCTATTATCATTTCCATGGTCATTGGTGCATGGTCTGAGTAGGTTATATTTCCTATCCTGGACTCCACCACGTTGTCGATCTCCCTGTGCTCCACTAATCCACAATCGATCTGGGAGTATGACCCGTGCACAGGGGAGTAAAACGTATAGTCCCTTTTCCCTGGATGTTGAACTCTCCATATGTCCACCAACTGGTGGGTGGAGAGTTTTTGCTTTACCTCTTTCAATTGAACGCTATTTTTCCCCTGTGTTCGGGCCGTACTATCCAATCCCGGGTCCAAACAAAAATTGAGATCTCCCATTAATATCAAATGCCCTTTCCTAAATTCCATTATTTTCCCCAAGATATTTACCAGGTATTTCATCGGATTTTTATTAGGTGCATAGATGTTAGCTAGTGTATATTCCCCTTCGTTCAATCTGCCTCTGAGAAGTAGGTATCTACCTTCTGGGTCTACTATTCTATCCTCCAGCACAAACCTTGTTTTTTTTTGCAAATCCAATAGCTACCCCCCGTGCTCTACTTGAAATAGTATCTCCTTGGTACCAGACCGGATATTCACTTGAGAACAATCTAAGTCTCGATTGATGTGAGATATGCGTTTCCTGCAGGAATACCACGTCTGGTCCAAGTAACTTATGTTCATTAAAGATGTTGCGTCTTTTATTGGCCATATTTAGGCCTTTGACGTTATACGTTGTAAGTTTTATTGTGGTCAGTGCCATTTTTCTACTCTCCTATATACGCCCTTTACCTTAGACCTTGGAGAGATTTCCCACTTTCTTGGTATTGAGGTTGGGGAAAACCCCCTTCCCCTATTCCACCCCCCCTCCCCATCCCCCCCTCCCCTCACTCCCACACCCCAGTTGGTCCCCTCCGGGACCCTTAGGCCAGTGAGGATCACCCATATCATGGCCCTCCATTGGTCTCCACCTCCAAAGTTGGAGCTTTTGGTATGTCATCCCTCCGGTCCACGTTACCTTGGTGACTGGGTGTGCTAGCCTTCTCCTAACGGCACTTCCATCTCCACTGTATATTACTATTTATCTCTTCCTATCCCCCCCCCCCAAAAAAAACCCCCTCACCCCCATGACTTTTTAGACCAATCCCACACCTAATTCTATCCACCGTTCATTAGACCAGTCCAACCGCGGGGGCACCTGCAGGCCCAGTTTCTCGCAGAATTCCTCTAACTCTCCCGGGAATCTTAATCTTGCGGTTCTACCATCTTTGCTTCCTAGAAGACAGGCCGGGAACCCCCATGAATATTTTATATTTTGATTTGTCATTTGTTCCAAGAGGGGTTTCAGGTATCGTCTTCTCGCCAGTGTGTCTTTGGCTAGGTCTGCAAATATTTGAATCCTTGCCTCTTCATATTGAAGTGGAGTTTGCCCTCTCAGTTTTACCCATATATTTTCCTTGTCCTCGTAGAATCTAAACCTCACAATAATGTCACGACTTCTTTCTGTTCGTCTGGTGTCTAACCTTCCTATCCGGTGTAGCCGCTCGATTTTTGGGAAGTCTTCTCCTCCCAGTTCCAGGAGGGGACTAAAGATTGCTGCTACGGTCCTCCTCAGGTCCTCTCCCCTCTTTTCCGGGACCCCCGGATTCTCAGGTTTTGTCTACGGTCTCTATTTTCCTGATCCTCTATCCTGTAACATATTTTTATCTGGTTTTGTTGGGTTATTTTGAGTTGTTCTTTTAATTCAGAGATCTCCCACTCTCTTGTTTATCCATTTTGTCTTCAACCTTCTCAACTCTGGTCAATAGATTGCCTAGGTCTGTCCTCAACATACCTATCTCCAATTTGATTGAGGTTTCAAGTGCTTTAAACATTTCTGCGATTTTGTTTTTCGAGGGGAGTTGTGGCTCCTGTCTGTGTTCATCTATTCTAGATATTTCAAGAGTGTTTTCAGTTGATAGTTCATCTCTTGAGTGGTCAGGAGTCTGATCTCCCCTCCCGTTTAGTCCCTTCTTCTTTTTATCTGCCATGGTTGACATTTGGGTCTGCTGATGGGCACTCCCCGGGCTCCCCCTTTGGCCAGATATTGCTTAATTGTGCTCCCGGCAGCGCTTCCAGAGAGGTTATCTTTTGGGGTCTTCGGTGGTACCCCCTTCCCAGCTTTGGACGCGTTTCTACTCATACTGGTTTCCCGTTTTCTGGGTATAGTAGGTTTTAGTCGCTGTGACTAACAATATTTATAATATATATAATTCTTAATGATTCGTACACTTGATCAATTAAGTGTTCTCAGAAAAAAACGCTTAGTGCACTTTTTGTCTCTTGCAGCCTTGTAGATGTCTTGCATCCCGGATGCCCTGTACCCCTACTATTTCTCATTCCTCCGCCTGGGTTTCTTGTCTTCCCTCTGTGTGTTAATTATACTGATATACTGGTTATATTTTAAATGCGGGACAGGGCAAAAAACCTGCCTCAAACACTATTATAGTAGAGCGAGTTTCTGCTATCACTCCCCTCTTAATGCTTCTTGATTCCAACCCTCGTTAATTGACGGTAAAGTGGTGTTTATGTGCACGAAACAAGTACTTCAAGTAAAGCAGTGATATAGCATTAGCAGAGTTGAAAGTGATCAGCACTGATGTATTTGGCAATGTACCTTAGTGTCCAGAAAATCGTTTCAGAGATGTTTTACGGTACATCAGTAGTGTAATTATGACAATCTTAACGGCAATTTATGGTGATGTTAGCCGTATACTTATTGCCCTGAACCTCCCCACAGATAATGCAGGTGTAGTATCATGGTAACAATGGCAGGTTTAGTAATAATTTACGATGATGTAGTTAGCCATGTATGCAGTACCCAGCCTCTCAACCTCTCAGCCCCCAGGTGTTGCCAGGGCATTATATTTGTAGTAGGTGATGTAGGTACTTCAGATATTACGTTCATGTGGTTCTGTGGATATTAGTATACCATGATTTGTTTTGCCCAGTATCTAGATATCCGCATGTCGTACTCCGAGTAGTTTAGGTATAGCAATGAGGTGGTAATGGGGGTATTAGCAAAAATTTTACATTAATATATTTAGCCGTCTATCTATTGCCCGGCGTCTCCTCCCATATGGAGTACAGATATAACAGTAGAGGGGTAATAGCAATATTAGTCGTGGTTAAATATGTTGCACTTCACCATATACAAAGTGTCCCAAGACTCCTCCCCCCGGGAATTACCAATAGAATGTAGTTACGACAGATGGTTGAGGTACTTCATAAATAGCATTAGCTTAGCTCTGATATTGTTAATGGTAATGTACAGACAGAGTGAATAGCCAAGAATCCTATTACCCAGCGTTCTGTCTCACCAGTTTTGCAGATAGAGCAGGTATAACCGTAGTAAGGCAGCTTCCGCGGTGTCTCTTACACCTCTACCCACATTCATCCTTTTACTGGCAGGTTCCTATTGCACTCTTACCTTTGTGGCTATGTAGCTTAGTATATCTCTTACCACCAGTCCTCGTTGCACCTCTGCCTTCTAGTGTAGTAGTTTGGTGTTCTCTACGATTGGTTTCTGTTGCCGGGTCTGTTTGCCACTTGCAGAGCTCTGCGGGTCAAGGCATTCCCGAGCATTGAAGCATCTCGTATGGGTCCTCTCAGTCGTGCTGCCGGAGCCCAGTGGGGAGGGGAGGGAGGGCACAGGGGGCCCCGAGGGGGGAGCCGAGGTCATCACCGCGTCGGGTCTTTTAAGATCTCCGTGCTAAGCCTGGTTTTCATCTAACCCCGGGTTCTCTGGCTGCAGCATTGTTCTCCCGTCGCGGTGTTTCTCTCCTCCCCCCTACAGTCCACCCCGTGCACTAGTCCTGCTATGGGAGAGAAGGCGCCAAAGCGCCAGCGAGCCGACACACCTCCAGCTCCTCCCTTTCCGTCTCACGTCTCACGTCATGACACCCTATCAGCCACATCTTACCTCCTCTGCGCCACCCCCACACTGGTCCCATACTGAACAGGTGTGAGGGAAATATTATGAGGCATATTAAACTCCAGGGGACCACAAAACGCTGCCGGCAGTAGGTGGAACTCACGCCGCTCGGTTAACCAGGAAGTGTGGGTGTACCTGCGTTCCACCGGAAACTTCCGGCCAACCACGGCATCACTTCCGTTTCCGTGCACGCAAGTAGTGGGGCATCATGTGCGGAAGCTGCGGCCCGGAAGTGTGGGTGTACTTGCGTTCCACTCGCTAATTCCGGCCGCCAATGGACTGCCTTCCGCCCATGCAATTAGGTGGTATTATGTGCGCGCGCACAACGACATGTGCACACGTCACACTCACTGCCTGCTCCCAGCTGCCCCCTCCACTGGCCCAATGCTAAACTGCATCAGGCACTGATCTCATAAGGAAGGTGCATATTGATGCAAAGCTGTTTAAGGCAGACGCACACAAAATATGGGCAATGCCCAATGGTTAAAAAATGTTCACTAAGATCCTCTGAAGCATCCATCCATAAACTGGTTATACTAAAAACATATATAAAAAAATGTATATTAAAAAATGTGTAATTTTATAAAAAAAACAGTTTAAAAACTTAAAAAAAAGAAAAACGGATTGAGTGCTCATACCGAGTATAGATATTCTGGGCTCATACTTTCCATACCAACATATCAAATGGAGCACTCTACTTGATGACAGTCCATAATATAACCACTGTTAGGGGCTATATAATCCCCATATTTAAAAAGGAAGGTATACATGCAAATTCATGCATGTATATACTGACCTAAAAGTTTTTTAAAAAACAATTATAAAAAACCCCATGGACTTTCATGCTACGGAAAGACCATTGCCCGCTTATATCTGATGGCTTGTATATAAAAATGAATATATATTGACTCTGATATATTCTAAATTACTGGCCTATCTGAAACGAAAAACTACTAACTATTACACATATCATATCTATCTATCCTGGATCCTGAATATTTAGTAGGGCTTTACTCACGACACCTATTCTGTAGTTATGGGATTTGAAGGGTGTGCTGTTAATTAGAGTGAGATGGGCCCTTCTGTTAAGATTTGATCAAGAAATGTGTGCAGTTGAGATCTTGATTTAGGCACAGTTAGTAGGATCCAGGATAGATAGATATGATATGTGTAATAGTAGTTTTTAGTTTCAGATAGGCTAGTCTGATAGTAATTTAGAATATATATTTTTGTAAGATTATGTATATATGTGTGTGTGTGTGTGTGTGTGTGTGTATATATGTATATATAAAATATATTTTTAGTCAATATATATTCTTTTTTATATACAAGCCATCAGATATAAGCGCGCAATGGTCTTTCCGTAGCATGAAAGTCCATAGAAGGATCCTTCAGTGCACATAATAGTGTGGGGGTTTTTTATAATTGTTTTTTAAAAACTTTTAGGTCAGTATATACATGCATGAATTTGCATGTGTACCTTCCTTTTTAAATATGGGGATTATATAGCCCCTAACATTGGTTATATTAAGGACTGTCATCAAGTAGAGTGCTCCATTTAATATGTTGGTATGGAACGTATGAGCCCAGAATATCTATACTCGGTATGAGCAGTCGATCTGTTTATTTATTTATTTTTTTAATAAAAAGTTTTTAAACAGTTTTTTAAAAATTACACATTTTTTTTGCTATATTTTTTTTTTTTTTTTTTCGTTGAACAAAGGTTTTTATTTGGATACAGATGATGTACATATTAATGTCATAACGTTTACTTACATAAAGCACATGTTAAGGTCCGTACAATGAGTATTATATACAATATATGTATAGCAATCATTTTGGAATGGTATATTAAGGTGTATGTTTTCATATGTGATTTCACTTGATACAACAGTAATGAGAACTAATGTGTAGACATCTGAATTTTTTATTTTACTAGCCAGAATCGTAATTAACTGCAAGTTTCTGGCTCCTGTAGCCATCGATCCCATATCTTATTGTATTTGGTCTCGCATCCTCTATTAGTATATACGTATTTTTTATATGGTAAGGTTGTGTTGACCTCTATCTTCCACTCCACGAAACTAGGGGGAGAGGATCTCATCCACTTTCTTGCAATTATTTTCCTAACAGAAAATAAAGTTTCATAGAGAAATGTTTTGGTGAATTTGTCTACTGTGTCTGGGAATATCCCTAATAGGCATAGCTTTGGTTCTAGCGCTACTGGAGAGCCCATGGTGTCATGCAAAAAGGTTACCACTTGTTTCCAGAGTTGTTGAATTTTTACACTCGCACTTCCTGGTTAACCGAGTGGCGTGCGTTCCACCTACTGCCGGCAGCGTTTTGTGGGCCCCTGGAGCTTAATCTGCCTCATAGTATTTCCCTCACACCTGTTCAGTATGGGACCAGTGTGGGGGTGGCGCAGAGGAGGTAAGATGTGCCAGACTACTTCCCCCTGGGGGGCCATACGTTCTGACCAGTTGTAGCTTTTACACATTGTATATTGTGGACTACATCCATTAGTTTAGTATGGTGTTTGGTATGTTGTTCTATTTGAGGAGATAGTGGTGACGCATATAACCGACGGGGTGGAGCTAGGGAGGGCCTGTCCATGTGGGCGGGTGTGACACATTTGGGTGGGCGTCGTTAGTAATTGGAGTGTGCAGACACACATATATAGAGGCGACTATGAGAGAGTAGCCATTGCGCGCTTAGGCTGTGAAGAAAGGGGTACTCCCCTGAAACGCGTCAGCCATCTTGTGATATCGGATTTACCCACATCAGGTACTGGCTTGCCGGGGTTCAGAACAGTGTACCTGCTAAATTGTCAAAGCCTCATACAAATGCTCGTTTGTGAGTATATATTTTGCTGTTTTTTATGCTTTAATAAAGCTTTACCAGTGGTAATGCACTAGGTCAGTGCGCCCTCCTTCTTTTCTTTTTCTTGAGTCCTGCATCTCAGCACTGTTGAGCCCCTGTAAGCCAGCTTCGGAGAACTTCAATTACAGGACTTGGAAATTTTTTTTTTTGCCTGGGGTGAAGCCAGGAAGTGGCACCCACAGAAATATGTGAGTGGGAGATTTTCTTTTTCTTTCTAAGTAAGGGAAAGGAGATTGGCCTTAAGTACCATTAAGGGTCAGATTTCGTCCCTATACATTTTTTTCCAGAGGCCGTTGTTTCTCACTCCTTGATTTATACTTCATACAGCGTGTAACGTATACAGTCCCGCCTGTCAGGCCATTCTTGTGTCCTTGGGACTTGAATTCGATCTTGTCTGTCCTTGCAGAGGCCACTTTTTGAACCAATCGGGGAATTCTGTTGGTCCTTTATCTCAGAAAGTGGCTTTCACTTCAAGTGGAGTGTCAGAGTTGGTGGCTCTTTCATTTAAGGAGCCGTTCTTGGTCTCACATCATGATAAGGTGATATTGCGTCCTCATTCATTTTTTGCCTAGAATGGTGTCTAGTTTTCACTTGAATCAAGACAATGCCTTGCCTTCTTTTCTGATCCCCGGTTGGCAGGAGTTAGATCACTGCATACTCTGGAGGTAGTTCTGGCGGTCAGAATTACTTGATTTGTTGGTACAGATCAGGAATCCTGGTTTGTGCTACCAGTAGAGCACAGGATGGGCAGGAGGCATCCAAGTTAACTATTTTCACTGGATTTGCCAGTAAATCTTTCAAGCCTATGGCTTGAAAGGGCAAGGTCCCCCACCCCTTTTTTGGTAAGAGCTCGCTACCAGCTGTGTGGGGGCATCTTGGGCCATCAGGAGTGAGTGGCTCAGGATTTTAAGGCCATCACATGGTCTTTTGTTAATACATTCACAGAATACTGCTTTGGCCACAGTATGTTTTGAGCGGCAGAAGTCCTTCTCAGGTGGCAGTTTCTGTGATCGTCTCCCTCTCCTCAAGTGCATTGCTTTAGAACATCCCATATAGTCATTATTATGGTTGCTCTGTGTCCTGTGATGTACGATATAGAAAATAGGATTTTTTTCGCTATACTTACCTGTAAAATCCTTTTCTTGGAGAATATCATGGGACACAGAGGTCCCTCCCACCTTTTTTGGATATTCATTGCTGTGCTGCAAAACTGAGGTCCTTCCTGTGTAGGAGGGAATTATATAGGGGAGGACTTCCTGTTTTGGCTGTCTGCCAGTGTCCATCCACCAGTAGGTGGCGTATAACCCATATAGTCATTATCATGGTTGCTCTGTGTCCCGTGATGTACTCCAAGAAAAGGATTTTACAGGTAAGTATGACAAAAAATCCTATTTTTTTCCTATGTGCATTGTGATATTATAAGACTCACAGGGAGTAGCAAAGCCATGGCACTTCTCTTTTAAACACAGTATGGAAGCATTGAGTTTGAATTGTTCATACTGCTGCTGACAGCCAGCAGTTCCAGAACTGATCTCTATCAAGAGCCATTAAGATCTAAGTTACCTGCCCCTGAGATTTGTCCAGCCCATAACTTCACCTCCTTTTAAATTAAAGTACTCTGTCAGTGTCAGATCCCATAAGCTCCTATCTAGAAGATTCATTCTACTAAACATTGTTTATTGCTTTTAACTCTGGTGGCTGCCAGAGAATGCTTGCCTTTGCCTTGCCAAGATGAATAACCCTTTAAATACTAAGGGTAGCCAAGATCATTACCCTTAATGGT
The DNA here is from genome assembly GCF_042186555.1 of Aquarana catesbeiana. Lineage (NCBI taxonomy): Eukaryota > Metazoa > Chordata > Amphibia > Anura > Ranidae > Aquarana > Aquarana catesbeiana. Next base: position 561,763,179 of record NC_133324.1, read on the forward strand.
GACTATCCATAAATGTGTAGCCCTGTTAAAGAAAACTGTTCCAAGTAAGACCCCTTTCACACTGAGGCAGTTTTTAGGAGTTTTAGCTCTAGAAATAGCTTCTAAATAGCGCCTGAAAACCCGCCTCCCATTGATTTCAGTGTGTCTTTTCACACGGGGGTGGTGCGCTTGCAGGACGTTAGGAAAAGTCCTGCAAGCAGCATCTTTGACACCCTGCCCATTGAAATGAATGGGAAGCGCTTCGGAAGCGCCGCAACACGGGCGTTTTTAATCCCTTCTTTGGGGTTAAAAGCACCCTACTAGTGACCGAAAAGCAGCGCTAAAATGAGTGGCACTTTAGCCTTAACGCACCCCCAGCCCCAGTGTGAAAGTGGTCCAAGACCTGTTTGTTCTATTACATCGCTGTTGTTGTATTATAAAGCTTAAAAAGGCTAAATAATAAGTAGACATCTAGTGGCTTTCAAGTTTCATTGTGCAGTGCGTGCTGTCTAATAAGAGCCTGGCAATAGCTCAGCACAGGGTTCCTGCTCCCTATACATATTAAGACAAAGGTAGACAAACCGTATAACAGATAGGTGGAGAGGGGTGTCTGTTCCTTCACTTATTCAGATGACTCATGGAGGTGTGTGTGTGTGTATTTGTAACCTAAAGCTGACTATAGATGGGTAAAGTGTTGAAGGAAAATTCTTAGAAAAATAATTTTCTAAGGAAGTTTGTTCATTTTCTAATCATTAGTTGTACAAATTGATGTTCAGTTTTGACCGCAGTGACAGGAAAATTAGATGGAGCACGATGGAAATTTTTTCTCGAAGGACGAACGTCTAACAGTGTATGTCAGGGGTGTCCAAACTTTTTTCAAAGAGGGCCAGATTTGATGAAGTGAACATGCGTGAGGGCCGACCATTTTGCCTGACATTCTTTGAACCATTATCAACCATTAAAATTGGGTCTAAATGTGTTTATCCAGGCACTAATACACTGCCCAACAAGAATTCCCTTGTCTTTGTGGCTGTGTGTGGTAAAAAAATTCATTCCCATATAAACTGTTAGAAGCAAATGAATGACGTTTGAATGTTCTGAGAATTTTTGTTACGAAAGACATTTTCTTTTTCCTAACATTTTTCATTCAAAATTCTATCCATCTATGACCAGCTTAAAGGGGTATTAACTACTTCCCTACAGGGCTTATTCTGCCATTTCTCTCCTACATGTATACGGTTTTATTAATAAAATACACTTTTATTAATTTTAATGTAAAAAAAAATATATAACCCAATTTTTTGGCAAAATATAAAAGATGATGCTACGTTGAGTATGAATAGATACCTAACATGTCATGCTTTAAAATTGCGCACACTTGTGGAATGATGGCAAACAACGGGACTTCAAAATCTCCATAGATGACACTTTTAAACATTTTTACAGGTTACCAGTTTCAAGTTACAGAGGAGGTCTAGTGCCTAGAATTATTTCTCTCACTATAAAGTTTGCGCTTGATACCTCACGTTTGTTTACATGTGCGGGCACGACCTATGTATGTATTTGCTTCTGCATGAAGGGACAGGGGCGCTTTAAATTTTTTGTTTTGTTTTGAAACATCCCTTGTGATAGAAATAAGGCATGACAGGTCCTCGTTATGGAGACATCTGGGGTCTATAATACCCCAAATCTCTCCTCTACCCTGGAAAGCATGAGATTAAAGAAAAAAAAAAAAAAAAAACATTGATCTCTGCTTTCCAGAAAAAAAAAAAGGGCAGTGTTTACATCTTCCAAAACCGGGCGTCGCTTCCGGCCTCCCAGGAGCATAGAGATGGCTAGGGACTATCTCATCTACGGACGGCTCTGTTAACCAGGCCGAAGCACCAGATAGCATACCGGGCTCCTTGACCACACTGGAGAGGACGGAGGGGGGGATGCTGCCAGGTTAGTTTTTACAAAAAAATGACTCACTGGCTGAAAAAAAGATACCAGGATGATGCCTGTAGCTGCAGGTGTCATCCCGATATCTCCACGTCAACCTAAGACTGTCCCAATGTTCAGGAAGTGGTTAAACCAAAAACAAAAGCTTAGCAATCATTAGATGTGGTGTCTGCATTAGTTTTCTTTTTTTAGGCTTTTCCCTTTGTTTTCACCTGGTGATCTGGCCATTAACACACCTCCTGTATATGAGTGCCTCCACTCTGAATGAAGGAGCACCTTTGGACAGCAGCATTGGCGGTCTGGGGGGGGGGTTGTTAGATGGACTAGCAGGTTCAGCTACACTAACAAATTGAAGCTGAATTACAGATACAACTTTACAAGCAGTTACAGAAAACTGTTTTTCCTTTTGGGTTAAAAGTTTTACATGCCTTAAAAAAAAATAAAAAAAAATTAAAAAAAGATCATTGTAAGCACCCCTGCAAGTGGTGAATGGTTTGTCTCAACCCACTGGCTGCTACATTTACAAAACCACTTGCTCTTTTGATAAACAGACTTACTGGCTGGATCACCAAGTGAAAATAAAAGAAAGAAAGCCTAAAAAAATAAAACTAATGCAACCATCACACTAAGAATTGGTTAGCTGCAATATAATTGTTTGCTTTTGGGTTTAAGGCCCCATTCACACTAGCGCGTTTTTTGATGCATTTTGCATTTTGCAGAAATGCACGGGAATTTTTTAACATGGGTTCCTATGGAACATGTTCACATCAATGCTTTTTTGTATCTCTGCGTTTTTGGAAAGGGTCGGGGACTTTTTTTCATGCAAAAAGCAGCGTTTTGCATGTAATGGTTTTCAATGGACAAGCATCAAAAACGCAAGTGCACCGTTTTTGCAGCGTTTTTGATGCGTTTTTGGTGCGTTTTTGGTGCGTTTTTGCCTTTTTTTTTTTGTAATTTTTTTTTAAGACTGTAAAAAAAAATGAAAAAAAAAAAAAAAAAAAAAACCGCAAAACGCAAATCGCGGCAAAAACGCGGCAAAAACGCCGCAAAAACGCGGCTCAAAAACGTGGCAAGCATGAAAAAAAACCCTCCAAAAACGCTCAAAAGCAACATGCATAGGTGTGAATCGAGCCTAAGACCCTGCTGTTCAGGACTGTACATCCGCAATGAGCTATAACACTGAACTCAAGGCCCTGGCAAAAGACCAAGTAGGTACTGCAAAGACAGTCAGAGGATTTTTAACTGTACCATTCATCATATGGTTTTGTTATTGCTTTTTTGTTTGTTTTACAACAATAAAACGCCTACAAATACATACATCTCAAATTAATTTAACCCTTAAGTGGGGTACATGCTATAAGAAAATTGGGGGAACGATCGCTGATTTTCCGATTGTTTCATAGCAAGTCGGAACTAAGGAATGAAATAATGTACAAAAAAAAAGGCTTTTTTGTTGTTTTTTAGTTGTTTCTGATCATGCGCAGTCTTTTGTTTCTGATTTTTCTCGTAGAAAAATCGTTCATTCTCTTCCCTTATTGTCATATTACAACACTTATGAGAAAAATTTTGGAGTTGGCCCCCTCGAAAATTTCCACTCGGAAGGTCAGAATCGGCTGTCAAAAGTTGTGTTCACACTATCAGAAAATCATACGATCGTTCCTCAAACAAAAATGTTCCTCGGTTTTCTTAGTGTGTACAGTACAAGCTTTTAGGAACAGTATAGGGATTTACATCAGCATGTTTCCATTTCACAATAATAACCAGAATAATGAATACAAATATGATTTTAGATCCACGTGGCGTGCTTTCCAATATGTAGAGGAGTATTACTGACATAAAATTTTGTGTTAATGGATTATATTGTATACTGCAAAGAATATTTGCTGCCCATAACCAGGGTTTTCCAAGCTTTTCAGTATGAGAGCCAGACCAAAAAGAAATATTTTCAGCTAAAAAAAAAGTTTTATGAAGAGTTCCCCCCTTCATCCAGAAGTTCCCATCCGAGTCCCCCTTGGGAGTGTCCATGAGAGTCACCCCTTTACATCCAAGCGTGCCCATCAGAGTCCCCCCTTTTACATTTATCAGACCCCCCCTAACAATCAGGAATGCCCTTCAGAGTTCCCCCTTACAACCAGGAGTGGCCATCAGAGTCTTCTACATCCTTTCGTCCAGGAGTGGCCATCAGACTTCCACCTTACATCCAGGAGTTTCCATCAGAATTCCCCTTCCTTTACTGCGAGGCGTACCCATCAAAGTCCCCCTTCCGCTTATATTTACATCTATCAGAGTACCCCCTTTACATGTATCAGACCACCCCCTCTTACATTCAAGAATGCCCATCAGAGTTCCCCCTTACAATCAGGAGTGCCTATTAGCATCCCCCTTACATCCAGGAGTTTCCATCAGAATCCACCTATCTTTTCAGCAAGGAGTGCCTATCAAAGTCCCCTGTCCCCTTAAATCTACATCCCCTTTATTTCCAGAAGTACTTATGAATACTTCTGATCATTCAGGAGTGCCTATTAGAGTCCCTCCTCCTCTTAGGTCCAGGAGTGCCCATCAGAGACCCCCCTTACATTCTGGAGTACCCAGCTGAGTCTTGTGAGACTTCTTCTTTAAAGTTTTTTCTCTTTTGTTGAGAGCACTTTAATCTTGACCTTAGGGTTATATAGTTATATAGCAGCTCAGTTTTTTTTCTGCCTAGTCTAGGAGAAGGACCTGGCTCCCTGTGGGAACCAGTGGTCTTTAAAAATTTTTTGCTGTTTTTGTTTTTTTTTCCTGTGATCTACAATCAACAGCTGGGCTGGGTGACAGGCTGGATAATATAGATCCTGGTAGTCTCCCCAGCTTGGCCATCGAGCGCGTGCAGACTTTAGCTCCGCGCTGGGTCGGCCACGACAGGCCCCATTCTGATCCTGGGCGGCCGGTGAGCTATATGCTCTGGGGCACACATATGACCGGGCTGCTGCTGTCCGAGTCACAGTATTGCCATGGCCGACAGCCACTCCGTACTATGCGGGAGATGGATCTGTCCGTGGAGTGCGTCCAGCAGTCCCTGCAGGAGGGGTAAGTATGGTTCCACCTGTTTAGGCAGGATGGAGCAGCTGGGCACTCTCTGGGGGGTCAATTAGGGGGTTTCTTTCCCTTTCCTCTCTCCCTGCCTCTCCCCATCCAAAGGGGGCACTGCATGGCTAGGCGTAGGGGGTGCGGTGCACTTACCCAGGGGTCTTCCGGGCGGTTTCTGGGTCCTGGCAGGGAGTTGTGCTGTCGTTTGTTCCCCTCGTTTGTTCCCTTCATTTGTTCGCCTCGTTTTTTACATTCATTGCCGCCATACAGGGGGAATAGTTGCCACGGGAACCGTGGCCATCTTCCTGTAGCCGCGGCCATTTTCTTGGAGTGCGGCGGCCATTTTCCCAGCGTTTTTGGGCACATTTGACTGAGGCGGCCGGCGGCGATTTTCTTGTAACCACGGGGGACGTTTTCTGTTAGTTCTCTAGCGCTGGGCGGCTGTTTAAGCCAGGAACAGCGAGAAACTGACACAGAACACCTCGTGGTTTGGACGCCAGCAGAGGGGAGAACGGACAGCAGCACAGCACAAGGCCTTGGTCAGGGTGGTGAGTTCTGCAGGGGGCCCCTCAGTCTGTGGCAGCTAGGAGGGTAGGCATTTTTTGTCTCTTGTCTTAGGTCCGGGGTGACAGAGAGTGGGTCAGACATGGCGTCGGATGCTGGCGCTTCTTCCCCGGACACCCCTGTGATAGCAGCCGGTTCCCCTGCACCTGCGGTGCCCATGGACTCTCTGATGGCGGTCCTAGAATCATTTGTTTCCCGGGTGTAAGCGGCGTGCGGGCGCAAGGTGGGTAAAAAACTCCCCCCCCCCTTGTTTTCCGGGTAAAGCTCTGATTCAGACTGTGGCAGGCAGCCCCTGTTCTGACGCTTCAGAGGTTGCGGACACTGACCCTTCGGACAGTGAGGAGGAAGCCTCCGCGTCCGTTTCAGCGCAGGAAAAAGCGCTATGGGGGCACTTATCATGGCGGTGCGGGATACCTTAAAGATAGAGGATACGGCTGGGGCATTTGCAGATGTGTCGGTCCCTTTTGGGTCCCACAAGCTGGTCCGCACCGCTACGGTGTTTCCCTACCTAACTTATTTTGATAAGTTTATTTACAAGGAGTGGGAACGCCCGCAGCGTGCCTTTTCAGTCCCGAGGCGAATGGCGGTGCGTTACCCCTATGAGGAGAGTTTTCTGAAAAAATGGACATCTCCACCGGTCGTTGACCCCCCCGGTATCTAGGTTAAATAAGGTGACCACGATTCCGGTGGAAGGGTCCCCCTCTTTCAAGGACCCTGCCGACAGAAGGGCCGAGGCGGTTGCCCGGTCCATGTTTACTGTGGTGGGGTCGGCACTTCGGCCGGTGTTAGCCATGGCTCTGGTGTCACAAACACTTACAGAATGGGCTAAGTTGTTGCACCGCGAGTTGGGGAAGAAGCAGGTTTCCCCAGTCTGTGTGGAGCTGGCAGACCTGTTGGTGCATGGCCTTAAGTATATTTGTGATGCGGCCCTGGATACAGCCCCTTTGCTTTCTAGAGCCTAGGTATCAGCAGTAGTGCTGCGTCGGCTGATTTGGCTCAAGTGTTGCTCTGCAGACCAGACATCTAAGAAAGCGTTGGCAGGGTTTCCCTTCCAAGGTGGGAGGCTGTTTGGCGCCTCGCTGGATGACAGTATTAAAAATGTTACTGGGGGAAAGAGTACTTTGCTCCCATAGTCCAGAAAGGGTAAGGAGCCACGCCGTAGGCAGGGGCCCTCTTTTTCTGCTCTGAAGCGTCTTTTTCGTCCGCCCGTGTCGGCGGGTAAGCGTTCCCAGTCTGACAAGGTGCCGCTGAGGGACAAAAGCGTCCCTGGTATCGCAAGCCGAACAAGCCTGCGAACAAAACGGCTTCCGCGTGAAGGTTCGCCCCCACCCGATTCTCAGGTGGGGGGTCGCCTTTGGGAGTTTGCAGACCGGTGGACTTCTCCTCTTTCTGACCAGTGGGTCTGCGAGCTGGTTTTGTCAGGCTACAAGATAGTTTCTTTCTTGTCCGCCAGACAGGTTTTTTCCCTCCAACCTTCATCTCCTTCTGGCTCGTCGGGAGGCCCTGTTTGGGGCAGTACAGGACTGCGTGGGGTGATAGTGCCTGTACCGAGGTTTCAGGGATTCTACTCCAATCTGTTTGTAATCCCGAAGAAGGAAGGGATCCGTCCGGTCCTGGACCTCAAGGCCCTCAATTGTTTTGTGAAGGTTCGGAGGTTCAGGATGCAATTGGTTTGTTCCATGGTAGCTGCACTTCATCAGGGATTTTCTTGGCATCTTTGGACATCAAGGACGCATACTTGCATGTCCCCATATGCGTCAGACACCAGAGGTTCCTGCGATTTGCGGTCGGGGACAAGCACTACCAATTTGTAGCTCTTCCCTTTGGCTTAGTGTCGGCACCAAGGGTCTTCACCAAGGTGCTGGCTCCGATTCTGGCGTTGCTGAGACAACGAGGGATCACGATCGTGGGTTACCTGGACGACCTCCTCCTGAGAGCAGCTTCTGCCTCAGAACTAAGGAAGGATGTGGCGATCACCATGCAGACTCTTCAGGAGTTTGACTGGGTGTTGAATCTCCAGAAGTCGGTGTTGCTGCCGACCCAGCACCTGGAGTACTTGGAGTTGATTCTGGACTCCTCAAAGGCGAGAGTCTTTCTTCCTTCAAGCAAGCTGCAGACTCTCCAATCCGCGGTGTGGTTACTGATGTCCCGCAGGTGGTAGTCGCTGCGTTTTTGCATGTGAGTCCTGGGCCTCATGGTAGCCACTTTCGAGGCGGTACCGTATGCTCAATTCCACACTCGGGTCTTGCAGAAAGAGATCCTGTCCAAATGGGACAAGACTCTGACATCCCTGGATTGTCAAATCTGGGTGAGCCAGCTAGCCAGGGCTTTGCTTCTCTGGTGGTTGAGGTCCTCGGCTCTTTGATCCGGGAAATTGTTCCTTCCTCTTCATTGGACGGTGATCACGACGGACGCCAGCCTGACCGGATGGGGGGGAATTTGGGGCATCCAGTCGGTCCAGGGTCGCTGGACGCAGGAAGAATCCCGCCTGCCGATCAATGTGCTGGAGCTGTGGGCGATCAGGCGTTGCCTCTCCACATGGTCGCAGAGGATGCAGGGTCGTCCGGTCAGAATTCAGTCGGACAATGCCACGGCGGTTAGGGGTGCGCATCTTCACTGGCCTCACGATTCGATTCGATTACGATTATCAAGTCAACGATTCGATTCGATTCCGCGATGCATCACGATGCATCACGATTACAGCGCAAGTCCGCAGGTGCTCATGGTTTTCATCAAAAAAAATTAAAGTAGTCAGGAGAACTCCATTTTTTTTATTCTATCTGTTCTTAAGAAAAAAAGAGACAGCAGAGGAGCTCCAGGCTCTCTTCCTAAATACTAAAGGAGATGATCAGAGACTGCGGACATGCTACAGGAGATGATCAGAGACTGCGGACATGCTACAGGAGATGATCAGAGACTGCGGACATGCTACAGGAGATGATCAGAGACTGCAGACAGACATGCTACAGGAGATGATCAGAGACTGCAGACAGACATGCTACAGGAGATGATCAGAGACTGCAGACAGACATGCTACAGGAGATGATCAGAGACTGCAGACAGACATGCTACAGGAGATGATCAGAGACTGCAGACAGACATGCTACAGGAGATGATCAGAGACTGCGGACATGCTACAGGAGATGATCAGAGACTGCGGACATGCTACAGGAGATGGTCACAGACTGCGGACATGGCACAGGAGATGGTCAGACACTGGGGACATGGCACAGGAGATGGTCAGACACTGGGGACATGGCACAGGAGATGGTCAGACACTGGGGACATGGCACAGGAGATGGTCAGACACTGGGGACATGGCACAGGAGATGGTCAGACACTGGGGACATGGCACAGGAGATGGTCAGACACTGGGGACATGGCACAGGAGATGGTCAGACACTGGGGACATGGCACAGGAGATGGTCAGACACTGGGGACATGGCACAGGAGATGGTCAGACACTGCGGACATGGCACAGGAGATGGTCAGACACTGGGGACATGGCACAGGAGATGGTCAGACACTGGGGACATGGCACAGGAGATGGTCAGACACTGAGGACATGGCACAGGAGATGGTCAGACACTGAGGACATGGCACAGGAGATGGTCAGACACTGGGGACATGGCACAGGAGATGGTCAGACACTGGGGACATGGCACAGGAGATGGTCAGACACTGGGGACATGGCACAGGAGATGGTCAGACACTGGGGACATGGCACAGGAGATGGTCAGACACTGGGGACATGGCACAGGAGATGGTCAGACACTGGGGACATGGCACAGGAGATGGTCAGACACTGGGGACATGGCACAGGAGATGGTCAGACACTGGGGACATGGCACAGGAGATGGTCAGACACTGGGGACATGGCACAGGAGATGGTCAGACACTGGGGACATGGCACAGGAGATGGTCAGACACTGGGGACATGGCACAGGAGATGGTCAGACACTGGGGACATGGCACTGGAGATGGTCAGACACTGAGGACATGGCACAGGAGATGGTCAGACACTGGGGACATGGCACAGGAGATGGTCAGACACTGGGGACATGGCACAGGAGATGGTCAGACACTGGGGACATGGCACAGGAGATGGTCAGACACTGGGGACATGGCACAGGAGATGGTCAGACACTGGAGACATGGCACAGGAGATGGTCAGTCACAGCGCCCTCCCCCCCCCTCCCTACTTACATGCTGCTCTGGCAGCCTGTAATGAGCAGTGGGGCCGGTGTTCTGCCGGTTGTCACATCTCAGGATCTGCAGTGAATTCTCCCGGGAGAGCACTCCGTGCATAAAGCTGTTTTTAGTGTGTGTATATTCCGGTCATGTGACTCTCGGCCGTGCCTCCCTCCTCTCACGTCTCTCCTGATGTCAGCCCCGCCCGCCTCTCTTCCGACCTGATAGCTCCAGTCAGTGGGCGGAGCTGACACCAGGAGAGACTGAGAGGAGGGAGGCGCGGCTGAGAATCACATGACCGGATTATACACACACTAAAAACAGCTTTATGCACGGAGCGCTCTCCCGGGAGGGGGCGGGGCCAGACATCGATTTTTCGGGTCGCATGCATCGATGCCGCATCGGGGACACCCGAATCGCGATGCATCGATGCTGCGATTAATTTCAGCAGCCCTAACGGCGGTGGCGTATGTCAATCATCAGGGAGGGACAAAGAGCTCAGAGGCGGCGCTGGAGGTCTCCCACATCCTACAGTGGGCAGAGTGGCGCGTGCCGGCTCTGTCAGCCGTGTACATTCCGGGCGTAGAAAACTGGCAGGCGGACTACCTCAGTCGTCAGTTGCTGGACCAGGGGGAATGGTCACTGCATGCAGAAGTGTTTCAGCTTATTTGTCTACGGTGGGGCATGCCGGATGTGGATCTCCTGGCCTCTCGGCTCAATCAGAAGGTGCAGAGGTTTGTGGCCAGGTCAAAGGATCCCTGGGCGGACGCGTCAGACGCGTTGGTGGCCCTATGGGGGCATTATCAGCTAATTTATGCCTTTCCCCCTCTCAGGCTCCTCTCTCGTCTGCTGCGCAGAGTGGAGGCAGAGGGGTTTCCGGTGATTCTGATTGCTCCAGACTTGCCTCGACGTCCTTGGTACGCCGACATACAATGAATGGTGGCGGATGTTCCTTGGCGGCTGCCGGTGCAGGAGGACCTTCTGTCTCAAGGTCCGATTCTCCACCCTGCTTTACCGTCGCTGACTTTAACGGCATGGCTGTTGAAAGCCATGTGCTGAGGGATCGAGGGCTGTCGGCTTCAGTAATTTCCACTATGCTAAGGGCGCGAAAGTCTTCTTCCCGGAAGATTTATCATCGCACCTGGAAGGCCTACATCTCCCTGTGTGACGAGATGTGGTGGCATCCGCGTTCATATTCGATTTCCAGGATCCTGCTGTTTCTGCAGCGAGGAGTGGATCAGAAGCTTGCATTAAGCACCATTAACGGGCAGATATCAGCTTTGGCTGTCTTTTTTCAGCGGCCCTTGGCGACTCGCTCTTTGGTGCGTATGTTTGTTCAGGGGGTTCGGCATGTGGCTCCTCCAGTACGCCCGCCGCTGCCCCGTGGGATGTGAATCTGGTACTCTCGGTTCTTCAGAAACCGCCGTTTGAAAACATTAAGGAGATCCCTTTATTGACGCTCTCTCAGAAAGTAGTCTTTCTAGTGGCTATTACATCTGCAAGGCGGGTTTCTGAGTTGGCGGCCTTGTCATGCAAGTCTCCCTATTTGATCCTCCACAAAGATAAGGCGGTGCTGCATCCGCAGCCCTCTTTTCTTCCGAAGGTTGTTTCGGCTTTTCATCTAAAGGAGGACATTGTGCTTCCGTCCTTATGCCCTTGGCCGTTGCATCCCAAGGAGGTCGCTTTACATTCTTTGGATGTGGTCCGGGCTCTGTGGGTGTATCTGTCTGCTACGGCTCCTTTCCGTAGGTTGGACTCTGTTTGTCTCGGTGGGTGATCCGAAGAAGGGCCTGGCGGTCTCGTTGGCCACCATTTCTCAGTGGATCAAGATTAAAGTTCTGTGTCCGTCAATGAACTTCAGAGAAAGGGATTTTACGGTAAGTACAAAAATCCCATTTTTTTTTTTTTTGTGAAATTTAGATTCAGTTGGTGAACAATGAAAACCAGTGGCTTTGTGTAACTGAAGAGCAGGCTTGTATACAATTTTTGGGCAATTGTTAGGCATTTTGTCAAGCCACCCTTGAAAAACCTGGTTGAAAAAGGTAGCTTTATTGTATCACAGAAAATATATAAAAGTGCAGGGTAGCGTATTAGGGCCATGTACGTTTCTTTATCAAGGCATCTTTGACAAACAGGGGAAAGCTCTCCAAGGGGCATGCAAAAAAAAGGGGCTCTACCTCTTCCCCACACTATCCAAAACAAAACAAAAAAAGCTTTTACTAGAGGTTCATCTTAAAGTAAATTTGTCAATACAGGGTCACTTAAATGAAAAATCACATATCTGAAAAATTAAAATGCATATTCTAAAAAAAAAAAAAATCATCATTTTGCTATAATGGGCCTTTAAGGGCAACCAACATTTTAAATGTATACAATAAAGACTTTATCACAATGCCATGAAATACATACTAATTGAAATCAGTAGTAGCACAATAGCCTATTTGGTTAAAAAATGTTAATTAACTCAAAGTGGTACTCCCAGATCTAATAAAGAAAAGAAAAGCAGCGCCAACCTAAGTGCAAGTATTTAAAACACACACATTTTAATGATAGTAGAGATGCACTCACTCTGAGTATGACAAATACAGGCACATCAATAAAAACGGTCCAGGTAGTTTGTGTGGTAGGCAGCAGGGCTCCACAGGGGGTGATCCTTGTGTGCTGTGGTGTTCTCGGTTGTTTCCGTCTAGCGGCGCCGGTGGAATCCAGTGTCGCAGGCTGGGGTAGGAGAGGCACAGCGTGGATCGTCCGTAGATTGGTCCCGGAAAGATGACGCTATGGGCATGCACGCGTTTGGCTTCTGCTGTTGCCATGACGGCGGCGCTTGCTTTTAAATGACGTGTGACGTCCTAGCCATGCCCCGCTATGTCCGACTTACGTCAGTGCTACAGTTTGAATTCAAAACGTATTTGTGTGGACTGTGAAGTTAAGTCATGGATTGTGGAAACAACTAGTGTCGGGCGATTGTATATAGTGTATACCACATTTACCACTGACTAATGCAGAGTTACAATGCAAGGAGTTCAGCTAAAAGTAGTTGGATCTGTATGTGCGTTATAATTAATCGAAATTAGTCGATTAATTGAACACTAAAATTTTAATCAGTAACAGCCCTAATATATATAAAACCAAACATCCTTCCATGGCACAGAATAAAAGCTGATCATCCAAAGGGACAGAGTTATGCCGAGTACACACGGTCAGACTTTTTGACAACAAAGGTCCGACGGACTTTCGACGGAGTTACGACGGACTTTCAATGGACTTTCTAATGACCGGACTTGCCTACACACGATTACACCAAAGTCCGACAGGTTTGTACGTGATGACGTACGACTGGACTAAAATAAGGTAGTTGATAGCCAGTAGCCAATAGTTGCCCTAGCGTCAGTTTTTGTCCGTCGGACTAGCATACAGACGAGCGGATTTTTCAACCGTACTCGAGTCTGTCGTAAAGATTTGAAGCATGTTCCAAATCTAAAGTCCGTCAGATTTTCGACCGAAAAAGTCCGCTGCAGGTCCGATGAAGCCCACACACGGTCAAATTGTCCGTCGGACCAGTCCAGTCGAAAAGTCTGCTCGTGTGTACGTGGCTTTAGAGCACACAAACTGCACAAGCCCAACTAAGAAGCTGCTTTCAAACATAAAAATGAATGAATAAGGATTTAAACCATTTGTAACAGAGTCATTTTAAGCTTTTAGGGGTCTCTCCGTTCTCACTTGATGCCTAACACACCTTCACTCTTCCCACCTTTTTTGGAAAAGAACTCAATAAATGCAACATATCTGCACATCAGCTCTCCCAAATGCAAGCTGCATTTAAAGCATTTAACTCAAAGCAAAATCAAAAATTATCATTGCAGTCGGGCTCCCCCACATATGTGAATATAGGAATATGAAAAGCAGTTATACTTTACCCATTCTGCAGGCTTCCTCCCAGCTGTATGTCCAGTCCCCCAAAGCCAGTTCTCTTCACTAGAGACAACATGTACAATGCAGGTCCAACTGTCCTCTAAAGCCGTGTACACACGAGCGGAATGTACAACAGAAAAAGTCCGACGGAAGCTTTTCATCTTCTATTTCGATTGTGTGTATGCCTCATAGGACTTTTTTTTTCGAAAATTCTGACGGACCTAGAAATGGAACATGTTCTAAATATTTCCGACGGAACCAATTCCTATCCGGAAAACCGCTCGTCTGTATGCTGTTCCGACGGACGAAAAACAACGCATGCTCTGAAGCAAGTACGAGACGGAAGCTATTGGCTGCTGGCTATTGCACTTCCCTTTTCTAGTCCCGTTATACGTGTTGTACTTCACCACGTTCTGGACGGTCGGACTTTGGTTTGACCCTGTGTAGGCAAGACCACTTGAATTGAATTCCATCGGAGTTCTGTCAGAGAAGGCTTCGGAGTTTATTCCGACGGCAAAACGGGTCAGACGGCAAAACCGGTGTTTACGCGGCATAAGGCTCCATGCACACTGAAGCTGATAAACTAACGTTAAAAGCTAGTACAGACGCCAGGAAAAAAGCAGCATTAAACGCAATTTTATCAGCGTTTTGCATTGGCGTAAATGCGCTTTTAGCTGCACTAGCTTTTAGCCGTGTTTCTCTGCCTCTATTAGAAATCAGTGGTTCCCTATGGGAGCCCATTAATTTGAATAGAAGTCACACAAGAAGTTGGATTATGATGATCTGACTTGCAGTGCGACTTGTGTGCTGAGGATGTTGAAGGGAAACCCTGCCAAAATGAAAAAAAATTGGCGTGGGGTTCCCCCCCCAGGACAATACCAGTATATGGCGCGGGGTCCCCCCCAAAATCCATACCAGACCCTTGTCCAAACACGCAGCCCGGCAGATCAGGATGGGGGGGAGTGAGGGCCCCCCTCCTGGACCATACCAGGCCACACGTCCTCACTATGGGGGGGTGGGTGCTTTGAAGCATGGGGTGCCCTGCGCCCCCTACCCCAAAGCACCTTGTCCCCATGTTGATGAGGAAAAGGGCCTCTTCCCAACAAACCTGGCCTGTGGTTTTCGGGGGTCTGCAGGCAGGGGCTCAGATCCCAGCCCCCCCTATGTGAATGAGTAGGGGTACATTGTTCCCCTACCCATTCACCTAAAAAAGTGTCAAAAATAAACACAGTACACAGGTTTTTAAAGTATTTTATTAAGGCTGCTCCTGAAGTCTCTTCCGATTTCTTCTCCCCTCTCCGGCTCTTCTCCCTCATCCAGCGATGTCTTCTCCCTCTCCGGTTCTTCTCCTCTCTGCAATGTCTTCTCCCTCATCTGCTGGGTCTTCTCTCTCCGCTGTCTTCTCGCTCTTTTGCCGGGTCTTCGCCGCTGTCTTCTCCCTCTGTTCTTCCGATGTTGACTTGACGTGATCTCCCAGTGCAATGCTGGGTCCGCTATGTGCAATGACTTAAATTTACATGGGGCAGAGCCACCCGTTGACCTCATGCGGAGGCCCCGCCCCTTTGTGACATCATCGTCCCATCATGCATCGGGTGCCAAAACACTAAGCATGGGATTGCTGGGATGGGAAACACAATACCTTTTGAGGTCAGCTTAGATATAAAGCTATGATAATTTCCACATACCTAGATCTGGAATACCTAAGGCCTGTTTCACACGGGCTTCAGCTTGTATAAGAGCAGTGTAAACAGGAAGCTTTGACAAAGCATTTACAGAGCTTTCAGCAAGCTTTGTTGAAGCTTTCAAAGTACCATTCAGCTCCAGTTTGTGTATGTTCAACACAGATCCTAATGGGAGTGTTGCCACTTTAAACAAGCTGCTAGTAGGCTTCAGTGGGCTTTCAACAAGCTTGAAGTGCTGAGGCCTCGTCCACATACAAATCCAAGGTTTGTTATGGAACTGAGGTCATCTACAGTACACAGGGCTGATTCATACAGGCAGCAATAAAAACAGGTGGTTGATCTGCATTTTAACTGCCCCCCTGACCGCCCACTTAAACTGTGCAGTGATGGTTGGGAGGGGTAGTACTTATTTCCAATACTGCAATGCTTTGTGAAGTGACAAAAATTTTACAGCATGCTACGTTTGGCAAGCAGTACTGTTGCCAAATGACTGATGCAAGTTAATGGGGTTGCACCCCAAATAAATATTTTAATCTTACATGTTTGCCAATTTACTAGCATTTCAGATTTCTTCTTTCTTTTGCGGTGCGGTATATCAATACAAAATCCCTGTTTGGCTACACAAAAAAGCAATCAGGAGGCGAATGGCGATTACCACCCTTTGAACTGCCTAAATCATATGTGACATCCTGATAAATTTCTTAAGAACATCTTTGTGTGCAAGTAGCTTGTGGGTTTGGTTGCATCTTGATAAACCCATGCTGCAAAAGATAGAGGGAGAGTGGTATGCTGGGGGGGAAAGCTGGGTTAAATAACATGTACAATGCCTTTAGAAAAAAAAATATTGAACGTAGTATCATATTTGACAAAACAGAATAGAGGAAACTTTCCAATGGACTCCAATTCTGCTAAACCTAATTACTAAAAGCTGACACATTTAAAGCCTTTAAAAACTAAATTATGATTACAAAATTGAGACCGATTTGTATGGAATTTTTTGTGTATGAAAATTGAATGGCAATTGCAGTCCCTATATTTTTCCATATTCTTTTAGAAAAGGCTTACTTTAAAAGCCCTTTTACATGGCACAAGCATTCTTTTCTGGATTTTGCATGCTATTTATCGGCTAATGTACATTTTCTTTTTAACATGGAAGTCTGCTGATCTAAATGAACTCCTTTACCAATTTGAAATATGTGGTGTAAGTAATAAGCTGATTAATTAAAGTAGATTTTGATTAGAAAACACAAACTGCTTTTAAATCTTCCACTACAGACATGCATTTTTTTTATGAAATTTTGAATTAAACCCTGCTGAAATTACATTTTTATTACTTTTAAATACCATGAAGTGTTTTAAAAATGAGCATCAGAGCTAAAACATCTGAAATTGAATATCAAAATCATAAGAACTTTTTAAATATTGGGAAAGTATTAAATAAAATTAACTAACGAAAAAACTAATTTATTTCACTGCTTTGTAAATAGGCTCTTGAGTAACATTATTGTATCAAGCCTCACTTTCTGTTATCCCCAGGCCAACTACTTTTATAAACCACATTAGTTACAGTTGTTGTTAAGCCACTTTATACCATTCTCTCCGTTTAACAATCCTTTGTGCCCTTGTGTATGTGTTTTATAAAAATAAGCCGTTCTTTACCTTCTCTCAGAGCGCCGCTCAGTGCTCACATGACCCGCCACTTCTCTGCTCTCCCTGTCTGACAGCTGCAGTGGGCGGGGCCGAGAAACCCCTGCTGACATCAGTTTTTTCGAGAGAGAAAAGACACAGGCGCCTCTGAGATAGTGGCGCAGCCTATAGGATGTTTAAATACACATTATATATATATATATATATATATATATATATATATATATATATATATATATATATAAATAACAGCTTACCTGTAAGATCCTTTTCTTGGAGTACATCACGGGACACAGAGCCACAGTAAATACTGCATGGGTTATATGGCACCTTCAGGTGATGGACACTGACACACCCTAGACAGGAAGTTCAATTCACCATATAAACCCTCCCCTTACTGGGAGTACATCATTTTTGTAGCAAAGCAATATACGTGTATTAGAAGAGGGGAGGGACCTCTGTATCCCGTGATGTACTCCAAGAAAAGGATTTTACAGGTAAGCTGTTATAAAAATCCTCTTTTCTTTATCGTACATCACGGGACACAGAGCCACAGTAAATAGTATATGGGATGTCCCAGAGCAATGCCACCTGAGGGGACACAAACAAAAGTAGAGTGCAATCAGACCTGAGGACCTATACTGCTGCCTGCAGTACACTGCGCCCAAAGGCGATATCTCCATGCCTTCTTACATCCACCTGATAGAATCTGGTGAATGTATGGACTGAAGACCAAGTTGCAGCCTTGCAGATTTGAGCCATGGAGGCTTGGTGATGCACTGCCCACGAAGCGCTAACAGCCCTAGTGGAGTGTGCTTCGATTTGAAAAGGTGGAACTTTCCTCTTCAAACCATAAGCTCGAATAATTACTTGCCGAATCCATTTGGCAATAGTGGATTTCGGCACTGTCTGTCCTTTCCTAGGACGTTCAGGAAACACAAACAAAACATCTGTTTTGCGAACCTAAAGAAGTTGCCTTCAATAGATTTTGATTGCTCTCACTACATCCAAAGAATGTAGTGACTTTCCTTCCTTAGAACAGGATTCTGGAAAAATGAAGGTAAAAGAATATCCTGGTTTAGGTGAAAACCTGAAACCACCTTTTGGCAGAAAGCTAGGATGAGGATGCAATACTACTCTATCCTTGTGAACAATTAAATATGGCTCTTTACAAGAAAGAGCCGACAACTCTAAAACCCTTCTTGCAGAAGAAATGGCTACAAGAAAAACTAGCTTCCTTGTCAAAAGGACTAAAGGAATATGTCGTATCGGCTCAAAAGGCTGTTTCTGTAACGCTGATAGAACTAAATTCAAGTCCCAAGAGTTCAGGGGTGCTCTAACCTGTGGATTAAGCCGCGTTACCCCCTGTATAAAGCTTCGGACAAAAGAATTTGAAGCAAGCGGACCTTGAAACAATACCGATAAGGCCGAGACTTGGCCCTTGATAGTACTCAAGGCCAGTTTCATCTCTAACCCCATCTGCAGAAAGGCAAGGATTCTACCTATGACATACTTTCTAGGATGCCAACACCTGGATTCACACCAGGAAACATATGCCTTCCAGACTCTATAATAAATAATAAATGCTGCTGAAAGTAACCTCTTACCCAGTACTCTCCACTACAGAGTACCACCCCCCCCCCCTTTCTCTCCCCCATCCTTATAATTATATGCTTTATGGTTACAGCAACAACACCTTAACAGGTGATAGATCAAAATCGGTCATTTACTGTACTTAACTGGCAAATAGTGGAAAGCTTGCCACATTTCCTTCCCTCCTCCCTTTTTCCACCCCCCTCTTTCACTGTTCTATAATAAATGACTCTGCAAGCTGGCTTCCTTGCATTAATCAAAGTAGATATCACTGAGCCTGAAAGCCCACGATTCTTCAGAATGTGGGTTTTAACAGCCAAACCGTTAAATTTAACGTTTATAAAGTAGGATGGAACACTGGTCCCTGCTATAGCAGGTCTGGATGTGGTGGTACTGGCCATGGGGCCCCTACCACCATCTTTACCATTTCTGCATACCAAGATCTTCTGGGCCATGCTGGGACCACAAGAACTATCGACTTTTTTGCCCGCTTAATCCTGCGAAGAAGTCGAGGTAGCAGCAGAATAGGAGGGAATGCATAAATCAGTGATAACTGATCCCATGGGGTCACCAATGCATCTGTTCCACACACGAGTGGATCCCTTGTTCTTGACACAAAGTCGTCGTCTTTATTGTTGAACCTGGAGGCAAACAGATCTACGTCCAGGATCCCCCATCTTTGACATATAGCCAGGAAGATGTCGGGTGAAGGGATCCTTCACCCGGGAACAACTGCTGGTGACTAAGTAGTCCGCCTGCCAGTTCTCTACTCCTGGAATGAAGATTGCCGATATGCACGGCACATGCTTTTCTGCCCAGGTTAGGATCTGGTTTACCTCTCCCTGAGCTGCCTGACTTCTGGGGATTGATATAAGCCACTGCCGTGGCATTGTCGGATTGAATCCTGACAGGAGAATTCCACAACCTGAATGTCCAGGCCCTTAGGGCTAGGTACACTGCCAAAATCTCTAAAGACTTTGATGGGCAAAGTCCTTCGGTTCTGGACCATTTCCTTTGGACTGACATCTCTTCCAGGACTGCTCCCCAACCTGAAAGGCTGGCATCTGTTGTTACCACCTTCCAGGTAAGTGGTAAAAGGGATTTCCCCTTCTGCAGATTCTTGGGTATCCTCCATCAACTGAGGCTCTGACGCACTTTTGGCGACAAACGTATCGGAAAATCTAGTGCTTGGATCTTCTTGTTCTTGTGGGCTGTATCTATAAGCAGACCCAAGTACATTAATCTTATTACTGGTTTTAAAGAAGACTTTTCTAGGTTGAGGACCCAACCTAGGTATTCCAGGTAGTTGACTGTGGTGACCATGCATTGGTCCAGGCGGGCTACTGAGCGGTCTATCAAGAGCAGGTCGTCTAGGTATGCTATTATCATTATACCTTGAGTCCCTAATCTGGCCAGAGGAAGGGCCAGAAGTTTTGTAAACACCTCAGGTGCAGTAGCTAGACCGAAAAGGCAATGCTACAAACTGAAAATTAAGTTTTTCTACTTCGAAACACAAATATTTCTGGTGAGCAGGGAAATAGGTACATGCAGGTATACATCCTTGATGTCGATTGATGCCAGAAGTTCTCCTCCTTGTAGGACGGAGACTACTGATCGGATTGATTCCATGCGAAAAGAGCAAATTTTCAGGAACCGGTTTGGATCTTTCAGATCTAGAATGGGCCTGACATCTTCATTTGGTTTTGGTACCATGAAAAGGTTTGAACAAAACCCCAACCCCTGCTCTTCCATGGGGACCATCATGATCGCTTTTTGTGACAAAAGTCGGTCTAACGCTAAAAAGAGAGACTTCTTTTTCTCCTGGATCTTTAGGGACATTTGACCTGAGGAAACGAGGAGACGGGAATTCTCGAAACTCTAGTTTGTAACCTAGAGCTATTGTGGAGACCACCCATCTGTCTCAAAACTCTTCCTGCCAGACCCTTGAGAACTGCAAAAGTCTTCCCCCCCACTCGAACGAGCGGGGGCGCCCCTTCATAAAGAGGCTTTAGCATTTTGTCTGGTGGGTTTCCTCCCCAGGATTTTTTTTGTCCCTGGGGTTGACACCGAGGTTTACCTTTTGAACCTGACGGTGGAGGTCGTCACGACTGCCTGGTGGCTGATGCCCCTGGCACTGGAGAAAGAGCCTGTTTAATGAGGGACGTTTACTCCTTTTCTTAACTGGCAAAAGGGTACTTTTCCCATTTGATATTTTTGGATATATTTGTCCAAATCATCCCCAAACAGCTTTTCACCACAGAAAGGAAAACCAGCCAAGAGCTTTTTGCATGGCGCTTCGGCTGACCAACTTTTCAACCATAAGATTCTACGTATATGCATCAACCCAAGCGTAAGGCCAGAGGTTTGAAGAATAGGATCTCTGATTGCGTCAATTGCAAAACACAAAGCTGCTGGCAGCTCAGCTAACCCCTGGGCCTGCTGTTCAGGGAAAACCTTAAGCACTTGTTTCAAATGGTCTCTCAAGGACTGACATACCCCAATTGCCGCCACTGCAGGTTGAGCCACTGAACCTGCCAAGGAAAAAATATCTTTCAATAGGAATTCCAATCTCTTATCAGTTGGATCCGTAAACTTGCGCATTGTCAACCGGACAAGTCAAACTTTTATTCACAGAGGATATAGCAGCATCAATTGCTGGTATACTCCACATCTTAGTGAATTTTCCTCCATAGGATAAAGTGTTGAAAACTTTTTAGGAGGGAAAAAATGCTTGTCTGGGTGATCCCACTCAGAATATATAAGCTTTTCCAGCAATGAATGTACAGGAAAGGCATGCAAGGCTTGAGGAGGCTTTAGTGAACCCAAACAAGAAGTGGGCTCTTCAGCCGACTCAGTTAAGGGTAGCTTAAATGTGGAGCGGACCATTTCCATAAGAGAATGCACCAGCAACTTCTCAGCATGTGATGCTGAAGAAGGTCCTTCCCCACTTGATCCCTCAGAAGAGGAGTCAGTCTCTCCATGGTCCCCTGAGGGGGATTCAATTTCCCCCTCCCACTGTTTCTCTGTTTGAGGATCCTGGGTGGTAGAAGGGGACCTAATGCGCTTTCTTCCACTCTGTGAAGATGCGATTAAAGTCGCTAACTTTTCCTCTAATCCACTGATAGTTGAGGATAAAACCTCCTCATTAACATAGACAGGGGCTCAAGTGTCGGAAGCAATTTCAGCCCCTGATGACCCCAATGGCTCACTCCGACCAGCCTCCCTAGATCTTTCAGTGGGGATGGGGTTGCAGAGGGGGGTCCTTAGGCCTGTGGGTGACCCTTTTGTGCCCTTATCTTTTGTGGTATTTGTACCATTCCCTCTGGTTATGGTGCTGAGCACAAACGCAGAGGTACAGCCAAGAAAATGCACCTACTGCTGAGCAATAGTCCAGCAACTGCCGCTGCTATTAAGCTCAGCCTGATGCAAAGTAAATGTGTCCTGGGAATGCCTGTGTCGACCAACACTCACATGCGACCCGTCTGCTCTGTGTCCCTCCTTTAGCTGTATGCACCTGAAAAAAGGTGCACTTTATAGCTACACAGCCCGCGTTGTGGGCGCTGAAGCACTCTGATGCCGCTAAGCCCCGCCCCCTTTCCTCTGACCACCCACTGTGCCCCCCTCCCTTATCTTTTTCAAAGATACAGCTTTCCCGCGCGAGCGGGCTCTGATCCACAGGATCGTATATGGAGGAGGGCTGGGGTGGAGGAGAGGAGGAGAGCCGCCGGATGGAGGACCGCCATAATGGCGGCAGGAGCGGTGCGGCACACCGCTGACTGAGCCACACTTTCGCTGCCTCCTGGGGTGAAACTGTCCAGGTGGGGGAACATTCCCAAAAGGAAAAAAAAAACCCTTCCCTGCGTCTTACCTGGGGCTTGGGCTGGAGGAAGCATGCAGCTTGACACAGAGGCGAGACTGACAAGCATGGAATCAGGTACGTGCTCTTGACAGCCCCCGGTGGTGACAATAGGCAGGACAACATTTACTTTAAAGGAGAAATACCCACAATAATTAGAAAAATTCCTTAGGAATCTCCCTTACCTTGTCCAGCTGCAGGGTTCTGTGGTAACAGACCCAATCTTCACCTCTCACGGTGGGCTCCATTAAAAAACCTTGAGGGACTGGGGCCCCCTTTTTATCGGGGGATCCACAGCCCTGGGCCTGTAAAAAGCACCCAGCCAGGAATATGGCTGAAGAAAACAAATACTGGATCCCGGGGTCCAGCTCTCTAAAGAGAGAAGCGTTACAGGTAAAACCTTGTTTCTTCGGACACGAGGCCCGGGTACCATTCAATTCGGTCTGGAAAAGACACTTTGAATGGATCCAGTTGCATGGCTTGCCCCAGTAAGGAATATTCCAGCGGAGCTCAGCACAGCACATCTTTACTCGTGACCAACACCTAAGACACTGGCGAAAAAACTGAGGTACTCCCAGTAAGGGGAGGGGTTATATGGGGAATTGAACTTCCTGTCTAGGGTGTACCAGTGTCCATCACCTGAAGGTGCCATAGAACCCATACAGTAATTACTGTGTCCCGTGATGTACGATAAAGAAAAACGCACATAAAGGTTTAAGTGTACAGGCCCATTAGGGTCCAGTGAGCCACGTTATCGACCGTCCATGCTGTGTATGGAAACCACATCTCACCCACGTTTCGGAGCGTGCACATCTTTCCAGTGCGCATGACGCCTTCTCGCCCAGCGTTGCGTTCCAGCCCTATCCACCGGATCTCAGTTGCGCCCCAGCCCTTGGTTTGGATCCCGCTCAAGCGCCACAGTATCTTGCAGGGAGCCCAACACCATCCGGGAATGTGAGATGTGGTTTCCATACACAGCATGGACGGTCGATAACGTGGCTCACTGGACCCTAATGTGTCTGTACACAGAAACCACTGAGTTTTTAATGCACCTTTTATCATTAAACATTACAGTCCATACGGAGAGGCGCCTGTGTTGTGTGTTTTTTTTTTTTTTTGGCCCAAAACAATTCTTCTTCTAATGTTGCCTAGGAGGGTTAAAAGGTTGGATGCATCCTGTAAGTGACTGAACAGTGCAGAGGTCAGAGTGAGTATTTATTCTTCACAGTGATTTTGTTTAGGGCTTGGCAGATGATGTGGACTTCAAACTGATCCCCTCCCCAGATTCTCATCACTATACTCTGACATGGCTTGCATCCTTGTCAGCGAAATCTATGGCTGGATCAAACTGTAGCAGAGGCAAGAGACCTTGTGTGGGCAAACTTATGCCCTAAAAAGAGTTGAAGTTCAGGGTCTGAAGGAGTTGCTTGGTGTTCACCAGAGCCCCCTCAAAGTATGATGGGCTTTACTGTGAATGACTCCCAGATCAGTTACACTAGGAGTGGCAAAAGTTGACAAAAGGTAGAAACAAAGCACAGAGGTACAAAAAGCACAATGGTACAGAATTGATAGACAAAGTTGGGGTCAAACTGGCAAAAGCTTGGAGCAAGCAGAGAAAAAAGGTTCATCAAGAAACAGACAGAGGTCATAAACGGGTGTCGGAACTGGAAAAGAGATCAGGAGTACAAAAGCCTGGGAACAGATACTTGGGGGGGGGGGTTGCTTAGGCAGCTCCCAAGTGCACCAAGCAGGTTAACATATGTTTCCTGGACATGGCTTCAGAGGAAGTATCTAGCAGCCATTGTTGGTAGGAACCAGCAGGGGGCAAAGCAAGAACATTTATGAACCTGGACTCACAGAAAGACACACAGCAATTTTAAGGGGTTTAAAAATCTGTTGCACAGATGAACGAGTATCAAGTATAAGACCTAAGTGCAAAACAGCAGGCTGATCTTGCATAGACTCAGCTGCTCCATGAACTGCTGCGGACAGAGATACAGGTTTTATTCTAAATACAGGGAACTGTGACATAGAGAAGTTCACTGTTAAGGTTTTACAATTTAAAGTGATTATATATATATATATATATATAGGCAATAATGAAATGAATTAAATGAATAAAGTTCTTTCAATAATGCAGCAGCGCTGTATGCCCCAAATTAATGGGCTCTCCTTCTCAATCAAGATCATTGAGTTCAAACATGGAACAAATGGTAAGAGTCCCACTAATATTGCTGTATTCTGTGAGGGTAGTAAGTTCTTTCACCAAGCGATACACCACCTGCTGGGACCCCCAATGAAAAACACACTCACCAGAAATCCGACCAATATGAGCCTTAATCAATAATAGCAGGTCTGCACCACTTTCCAAACGACCACCAGATGTCAGTATTACTCTCGGTAGGTCCAATGAGATATGTGGGAGAAATAAAATGTCCACATAGTGTGATACTGCTAAAACACTTTATTAAACCTTCAAATATCCCCCTTATAAAGTATGCGTACCAGATAATCTATAAAAAGAGCAAAGATAACAAAGTGCACTGTGCCTGCTACGTCCTCCAATTGGAAAAGTATATCAAGAGCGCTCACTGTGTGTAACTACAGCCACATGCTTCCTGATTCATCCTTGGTTGGTGGAGCGCATGCTTCACTTCTGGTGCGTCACATCCCTGATGTTTCGTCACTTCCTGGACTTCTTCTGAGGGCATGATTTAAAGTGATTTTAAAGTCTTTTTTTTTTTTTTTAGTTAAAGATAACAAACATCTCTTCTCGTGTCCCTCTTCGGTGCTTCTGGCCCCTCCCTCCTGCCAGGTGCCCCCACAGCAAGCAGCTTGCTATGGGGGCACCCGAGCCGAGCCACAGCCCGCCCCCTTTCTCTCCTTATTGGCTGGCTGACTGACAGCAGAAGGAGCCAATGGCACCGCACTGCTGTCTCAGCCAATGAGGAGGGGGAGTTCCGGGCAGCCGAGACACTCCTACAACATCACTGGATCGAGATGGACCTCAGATAAGTTTTAGGGGGGCTGCTGCACACAGAAGGCTTTTTATCTTAATGCATAGAACGCATTAGGATAAAAAAAAAACTTCTGCCTTCACAACCACTTTAAGAACTGTTATGCCAAATGGATAATAAACACTGATTTTTCTTTGTAAAAGTTTACATACTGCCAAATGTGTGACTATTTATAAAAAGGAGAATGGTCTCTCTGAGTGATACAAAAGACACTAGTATGCATTACTGCCCAATAAAAGTATTTTAAATGAATGCAGATTTTGTCAAGTACAACATCTTAGCTGGGAGAGAGCATTAAAAAGGCAGTTGATTGTACAGCACAGAGGAGAACCAGGGAAAAGCTGACCATAGATAATGAGGGAAAAAGAAAAGGCAGAACACAACAGATTGTGGGCCGAGGTGGAATACAGGAAGAAAGGGTTGTATTTTAAGAAGTATTAGAGAATGCTGTAAGGTACAGAGGTCAATGAAAGATTCAGCTCTGACAGGAATCAAGGGAGTGTGGATTAGTGTAATCAAGGGCAAAGATCTAGGGTTGATTAGCAGTATTGGCTCTGATAAGGACAGAGGGGAATTTTGAACTGTAATGCCACGTACACACAGTCGGATTTTCCAACAGGAAATGTTGGATATGAGTTTGTTGTCAGAAAGTCCGACCATGTGTATGCTCCATCGAATATTTGCTGTCGGACTTCCTACCAACAAATGTTTGATAGCAGGTTCTCAAATTTTCCACCAACAAAACTTTGTTGTCGAAAAGTCTGATCGTGTGTACACAGGTTCGTCGCACAAAAGCTCACGCATGCTTGGAATCAAGCAGGAGCCACACCGGCTATTGAACTTCCTTTTTCTCGGCTCTTCGTACGTCTTGTACGTCACCATGTTCTCACGTTCATAATTGTTGGCCAACATTTGTGTGACCGTGTGTATGCAAGACAAGTTGGGGCCAACAACCTTTGAACAAAAATCCACGGTTTTGTTGGCGGAAAGTCCGATCGTGTGTACGCGGCATTAGAGTGTTTTTTTTTTTTTTTTTTTTTAATTAAATTAAAGTAAATAAACATGGCAACCACATAGAAAAGCAACAACGAAGCCAACTCAAAACTACAATAAATTTTAAATTCGACTTAAACAAAAATCTAACAATTAGTACAAAGGCATTTTGTAATGTTAATGAAAATATTTTTGGTTCTCAGTTTAGGTGACTATTCACACTTGCGCGATTTTACACATGTAGGCCGACACACAACACTGCACGACAAGAGGATTACCATTATTTTCTATGTCACTTGCTGCTTTTCTTAATAGCACTGAGCCACAAGTTGACAATGACTCCTAGAGTATATGATTTAGCTATTTCTTTGTTTCTACCATGAAGGTATAAAGAAATATGAAGAATCATCTTTTGTTTTTCTCCTTTTAATAAGCCTAAAGAATTGCTACAATGAAACAGAAGCCTGAGCCCAAAAGTGTGGGACCCTTGAAAGATGAGGATTTTGTTCCCTGGAATGGGGTTACATTAAACAGATGTCTGGCCATTGCTGCCATTGCAGCCCTTCTGAGTGTTGGATTTCAAATTCTTCAAGGTAGGACTGTTTACTATGTCTTCCAATGGTGGCACAGGACTGTTAAAGATGCAGCTTGAAAAATATAAAAGGACAGTACAGATCTAATCTGTCTCTTTTTTATGAAAACTAGTGGAAAGCCTGCAGTGCTCATTCAGATGGATTTGTTTAAAGCAGTATTAAAAACAAAAATGTATTCAATTGCAGCTTTTTCACCCAGTGATCCAGCCAGTATATCTGTTATTTTTAACTTCCTTTAACAGACCGGGCTGGCCAGCAAAGGTGGCAGTTAGGAGGTAAAGGCAAACCTCTTAACACTGACAGGGGTGCTTACAATGGTTATCTTTTATTCACATATGTAAATCCTTTATCCAAGAAAAATAGAAAAAACTGTTGCTGTGACAGCTAAACAAGTGTTGGCTGAATTCAATTTGAATTTGTCCATCTAAATCTGCTAGTGCATCTACCATTACCCCCTTCCCAGATTGACAATGCTGCCATCCGAAGGTAACTCCTCCATCCAGGGTGGGGAGACCCTGAGACGGAAAGTATATTATTGGGGGGGGGGGGGCTTAAAAAAGAAGATAAATACAGTTAAAATCTTTAACCACTTAAGCTTTCAGGTGTCCAGATATTCCTGACAGTCTGACTACATCAACAAATTTGTTGTTTAAATGTAGGGATATAGCTGACCGCTGCACACTTTGGCTTTTGCTGTTCTCTGGTCTTCAGAACAAATATAATCTTCCAGCCTCTCCTTCCTAAAGCTATCTACAGATCTGACCCTATGCACAGTACCTTAGGAGAGATCTTGTTTTTGTTTTTGTTTAACTCCCTTTGAAAGAATATATGTAGAAGGTCCTTCTAGAAAAGCCTTGACCTCTAACATATATCAAAAGCTAGCTACTATAATAGTGGAACCATTTCCTAAACATTCGTACAAGCTGAAATTGGAAGCGTTCCTGGACAAGGAAACTTTCCATAGAAACCTGGCAGGCACTTTGTTTGCAGGCCCACAAAAAGCTCAATATGTAGGGGCTATAAGGAAAATACTTATAAAATACTGTTGTGGTAGTGTACTCCAGGGCTTCTTCACACTATCTATCCATCCCTCAGTTCCTAATATGTGCTTTAGATGCAACTTGGCAGTGGGATCTCTATTTCACATGCTCCAGAATGTTACCTTTTTTTGGGAAGAAGTCAATTTACTACTTTCCAAAGTAGTAGAAAGGTCTATTCCTTTTGAACTGCTAATGCATCTCCTGGGTCTCCCTGTTCGGGACCTAGGGAAGAATCTTACAAAATTGATGACACCTATTGTTTTGGCAGCTATATTTTTAATCACCGTGAGGTAGAAACATACATTCCCCCCAACAATTTGTGACTTAATACACCGTGTTAGAAAGGTGAGATCTATAGAATACCTTGCAGCAAGATTACGTAACATTCTAACAGTTTTATACCATTTGTGACATCTGGCACAATTATCTAACGACAAGTAGCTCCTAATAAGATTGGGTAGAAATACACTGTGAGTGTCTTCTCTCTCTTCTCCTTGGGTCTGTTACCCTGTCTCTTTAAAATGTTCCTTTTGTTCTTGTTACATCCTTTTCTTCTGCTAGTCTATTTGCTGCTCAAAAGTGGTATTCTATATTAATCCCTTAGCTGCTGTGTATTTACATACTACTGAACAGATTGAACTGTTTTGAGGGTATCGAAGTAGCTTTATAGCTACCCACCCCAACTGATATTTTTGTTGTACTAAATGCAGGTTTCTCAGGTCTTCCTCAGGGGATATTTATTGAGAGACAGAAGTAGATGTGTCACTGCGACTTGATGTTAAGCCAAAATAGGAAGACGGACACTGAGCTGCACACAGAGAAGCTGTCCGGGAAGAGCCCAGGGACAAGGCCAAAGGGCCAATCTAAGAAACCCAGGGTCTAGGGAAAGGCCGAGGGTGCCAAAAGAAACACAAGGTATTATCTCGTAGGGAGAGATGTGTCAGCGTGGCAAAACCATCCATTTATATATATATATATATATATATATATATATATATATATATATATATATATATATGGAAAAAAAATCAGTAGGTAAATAAGAGTTTAAGGGAAAGAAGGAGTTAAATTAGGGCGATTAGAGCAAAAAAAAAAGGGTTAAATAAAGACCAATTTAAAAAAAAATGTCCTATTCTTTGTTTTTGGGTTTAATACCACTTTTTCTAGGTGAAAACACTTGAGACTCCATTAATTGCTATGGAATATACATTGATCATAGCAAATACAGATCTGCATCATCTGATAGGAGGTGTCAGTAAAACAGTATGCATGTATATTCATCTACAATAGCCAGTAGAATAAAAACTGAAAAGAAAATTGTTGTTACTGTTATAACTAATACCATTGCTCTTATTTAATATTATGCAACCCAGAATCTGTTGACTCTGATGACCTGGCCGAACCAGAGAATGACATTTGGACTTCACCTGAGTCAAATGACCAGCAGGTAAAACTTAAGTCTGTATGGGGCATTGTCAAAACTGGAGCAGAAAGATTTTGGGTATGGCAGCCAATTAGCTCCTATCTTAACCTGTTCCAGATTTTTATTTATTTTTTGTTAATATCCGCTTTAGACTCAGTTACATATATACTATTCTTGTCGCTGGAACATAAACTCCTTCCCTTCTATTTCTGCTATGACTGGAAGACAGCAGTTACTATTTCCAGTGCATGGAGGGAGCAGCATTCTAGCCGTATTCTTTGGTACATAATTATTTACAGTTTATGCTTAGATTACCCCACTAGAATTATTCATACAATTTGGCAATTATATGTATTGGATGTATTGGAAGCTCCTTTTTACAAGTACCATCAATGCAATCAATTTGTAAAACCTCTCTTGAGATGGAAAGAGAGGCTCAATTTTCACTATCCATAAACTTCCTCCTCCTGATGTCTCCTCCAAGGGCTCAATGATTCAGTAAGACTTTTAACCTTTTACCAGTGAATCATCACAAATGTCAAAACATTAACCTCCCTGGCGGTATGATTATTTCAGATTTTTGATGCTGAAAGCGGTATAATTGTTTTGCAAGAAAATTTGGTGTTTTTTATTGTAGGCCTGTAATTCTTAGGAATAACTCACATAAATCTGTCCAAACAAGAGTCTAGTAGACATCCCGGGTATGATAAAGTTTCAAACACAAAATCATAAATTATAATAAATAACTATAAATAATTATAACAAATAATAATATAATTATAATAAAAATTATTCAATAATGTAATCAAATCAAAAACACTGAAATTTGCTCAGTTGCAGAATTGTCGCTGTCATTACTTAGAGTGTTTGATGACGGATTTCCCCACAAATCACTATCACTCAGTTCTGCAAGTGATTCTAATTTATTATCGCTGTTTTCTAGCTGCTCTAAAACCACTTTTGATGTAAAGGGACAATTTTGGTTGCTATGGACAATCTCCAGTTTCCAGGCAGAAAGAACAGTATTTATAATATAAAACTGCATGCATGAACAAAGACAGCAAGTTCATCCTATGAAAACTATGGCTGCTTTCATAGACACAATGGAGAAGTGAGTGTACAGCCGTGGCCAAAAGTTTTGAGAATGACACAAATATTAACTTTCACAAAGTCTGCTGCCTGTTTTTATGATGGCAATTTGCATATACTCCAGAATGTTATGAAGAGTGATCAGATGAATTGCAATTAATTGCAAAGTCTCTCTTTGCAATGAAAATGAACTTAATCCCATAAAAAACATTTCCACTGCATTTGTGAAGAAGGCTTCAATGCGCCCAAGAAAGTGCAGAAAGCGCCAGAACTGTCTCCTACAGTTGATTCCACTGTGGGATCGGGGCACCACCAGTGCAGAGCTTACTGAGGAATGGCAGCAGGCAGGTGTGAGTACATCTGCAAACACAGTGAGGAGAAGACTTTTGGATGGGGCCTAGTGTCAATAAGGGCAGCAAAGAAGCCACTTCTCTCCAGGAAAAACATCAGGGACAGACTGATATTTTGCAAAAGGTACAGGGATTGGACTGCTGAGGGCTGGGGTAAAGTCATTTTCTTTGATGAATCCCCTTTCCAATTGTTTGGGGCATCTGGAAAAAAACTTATCCGGAGAAGAAAAGGTGAACGCTACCATCAGTCCTGTGTCATGCCAACAGTAAAGCATCCTAAGACCATTCATGTGTGGGGTTGCTTCTCAGCCAAGGGAGTGGGCTCACTCACAATTTTGCCTAAGAACGCAGCCTTGAATAAAGAAGGGTACAAAAACATCCTCCAAGAGCAACTTTTCCCAACCATCCAAGAAAAGTTTGGTGATTAAACAGTGCCTTTTCCGGCATGATGGAGCATCTTGCCATAAGGCAAAAGTGATAACTAAGTGGCTTGGCAAACAAAACATTGAAAACATTGAAATTTTGGGTCCATGGCCAGTTAACTCTCCAGACCTTAATCCCATTGAGAACTTCTGGTCAATCCTCAAAAGGCGGATGAACAAAACAAGGACCCCAAGAATTCTGACAAACTCCAAGCATTGATTATATGCAAGAATGGGCTGCCATCAGTTAGGATGTGGCCCAGAAATTGATTGACAGCATGCCAGGGCGAATTGCATAGGTCTTGAAAAAGAACGGTCAACACTGCAAATATTGACTCTTTGCATAAACTTAAAGTGGTGTTCCGGCCGAAATTATACTTTTTAAATAAAAATACCCCTATAATACACAAGCTTAATGTATTCTAGTAAAGTTAGTCTGTAAACTAAGGTCTGTTTTGTTAGTTTATAACAGTAGTTTGTTATTTTATAAACTTACAGCAGGCCGTGGCCATCTTAAGTGTGGGCATCTGAAGCCAGACTGTATTTCTTCCTGGATCTCATCCTTGCAGATCTCGTACATGCTCAGTGCAGCTCAAGCAGTGTAATAGGTTTCAGGTCAGGTCCCATAGCAACGGCAGTGTCAGAGGAAGTTGCCGCCCCTTCCCAGGAGGCATTGCAAACAGGAAATGATGCTATGGGCCACGGCCAGGGAGGAGGAAGTGAAAAATGAATACAGCGGATATACAGTAGGTGCTGAGAAAAAAAAAAATTTAATATCCAATGCGTTTACAGTGCACAGTTTAGTGAGGGATGCTGAAGAGTTGTAAAAATGGGTGGAACTCCACTTTAATGTAATTGTCAATACAAGCCTTTGACATTTATGAAATGCTTGTAATTATACTTTAGTATATGATGGTAACATCTGACAAAAAGATCTAAAAGCACTGAAGCAGCAGACTTTGTGAAAATGAACCACTTCAATACTGGGCACTTATACACCTTCCTGCCCAGACCAATTTTCAGCTTTCATCGCTGTCGCACTTTGAATGACAATTGTGTAGTCATGCTACACTGTACCCAAACTAAATTTTAGTTTGGGTTTTTAGCTTTCTTTTGGTGGTATTTTATCACCTCAGGGATTTTTATTTTCTGCTAAACAAATAAAAAAAAGACCGAAAATATTGAAAAAAAAAAGTTTTTTTTTTTTTTTGTTTCTGTTACAAAACTTTGTAAATAAGTGTTTTCTGCTTCACTGATAGGGCTGCACTGATGGGCACTGATAAGGCGGCACTGATTGGCACAGATGAGGTGGCACTGATGGGCACTAATATGCGGCACTGATATGCAGCACTGATGGGTACACATAGGTGGCACTGAAAGGCAGCACTGGGCACTGAAAGGTGGCACTGATAGGCGGCACTAATGTACACTAATGGATGGTACTGATGGGCATCATTGATTGGCAGGCATTATTGTTTGGCACTGATTGGCATCCATTGTAGGCACTGATTGGCATCCCTGGTGGCCATGGGTGACATACTTGGTGGTGACTAGTGGTGGGCATCCCTGGTGGTCCTGGTGGCGTCCTTGGTGGTCCAGTGTGGGCATCCGCGGGGGGGCTGCGCTGATAATCAATCAGCACAGACCCCCCCGTCAGAGGAGCAGCCGATCGGCTCTCCTCTACTCACGTCTGTCAGACGCGAGTGAGGAAAAGCCAATCAACGGCTCTTCCTGTTTACATCGTGATCAGCCGTAATTGGACACAGCTGATCATGTGGTAAAGAGCCTCCGTCAGAGACTCTTTACCTAGATCGGAGTTGCAGTGTGTCAGACTGACACACCGCAACAACGATCGCCGTGATGCGCGTCCCCGGCGGCTTGTTATCCTGAAAGACGTCATATGACGTCCAGTCAGGATAACACAACCACTTTGCCGCTGTCTTTTTGCTATATGTCAGGGCGGCGAGTGGTTAATATTTGTGTTATTCTCAAAACTTTTGGCCACGGCTGCAGACAGAAAGGGTTCAGAAAATGTTATTCACAGTGTTACCAGGTGAAAAGAAAGGAAAAAAATAAAACAAATGCAGCCACCAGGATTGATAAGCGGTAATATATTACGCTTTTGTTTTTTTGGTTTAGTTACACTTAATCCTTTATATAATAATATTATAAAGTACAGTCTTATTGTTATTGTTCCTTTCCTAGTGTGTGCAGACATTGCCCTTTGATTTGATTGCCACATTAAAATTGATGGATGTTTTTTTTTTTTGTAGGATTTTCTCATGAGATTTTAACCACTTCAATACTGGGCACTTTTACCCTCTTCCTGCCCAGGCCAATTTTCAGTGCTGTCACACTTTGAATGAGAATTGTGCGGTCATGCAACACTGTACCTAAATAACATTTTTTTCACACAAATAGTGCTTTCTTTTGGTGGTATTTATTCTATTTTTTTTGAGGTCTGAAAACACCAGGACAGTACAATTATCCCCCAAATAACCCCCTTTTGGAAAGTAGACAGTCCAAGGCATTTATTAAGATTCATGGCAAGTTTTTTGAGGTTGTAAATTCTTTTTGTCACAATTTTTTTGAAAATGAAGAAATTAAAAGAAAACATTTTTTTTTTGTTATACATGCAGTCACCATTGCAGTGCAGCATTATCATATAACGGGTGTGGCGGTGATCAGGGACACTGACTGGTGACAGTATGTAAAAACAAAAACCATTTTAATCATTTCTTTTTCATATTTTTTTTTTTTTTTACATTTTTTTTTTATTGTTTTTTTTTTGTGTTTTGTTTTTTACACACTGCAACCAGAGCAATACAGTGTTACCATAGTAACACTGTACTACTCTGGGGACGTGATCAGAATTTTTTTTTCACACATTACGATTTATACCAGTGAATTTGACTGGTATATGCAACCATTTTAGTGCATGAAACTGATTCATTCAGTGTGGGTTGTTGTGATTAGCTGTGATTGACATGGGCTGTGATTGGCCCTGTCTGTACCATGTGATCACTGTGAACAATCACAGCTAGCAACAAAATTGTACACAATGGAAGCCATCCATTGTTTACAATTATCATGTGATCTGCTGTGATTGGTCACGGTGGTCACATGGTAACTACAGCGGACCGGTACACCGATCAGTCATCAGCTGTGTCCGATGGCGTTGCATAGCTGCCCCATCCAGGAGAACATCATACGATGTCCAGTCGTCCACCCAGATTGACGAAAGTCCTGCCCAGCTGTCATTGTGCTATAGGCTGGGCAGGAACTGGTTAAAGAGGAACTAAACCCTACTATCCTTTGTGGCCAAGGAAGCTGCCATTTTAGCCTTTGTTTGATCTGCAGTTGCCATAGTACTTCACATGTGATCAGTTATGACACCAGCCATTTGTTGGCAGTTCAAGAGAGCTATCAGTTATAAGTCACAGGATGCCTTGTATGTAACTGTTTTGGCAAACAAATAATAATAATAATAATAATTAATCGAGAAATCAGACAGGATTTTTGGGTGTGATCTCTTAGCAAATTACACACCAGGCTTAAATAAAACAAATCTCTTTATTAACCGCTTCCGTACCAGCCACCGCAGTTATACTGCGGCAGGTTGGTTCCCCTGCGTGAGCCGTCGTAGCTGTATGTCAGCTCTTTAAGACGGCTCCAGCGGCGCACACCGCAACATGTCCCCGGAGCCGATGCGAGTGCCCGGCGGGAGCGATGACCGCCGGGCACCCGCGATTGCTCATTACAGAACGAGAATGGGGATGTGTATGTGTAAACACACAAATCCCGGTTCTCTCAGGGGAGATGATACAGATCGTGTGTTCATACTAAGTATGAACATCGATCTCTCTCTTCCCATAGTCAGTCCCATCCCCCCTACAATTAGAACACACATAGGGAACACAGTTAACCCCTTGATCGCCCCCTAGAGTTAACCCCTTCTCTGGCAGTGTCATTTATACAGTAATCAGTGCATTTTTATAGCACTGATCGCTATGTAATTGTCAGTGGTCCCAAAAATGGGTCCGATTTGTCCGCTGCAATATTGCAGTCCCGATAAAAATTGCAGATCACCGCCATTACTAGTAAAAAAAAAAAAATAATAATAAAATGCATAAATCTATTCCCTATTTTGTAGATGCTATAAGTTTTGCACAAACCAATCAATATACGCTTATTGCGATTTTTTTTTTTTTTTTTTTTTTACCAAAAATATGTAGAAGAATACATATCGGCCTAAACTGAAGAAAATTATTATTTTTTATTTAAATTTTGGATTATTATTATAGCAAAAAGTAAAAGATATTGGGGGTTATTTACTAAAGGCAAATCCACTTTGCACTTCTGCAAGTGCACTTGAAAGTGCACTGAAAGTGCACTTCAAAGTGCAGTCGTTGTAGATTTGAGAGGGAAATGCAAGGAAAATAAAAAACGGCATTTTAGCTTGCACATGATTGGATGATAAAATCAGCAGAGCTTCCCCTCATTTCAGATCTTCCCCTCAGATCTACAGCGACTGCACTTCCAAGTGCACTTGTAGTGCAAAGTGGATTTGCCTTTAGTAAATAACCCCCATTGTGTTTTGTTTTTTTTTTTTTTTTTTCAAAATTGTCGCTCTTTTGTTTATAGCGCAAAAAATAAAAACTGTAGAGATGATCAAATACCACCAAAAGAAAGCTCTATTTGTGGGAAAAAAAAGGACATCAATTTTGTTTTGGTACAGCGTCACACGACCGCGCAATTGTCAGCTAAAGCGGCGCAGTGCCGTATCGCAAAAAATGGCCTGGTCATTGAGCAGCCAAATCTTCCGGGGCTGAAGTGGTTAACACATATAATTACACATAGTTTATTTATTATTATTTATTTATTTCAGGTACTTATATAGCGCCGTCAATTTACGCAGCGCTTTACATATTCATTGTACATTCACATCAGTCCCTACCCTCAAGGAGCTTACAATCTAAGGTCCCTAACTCACATGCATACATACTAGGGCCAATTTAGACAGGATCCAATTAACCTACCAGCATGTCTTTGGAGTGTGGGAGGAAACCGGAGTACCCGGAGGAAACCCACGCAGGCACAGGGAGAACATGCAAACTCCAGGCAGGTAGTGTCATGGTTGGGATTCGAACCAGCGACACTTCTTACTGCTAGGTGAGAGTGCTACCCACTACACCACTGTGCTGCCCATATATATAGTTAAAATTTCCATATTAAAAACAACAATGTATAGCAGTATAGCACCTATCAAATACAACTTATTACCACCACACTCTACAGGGAAGATGTGTGATACCACGCCACGGAATATACAAGGCAGTGAATAAAGGTGTAATGAATAAGAAATACTGTAAGTGAAAAAAGAGAAATTGCTGCCCCTACATAATACTACCACCTAGATGGAGTAAAGGTAGGTTAATTGAGGAAGGTGTAGGTGTGGCGCTATTCCTCTTAAGGAGACCTGTTAAAGAGGCTAGAAGTGCAGTAAATGTAATTAGAAATTGAAAACGCTTCAGAATGTATTGAATATATGTAACAACAGAATCCTGTAATGGATGAATGCTGAAAATATTGCACTTACTGCAGGGCGCAGTTTTAAAACTTCTGATTAGGGTGATGAGTCCTTGTGTGTTGCACCCTCTGCAATGTGCAGAGCTGCAATAAAAGGGATGTGCTGAAAGTGTTACTACTTACTTACTAGTGCACCTTAACCACTTCAGCCCCGGAAGAATCTACCCCCTTCCTGACCAG
Source organism: Aquarana catesbeiana (assembly GCF_042186555.1). NCBI lineage: Eukaryota > Metazoa > Chordata > Amphibia > Anura > Ranidae > Aquarana > Aquarana catesbeiana. The sequence continues at coordinate 561,800,306 of NC_133324.1, forward strand.
AGCACTTTTTGCGATTCGGCACTGCATCGCTTTAACTGACAATTGCACGGTCGTGCGACGTGGCTCCCAAATAAAATTGACGTCCTTTTTTTCCCACAAATAGAGCTTTCTTTTGGTGGTATTTGATCACCTCTGCGGTTTTTATTTTTTGCGTTATAAACAAAAAAAAGCGACTTTTTTTTTTACTTTTTGCTATAAAAATGCACTGATTCCTGTGTAAATGACACTGGCAGTGAAGGGGTTAACCACTAGGGGGCGGGGAGGGGTTAAGTCAGTACTAGGGAGTGTTTTCTAACTTTAGGGGGGATGGGCTAGCTGTGACATGTCACTGATCTCTGCTCCCGATGACAGGGAGCTGTAATCAGTGACACTGTCACTAGGCAGAATGGGGAGATGCTTGTTTACATCAGCATCTCCCCGTTCGTCCTCTTCATGAGGCGATCGCGGGTATCCCCGCAGCGATTGAGTCCGCGGGACCCGCGACCCGACTCACGGAGCTCCCGGCCGGCGTGCGCGCAATGGCACGGCGGGAAATTCAATGGGACTTACAGGTACGCCCATTTGCCCAGCCGTGCCATTCTGCCAACGTACATCGGCGTGCGCTGGTCGGGAAGTGGTTAAGATGCTTTTAGGATGAGTAGAAAAAAAACATTCATTTAAAGTGATGGATACTAGTGTGTTGCACCCTCTGCAAAAAATGCAGGGGGCCAGAAAAAAAGTGAATAAAGACTAGTCCTAGTGCTAGTGACGTGTATGAAAGTAATGATCCTCTAATTTCATACACTAATTTGTTATTCCTTAAATATGTGAAAAGCCATGTTTATAAAAAATAAAATATAAATTTCAAGAAAATATCCAACTGTAAAAGAAAGATGTGCAAAAACAAGCTATAAATTTTAGTCTATTAACAAAATGATAAACAAAGTGACTTGTGCTCTCAAACGGTGTCCAGTGCTTTGCAAAGTTTATGCTGTTTACAGTAGTGTATTTAGGTTTTGTGCTGCCCTAGGCCTGACTAAACTCGTGCACCCCCTAATTTAAATATGACCCACCCCTTCCTGTCAAGGCCACACCCCTTGCTGTTTAAGCCTAAAAATTTCTAGTGGGGGCCTGGGGGGGGCGGCAAAGGATTGCCTTAATTTGCATAGATTTTCTCTCACTTCCTGTTTGGCTATGGGGCAGGAAGTGAAGGGTAAATCTCTGCAATGGGACAGGGATGGTAAAAAGTAAACTGACAGGGGTTATAACCCTCCCTTATTCTATCCAAAATGAAAAAAGTGTTGCCTATAGTTCTACTTTAACCACTTCAATACAGGGCACTTGTACACCTTCCTGCCCAGACCAATTTTCAGCTTTCAGCGCTCTCGCAGTTTAAATGACAATTGCGCGGTCATACAACACTGTACCCAAACTAAATTTTTTTTAGAATTTTCTTCCCACAAATAGAGCTTTCTTTTGGTGGTATTTGATCACCTCTGCAGTTTTTATTTTTTGCTAAACAAATAAAAAAGACCGAAAATTTTGAAAAAAATAAAAGTTTTGCTTTTCTTTCTGTTACAAATTTTTGTAAATAAGTAAGTTTTCTCCTTCACTGATGGGCACTGATAAGGCGGCACCGATGAGGTGGCACCAATGAGCGGTCACTGACGGGCACTGATATGCGGCACTGATGGGCACTGGTAGACCATACTAATGGGTGGCACTGATATACAGCACTGGGCATTGATAGGCGGCACTGATGGGCACTCATGGGTGGCACTGGTGGGCACTGATAGGCGACACTGGCACTGAAAGGCTGCAAAGATGGGTTCTAATGGATGGCACTGATAGGCGGCACTGATGGGCACTGATACACGGCACTGATAGGCATCCCTGGTGGCACTGGCAGTGGTAGGCATTGTGAGTGGGCACTGATTGTCAGCTGCCTGGGCACAGATTAGTATTTCCCTGAGGGTCTAGGGGGCATACCTGGTGGTCCATGTGGTGGTGGTCCTGGGTGGCTTCCCTGGTGGTCCTGGGTGGGATCCAAGGGGGGGCTGTACTGATAAACAATCAGCACAGACCCCCCCGTCAGGAGAGCAGCCAATCGACTCTCCTCTACTCGCGTCTGTCAGACTCGAGTGAGGAAAAGCCAATCAACGGCTCTTCCTGTTTACTTCGGACGTCAGGATATTAAGCCGCTGTGCGCCCCCGGCCCCCTGACGTCCAGTCAGGGTATTGAAACCACTTTGCAGCCGTCATTTTGCTTATATGGCGGGCGGCAAGTGGTTAACCACAAATTTCTGATAATTTTATGGAGAGGACTAAGAAGATACAACCATGCCAATGGTGCAGCAAAAAAACATAACACAAAATTAGAAGCGGCACCCCCCCCACAGTTGCGGAATGCCGGCCGCCAGCATACCAGAAGCAGTGTGGCCACTTTATGGGGGAGCTAGACTAATCTGCCTCTCAGCCCAGTCCGCCCCATAAAACTGGCGCTACACTAACAGTGTAGCGCAAGGCGGCAGGGACTCTGTCTGTGCTGCCCCCCTGCAAAGTGCTGCCCTAGGCCTGGGCCTTGTCGGCCTAGGCCAGTATACAGCATTGGCTGTTTGTAATCCTTTTTAGGTGACAGTAGTGCCGGTGATCTTATCCGTGTTCGTAATATGATTACACTCACCACCATTTTGGTGCAGATGTGATGCGATTTGAGCCATACAAAATGTATGGCTTAAATCGCACCGCACAGACTTCCCATGTGATGTGCACAGGAATGCGGTGTGATTCTTGTGCGAATCCCATGCAGTGTTACGCACACACTAGGGTGAACCCAGGCTCCATGTGTCATACTAGGGCACAAGGGACCACCACACCCATAAGGGCCACTGTTGGGGGAGGTGTAAAAGGTAACCATAAAGGTAATGCAATTGCTATGCAGGTAGATTAGCATAGACTTAAGTAGAGGATGTCCCTTTTTATAGATGTAGATACATAGTTACATAGTTACATAGTAGGTGAGGTTGAAAAAAGACACAAGTCCATCAAGTCCAACCTATGTATGTGATTATGTGTCAGTATTACATTACATATCCCTGTATGTTGCGGTCATTCAGGTGATTATCTAATAGTTTCTTGAAGCTATCAATGCTCCCCGCTGAGACCACCGCCTGTGGAAGGGAATTCCACATCCTTGCCACTCTTACAGTAAAGAACCCTCTACGTAGTTTAAGGTTAAACCTCTTTTCTTCTAATTGTAATGAGTGGCCACGAGTCTTATTAAACTCTCTTCTGCGAAAAAGTTTTATCCCTATTGTGGGGTCACCAGTACAGTATTTGTAAATTGAAATCATATCCCCTCTCAAGCGTCTCTTCTCCAGAGAGAATAAGTTCAGTGCTTGCAACCTTTCCTCATAACTAAGATCCTCCAGACCCTTTATTAGCTTTGTTGCCCTTCTTTGTACTCGCTCCATTTCCAGTACGTCCCTCCTGAGGACTGGTGCCCAGAACTGGACAGCATACTCCAGGTGCGGCCGGACCAGAGTCTTGTAGAGCGGGAGAATTATCGTTTTATCTCTGGAGTTGATCCCCCTTTTAATGCATGCCAATATTCTGTTTGCTTTATTAGCAGCAGCTTGGCATTGCATGCCATTGCTGAGCCTATCATCTACTAGGACCCCCAGGTCCTTTTCCATCCTAGATTCCCCCAGAGGTTCTCCCCCCAGTGTATAGATTGCATTCATATTTTTGCCACCCAAATGGATTATTTTACATTTTTCTACATTGAACCTCATTTGCCATGTAGTCGCCCACCCCATTAATTTGTTCAGGTCTTTTTGCAAGATTTCCACATCCTGCGGAGAAGTTATTGCCCTGCTTAGCTTAGTATCGTCTGCAAATACAGAGATTGAACTGTTTATCCCATCCTCCAGGTCGTTTATGAACAAATTAAATAGGATTGGTCCCAGCACAGAACCCTGGGGAACCCCACTACCCACCCCTGACCATTCTGAGTACTCCCCATTTATCACCACCCTCTGAACACGCCCTTGTAACCAGTTTTCAATCCATGTACTCACCCTATGGTCCATGCCAACGCACCTTATTTTGTACAGTAAACGTTTATGGGAAACTGTGTCAAATGCTTTTGCAAAATCCAGATACACCACATCTACGGGCCTTCCTTTATCTAGATGGCAACTCTCCTCCTTATAGAAGGTTAATAGATTGGTTTGGCAAGAACGATTCTTCATGAATCCATGCTGATTACTGCTAATGATATCATTCTTATTACTAAAATCTTGTATATAGTCCCTTATCATCCCCTCCAAGAGTTTACATACTATTGATGTTAGGCTAACTGGTCTGTAATTCCCAGGGATGTTTTTTGGGCCCTTTTTAAATATTGGTGCTACATTGGCTTTTCTCCAATCAGCTGGTACCATTCCAGTCAATAGACTGTCTGTAAAAATTAGGAACAACGGTCTGGCAATCACCTGACTGAGTTCCCTAAGTACCCTCGGATGCAAGCCATCTGGTCCCGGTGATTTATTAATGTTAAGTTTCTCAAGTCTAATTTTAATTCCGTCCTCTGTTAACCATGTAGGTGCTTCCTGTGTTGTGTCATGAGGATAAACACTGCAGTTTTGGTTACTGAAGCCCCCCGATTCACTCGTGAAGACTGAGGAGAAGAATAAATTCAATACCTTCCATACCTTGCCATCTCCCCATCCTTTGTAACCAGATGTCCTTCCTCATTCTTTATGGGGCCAATATGGTCTGTCCTCCCTTTTTTACTGTTTACATACTTAAAGAATTTCTTGGGATTTTTTTTGCTCTCCTCCGCTATGTGTCTTTCATGTTCTATCTTAGCCGTCCTAATTGCACCCTTACATTTCTTATTGCATTCTTTATAAATTCTGAATGCTGAGGATTATCCCTCAACCTTGTATTTTTTGAAGGCCTTCTCCTTTGCTTTTATATGCATTTTTACATTGGAGTTAAGCCATCCAGGATGTTTGTTCGCTCTTTTAAATTTATTACCCAATGGGATACATTGGCTAATGCCCTTATTTAATATGCTCTTAAAGCAAACCCATCTCTCCTCCGTATTGTATGTTCCTAATATTTTATCCCAATTTATGCCTTTAATCTTTCAATTCAAACATTCCCCTAGAAAAGTCTATTCCTAGCCAGCATGGAAATGTAGACATATTATGGTCCCTGTGGAGAGGCTGCCGCCATTTTACCCAGTGACGTTATAGGATCATTTTTATTTTCTGGAGGCATGCTTGAATCAAAATTCTAGATCTATAAGGGGACATACGCTACTTAACCACTTAAAGACCGCCCACCACATATATACTGCAGCAGGGCGGATCTATTGCGCGAAACAATGTACCTATACCTTGCTTCATGCAATAGATACTGTGGGCGAACGCACGCACCTGCCCGCTGCACGGAAGTGGGAGCCAGTCAGCGGGTCCAGTGGACCCAATGTCCGCCGGCCAGCCACAAACGCTTCACAGAGAGGTAGAACGGGGATCTGCCTATGTAGACAAGGCAGATGCCTGTTCTGACAGGGAACGTATACAGAGATCTTCTGTTCCTAGTAATCAGGAACAGCGATCTCTGTGTTCTTTCTGTCAGTCCTTCCCCCACAGTTAGAAAACACTTGCAGGGAACACACTTAACCCTTTGATCGCCCCATGATGTTAACCCCTTCCCTGCCAGTGTCATTTATACAGTGATCAGTGCATTTTTTTAGCACTGATCACTGTATTGGTGTCACTGGTCCCCAAAAACTTAGGGTCAGGTTTGTTCGCCGCAATGTCGCAGTCCCGCTAAAAATCGCTGATCGCTGTCATTACTAGTAAAAACAATTTTAAAAATTTTTAATTACATAAATGTATCCAATAGTTTGTAGACACTATAACTTTTGCGCAAACCAATCAATATACGCTTATTGGGATGTTTTTTACCAAAAATATGTAGAAGAATACTGTACATATTGGCCTAAATTGATGAAGAAATTTTGTTTTTTTACATTTTTTTTGTGGATATGTATTATTGCAGAAAGTAAAAAAAAAATATATATATATATATATATATATATATATATATATATATATATATATATATATATATTTTTTTTTTTTTTTTACAAAATTGTCGGTCTGTTTTTGTTTATAGCGCAAAACATAAACGCAGAGGTGATCAAATGCCCCCAAAATAAAGCTCTATTTGTGGGGAAAAAAAAGGACATCAATTTTATTTGGGTACAGCGTCGCACGCCCGCGCAATTGTCAGTTAAAATAACGCAGTGCCGTATCGTAAAAAACATCCTGGTCATTAACCACTTCAATACAGGGCACTTCCCCCCTTCCTGCCCAGGACAATTTTCAGCTTTCAGCGTTGTCGCACTTTGAATGACAATTGCGCGGTCATGCAACACTGTACCCATAAATTTTTATCATTTTCTTCCCACAAATAGAGCTTTCTTTTGGTGGTATTTGGACACTGCTGGGTTTTTTATTTTTTGCTAAACAAACTAAAAAAGACCGACATTTTTGAAAAAAAAAAAACGTTTTTCTTTGTTTCTGTTATGAAATGTTGTTTTCTCCTTCCTGACAGGCACTGATGAGGCTGCACTAATAGGCACTAATATGTAGAATTGATGGGCACTGATGGGCACCAATAGATTGCACTGATAGGCGGCACTGGTAGGCACTAATAGGCGGCACTGATGGGCACTAATAGTGGGCACTGATAGTTAGCACTGATGAGGCACTAACAGGCATTACTAATAGGCACTGACAGGCGTTCCTGATGGCACTGATAGGCGATTTGGGTGGGCACTCAGTGGGATTTGGGTGTGTACTGATTGGCATTGTGGTGGGCACCTCTGATGGGGGCTGCGCTGATAATCAATGTGCTATCATTGCCCCCCGACAGGAGACCTGCCGATCGGCTCACCCTGTCAGCGTAAACCAAGGAGAGCTGATTACCGGAACTTCCTGGATCACGCTGTGATCGGTTACAGCTGATCATGTGGTAAAGAGCCTCCATCAGAGGCTCTTTACCACGATCGGAGATGTGGTCTGTCAGAGTGACGCAACCACACCACCGATCGCCGCGCTGCATGTCCCCGTGGGAGCGAGCTGGCTTGTTTTCCTGCTGGACGTCATATGACGCCCAGCCAGGATAACTGAACCACTTCCCGGCCATCATTCTGCTATAGGGCGAGCAGGAAGTGGATTGGGGGTAAATCCTTCCGGGGCTGAAGTGGTTAAAGCAATATTAAATTCAAAAGCAAACATTTTATTATATTGCAGCTTACCATTTCTTAGATGTAATGGCTACATTTGCTTTGTATTTTAGGCTTTCTTTCTATTTTCATTTGGTGATCCAGCTAGTAAATCTATTGTTTTTCAAAAGAACAACTATCTTCCAGATGTATCAGTTTACCAGGATGAGATAAACTATTTAACACTTGCAAGGGGGCTTACAATGATCAGCTTCTATTTATTCATGTACACCCTTTATCCTAAAAGGAAAAAAAATGTTTGCTGTAACTGATTAAAAAGTGTGAGTTGGAGTTTGGCTTCAATTTTTTAGTGTAATAACATGTGCTAGTACATTTAACACTACCCCCCCCCCCCCTTCCTCCCCCTGACTGACAATGTTGCTGTCTCATGTAACCCCCCTCCGTGACAATAGACAGACTACAGCCAAAGAAAAAAAATAAAAAAACTAATGCAGCCATCACATCTAATGATTTGTAAGCTATAATATATTACATTTTTGCGTTAAATACCGCAGAAAGTCCCATGTTAATTCAACTACATGGAAATTATATTGTCTTTAAGGTTGCCTTTTACACCTCACCTGCTGGTGGCACTTAGGAATGTGGTGGTCCCTTGCATCCTATACTGACACATGGAGTCTTAAACTATCAATAAGCAATATAACAATTACCTTTTTTACCCTACTCCTGAAGAAGCAATATGTGAAACATCTTGAGTAGGTCCTAGAGATGTAAACTTTCTGGAAATTTTAAAGCCGTGGGAAAACAAATTTTTTTGTCTATTTACGGGAAAAAATGCAATTTTCTGAAAATGTTTTAACAAATTCCGTGTTGAGTAGTTTTACAAATTGAAAGTCATTTTGTTACACTGGGAAGGTGAAATGGAGTGTATATAAAAGTATTATGCTTGAAATAAAAGTACAGTGGTGGGCAGGAGGCGGAGCCTAGCAGAGCAGACATGCATTGTTAGAGCTCCACACCACTGAGGAGAGAAGAGAAGGACAAAGCGGAGCCTGCAGGCTCAAAAGGTATCCATTTGAACCTTTTTTGCCCCAGGGAACAAACTGTGAAAGTTTGGGCAGGAAATATGGTACTGGGAGGAAACCGTGGCAGAAATAAAAATCACCTCACAAAGAGCTCACAGGCACTCACTGCAGCTGAAGCAGCTCCAGTCACCTCACAAGATACAGCATCAGGGCGCTCTCACAGACAGAAAATGTCACAGCAAGACTCTCCATTTGAGTCAGATACAGAACAAATCCTCTCACAAACTTCTCCACAAGCCTCCTCAGTATCCCCAGTAATATTATTACAATTTGAAAAGATGCTTCATAAGGCTTTAAAACAAACCTCAGACCAAATAACAAAAAGCCTAACCAAAGAAATAAGAGAGCTGGGAAACCGCACCGCAGCCTTAGAAATAAAAATGGATGAAATTGAAATTACAACCCAAGAAAATATAACAGAATTGGAACAATTAAAAAAAGAGAATTTAATACTTCAAACTAAGCTCGAAGATTACGAAAATAGAGCCAGACGTTCAAACTTGCGCATAAGGGGAATACCTGAAACTGTGACAGACCTGCAATCTACTATTACTGCTCTATTACAAGAACTAAAGCCAGATATCCCTATTGAACGTTTAGAACTGGACAGAGTACACAGAGCCCTCACAGCCAAAAAGAAAGATGGACCCCCACGTGATATAATCACAAAATTTCATTATTACAGAACGAAAGAACAAATACTAATTGCTGCAAGAGAAAAAAAGGAACTTAATTTTCAAGGACACAATTATCAAATTTTTGCTGACCTATCCCAACTTACTATTACTAAAAGACGATCCATGAAACCCCAACTAATGGAACTGCAACGCCACAACATTATGTATCAATGGGGCTTCCCCTTTTCAGTCAGATTTAACTACCAAGGTACAATTTACAGAAGCAGATCAGCAGATGAACTACAACAAACCCTTTTAAAATTAAATCTGACAGAACCCACAAGCAGCAACACTCCCACACCCAGAAGAATGGCGTCATCTTCACCTTCAGGCAGCACCCAGAAAATTTCAGAACAAAATGGGAATCATCATTCTCACAAAAGAGGTCGTTATGCCACATCATCCATGGACCAAGAAGATTCAATGGACTGACATCCTAATTCCTGATATCTCTTCATTTATTATACTAAGAGATGGTTCTCTATAAAAAAACCTATATTTATAACTGAATGTAACTGCATTCTGATAGTCACACACTGTGTGGGATCATGTTACATTCCAGTTATATTTCTTATTACTTCTGATTCATATAGCCTTAGAATATATAAGTGAAATAAGGAAATTCTTGTTCAGTTATATATTATCAGGTAATAACAATAGATTTATTACTTTTTAGGACAAATATGTTCAATAATCCAGAAGTAATGGAAGCTTTTTCTTTCTTTTCTTAAAACAAATATATTATTACCTAACTAGTTCCTAGAATTATGTTTTTGTTTATTCTAATCTGAAGCAATACAACCTCAATTTTATGAATTAACATATCTAAACAGTTACATATGAATAAAATATGTAATTGTTTACTCTAAAAGGGTTAAAATCCCAAAATAACTCAAACTATCTTCATCAATACCAAAGTTATTAACAGTACCTTTCTAACTGAATTATTTAGCCTAGGGCAAGACTAACCATATACAACCACCCTGGAATAAATAATTTCAACAAAAACTATATTCTGCACTCCAATTAATGAAACATCATTTTGATGTCTTTTGACATAGCACTTCTCTCCTGTAAGCGGAAGATCCATGTACCCCCATTAGCCCTCCTCATTCTCCCAACCATATTATGTGGGAGTGTGACGAAGGCACTTATTCCCCTGAGAGAGATATTTATTCTCTTTCACGGGTAAATTGTGATTACTTGCAAAAAATAATTTATACAATGTATCATCTAATCTCATATGTTTTTTGTTTACTCTTTACTCCAGAATTCACTGGTTTCTTTTCTATCTATTCATCTCTTCAGTCCACACAGGTTGATCTGCGCAGTCAGCTCTGCATAACAAAAAGTAAGTCAAAACTATTTGATCTATTGCCATGGCACCACTGAATATACTTTCCCTGAATGTTCAGGGAATAAATGTCCCTCAAAAAAGGACCAAAGCCTTCCGTACTTTCCATAACAAGAAGGCTCACATAGTATGCCTCCAAGAAACACACTTCACCAAAGATTCTACTCCAAAATATATTTCTCCTTTTTATCAACAAATTTACACGGCTTCTGCCTGTACCAAGCAAAGGGGAACTCTAATTGCATTTCACCGATCCACACCATTCACCTTATCATCAGAAATTAAAGACCCAGAAGGTAGATACCTGATACTCATGGGTTATATAATGGATACAGCAATCACAGTGATTTCCTACTACGCTCCTAACAAACAACCTACACCATTCCTCTCACATATATTACAAGTGATTAATACACACAAAATAGGAACAGTGATAATGTGTGGGGATTCGAACCAGGTCCTCCTCCCATTTCTAGATAAATCACCTTTTACACCATCCAAAATAACCTCTAGATTACCTTTTTCTCAACTTCTTTCCAAATACAATCTGGTAGATTCATGGAGAGAAAGTAACCCAATGAAAAAGAAATTCACTTATTTCTCGCACCCTCATCAAACCTTCACCAGAATAGATCATATTTTTCTAACAATAGGAATGATACCAGAAATTATTGCATCAGATATAATTCCGATTCCGTGGTCTGACCATAATGCAGTATACACTATTATAGCCTCAGCCATACCAAAAGCGCATGACCCAACGTGGTACTTACCGGACATAATGCTCAAACACCCACTACATCAGATGGCCATTGAACAAGCTTTAAAGGAATACATATCAATTAATAATACAACAGACATCTCCCCAATAACACTGTGGGAAGCTCATAAGCCTGTCTTGCGTGGTACAATACAAAGACAAATGGCACTATTTAAACGGGAACGCAAAAATCTAGCAAAAAAACTAGAACTCAATTTTAATGCAGCCTACATATCATTTCAAGATAATCCATCTCAGAGTACAAAATCTCATCTGGAAAAATCTAGATTGGAATACGATCTATTTCTCACTGAGTCAGTTGATAAATCCCTCAAACGCTCCAAACACAATTTCTACATGAATACAAACAAACCAGGTACATATTTGGCTCGGGCATTAAATTCAACTAACAAATCTTTCAAACCAATACGTTTGAAATTATCAAAAAATGTTTACACTTGTAATCCAGTTAAAATAGTCCATAAATTTCACTCACATCTCGCAACTTTATACAAGACAAACAATGAATTTAATCCTACAGAAGCTGAATCCTTCTTCTCAAAAATAACCTTACCTGAGTTATCTCAGAATCAAAAAAGCAGTTTGGATGAGCCTATAACTATAGATGAAGTTGCTAACGCCATAAAAGACCTAAAACTTAACAAAAGACCAGGCCCAGACGGCTACTCGGCTTTATACTATAAAACATTCTCAGAAATACTCTCTCCCATTCTCACTGAAACTTTTAACAAACTTCTAGATGGACATTCTTTTCGGCAAGAAACACTAATGGCAATTGTTTGTATGATCCCAAAACCCCTTTCTGATGATACTTCCTGTGTGAATTATCGGCCTATCTCTCTGTTAAACCTCGATATTAAATTATTAGCAAAAATAATAGCAAAACGCCTCAATAGCATTATAGGAAAATTAATACATAGAGATCAAGTAGGCTTCATGCCAAATAGACAGGCAGGCGATAATATACGCAGGGCAGTGTTATTGGCACATATTGCTAAAAAACGGAAAATCCCTTTATGTTTTCTATCTCTCGATATTAAGAGGGCATTTGACACAGTATCCTGGCAATATATGCAATATTCATTACAAAAATGGGGTTTTGGACCCCACTTTTTAACATGGATCAAAGCATTATATAATAAACCCAAAGCCTATATAAAATATGCTGGATACAAATCTGAAGCCTTTAATATCGAAAGAGGTACCCGACAGGGTTGCCCATTATCTCCCTTATTATTTGCCCTTATACTCGAACCCATGGCCCAATACATCAGAACAAACCAAACTATAACTGGCATTGAAGTAGGAGGTATTACACACAAATTATGTATATTTGCAGACGATATATTACTTTTTCTATCATCACCACAGGTCTCTGGTCCTAACTTAATACCAGCTCTTGATGGATTTGCAGCCCTATCCGGCCTTATGATTAATCCTAAGAAATGCCTAGTGCTTAATATTTCACTCACAAACATGGAATTGATCCCGGCTAGGGCTGCACTCCCATTCACATGGGCAGAAAAATCAATCCCATATCTTGGAATTCATTTAACAGCATCTCATTCTGACTTATTCTCAACCAATTATCCTCCTGTATTAAGACAGATCACAAATCTAATAAAACAATGGTCACAACTTCCTTTATCCTGGATAGGGAAGATTAATGCAATCAAAATGACTATTCTACCCAAATTGCTTTATCTATTCAGAGTCCTCCCTATTCCAATTCCTTCCTATTTTTTGAGAATAGTACAAAAAAGAGCAACTTCGTTTATATGGGGCTCTTCTAAACCACGTATACCTATACACACACTACATCTTCCCAAAAATAAAGGAGGCCTGGGATACCCTAATTTTACTAACTACTACAGAGCAGCACATTTGGCCAGTCTGTCCAAATACCATGCAAAACAGGAAATCCCATTATGGGTATTTATAGAGGCTTCAGAAAACGACCCTCTATTAATATCAAATTTATTATGGCTTGATCCTAAAGACCGCTTTAAAATTCATAATCCCATAACTAAACACTTCTTATCTTTCTGGGATAAACTAAAAACCAAATATCAGTTACAATCTCCACACAATCCTCTCCTTTCTTTTATCAGAAATCCGGCCTTTTATCCGGCATGGATCTACCCAAATTCTTTTAAAGCTTGGACAACATCAGGCATTCAGACACTAAATGACTTCATAGCATCTAAATCATTCCTTTCATTCCCATCGCTTAGAGAAAAATATGATCTACCAAACTCTGAGATATTTAGATATCTCCAAATCAAAAATTTCTATACACCATTCCTAAAGGGGGATACACCATTATCCCAATTATCCATTTTTGAATCAATCTGTACAAAAGATCCATTTGCTAAAGGTACAATTTCATCACTTTATAATCAATTATATGGAGTAGCAAATCTTAATAGACCCTCTTACGTTCAGAGGTGGGAGGAGGACCTGGGACGAACTTTAGAAGATACGGACTGGTCTAATATATGGCTCACATCTAAGTCATCTTCACCCAACATCTTGGCACTGGAGACAAATTATAAAGTCCTAACTCGCTGGTACCTTGTACCCGCTAGAGTGGCAAAATATTCACCTAATACCTCAACTCTTTGTTTTCGAGGATGCCCAGAAATAGGCACATATTTACACATATGGTGGACGTGCCCAGTAATCCAAACCTTCTGGAAGGAAGTCTTCGTGATTGCATCTAAAATATTTAAAAAAATAATACAACCAGATCCATATTTAACTTTACTTAATCTAAAACCGGAATGGTTAACACTCTCTCAATTCAAACTTATGATCCAACTAATAACGGCTGCAAAACAAACAGTGGCCAAGGCATGGAAATCTCCTACATTGGTACTAGCAGAAACAATTCACAGAATGAATAATACAATGTCCCATGCTAAGATGGTAGCCATCGATCAAAATCAAATTCCAAAATTTGAAAAACTTTGGCATCCTTGGATAAAACAACAGTTCCTGTCAAATTTCAATGACTCTGTCCTGTTGCCATGGTAACAGATTAAATGACTTACAGAGACACCCATTCTAAGGCTTCAAAGAGAACTAAAAAGAATAATAAACTGACGAACGGGACAACCTTGTGGACCATACCTCTACCTTTCAACCCTTTTTCTTCTTTCTCTTTCCTTTTCTCCACCTTACGATTAAAGCTCATTATCAGAATTTATTTGACCTATATACACTCTACTTGTAAACAATATGTATAGTAGGTATAAATCATTTAAATACCTACAAAAGAAACTAAGGAAATTATATATATCTTTAATTTAGGTTTACGTGAACCCAATGTTTAATATTTGAAATTTCATGATATTTACCTATATAAACCCTACTGTAAAACAATGAGCTTACTTTATAGATCCTTGTAAACTTACTTTATGTATCTTTATGTATCTTTATAACATTGTATACTCAATAAACTTCTTTTGACAAGGAAATAAAAGTACAGTTTATTCAGTAAATTAACATGCTTTTTAAAATTGTATTTTTTATTACAAAAGACTAGGATATGTTACAAGGACTGTATGTTAAAAACATTTCAACTATACGTAAGAACAGGTAACCACCTCCTTTCCCTCGTAATAATGTAAAAGCTTCCCACCAATATGCATTTTCGGTTATTGACAATGCTGATCCAGAAGTATATATTGCTCTTGCAAGAGCTGCAAGAGCTTAATGAATGTTCTCCTTTATTGTCAGTTGTCATTTTAAAATAAATATATAATATATTTAATATATATATATATATATAATATGGGATTTTGTATTTTTTGGGAGGCCGTGATTTGTAACACTTCCATATTTGAAGATAGTGCTGGTGAAGAAACACATTGTGATGATCCAGAAGTAGCAGAATGAGTGTTTCTGGAATGAGAACTTTGGAGTGAAAAGCTCCTCACACTTCCATTATAGTTCTTATCATTTCATTCCATAAAGTATTTTGTAGTGTCTTTAGGGCAACTGTGGCATGTCAGGATGTGTTTTTTGTCATCCTTGGAACATTTGGAAAAGAAGATTTCTTCTCACAATATTTGCAAATTGCAGCTTTGCTCTCAGCAGAAATTGCAGGGAAGAAATGTTTCCAAACTCTAGATGTTGGTCTTACCATTTTACCGAGAGGAGGAAAAGAAAAAACAATTTACTGGGCAGACTATATGGAAACATTATACTGTGATGGTGGAGAACATTAATAGGAATCATTAAAAGGTTATAAAGATAAACTACTATATTGTCAGACAAATTGACCCTCTTACCTGTCAGTTAAGGCCTGAGAAGACAGACAATCATCTCTTGTATCCCAACAAACACCCATTTGTAGGAGATACAAGATGGAGCCCACAAGAGTACTAAACGGAAGCCTTACCCCTGCATTGCCCCCTAGTAGCAGAAATACATATATCTCTTGTATGAGAACATTGAGAAGTACAGTGTTACTTTAACTGTATTCCAGGATTTTCTTGTCTTCAGCTGAGCGAACTTGCAATAATTTAAGACTTTAAATATTATGTAGTTTGAATACCATGTTGTAGATATATTACTTATCATTGTAAAAGAACATATGCCACACATCTTTTTTCCATTTTTTCCAGAAAAAACAAAAAAAGGTTTTAAAAAAAATCGAATCAAAACCTTTTTTTTAAATTGTTATTTTTCCAGGCCTTCTTATCTCTAGTAAGGCCATATCTACCAAGTGACTAAGTAATAGACTATCACTAGTCTTGGATATATGGATTTGAAATACAGTACTTTTGATGATTATGTAAACTGGCATTTGGGCTTGGCCTCTGTAAGAGTGTGGTGGTAATATTTGATTGCGGCTATACATTGTTTTGTTTATTATGGAAATTTTTAACTATGTCTGATTATATGTAATAATAGAGATTTGTTGGTGTGTAATTTGCTTATGGTTCTCACCTAAAAACACAATATGTTTGGGTTCTCGATTGATTTACTCTGGGGTGTGATGCGAGTTTTGGTCTTCAGGATGATCCCTACTTTTTATTTGGAAACCGTTAAATTGATGGGTTTAGTTCCACTTTAAAGTGGCGTTCCACCCAGAAATGAAACTTCCGCTTATATGGTTCCTCCCCCCTCCGATGTCACATTTGGCACCTTTCAGGGGGGAGCTGATACCTGTCTAAGACAAGTATTTGCTCCCACTTCCGGCGAAAGATTGCGCAGTATCCGTGGCAATCTACGCCATGTCCGGCCCCTCCTCTGTTCCCCCCGCTGTCTTCTGGGAGACACACAGGTCCCAGAAGACAGCAGGGACCCGTCAGAACACGCAGTGCGACTTGCACATGCGCAGTAGAGAAACAGGCTGTGAAGCCGGAAGGCTTCACTTTCTGATGCCCTTACTTAAGATGCCCGCGCCTCCACCCAGAGCTGAGAGACGGGTCGGCTTCGGATGAGGACATCGCAGGCACCCTGGACAGGTAAGTGTCCTTATTTTAAAAGTCAGCAGCTGCAGTATTTGTAGCCGCTGACTTTTAAATTTTTTTTTTTTTTTTTGCAGACGGAACTCCGCTTTAACATGTTTCGCATATGACATCTGACAGATGGTGTTGCCTCTTTGTTTTAGATGGTTGGCACCTCCAACCCTACAACTGCAACAAGTTTGATCATTGTGTTTTTCATATTTTGGTTATTACTCTATATTGAGGAACAGAATAAAGTAAATATACTGAAATCATTAATGTTTATCCATTTTACCTCTCATATTAACATAGTTTCTCTTTCTCGGCAGTCTGAGCCATGGTTTTTTGAAAACTGGTTTGGCTCAAGTACACCAAATTTGCCTGTTATAGAGGAACCAGAAATACCAGAAACTACAGAACCAGACAATTCTGAAGTAAAAGAGCTGGAAGAGCCCATAGCTGAAGAATCAGAACTGACTGATGAGGAAATAGAAACAAAGACCGAAGCATTATTAGAAGAACCAATAGAAACTGAGAAGCAAGAGGAAAAAATGGAAAAACCGAAACCAAGTGAACAGTGGGGGCTAAAGTCTAAAGGCAGATATATGGAAGCCAAAGCTATTAAAATCCGAAGAGCAGAAAATGGGTCCCAAAGTAATGAGGTTTTTCCTTTTAAACTTGCAAAGAAGCCCAAGGATTCTGCTAAGCCTTTTTCAGAGGGACGGGAGAAGCCACCCAAAGATACAAAATATCAGAAAAAATATGATGAAAAGAAATATGATTCTCCAAAAAAACAAGATCATGAGAAGTCTTTCAAAAAAGAAAGAGAGGAGCACAATAAATATTTTAAGCAAGACAAGGGAAAGAAAGAGGATAAAGAATATAAGACACACAAGCAGTACCATTATGAAAAGGACTATAAGAAAAAGTATGATCTCAGACATCATGGCTGACATTACAGGAGCTGGAGTAATTGTAGACTAGTAAATAGTAAATTATCGGTCTTCTAAATCTTTGTGAGAAAAGGGTATCACTACATGTGAGTGGCAATGGATGTGCAACATAGCCCAAGTCTTATAAAACTGGTGTTTTTAAAGGTAATCAACATCAGGTAATAGTTGTAGTTTTGTGTGAACATGTGTGAGAATTTTATTTGAGTCCTTCTAGCAATAGTTTGCACTATAAGATTAGTATGAGGTTTACATTTTTAACAGAAAAAAGACATGTTAGATCTGAAACAGAACATATTTTTTTTTTAAACTTAGAAGATGATTTCTTTTAAAATCAGACTAAAGCAAATGGGCTGTTTTGGTAGTACATTCAACAAATAAAAAAAAATACAATTTGACAACTTTATTAATCTCTCTAAATTTATTCATTCAGCTTGAAAATTACAATCCACAATAAAAAATACATTTACGTCTTTGTGTTCAGTTATTAGACACACTAGCTTTTATGTAGTTTTAAAGTACTCTGTCCATTCCAGTGTCAGTTTAAAGTATATGTAAGCCCAACAGTTAATATTTCTGATATGTGCCTGCTGTACCGTGTACTTGTATGAACAAGTATCCGGTTCTTTAATGGTACCATAACACTTGGAATACAAAAACAGATAAAACAAATTTGAATTTGTTGAAACATACAAATTCAAAAAAGAAGTTCTTAGTTCAAACATATAAGGTGCAACTGAGAGGAATAGTAATACCAGTTCACCCTGTAGCAATCATATTGGCATGCTCGACATGTTTTGCAGGAAATTCACTGCTTCTTCGGGAGCTTAATTTGCATATATATGATGTATTTAGAACGAAGGTAATATATCATACTACAAAAATAGAGAGAAAAGAGTCATATTCATCATAACAATAGCAATACAACATTTAGGGCCATTGTTTGAAATGACCAAATAACAACAATATAGTAGCATGTATGATGTCACCCTCCATATAAATGGAACCCTTACCCAGAGCAAAGCCATACACTGTAGTCCAGAGGAGTGGGTCCGCCCTGGCAGGCGTGGGAGCCCCACATACAAAAGAAGAAAGCGATGGAATAGTCTAATAGGGAATATGACAAACACTGTTATGAGTTAGGCTCAAAACCATGCAGTCTTAAAAAGACATGAAAGAGCATTTCATGCTGGTAACCAAATGTCCACCATAATGGTAGGTATAGTGATCTAAAAAAGGGGGAGGAGTCCTACCAAGGATATAATCTATATATATCCTTGGTAGGACTCCTCCCAAATTTCTTTTATATCACTATACCTACCGTTATGGTGAATATTTGGTTACCAGCATGAAAAGCTCTTTCATGTCTTTTTAAGACGGCATGGTTTTGAGCTTAACTCAATGTCTCCACATTGATAGGACGAAGGTACCCCCCTTTTTTTTTTTCTCTTAATATTACATTTATGGCACTGCATTTAAGTATCCTGTTCTGTTTGTATTGCTTTATGAGTGTGAAATCCCTGGTGTTCCTGCCAGTCCCTCTGCTTTCCTATTAATTTGTTAACCCAAAAAAACACTTTAGCCCTGGAAGATTTTCCCCCTTAATGACTAGGACATTTTTTGTGATACGGCACTGCGTCACTTTAACTGACAATTGCGCAGTCGTGCGACGCTTTACCCAAACGAAATTGACATCCCTTTTTTCCCCACAAATAGAGATTTCTTTTGGTGGTATTTGATCACCTCTGCGTTATTTTTTTTTTGCGCTATTAACGAAAAAAGAGGGACAATTTTGAAAAAAAAAAACAATTTTTTTTACTTTTTGCTATAATATATATCCCCCCCCCCCCCCCCCCAATTTTTTAAAAAACAAATTTATTCTTCAGTTTAGGCCGATATGTATTCTTCTACATGTTTTTGGTAAAAAAATTAAAAAATTGCAATAAGTGTATATTGATTGGTTTGCACAAAAGTTATAGCGTCTACAAAATAGGGGATAGATTTTTGGCATTTTTTTTTTTTTTTTTTACTTGCAATGGCGACATTGCGACGGACAGATCGGACACTTTTGACACTTTTTTGGGCCCATTGACATTTATACAGGGATCAGTGCTAAAAAAAAGCCACTGATTACTGTATAAATGTCACTGGCAGGGAAGGGGTCGATCAAGGGGTTAAATGTGTGTACTAGGGAGTGCTTCTAACTGTGGAGGGATGGGACTACCTGAGGGAGGAAACTGATCCCTGTTCCTAAGCAGTAGGAACAACAAATTAGTCTCCTAATCCCTGACAGAACGGAGATCTGTCTGTTTTACATTAACTGCCTCTCTCAGGAGCGATCGCAGGTGCCCAGCGGACGTTTAAGTTCTCTTAAAGCGACCGACGTACAGCTACGACGGCTCACCCACGGGAGCCAACCTGCCGCAGTATAACTGCTGCGGCTGGTCCCCAAGTGGTTAAAGCATGTTACACAACACAGTGCTTGTGCAGTGTAATATGCCCCCCTGTATCACCTAAAATACCTGGCTGAATCCTGCCTGGCTATGTCCTCCCCTCTGTAAACTGACCACGGCATATCATGGCTACTGAGCCCTAACACCGTTGTCAGTTTGCGTCCCTCTCCGACACATGAGATAACATGAGCTCAAAATTTGTGTCAGGGTGGGTGCTTAGAGGTAGATTAGCAGGGAGCTTGTCTATTCAGAATACAGCTCTGCATAGTCCTTCATTCCACTGCCTATGTGTAGGGGGTATGTCCCTTTTCTCCAATCAGCTCTCACACAGTGTAAGTGCAGACTCTCCACCCACCCCTATGTACTGCTGAAAGATGCAGAAAGGTTCTACTTGCAGATCATGTTAAAAAAATCTATGTAAGGGGGATTAGTATCATCTGAGGCTGGTCACTTCATTGGGTATATGTGAGGGTTTACAACCACTTAAAAGTGTCTCCAAAGGCTCAAGATTTGCATGAAGGTAAAAAACCTTCTGTGTGCAGCAGCCCCCCCCCCCCCCCCCCGTCCCCCCAATACCTACCTGAGCCCCATTGTGATCCAGTGATGTGCACAAGAGCCTTGGCTCTCTGGGGACACTCCCTCATCATTGTCTAAGACAGCAGTGGAGCAATTGGCTCCCACTGCTGTCAATCACAGCAAGTGAGCCAATAAGAAGAGCGAGGGGGGACAGGGCCGAGCCGCAGCACTGTGTGTGAATGGACACACAGAGCAGCGGCTCGGGAGTGAGCCTGATTGGGTGCAAACAGCTTGCTCTGGGGGAACTGGGGCAGGAGTGAGGGGTCAGGAGCACCGGTGGGGGACCCCAGAAGAGGAGGATCCACTTCACAGACCACTGCACGGAGCAGGTAAGTATGACATGTTTATTTAAAAAAAAAATTGCCTTTCATATAAATTTAACCACTTGCCGCATGCCCACCATCAAATAACGGAGGGACGGTGCGGCTTTCGTTCTGGATGGAAATCATATGACGGCACACCTGAACGGCCGCGCCATGTTGCTAGGACACGACGCAACCCCATACTCTGTAGAGAGCCGCTGGCGCAACTCCTTAACCATGTGGTTGGCTATGTCCAATCACAGCCGGTCACATGTAAATACAGGAAGTGCCCTTAATCGGCTCTCATTGCCTCACACTGACAGAGTGTGCAGCGAGGAGAGCCAATCGGCAGCATCCCCACGCAGGGGAGAACAGGGCATGTAATCAGGGCAATGATCATCAGTGCCCTGATTACAGTAAAGCCGTAGAAGTGCCACCAATCAATGCTCATGAGTGCCACCAATCAGTGCCCATCAGTGACACAAATCAGTGCCCATTACTGGTGCCAGTCAGTGCTGCCTTTTACCGCCCATCACAGTGCCTGTATACACCACTCCCCAAACTGCCCCAAAGATGCTGCTTGCAGGACTTTTTTTTCCCGTCCTGCAAGCTCACCGCCCCAGTGTGAAAGCCTGAGAGGTGCTTTACAGGTGCTATTCTTAGCGCTAAAATGCCTGAAAAGCGCCTCAGTGTGAAATGGCTCTAAAAGAGCTTTTAAAGTGATTTTAAACTCTTGTTTTTTTTCTCTAAAAATAACAAACATGTTATACTTACCTGTCCTGAGCAGCAGATTTGCACAGCGCAGACCAGATTCTCCTCTTCTCTGGTCTCTCTTTAGCTCTCCTGGCCCCTCCCTCCTGTTGAGTGCCCCCACAGCAAGCAGTTTGCTATGGGGCACCCAAGCCGAGTCACAGCTCCTGGTGTCCATTCAGACACAGAGCCTCCATTTGGCCCCACTTCTCTCTCTCTTGATTTGCTAACTGACTGTGACAGCAGCAGGAGCCAATGGCACCGTTGTTGTGTCTCAGCCAATCAGGAGGAGAGTCCCAGACAGCTGAGGCACTCATGGACATCGCTGGAGAGAGATGGGGCTCAGGTAAGTATTAGGGGGTGCTGGGGCTGCTGCTGCACACAGGTTTTTTCATTAAGATTAAAAAAAACCTTCTGACTTTACAACGACTTTAACAATAATTAAATGGTGCATATCAGAAGATCAAAGAAATGGGAACAGGACATTGCGGATGTCTCCCATAGACCTCAAAGGAGATTTTCTGAAAGCTGGGACTAACATGATTATCATGAGAGATCGAGGGAGAGAGACCCAATCATCATGATTAGCAGAAACGAAGGTGCAGAAATATAATTCTAGTTCCTCATTAACCCTCTTTGTTTGCCCTTTGATTTTACAGATAGCAAGGATAACTTGCCACAAATTTGTGTCAGTGTTAAATTGTAAGTCTTGTTAACTTGCTGCACATTTTCACTGGCAAGTTGTACACTTGCAGAGCACTTGAAGCACAAGTTCTAGTTTTTCCCATGTTTTAGCAAATTTGTGTGGCAAGTCCCTAGCAAGAGCAAAGTTGCATTAGTGAGTCTACAGCAAGAGCTCTGCAAGTCTACAGCATGAAAATTCAGCCAGAGTGACCCCTGTGGTGGGATAACTATTGTACAACATAATTAAACCAGAACGTGCAGCAGACTTGCAGAATGTTTGCAAAGAATGTTGCTCTAGAGTCATGCAATGTGGAATTGCTGCAATTGTGCAACAAACTTATGAAGCCTGGCAAGTCTAGCAATAGCTTAGCAAGTGATTTTCAAATTTGCAACAGAATTACTTGCTATCTGGGTTGAGGGTGGTATAATAAAATAATGTACAATGAGACACTGGGGTTGATTTACTAAAACTAGAGAGTGCAAAAGTTGGTGCAGCTCTGCATGGTAGCCAATCAGCTTCTAATTCCAGCTTCTCCATTTAAGTTTTGACAAAAAAAAATGGAAGCTGATAGGTTTCTATGCAGAGCTGAACCAGATTTTGCACTCTCCATTTTTAGTAAATAAACCCCATTGTTTCTTGAAGGCACAAAAACAGTAATAAAGTCCATTACTATGTTGGACCAGGAATAGGTATGGGGAAGCGAAGACCAATGGGGGCTTAAGAAGAAGACCTGGACTGAGCATGAATTGTGACAGGCTTTAATGTAGTAGCAACACGATGAGAGGGGTGAAAATCTTAAATAGTCAGCTATTTTAGAATCGGGTCCCCAGTATTTTGTGCTTCAATTCCACTGGGACAAAAGTCTTTGTAACCTTAATTGGCCAAGAGAGCAACAATGCATTAAGTGGGGATAATTGTTACAGACTTGTGTTACAGGTGACACTGGCTCCCCCAAGACACAAAGTCCAAGTGGTAGTTGGGTCTTCACCACAGCACCCCAAAAAGAGTGATGGGCTAAAGATGAGATCAGAGTAAAGCAATGGGTAATCAGAGCAACAGTAATCTCATGCACAGAATATCTGACAAGAAGACACAGTACCCACCAAAAGGGATTGACCGATTATCGGTGCGGCCGATATTCATTTTTTTAGAAGTATCCGTATCGGACACAAATGTACCCGATATTACCGATATTGCTTCAAGGGGTTTTACAGGGGTGATGCATGCAGCTGCATGCATCACACCAGTACTGTTCTTTAGAGTGGACAGTCAGCTTTATTGTAATAACAACACCAGATGCAGCTCAACAGCCACTTGGCCAGTATTACAAGCGGTGGGGGGCCGTTCGCCCAGGCTTTCCCGTCCCAGCGGGAGGCCCGAGCAACCAGCTGGCAGGTCCGCCGGCTGGCCGAAGACCTGATGCTTTGTTCGGGTCTCGAATCTAGTAACCCGGAAGCGATGTCATGACACCGCCTTTAGGCGCCAGTTTTAAAGAATAGAAAGTATTCAAAAATGCAGATCTTGAAGTTTTGAATACTTTCAAGTGCAGAGGAGGGGTTTTTGGTCTCATAGATCCCCGATCCCTCCATAAAGAGTACCTGTCACTGCCTATCACTGTCAAAAGGGATGTTTACATTCCTTGTGACAGCAATAACAGTGCTAAAAAAAAAAAAATGTAAAGGGACAGTGTAAAAACAAAAATTTTAAATGTACAGAATATCAGCCTGAGAGGTGGCTGAAATATCGGTATCGTATCGGCACCAAAAAAACGATATTGGTCGATCCCTACCTGCCACCACAAAGGAAGCACAAAGGAAGGTGTCATACACCAATGCAAGCTAACCCACACGTGCCACACTTAAAAGTATAACCAGCCATGGCCAAAAGAAAATAACCCAGTGCATGCATGCCACATGCTGCAGATGGGCAGTAAAGGTTATCCCACACTTTGCATACACAGATTAAAGAGGCACTGTACCATGCTTGCCCCTCTTTAAGGACAGCCTCCCGATGCCTCTACAGCTGGGCACAATGAAAAACTCTTCAATCTGTCAGCATGGATATTGTGTGTAGGTTCCCTAAAAATTCCTCCATACCAAACCCCCTTCCATTTGATAAGATATTGAAGACGTCCTGTCAATCTTCTTGAATACAGCTTTGCTTCCACCTTGTACTCCTTACCGTGATCCACTAACATGGTTGGGGGTGGAGGAAAAGACCTGAAGGGAATGGGATCTGGTGACATTGGCTTCAGAAAGGACACATTAAACACTAGTTGAACCTCCTACCCATTTTCTTCAAAGGACACCACAGCCTCAAATTTGCAGTTGAAAGTCACACTAAATCACCTGGTTTGAAGAAAGGGCAGTCCCTTTGCTTCCTTTCTGCATCTCATATTTAGCTTTGAATAAACTTGGGATAGCAAAGACTGAAGTTTTTCTAGATTTGTGGTTAGCGATGTAACCCTGTCTTGCAAAGCTGAAGATTCCATTGAACAGCAGGTATGAGAACATAACAAATGAACCACCATGCAAACCTTCCTATAACTCCTAATTGGCCAATCTACCATGAGTAGCTGCCAGCATTATTAGAATGTGTCGCCACACCCAGTAAAGTAATAAACAAGAGAAAACAATGCAGCCAGGGCCGCCTTTAATATTGATTGGACCCCGGGAAAACATTTTCTTGCCCCCCCCCAATGCAATTTCGCTCTCCACCTGCTCTGAGACATACAATAAATAAAAGCAAGATTCTAAATGAGTTTACAGAATCACAACAGGCGGCGATTGCGATTGGTTGCCAGAGGTTACAGTGTTTCATTACCACTCACTGACTGGCTGCTAGAGGTTACAATACATAATATGGCTCACTGATTCTTTGCTATAGGTTACAGCACATGACTTCTGCTTGTTTGGTTGTTAGAGATTACTGTACATCAATACTGCTCACTGGTTGCTAGAGGTTACTGGACATCCTTACCACTCACCAATTGGTTGCTAGAGGTTACTGTACATTATTACTGCTCACTGGTTGCTAGAGGTTACTGCATATCCTTACCATTTAATGATTGGTTGCAAGAGGTTAGTGCACATCATTACTTCTCACTAATTAGTTGCTAAAGGTTACAGCACATCATCTCCATGCCTGCACACCATGAACTGGGAGGTGAGGGGACCCATCAATAGACAGAAAACTCCTGGGATCAGTGGCAATGGTGGGGGGCTGATGGAATCAGTGGCAGTGGTGGGAGGATGGGATTAGTTAGAAGGCAGTGCATTGTGGCAAATTCTGAATCATGTAGAGCAAAGCTGGAAATCTTTGGCAAGTATATAGTGAGGGATTCTACACTGAACACCAATGTGAGGGGGAATTTTCACTGACCACTAATGTAACTGGGGATTTTACGCCACCCACCAATATTAAGAGGGATTTCTACACTGACATCAATGTAATAAGAGCATTTCCACCAACCACCAGTGTAAGGGGGTATATAAAATGACCTCCATGTAAGGGGGATTTTACACTGACAACCATTGTTGAGGAGATTTGTACTGACCACCAATGTAAGGTGATACTTCTACACCGACCCCCAATGTTAGGGGGGATTTACACTGACCACCATTGTAAGGGGGATTTACACTCGCCACCAATTTAAATGGAGCTTTTACATGGACCACCAATGTAAGGTAGGATTCGAAACTGACCACAATTGCAAGTTTGGATTTTTTTTTTTTTTTACCACTTACCAATATAAAGAGGAGTTTCTACAATGGCCACCAATGTAATAGGAGCATTCACAGTAACCACCAATGTAATAGTGATTTACGCTGACCACCAATGTACCTTCACACTGGCCACTAGTGTGAATGAAAGGATTGTGGGATTGTAAGCCCCAATGTAATGAGAAGATTTACACTGACCACCAATGAAACTGAGACATTTAGCCTGCGTTCACATTTGTGTGTGTCAGGAATGCATGCAAAACCGCTTTCCTGACACCACAGAAATGTGCTGCCCTTTAGCAGATACACAGCTGTGGCATTAATTGTTAATGACACCTTCACGCATCTGCTGAGATGTGTGTATTCACATGCACCAAACTTCACAGTGCTGTGGCACCATGGTATTTTGAAAAAGGGTTCCATCTCTAATTTGCTTACCTTTGCAGAACAGGCTGATGTTAGGCTTAATGACCAGAGTTGTAGGCAGGACATTCAAGCATGCCCCTTTAACTCCCCAGTGGGCAGCATTCAGCAGAGGTGATGGTGGATAAGACCTCAGGGGGGCGTGATATACATATGAATGCCGCTTGTGTTTACATACAGTGGGGACGGAAAGTATTCAGACCCCCTTAAATTTTTTACTCTGTCATATTGCAGCCATTTGATAAAATCATTTAAGTTAATTTTTTTCCTCATTAATGTACACACAGCACCCCATATTGACAGAAAAACACAGAATTGTTGACATTTTTGCAGATTTATTAAAAAAGAAAAATTGAAATATCACATGGTCCTAAGTATTCAGACCCTTTGCTGTGACACTCATATATTTAACTCAGGTGCTGTCCATTTCTTCTGATCATACTTGAGATGGTTCTACACCTTCATTTGAGTCCAGCTGTGTTTGATTATACTGATTGGACTTCATTAGGAAAGCCACACACCTGTCTATATAAGACCTTACAGCTCACAGTGCATGTCAGAGCAAATGAGAATCATGAGGTCAAAGGACCTGCCTGAAGAGCTCAGAGACAGAATTGTGGCAAGACACAGATCTGGCCAAGGTTACAAAAACATTTCTGCTGCACGTAAGGTTCCTAAGAGCACAGTGGCCTCCATAATCCTTAAATGGAAGACGTTTGGGACCCCCAGAACCCTTCCTAGAGCTGGCCGTCCGGCCAAACTGGGCTATCGGGGGAGAAGAGCCTTGGTGAGAGAGGTAAAGAAGAACCCAAAGATCACTGTGGCTGAGCTCCAGAGATGCAGTCGGGAGATGGAAGAAAGTTGTAGAAAGTCAACCATCACTGCAGCCCTCCACCAGTCGGCGCTTTATGGCAGAGTGGCCCGACAGAAGCCTCTCCTCAGTGCCATACACATGAAAGCCTGCATGGAGTTTGCTAAAAAAAAAACACCTGAAGGACTCCAAGATGGTGAGAAATAAGATTCTTTGATGAGACCAAGATAGAACTTTTTGGTTTTAATTCTAAGCGGTATGTGTGGAGAAAACCAGGCACTGCTCATCACCTGTCCAATACAGTCCCAACAGTAAAGCATGGTGGTGGCAGCATCATGCTGTGGGGGTGTTTTTCAGTTGCAGGGACAGGACGACTGGTTGCAATCGAGGTAAAGATGAATGCGGCCAAGTACAGGGATATCCTGGACGAAAACCTTCTCCAGAGTTCTTAGGACCTCAGACTGGGCCGAAGGTTTACCTTCCAACAAGACAATGACCCTAAGCACACAGCTAAAAAAACGAAGGAGTGGCTTCACAACAACTCCGTGACTGTTCTTGATTGGCCCAGCCAGAGCCCTGACTTTCCACAAAAGCTTATGGCTCAAAATCACTGATAAACAGCGAATAGCCTTGTTTTTCATAATTTTTAACCACTTTCACTCACGAGCAGCGTGGTCACGGGAGGACATCTACTGACGCTCTCTTGGCACTGGAAGCCCGCGCTGCAGCCGTCTTTCGGCTATAGCGTGGGCTTCCAGTGCCAAGAGAGCGTCAGTAGATGTCCTCCCGTGACCACGCTGCTCGTGCGCCCTGAGGGATGCGCTCTGTGATCAACGAGTCCTTCAGACTTGGCTGATCACAGAACGGGGTAAAGGGCCAATTACAGTGGCCCTTTACCACGTGATCAGCTGTCAGCCAATGACAGCTGATCACGGAAGTAAACAGAAGCCAGTTATCGGCTTTTTTTCTCCCCCCGCGATCAGAAGAAATCCGGTAACCGGCTTCTGTTACAGGGACATCATTCCCAATCCATGCCCGCCAGTGCTACTAATCCATGCCCACCAGTGCCGCCTATCAATGCCCACCAGTGCTGCCAATTATTGTCCACCTGTGCTACCTATCAGTGCCTCATCATCATTGCTGCCTATCAGTGCCGCCTACCGGCCTATCAATGCCACCTCTCAGTGCCCTTCAGTGCTTCATTTTTTTTTGGCGTGGCTAATCGGGACGCTGATGTGGCTGCACTGGCATGGCTGATCAGGACACTGATGAGGCTGAATTAGTGTGGCTGATCAAGACACTTATGAGGCTGCACTAGTGTAGCTGCACTTGTGTCGCTGATCAGGACACTGATGAGGCTGCACTGGCGTGGCTGATCAGGACACTGATGAGGCTACATTGGCGTGGCTGATCAGGACACTGAGGAGGCTGCACTGGCATGGCTACACTGGTGTACACTGGTCACAGGACACTGATGAGGCTGCATTAGCATGGCTGCATTAGTGTGGCTGATCAGGACACTGGGGTGGGTACACTGGCATGGCTGATCAGGACACTGAGGCGGCTGCACTAGCATGGCTGATCAGGACACTGAGGTGGCTGCACTAGCATGGCTGATCAGGATACTGATGAAGCTGTATTGGCATTGCTATTCAGGACACTCATGAGGCTGCACTGGTGCAGGTGACTGGCGTGGCTAATCAGGGCTTTCATAGGGCTGCACTAGTGTGAAAAAAAATCACAGTATATTAACACATTTCTGTGATCCTGTGCAAATTGTCTCTCCTTTCATCATATGCTTTCTTTGTGTGAGGAAAGAAGAGCCGATAACCGGCAAAGGTATTGAGTCTGTTTACACTGAGACAGCTGTGATTGGACACAGCTGATTACATAGTAAAGGGCCACTGTGATTGGCCCTTTACCCTGATCTGTGATCCACTGTGTTCCAGGCACACAGCAGTCACAGAGTACTCCTGATGCGTGCCCTAGTGGGCGCATGGGTGGGGGTGCACATTGGAGAAGGCCCTCCAAGAACTAGTGAGCCTTGTTGTAGCCATATAAACTGTATAAAGGGTGCTTTACAGTTAGGATGGTATGGATGTGTTGATCTCCCTTCCACAATCGGTGATGTCAGCGGGAATAATCGACAATTTGAAAAAACTTGCACGGGAACATGGGAGGATGTCCAGGGATGTCCTACCAGAGCTGGAGAGACTCACTGTAGCTGTATAAACTGCGTAAGGGGTTCTTTACTGTTAGGACGGTAAGGATGTGTGGAACTCTCTTCCACAAGTGATAACAATTTCAAAAACTTTTAAATAGGCATCTTAGTGTAACCAATATACA
The DNA here is from genome assembly GCF_042186555.1 of Aquarana catesbeiana. NCBI lineage: Eukaryota > Metazoa > Chordata > Amphibia > Anura > Ranidae > Aquarana > Aquarana catesbeiana. The sequence continues at coordinate 561,829,926 of NC_133324.1, forward strand.
TGGATATGAGAAACATTCGAGACATAAATGCATACACACACCCACACAGGTTGAACTTGATGGGCTGTTGTCTTTATACAACCTTATCAACTATGTAACAACATACTTCAGGGGCAGGAAGGGATGGGCAAAGGCCTTGAGTAAACCTCAGGGTTTAGCCCTAGAACAATTGGGCACATTTCGCTATTTTAGTGATTTTTTTACAGCCTATATACTGTATATAGAATAATCAATTATAGCTACTGTAGGGAAGTGTTCTTTTGTACACGGTCTGTGAGGTTTATTTACATTCTCACCTGGTTAACTATCACAGCGTTCTTCAGTGGCGGCTGGTGGGGGGGGGGGGGGGGGGGGCGCAAACAAACTGAAAAATACTGAAACCCCCCCCATCAATTGCAGCCTCACTGTGCCCATCAAATGCAGCCATTGTGCCTATCAAATGCAGCCACTTTGCCCATCATATGCAGCCACTTTTGCCCATCTAATGCAGCCACTTGTGCCCATCAAACGCAGCCACTTGTGCCCATCAAACGCAGCCACTTTTGCCCATCATATGCAGCCACTTGTGCCCATCAAATGCTGCCACTTGTGCCCATCAAATGCAGCCACTTGTGCCCATCAAATGCAGCCACTTGTGCCCGTCAAATGCAGCCACTTGTGCCCATCATATGCAGCCATTGTGCCCATCAAACACAGCCACTGTGCCCATCATATGCAGCCATTGTGCCCATCAAACACAGCCACTGTGCCCGTCAAATGCAGCCACTTGTGCCTGTCAAATGCAGCCACTTGTGCCCGTCAAATGCAGCAACTTGTGCCCGTCAAATGCAGCCACTTGTGCCCGTCAAATGCAGCCACTTGTGCCCATCAAATGCAGTCACTTGTGCCCATCATATGCAGCTACTGTGCCCCCCCCCACTCGCGGCTCTCGCAGCACCCAACCCCCACCCCCGCGCGTCTCTGGCGGCAGCACACCCAATCAGGCAACAGGTCTGCCGCCCTGCCTCCTGATTGGCGGGGAGGAAGGTTAGTGTGAAAATAGCGAAAATTAATTCCCTATTGTCACACAATTGGGTGGGATCAGGACCCACTCTCTGCACCCCGAGCCCACCCTATTTTGAAGCCTATTAGAGCCTCTGGCTCTAATCAGATGCTTCAAAAAGTACCACCCCACCATAGGAATCCATGCGTCCGGCATCCTGGAAGGGGCCGGGCGCATGGATGGGGAGGCAGCGCCCGTGTGCCCACAGTGCACGGGCCGCCACTGGAGTTCTTGTACAAACAGATTTTTCCTGTTAAGAGGTTGTTTCCTGCCCCTGCTTAAGAGTCAAGAAACCCCTCAAAGCTATATATGTGGATGTCTTACAGGAAGTGAAGAAGAGTGTGATCAGCCACATGCTGTGCAAGCCAGAGGTGCTGCAGACTGATTTTGTGCTGTATCCAGCCATCCAGGCTGAAAAGGGACAATAGGCAAGTGTTACTGCACTGTGTAGCTCACTGTTATATTACTGTCACTCCTGTGTAGGAATCAGAGATAGCTGTCAGAGGCATCTCTGATTCACTGAAACTTTCTGTTTGCATACTGCAATATACTTGGGCTATTCTCAAGTATATGAGAGCAAAGCTCATTTGATTATAACCAAGTGACTGGTTTGTATTGAAGTGAATCTGCCACTTCATTATTTAAAACAACAGTGTCCCTTTTTGGTCTGGGGGGTTCCTAGCTAGTTAAAGCCTAGGGAACGGTAAACAGCTCAGGGTAGTGACAGGATAGGCTACTGACTGCCATTTATATAGGTAGAGGCCCGGTAGCATTGATAGCCTATAGTCAGGTTAAGAACCAAGAGATAGGCATGATTTGCCTTGCAGGTGGCGCATTCCAGACTTCTTCACCATCGTTGTGTTCACCTGTAAAAGCGTCCCCAGGAAGCCACCGCTTCACAGGTGCCTCAGCGTTCGTCCTCTCAAGCCAGATTGTGTTACGCATTGCAACCTAGCTGCAATGCGTAACACGGGGCCCTGCAACCGAACTGTGCCACAGGGCTTAATTAGAGGTATTGGTGTTAAAGACCTTTAGTTATATATCTGGATATATAGCTGTATATATACACTGTTCTTCTCAGACATATGTATATTCTTCCTGTTATTGCTTTGGTTGTATGTGTGCCATCACTTTATCTTATATAAAGTTACACTAATCACCTGCTGGTATGTCTGCATATCTTTACTCTTAGAAATATATGCTGGGTGTATTAGTACTACTGCTATTTTGTTATTTTGGGTCAGTTACTAGTTATTTTGGGTCAGTTATTAGGGATCATCTCTACATACGCTGGAGCCCTGTTCTAGGTGGAGGCACTGCCAATTATATATATTCATAGTCCACTCTTGCTTCAGCAAAGGCTCTGGCTCTGGCTCATTTGATTACCTGCAGGTTAGTGCCATAGCCTGTGTGGAGAGGGCAACTTCATATGACCCCCACCCCCCCACCATAACAGGACTACGCTACCATCTGGAAGAGTGAGTAATTTTTGAGTTTTAGTAGAAGCTGTGTTTCCTATATTTAAATGCGTATTACTTGTCATACTGGTCTGAAACAGCTGGTTAAACCTACAGTGATGTTAGCAGGAAATGGGGGACAAATGAGCAGTGATGGGAGTAAGTCACACATGTGCAAGTCACAAGCAAGTCTCAAGTCTTAACCTTCAATTCACAAGCAAGTCCCAAGTTACTGCGGCGAAAAGCAAGCAAGTCAAGTCGAGTCCCTGCTAGAAGTCAAGCAAGTCAAGTCAAGTCATTTATTTTGGTCAAGTCGCAAATTAAGTCAAAATACTGATCTACCCCGAAGCCGGGACTCGGGGGGAGCTTTCTTTTGTGGGGGGGGGGGTTGGGCGGCTTTTGCCTAGGCCAAGACACAGCACTGGTGGTGCCAAGTCATTGCAAGTCAAATAGCCCAAGTCAAAGTCAAGTCACAAGTCATTAGTGACAAGTCAAAGTCAAGTCATTTATTTAATTTTGTCAAGCAAGTCGCAAGTCCTCAAACAGGTGACTCGAGTCTGACTCGAGTCAAGTCATGTGACTCGAGTCCCCCACCTCTGCAAATGAGATCACAATCATGTGCTGGAGTACACAGAGCAGGAGACCGAGAGAAAAGAGCTACAAGGGAGCTTTCTGACCAACTAAGGGCATTCTAGCACACAGAGCTATGAAGGAAGGAGGTAGTTGCCTGTAAAGTGAGCCTGATAATATGCAAGGCTAGATTTCTGTATACCTTCACAGGTCAATTTTAGTGTGCATTCCTACAAACATAGATGTTTATGGGCCACAGATCTATGTGTTCTGCAATAATTGTTCTAAAATATGTTGTCTGAAATAAATATTGAAACTAAATATTACCTGGGTGGTGGTTATGGATCCCCTCTATTTATTCCATATACGTATTAACTTGTCTATTCCTATAGTTAGCTAGTCTATTAAAACTCTGATAATGTTACTGCTGATAGTACAATGATATAAGGTTAGCTATGAAAATAAACACACTGCTTAGTAAAACAATGTCTTGTTTATTTCCCAAGAAAATAGGAAATGCTAACATAAAAACACTAAAGGAAAATATTACAAAGTATATAACAAAGATCATCAATGATACTTATCGTAAGGCAGTCCTCTAGATATTGTCTCGTCAGCTGGGCTCAAAATGGCAAAAGAGAAGCAAGAGAGCCAAGAGTGATTTCCCTTCGGTGAGCACTTTTAAACTCCAATCATACACCACCCAGACCCAACCCCTCTAGGTTCCTCACGAATTAAAGTAGTTAATAGGCAGTCCTTCTTAAAGTGATTGTACACCCTGTACAATCACTTTTACCTACAGGTAAGCCTATATTAAGGCTTACATGTAGGTGCTGAAAATATCTCCTAAACCTCCACGGTTTAGGAGATATTTACAAAAAAGACGTACACCGATGTCTATGGTGCATGCGCACTTTAGAAAGGGCAGATCGTGCCGTTTCTAAAGGGGTCATGCCGTGACTGGCGGCTCCCGCACGCATGCGACTCTGGCCAGTCACAGAGCTGGAGTTCGCGGCCCTGGAAGGAAGAGGGGTGAAGATGGACACTTGCTGCTAGTGGGGACAGTGGTGACAGGTAAGTGACACATAATGGGCTACTATGCAATGCATAGTAGAGCCTATAGCTCTAACCCAAAACCCAGCCCAAACCCAGAACTTCCAAAACTGTGGCCATATAGGTCCAGTCGACAGTCCAAGGCCTTCTCTATGTCTAAAAGTACTAGTACCCTGGTGGAGGAATCGGAGACAGGGAGCTGCAAGTGGGTTAGTACTCTGCGTAAATTAATGTCTGTTGACTTGCCCAGTATATACCCAGTTTGGTCTATACTGACCAGAGTGGGAAAGATAGTAACCAACCTGGTAGCTAACACCTTGGCGAGAATTTTGACATCATAATTAAGGAGGGATATGAGCCTATCGGAAGGACACAATGTAAGGTCTTTACCAGGTTTTGGAAGAAGCACTATATGCGCTTTAGAGAAGGAGGGAGGCAAGGATTGTGTGTCAAAACATTCCTTAAACACCTTGTGAAGTCTGGGTGCTAATTCTTTAACATAAAGTTTGTATCAATCACTCGATAACCTGTCAAGGCCGGGTGTCTTGTTGGAAGGAAGAGCCTGGATGGCCTGTTCTATTTTGGGGATAGAAAGTGTTTTATCCAGCTCTAGGGCTTCGTCAGCCGAAATGCCTGGGAGGGAGAGCCCCTGCAAGGTATCTAGCAGGATAGGGCGAGGGGGGGGGGGGGGGGAAATAGAGCTATACAAAGGAGGTAAAGTAGAGTTGAAATTCCCTTAAAATGAGAGAGTGGGGTGGATATCCGAGTTCCTGAACTGGAGGTTACTGCTGAAATTACTGTCTGTTGATGGGAATCAGCCACCAGATTCACCAATAATTTTCAGTTTTTGTCCCCGGCCTCAAAAACCTTACCGGCCTGGATTGCATTATCAGAGTAGGTGAGTGAGGTGTAATGAAGAGATAACTCCCTACAGGCCTGAGCTAATACTGAGAATGTATCCGCTGATGGAAAGATCGTAAACACCTGGGCGGCAGCAGTTTCAATTTGTTCCAAACTAACCCTTTGTGCCTCATACTCTTTCTGTACGGTCTTAATAATGTTCACATACTGACCGCGTATGAGCCTTATAGGCATCCCATACCATCTGAGGGGTAGCAGAAGTGAACCTTCATTCACTTCCCAATACTGGGCACCACTCTCAGCCACCAGTTCCTACACTTTATCATTCAGCAACCATTTGGCGTCCAAGCGCCAGCATTCTAGATGTCCTCGAGCCCCAATATCAACTCTCAGCTCCAGCGCGGCATGATCTGAAATGCCGGCCGGCAGGTAATTCGCCGATCGCACCAGACCCAGAGCAGCCCTGAGCGGAAAGCCAAATCAATCCAAGACCCGGATCTATGGGTAGAGGAGAAATCGAAGTACATTTTATCCTGGGGATGTTTAAATCCCCAGACCTCGGTGACATCAAAGGTTTGGGCCCAATGCACAAGGTCTAAGGAAGAGTTCCTTTGAGGATTTGAGGAATCCAGGGCCGGCTCTAGGATGGAATTTAAGTCCCCAGGCCAGATTACCCTGGTGACCCGGAGGGTCGCCAGACTCCCATGAATAGTGTAGAGAATATCAGAAGAGAAGAGAGGTGGGACATACACATTAATGAGAGCTAGGCATACACAGTTCACATCTAACAACTGGATAATATATCGGGCTCCCGGGTCTGTAGAGACACTGATTACCTTATAGGGAAGAGATTTGTTGAGTAGGATGGTGACCTCCCTGGCATAACTGGAGTATGTTGCATGAAAGGCCTGTCGGACCCAGGCCCTACGGAGGGACAAGATCTTACTGCCCAATAAATGGGTCCCCTGTAGGAACAGGATGTGCGGTTTGTGTGCATTGAGGTACTTGAGCATGGGGGCACGTTTAAATTTATTATTAAGCCCCAGCACATTCCATGAAACCATACGTAATTGTAGAAATGACACAAGGATTAGATTTAAAAATGAAAAACGACAGGAGGAGAATAAGGAGAACCTGGACCAGCAGGCAGAGCCAGGGAAGGTCAGTAAATAGGTCCCAAATGCCACTCAACCTGCTACGCTACAAGACCAAATACAATGTAATCATGAAAATGAGACAATGTAAGACAAATACACATGGTTGCCATATAACACTAAACTGCAGAAACATCATTGCAACTCCCTACAACTAGCTATTACCCCAACAAAACTAGCTAGTCAGTTTTAAGTCCCAAAACACGTCAACAATGTCCTCTTCTTCTGTAAACGATGCAACTGTATCCAACAAAAGGTCTAACGTTGCTGCGGGGGTTTAGAAGAACAGGGAAAAAAGGGGGTTAGAGACTCAGTTTATTATAGATGCCCTAGGGAACTCCAGTATTGGAAGGATTCACAGTTAATCACTGTTTTGACTATCAGGTCACAAACCATCAACAACATAGGCATTTAACAGGGTCCAGGCACTGCAATCAGGAATAATGTGTAAAACACCTAGGATGTTGCGACCCTGACCCTTCCCTTCCTGAAGCACCCCAGGCACAGACTGACTTCTGCACCCAGTGAGCAGGGAAACAGGACATCCTGCAGGAGTATGGAACAAAACTTGGGGGTCAAGGTGTCTCGGGTAAAGCAGTGACCGCAACACAGAGAGTATTGAACGTATTCCTCTTTCATTCAAAACAGTAGGAGAAATAGAGGGCTGGTGCGCCTACTGCAGGGTAGAGATCCATGCATCTGCCTCAGCTGGGGATTCGAAGAATTGGACAGAGCCAGAGTGTTGAATCCGAAGGCAGCTGGGATAGAGCATGCAATACTTGATGTTCTTTTCCTGAAGGTGGCGATGGACATCATTGAAGGTCTTCCTCTGCCTCTGTAACTCAGCCGAGAAGTCTGGAAACTGGAAAACAGATGTATTACCATAAGGCAGCGTAGGATGTTTCCTTGCTTAGGAAAGGACTTTGTCCCAATCGCGGTAATTGAAAAATCTGACCAGGAAGGGACGAGGAATGTAGTGACTAGTAGGTACACGTTGAGCACGCTCTACCACATACATTGCTGACACTTCAGTGAGACCCAATAGGCCCATAAAAAAAGCACACCACAAACTCCGCCGCCACGTCACCCTCCTCCCCCTCACGGAGACCCAGGACTCTCACATTATTGCGACTCAGGCGATTTTCGATTCCATCCGATTTTGCTACTAGGGTAGCCAACGTGCGTTGTATATCCTCCAAATTAGAGGTGTGGGTGGCAGTCAGATCCTCTGTGGCAGAGATGCAGGTTTCTGTCTCGGCCAGCCTGCCCCCAATTTTATCCAGTCCCTCCGGATAAGATTGCACTCCTCAGCCAGGTGATCAATGCAACCCAATAAGGAGGTTTTGCTTTGCTCTATGGGGGTGGCACTGCTGCAGCCAGAACCCCAGCAGTCTCCATCCAAGTTTCAGCCAGTAGTGCTTTCAACTTATTTAGCAGGTCAGCTTCAGACCACAGCACAGGGGAGGATGGGGGCTGGTTATGCTGTGAATGTTTCTGTGAGTGGCTTCAAGTTGGCACCAGAGCGGGCTACAAGAGGACCGGCAATCTGGAGGAGAGGACAAGCATCTGCTCTCCCTGCCGTCCCAGTCGGATGGCGCTGGACCGCATGTGTGTGTGGGAAGGATGTCAGCAGTTCATTCAGCAGGAGCCTCGGCCAGAGGCTCCACAACATTCAGGGCACGCTGCGGGTGTGACAAGGAAGCTGCGGGAGTGAGAATCGCCGTCCACGGGCTTTAACTCACAGCGGAAGAGAATTATTTTTAGGATCCTTGGAGCTTAACGTAAAAATGCCTGCCGCCGATTCACATCCGGTCACGCCCCCCATGCTACTCTGCATTTTGACAAGAAACAGATAATCCTGCCTGCAGATACACAAATGCAATCTCTCTTCATGTTTCAATATTAGCAACTCTGGCCAAAAGAAATCTGCCATTATTGAGACAAATTTGACATAAAAAAATTATTGGAAGCTACAACAAAATGTGATATGATGCTCAGCTAAATTTTGAGATAGGAAACATTTTTTGTTCCTATATGTTTCAGGCCCTTGCATGCTACATAACCTTTATATAAATCAAACTCATTTTCACAGCATTTTCAAAGCCTTCTACCATTTGAGTGGAAGCTTATGGAAGAGTGGTGTTGCTATGACATTACCTTCATAATTGCTGGAGTGAAATCAGCCTCCTTGCACAACGCTATACTTGTTACTCCCCAATGCAAAAATCGTTTTCATACATCAACCATACTTTAGTTTCCCATGCCACACTACAGAGTCCTATCTATTTGTACATTGAACATCTCTTGGACCAATTGTGATGCAATTACTTTATCCCTTTCCTCTCAAACAGTAATGGTAGACCATACCTGGGAAATTAATATCTCTCTTTTTGACTCACACATGCATGCATACAGATGACTCTTTCCTGTAGACAGAGTACATAGACCTCAACTGTACACCAGATGTATATGCCCTGGAAATTCTGGGCCAAAGTGTGTCAGGTTCCACACTTACCAGACAGATGAGTCCACGTGGGCAGAGGGTAGGCTCCCTTACGTGTCCGATTCGGGGCCCCTGGTAGAGCAGACAGGAGGCCCGCGAGTGCGGAGTGGTATGAGAGCCTGAAGTTAGAGTCCTGGAGCACAGTGGTCTGGAAAGCAACCGGTAGAGCTTGAGACTTGGTGGAGCAGATGCTGAGCAGGAGTTAATCAGACTTGGTCACACACAGGCAGAGGTCGGCAACGGGCTGGCGGCAACGGTACAAGGGAGAAGGCAGAAGCGAGGTCAGACAAGCCGGGGTCGGGTTCAGGCAGCAGTCAAGGAAGGTCCAAAGGTAGCCGGGTCACAACGGGTAAACACTACGGAGATACAGGAACACAGGATGATCACGGGACAAGACACAGAGCTGTTTGATCAGGCAGCACCGGGTCAGCGCAGAGGCAGGCTTCAAATAGGCTGATTGGCGCCAAAACGCCGCGCACCGCGCACGCCGATTCGCCAAGGCGCGCCGCGCACCCGCGCACGCCCGAGCGCGCCCCCGACACCAGCACGCACGCCCACACCGCCGGGCACATCAAAGGCAGCGCCCACAGGCGGACGCGTGCGGACGCGCGCTAGCGCGAACGCGCGTACGCACAAACGCCCGGACGCCACCCCGCACGCCACGGCCGGTCAGCCCAGGCGCGCCGGTGCCCACAGGGACATGCGCCCCAGCACGCACAGGGACACGAACGCCAACGCGCCCCGGCGCGCACCGGCGCCCAACCAGGTAACCTCTCTGACAGTGCCCCCTCCTCAAGGGCAGACTCCGGATGCCCAGTTGGGCCATCTTCGAGCCATGAGAGGTTTTAAAGGACTGCAGAAGTTCTCTGGCGTGTAAATTGCTTTCCAGCTCCCACGAATTATCTTCGGGTCCATAGCCCTTCCATTTTACCAGAAATTGCACCTGATTGTGCCTTCTTCTACAATCTAGAATTGCTTCCACTTCGAACTCCTCTTCGCCATTAACCACAATAGGTTTGGGTGGACCAATGCTGCGACCAGAAAAGAAGTTAGGAGTGACTGGCTTCAGGAGGGACACGTGGAACACTGGATGTATCCTCAGAGAATTAGGAAGGTCAAGTTCGTAGGCCACATTGTTGATTTTCCTCTTGATCCGGAAGGGACCCAGGTATTTGGGGCCCAGTTTCTTGGATGGGCAGGCCAACTTGAGACAGAATTGCCAGGTTCAAGAACAAGTTCCCCCCGTCTCTTCCTGTCAAAGATTTTCTTGTAATCTTCCTGAGCCTTGGTCATGGTCTCCTGCAGCAATTTATTGTTGTTAGAGAAGAAATCCAAAGTTTGGGATACTGCAGGAACAGGACATTCGGGGAATGATCCGGGCAAGAAGGATGGATGGAAACCGTAATTGGCAAAAAACGGAGACTGGTTCGTAGCTGAATGTAGAGAGTTATTGTAGGAGAACTCTGCGATGGGAAGCAGGGAGGCCCAATCATCCTGGGAAAAAGCAGAAAAACAGCGGATGTATTGCTCCAAAGTCTGGTTCGTCCTCTCGGTTTGCCCATTTGACTGAGGGTGGTAAGCCGAAGAGAATGACAACTCGATCTCGAGCGCGCCACAAAGGGCCTTCCAGAATCTGGAGGTGAACTGGACGCCCCTGTCCGAGACTATGTTGGTCGGGACTCCATGCAGCCTGACGATCTCCTTAATGAAGATGGAAGCGGTCTCCATGGCTGAAGGGGTGCCCTTCATGGGGAGGAAGTGGGCCATTTTAGACAGCCTGTCAACCACAACAAAAATGGACGAAAAACCTTCTGATGGTGGAAGCTCAACAAAAAAGTCCATTGATATCATGGTCCATGGTCTCTCTGGGACTGGCAATGGTCTCAACAGGCCCCATGCTCTTGTTCGGCTAGTCTTGTTTCTGGCACACGTGTTACAGGACTCCACATAGTCCTTGCAATCCTTGCTAAGACACGGCCACCAAAAGGTGCGTTGGACGAGGTCGGTTGTTTTCCGAGTGCCGAAGTGGCCAGCCAGTTTGTGATCATGACATAAACTTAACACCTGTACCTTTAACTCCTCAGGGACCACAATCTTATTCTTGAACCAGAACAGGCCATCCTTGGTACAAGTCTCAACAGGTGGAGACATCCCCATAGAGGCGCGTCTGATTCGGGAAATTAGATCCTCCTGAAGGATTAGGAAATTTCCAGAGGGAAGGATGGTATCTGGGGACACGGTTCTTTCAGAATCGACAAACATCCGGGAGAGGGCATCAGGTTTAACATTCTTGGATCCGGGTCTGAACGTAATGTGAAAAATAAATCGGGAAAAAAAAAGTGCCCATCTGGCCTGCCGGGGTCTCAATCTCTTGGCTGTCCTTAGATATTCCAAGTTCTTATGGTCTGTGTAGATCAAAATGGGGTGTGCTGCGCCTTCCAGAAGGTAACGCCATTCCTCCAGAGCCGCTTTAATGGCCAAAAGCTCCCGATCACCCACGTCGTAGTTTTTCTCGGAGGGAGAAAGTTTGCGTGAGAAGAATCCCACAGGGTACAGAAGTGCTTTGGCACCCTGTCTCTGTGAAAGTACAGCTCCGACTGCAACCTCAGACGCATCCACCTCCAGGACGAAAGGCAAGGCAGGGTTGGGATGCTTAAGGATAGTGGCTGAAGTGAACAGCGCCTTGAGTTTTTCAAAGGCCTCTTGTGCCTCAGGGGTCCAGCGGAATCGACATCCTTGTTTAGTAAGCTCTGTAATGGGAGTTATGATTGAAGAAAATCCTTTAATAAATTTCCTATAGAAATTGGCAAAGCCAATAAAGCGTTGTACTCCTTTTTTGTCGGTCGGTGCAGGCCAAACCAGAATAGCGGATACTTTCTGTGGATCCATTTTGATGCCATCAGGGGAAATAATCAGGCCCAGGAACTGGATAGATTGGAGCTCGAATTCACATTTTTCAAGTTTGGTGTACAGTCCATGTTGTCTGAGCCGGGAAAGTACATTTCGTACATGCTTGCGGTGTTCCATCAGGGAGGCCGAGAAAACTAAGATATCGTCCAGGTAAACGATGACATATAAATCCAATAAGTCATGAAAGACATCGTTGATGAAATGCTGGAATGTCGCCGGTGCATTGCACAGACCAAAAGGCATGACGAGATACTCGTAATGTCCGAATCGAGTACGAAAGGCCGTCTTCCACTCGTCTCCTACTCTTATGCGGATCAAATTATAGGCTCCACGGAGGTCTAGCTTGGTAAAAACGGTAGCCGATCCCAATCTCTGAAATAGCTCAGGAACCAGGGGTAGCGGGTATCTGTTCTTAATAGTGATTTTATTGAGCTCCCGATAGTCAATGCAAGGACGTAAGGAGTGATCCTTCTTTTCCACAAAAAAGATACCTGCCCCAGCTGGAGACGTGGAAGGACGGATGAACCCTTTCTTCAGGTTCTCATCTATATAAGTTTTCAGGGTGCCCAACTCCTGCTCAGTTAGAGGGAAGATCCTCCCAAAGGGGACTTCGGTGCCTGGTAAGAGTTCTATTGGGCAATCATAGGGTCTATGAACTGGAAGGGTTTCTGCTCCTTTTTTGCTGAACACATCCAGGAAATCCCGGTAAGGTTCGGGAAGATCTTGGCAGGGCTTAGCTTCAGAATCTATGCGCAGGCATTGAGAGGAAGTTAATGGGATCCCCCGTAAGCAGTGTTGTCTGCAATATTCCGAGGAAAACTGAATCTTGCCTGTAGACCAGTTGATACTGGGATTGTGGGCCTGTAGCCAAGGTATTCCTAGGATGACTGGGAAGAGAGGAGAGGAAATGACATCTAGGCGTAAAAGTTCCTGGTGTTCCGGGCCAATGGTGGCCAACAGAGGAACCGTTTCTTGAGTGACGGGTTCGGAGCGGAGGGTGGAGCCATCCGCTAAGAAAACTGCCAGTCCTTGAGCTTTAGTCTGAGTGGGAATATGATGGGTTTCGACGAAGGTCCGGTCGATGAAACCACTACAAGCTCCAGAGTCAATGATGACCGGTACTGGGATGCTCCTTCCAGGTAACTGTAATACAATGGAGAAAGTTAAATGGTTACCGGCACTAGGTAGGACAGGTGCACACAACGAAGAAGACGGCAGACACTTACGTCTTTTATTTGGGCATGCTCTTGCAAAGTGACCAGACTCCCCACAGTACAGGCACAGATTGAGTGTGCGCCTGCGTGTCTTCTCCTCAGAAGTCAGAGAGGGACGGAGCAGTCCCAACTGCATGGGCTCCGGGGCCTCCGGGCCAGGGGTAGAAGAGACCAGCGGAGCTTGGTTTGGGGCACTAGGAGCCCTAGGCAACATCCAGGTAAGGCGTGGGTGACTGACAGACCTCTCAGAGCGTCTCTCCCTGAGGCGGCAGTCGATCTGGATGGACAAATTAATTAACTCTTCCAGTGTCTGAGGTATCCCCACTCGTGCCAGTTCATCTTTTAGAGGATCTGACAACCCCAGCCGATATTGGTGACGCAAGGCTGCGTCATTCCAGTCCGTATCCGAGCTCCAACGCCTAAACTCCACGGCGTAATCTTCTGCAGCTCTGCGACCTTGTTGAAGGGCATGTAAAGCGGCTTCTGCCGTGGCTGTTAGCTGGGGGTCCTCATACAGCTGAGACATAGCTAGGAAGAAGGCATTTAGGGAATCAAGAGATTGGGCCTTTTGCTCCAATAAGCGGTGGGCCCAGGTTTGAGGCTCTCCGATCAACAGGGATATGATGAACCCCACTTTAGTAGCTTCCAGGGAGAATGTTCGGGGCTGCAAAGCGAAGTAGAGCTCGCATGCGTTGCGAAACGCTCGGAACTTACTGCGTTCTCCGGAGAATTTTTCGGGTGTAGGCACCCTGGGCTCTGGTGGAAGCATCACTACAGAAGGTGTTGAGGCAGGGTTGGCAGAAACTGCCCCTGGAGGAGAGGCTGAAAGGGCCTGGACCTGTCCTTCCAATCTGGTATAGCCTTCCTGTAGGCTTTTAACGGCTTGAGTAAGGCCCGCTAGATGTCTGCACAGTTCATCCATGGGGGAGGCCCCCTGCCCGGACTCAGTCATGGCTGCCTGATACTGTCAGGTTCCACACTTACCAGACAGATGAGTCCACGTGGGCAGAGGGTAGGCTCCCTTACGTGTCCGATTTGGGGCCCCTGGTAGAGCAGACAGGAGGCCCGCGAGTGCGGAGTGGTATGAGAGCCTGAAGTTAGAGTCCTGGAGCACAGTGGTCTGGCAAGCAACCGGTAGAGCTTGAGACTTGGTGGAGCAGATGCTGAGCAGGAGTTAATCAGACTTGGTCACACACAGGCAGAGGTCGGCAACGGGCTGGCGGCAACGGTACAAGGGAGAAGGCAGAAGCGAGGTCAGACAAGCCGGGGTCGGGTTCAGGCAGCAGTCAAGGAAGGTCCAAAGGTAGTCGGGTCACAACGGGTAAACACTACGGAGATACAGGAACACAGGATGATCACGGGACAAGACACAGAGCTGTTTGATCAGGCAGCACCGGGTCAGTGCAGAGGCAGGCTTCAAATAGGCTGATTGGCGCCAAAACGCCGTGCACGCGCGCACGCCGATTCGCCAAGGCGCGCCGCGCACCCGCGCGCGCCCGAGCGCGCCCCCGACACCAGCACGCACGCCCACACCGCCGGGCACGTCAAAGGCAGCGCCCACAGGCGGACGCGTGCTAACGCGGACGCGCGCTAGCGCGAACGCACAAACGCCCGGACGCCACCCCGCACGCCACGGCCGGTCAGCCCAGGCGCGCCGGTGCCCACAGGGACACGCGCCCCAGCACGCACAGGGACACGAACGCCAACGCGCCCCGGCGCCCAACCAGGTAACCTCTCTGACAAAGTGTATCAAATAATCCACAGGCATGCCGTTACCCAATGAATAAAACCCCCCATGAAGCCCTTCTAAATTGTAAGTCAAATAATGTAAACAAATACACCTTCAGTGAACAAGTAGGCAACCGCATTTAAAGCAATGGGAGCCTGCTGTCTCTTGCAGCTAATTAAGCCCAGTCGCATGTAATCTCTCAAGCAGTGATTCCATGTGAGTGATCAGCCCTGGACACATGCAGTTACATGTAAGGGGCACGATTAGCTGTGAGAGATGGCAGCCTCCCATTGCTGTGAATGGGCGTCCCTACTCGCAGCTCATCATGGGAACTTCCCCTGTGGTTCTCCCATCTAATCGTAGGCAGGGTGCATTCACAGGTGTGAACGCACCCTAAAGGTGTTCTTGTTTATATTCGGGGGTTTTATTCATTGGGTAACCATATAGGCTGTGGAAAGTTTGATACACTTTGGCACAGAATTTCCAAGACATATACATCTGGTGTATGTTTCAAATCTATGTACTCTAATGCCCCGTACACACGATCAGATTTTCCGACAACAAATGTTGGATGTGAGCTTGTTGGCTGAAAGTCCAACCGTGTGTATGCTCCATCGAACATTTGTTGTCGGACTTTGTGCCATCGTGTGTACACAAATCCGACGCACAAAAGTTCACGCATGCTCGAAATCGAACAGAAGGAGCCGCACTGGCTATTGAACTTCCTTTTTCTTGGTTCGTCGTACGTCTTATACATCACCAGGTTCCCATGTTCGTAATTGTTGGCCAACATTTGTGTGACCGTGTGTATGCAAGACAAGTTGGAGCCAACAACCTTCGAACAAAAATCCACGGTTTTGTTCTTGGAAAGTCTGATCATGTGTACGGGGCATTTGTCTATAGGAAAAGGTCATCTGTGTGGACGAGTTAGTCAAAAGGGGGATATTAACGTGCCACTAAACCCACATCATTAAAAACAATCAATAAATGCTGTATTACATGCTGTTCATACTCACTCAGTCACTATGAGATTTGTTTTCTGTATTCTGCCTGGTTAATCCTGCTGTTCTCTATCTCCCCTTTCTGTCTATGTCCCCAATTCGGCTAGGGTTTTTTTTAAAGCAGTGTTGGCAGCTTTACACATGCTCAGTTTTCAGTGTGCTTCTATGCTGAGCATTTCCTCCTTATCACACCTGAGCAGCCCATCTGACTATATAGTCACATGTGTGGGAATATACACAGTGATTAATGACAGCCTCCTCCATGTCCACTAACCAGCTAAACACAATGGGGGTGGGATATTACATGTAGATTGAGGCTTCACCTCCCTCTTATTCTAAGGCCCTTTCACACTGGGGCGGGGGCGGCGTCGGCAGTAAACCGTCGGTATTCTGCCGCTAGCGGGGGCGGTTTTACCCCCCCACTAGCGGCAAAAAAAGGGTTAAAAACCACCACAAAGCGCCTCTGCAGAGGCGCTTTGCTGGCGGTATAACCACGCTGTCCCACTGATTTCAATGGGCAGGAGCGGTGAAGGAGTGGTGTACACACCGCTCTTTCACCGCCCTGAAGATGCTGCTAGAAGGACTTTTTTCCCCTCCTGCTAGCGCACCGCTCCAGTGTGAAAGCCCTCAGGGCTCTCACACTGGAGAGGCAGCAGCGGCTGTTTTGGGTCGGTTTGCAGGTGCTATTATTAGCACAATAGCGCCTGCAAACCGCCCCAGTGTGAAAGAGGCCTAAGACACAGGTTGGGGGGTGTGACATTGCCTGTTACTGGCAGAAATCTGCCCACGCCATGTTATTGCCAAAAGTAAAAAGATTTGATTTAAAAATGTATATTTATATGATCATTTAAATCAGTTTATTGATATAAATTATTTATTTTTACTCTGTATTCCAAATACAGCTTTTTACATTTTTATTTTGAACATGTAACCAGCAGCAGAGGACTAGAAGCTCCTCCTGCTTATGTTTCCCTGCAGACAGGCTGGGAAAGAGCTGGGTCATGTGACAGCCGTATATTGATTAGGAAAAAATAACTTAGATTTTTTTTTTTTTTTAATTATTAAAATAATTGCAGTGCCATAATCCATATGTAAATTAAACAATGTAAATTAAACAGCGTGAGTTTATGATGACTTTAATTACTCAGGTGGGGTCTACTGTTAATGTTTGAGAGAAAAGTGAGAAAGCATTGCAGCATGATTGGTCCAAGAGATATCCAATGTACAAATAGATAACACTGACTGTAGTGTGGCATGGGAAACTAAAATATAGCAGATGCATGAAAACCTTTAAAACACTGTAAAGTGACAGCTTTACAGCTTTAAAAAAACAGAAGTGAAATATTAGCTAAGGAGAGAGGAAGTTAAATTCTATGTCAATAGAAAAAACATGCTGTACATCTTTGCAATAGTTACAAAGCCACACAAACACTTGCCATTTTTTTTCTTTGTAATCAAAAATCTTTATTGCAACATGAACAAGTTGCTTCTGCTCTTTCAATGCATTTCACTAGACATGCCAGGAAGAAACAGACTTGAAGGAGTCAGTACCAGCAACCAGTGAGTGAGCAAAAAGACCGCCTGGAGCAGTAAAGCTTTTGTGTATATATATCTTTGCTATGCTGCCACATTTCCTTTTAAAGACTGTAGGTGCAGAAAAATAAAAATAAAAAGTACAGCAGGGTTTTCCCATGGCCTAATAGCCCCCTCTTCCAGCTCTGAAACTTGGTCCATCCTATCACGCGGAGATTACATACATTTGATACCCTACGTGAGAAATTTGATATACCTCCCCAACTATTTCATTTTTACAGGTTAGATATTTCTTTCAGTTCAATCCTCAACCCTGACTCTTGATAAACCAACCGCTTTTGAGTATTTATGCGCCCAAGGTTCTCACCAATTCCATTTAGTATTCTCCATTCACCGTATCCTTCATAAGTCGACCACTCTTACCGACACCACACACTACTACATGAGGAGATGGTCCCATTTGATAGGTAGACCTATTTCGGTCCAGGTATGGGATAAGATCTGGTTCTCTACTTTCAAGTCATCCAAGTGTGTAACCCAAAGGGTAACATCCATTAAGATTCTCATGTTTTGGTACAAAACCCCCAATGTCATTCATAAATATGATTCCTAAGTTCCGTCACACTGTTGGCGCTGTGGGACTGACACAGGTTCTTTATTTCATATTTTCTGGAACGGTTCTATGATCCAACCCTTTTGGCGTGAAGTGATGCTCCTGATACAAAAGGTGGTGGATGTGTCCCTTCCGCTCGATCCCTTGAATTATCTACTGGGTCTCCCTTTTTCAGGCGTAACTAAAAAAGTTAACCGACTAATTTCCTATATTTTGTTAGCTGCCAAAAGGCTTATTCCATTGTGCTGGTTGTCTAATACACCCCCTCCGTGGTCCAGGTTTCTTCACCTGGTGGCTGAGATTCGGAGGATGGAATATCTAACGGCCTCCGTACATGATGCTATCTCCCAATTTGATAAAGTTTGGGAACCTTGGGATTGATCAGAATATGGTACCCCTATGCCAAGTGTCACATCATAAAATTATATTAATATCATAATATCCTTGATTATGTCCCCTTTCTCCCCCCCTAGTCACTATATATGCCATTTTGGTACCTTCCCGAGTCTCCTGTTTCTTATCATTTATCCTATCATTTATCGCTTTGTTTTTGATTTCTATTACTTACCTACGAGTTGTTCTTTATTTCTCCTTTTTGACAAGCTGTACAGATCATCCCTGTGCTCTGTATGTATGGACATTGTCTATTTGTTCCTTTTATTTCTTTGTTTGATATCACTATGTTTTTTTTTTTATATTTGTGCACTATGCACTATGTAACAATTTTATATCCGTTCTTTTGTTTAAAAAAAAAAAACCCAATAAAGATACCATTTTGAAAAAAAAATTAAAAGTACAAATACATAAATTGCCTGTTGTGAGCTAACACACTGTATTTTTGTGGACTAAATGGTGTTTGCTCTGCCAATCCCACTGTCTTCATCTCCAAAGTATCTGCACTAATTGACTTGTTTCAAGATAAGTACTAGTAGGGCTAAAGCTGGCTATACATGGATTGCAGTTAAGCAGGAACCAGCTCAATTTTGATCTATGTATGGGCAGGCTGGTTGTACATAAGTTGATCTATCAATGACCCACCACGACTGATCTCTGATGGTATAGCTAGCTGAATTAACTTGTGTACACCCCTGGAAATCCATATCAGACCCTTAATCCAAGCATACAGCTTGGCTGGCTAGGAAAGGGGGGGGGGGGAACGAACGTGCATCTCCAACGTTCTGAACTATACCAGGCCACATTCCCTCAACATGAGGGGTATCTTTCCAGTTTATGCCAAATTCTTTAATATTAAAAACCCCAAAAAGGCCCATGATGTAGGTTCACATCAATCACAATTCCCTCCGGCCCGCTAAAAAAAAAATGCCTCTGCCAAGACATGCCCAGATTGTTCTCTTGTCTCCCACCAAACAGCAGGTCACAAGTCCCAGTTACATAATTGACCATAAACAGTATGGGCAGTGACATCACCCGGGAGACACTGCTGTCTTGTATATAACAACGGTCATCCACCAGACCTGCAAGTGAACGGTCCAGACGTGTCTCGGCGGTGGCGTATTCAGACCAAACCTCAAGCTCATCCCTAATGTTGGGTTTCAGGAACAGCAGGTAAGTAATTTCTGATACCAGGGGCACTTTAGTGACTGCCACTGACTCCATAGACACTTTACACATGTACTGATCCACTACCCAACTGATTGCTACCATACCATTTGTTGCTGATTGCAACTGACCTGGGGCTCCTTCACCCTATATGCGGTGACCTGAACAATACAAGTCACTGCTAGGGAACATAAAAAAAGTGTTTTTTCCTATGTGTTTCATTCACACAACAATGCACTAGTGAAAATTCAGCCACAGCGCAACTCACCACACACCACGTCATTGCTTGTCAATGCTGCTCAAGTGCAGGGCATAAACTTTAATGAAATGTTGCGAAAATGCTGAGATTAATGTTAACGAAACCTAATGGTCCATTTCACTGACCACCACTGCACCAACACACTTCTCCATTGATTACTAGTGCTCTAATATTTTTCTCCACTAACCACCAATTCACTTAATTCACTCATTTAACTGCCATTGTATGTATTTTTAATTCTCCACTGAGCACTTCTATTGTAACTGCACACTCCCCACTGATTGCTTTTAAAATGGGCACACGGTGTACCATAAACCGCCAGAGGCATACTTTTCCCTGACTGCCACTGTAACAGCACATGTTGTGCAATAAACTGATGCAGTGTGTATTATTATATTCCCCGGACTTCTGAACTTTGTAATCTGTACTTTATATTCATAACAGTTTGTTATTTCATCACAAACAGGCACGTGTGTGTGTGTGAATCTTTAAGGCATCTATGGAATCAATCCACTGACATGATTACTTATACGCTGTGTGCACAATTATTAGGCTTGAACTTGAATGCTTATTGGATTTAAGCATATCAGGTGATGTGTTTTTGTGTAATGAGGGAGGGTGTTGCCTAAGGAGATCAACACCCTATATCAAGGTGTGCATAATTATTAGACAGCTTTGTTTTCTCAGGCAAAATGGGGCAAAAAAAAGATTTCCTGGTGCATCATGGCAGCATACAATGAGTTGTGACTCCACCCCAACAACCTGATAGGACTGGTTAACTATGAATCAAAGACAGAACCGGCTGACAGCATTCTCCTTTTTTTTTCCTCACCTGATCAAGACTGGAGTCGCGAGGTATCCCTTACCGTTTGTCACCCCAGCCAGGTTAAGCCTCTCCTGGGTGGAAGTCCTTCCTGTACAGTCTCTAAATGAGCTATATGGTTGGAGTCACATTGTGGTGGTCTTGGGGGCATATTTTAGCCTTTCCTGGGTGGAAGTCCTTCCTCTATAGTCTCTAAGTGAGCTATATGGTTTGAGCCCCATTCTGGTGGTGCAGGCTTCTCAAGAAAGCTTTAAACAAGCTTTGACGTAAGTGACAGTGTTTCCCTTTGCTTTCCATATGCTTTTTACTTCTTTTCTCTGTGTTATGGGCGTTTGTCATTTCCAAGATGGTGGCAACAGTGCAAGTACACTCGGAGCATACGAGGCAGGAAGTGATGCGGCCTCTGTGACCAGTTTCCTGGCTAGAGCTTTTCCAGGATGGCGATCTGAGCATGCTCAGGCATTGATAGCATCACTAATGGCAAATGTGATTTTAAATGGTTTTATGGCATTTTTGGGCAACAAATGGTGGAGCTCTCTACTCATGCATGCTGGATGCTTATGTGGTCATTGTTTGCTGGTATGTTTTCCCTTTTTATGGCATTCACCTGGACTTCTCCTTCTCAGTGTTGCTCTAGAATCATTGTGTTCTCTATGGCATTTACCTGGGCTCTTCCTATCTCATACTCAGTGCTTGTTCTGGGATCACTGTGTTGGGCTCAGTTTCCACTAGTGCGACTTGTCACTGTAAAGTCGCATGACAAGTCGTACCCCATGATTTCCATTGAGTACCGTTCATATCTGTGTTTATAGACCTCAAGAATACACAGGCAGTTCGTCAAGTCTCATCAAATTTGTGTCAAAATCATGCGACTTTCAGGTCGCAGTAGTGGAGACTTAGTCTTATGCTGTTTTTCATTTCAGTCTGCTGCTTTGCTCTGTTTCTATGGGGAACACTGCCCAGTCAGACCACCCATTGCTTTTAAGGTATAGGGATTAGGTAAGTAGTGAAGATTGAGAAAAATAGAGCCAATATCTATAGTCCTGTAAGGACCGCAAGATCGAGGGAGCCTTCTGAAGGTCAAGACAAGTCATCATCTAAGAACAGACATCCAGGCAATGTTGATTAAGGTCATCATCTCACCCCTCATTATCATTGCTCCCCATTTACAAACATCACAAGTTACCAGCCCTAATAGTCGCTGCATTTGTGGTGGAAAGTCTTTGCCTGCCAAGCTAGTATGTCAAATCTTCCTGGAACAAGCCCTATACAGCCCTGCAAGGTCTTCTAAAAGCCAGAACAGTCATCATTCAAGCGCAGACATCCAGGTAACATTGATCAATGTCATCATCTCACCTCTCATTAATATTGCTCCCCATTTACAAGCACCACAGATTACCAGCCCTAATGGTTGCTGCATTTGTGGTGGAAAGTCATTGCTTGACAAGCTAGCATGTCAAGTCCACTTGGAGCAAAGAAGGGGATGTCTGGAAAGTAGCCGCTTTGATTAAAGAATCGTCCAAGGAGTTGATGCATGAAGCCTCTACTCCCCAGTCAGTGGCTGAATTGCCTAGCACTTCCAACCAGAGCCAGTAGGTGGTGTCCAAATTGGTAAGCTTGCCATGGGAAGAAAGCGTTAAAGGGGCCACAAGCTTTGAAGATTTCCCAATAAAGCCTTTTTGCAAGGGCAGCTAAGGACGCAATTGCCTGGGGTGAAGTGGAGGAAAATCTTCACAAGGTTAGAAAGTAGTCATTCCCTTCACTAAACAACTGGAGGCGTTAATCCAGGAAGAATTGAAGGGGTCAGAGAAAAATGCCCATTTAAACAGGCTGTCAAAACTGTATACCCTGAAAAAGCTAAAGGTCAACCTACAGCAGTCTCCTCTGATAGTGGATGTAGCTGGCAAGACGTCACCTTGCTGTCACATTCAAGGAGGCGCTAGTCCGAAAATTAGATCTAGATCTGAAGTGCTCCTACATACTGTAGCATCTGCAGGTTCTGGCAGACCAGCAATAACCAGCCCATGTTACACATTCTGTGTACAGAGCACCTCCAGATAGTCATGTTGCATTGTATTTTACAGAAAAATGCAGCCCTGCAGATTAAAAAAAAAAAACTGGTGCAAGATACCAAACAGATCCAATCTATTTGGGAGTAGACAGGATACAGCCATCTCAAGGGTGACCACTAGCAGGTCAGGGCGAATATCATCTTACAAAAAACAGAAAATTCAAAAAGGTCCAGCATACAGGAGGCAACTCCCAAGTAGATACAAGGAGGCAAAATCCTGCGGACCGGGAAAAAGATTAGTAAAGGAACTGGAGAAGTACCCAAAATTCATTATTGAAGCCTTAAAGATCTAAGGCACCTGTCTTGGGAGAACAGCCAAAGTCCTTTCAAGGGTGCACTCATCCAGGGGGTGCCTGTGTGAAGCTTTGCGCACGCACCTGGATGGAAAATATTTAGGATCTGTGGGCCATAGCAGCTATATTGGAGTGACATTGGTGGAAGTTTAAGGGCGGTCCACCTTTCTGGTGCAGTAATTTTTATTGAAAAAGTAAAACATCATGACAAACTTTCACCCATGCAGGGGCGTAATTCAATGAGAATAATGATCATATAACATTGATAGATGGGAATTCCACTTTTCAATCTCTTCCAGTCAGCCAGGCTACCAGAGTTGATGAAAAAGTAAAAAATTCTTGTCCAGTATGTAGCTGGATTAAAAAAAAAAAAAAAAAAAAAAAAAAAAGAGCAATTGTGAAGGTTCCAGTTGCCCAGAGGAGATGAGCATTCGGTTCACCTCTGTTCCTAGCAAAAAAAATAAAAAAATAAAAATCAAGTAATCTGTACCCAGTGCTAAAGTTGAAAAAAAAAAAAAAAACTCAACAAGCACGGGAAGTTGGAGTCATGCAAGATGAAAAACCTCCAATCATATTATTTATAAATCTGGGAGACTGGATGCTCTGTAGGTTTATCAGACACCTACCTGTCCCAATTCATCCTCAATTCCTCTACCAGTTTCAGTGCCTCCCCTTGTTGATGTTGATGGGGAGAAGGGCCTCATCCCTACAACCCTTGCCCGGTGGTTGTGGGGGTCTGCGGGCGGGGGGCTTATCGGAATCGGGAAGCCCCCTTTAACAAGGGGACCCCCAGATCCTGCCCCCCCGTGTGAAATGGTAACGGGGTACAAATGTACCCCTGCCATTTCACAAAAAAAGTGTGAAAATGGTAAAAAAAACACAAGACACGGCTTGGCACAAGTCCTTTATTAAAAAAATGAAAAAAGAAAACGGTCCCACCAAGTCTTCTTCTTCTCTCGTTCCAACGGACCGAAAAAGAAAAAAAAAAAAAGCCGCACGCCGCCTACGATCTGCCTCCACCCGCCGTAATGACCGGCCTCTCAGGTGACAGCTCTTTTATAACTGAGGGCAGGGCCACACGATGATGTCGCCAGGTGACCCCCCCTCTGAAGCACGGGGACATCCCTATGGCTTCCCCCTAACGTCAGAGAGGGCGGGGCCACCCGGTCCGCCCCCCTCTGACGCACAGGGACTTCCCAATGGCTTTCCCGTAGCATCAGAGGGGGCAGGGTCACACAGTTACGTAACCGGCTGGCCCCACCCCCCCCGACGCTATGGGGAAGCCATAGGGATGTCCCCGTGCGTCAGAGGGGGGCGCGGTCACTAGGCATGTCATCGTGTTGAGGACATGTGGCCTGGTACGGTTCAGGAGGGGGGGAGCTCTTTCATCCCCCCTCTTTTACTGCGGCCTGCCAGGTTGCGTGCTCGGATAAGGGTCTGGTATGGATTTTTGGGGGGAACCCACACCATTTTTTTTTTATTTTGGCGCGGGGTTCCCCTTAAAATCTATACCAGAGACCTGAAGGGTCTGGTATGGATTTTGAGGGGGACCCCCACGCCATTTTTTTTTAAATTTTGGCGCGGGGTTCCCCTTAATATTCATACCAGACCTGAAGGGCCTGGTATGGAATTTGGGGGGACCCCCATGCATTTTTTTTTAAATTTTACTTCAGGGTTGCCCTGTGGGGGAATCCCATGCTGTTTTTATCAATGAACTTTTATGTGTATTGCCGGGACCGACAATTCATTATAGCCACGAGTACTTTTAAATGACTTTTTTTCCTTTAGAAATGTCATTTTGCTCTTGGACTGTTCTAAACATGGGAAACATGCGCCACTTTACAGGCATACTATAGACACACCCCAGGTACAAAATTTAAAGGAATATTTCACTTTTATTGTTTCACTTTAAGGATTATTAAAATCACTGCTCCCAAAAAAACGGCCGTTTTTAAAACTTTTTTTTGCATTGATACATATGTACCCTGGGGCAGGACCCAGGTCCCCAAACACTTTTTTAAGACAATAACTTGCATATAAGCCTTTAAAATTAGCACTTTTGATTTTTCATGTTCGTGTCCCATAGACTTTAACGGTGTTCGTGAGTTCAAACTCATTTTTTGCCTGATCGCATGTTCTGCTGTGAACCGAACCGGGGGGTGTTCAGCTCATCTCTAGAAGCTACAACAAAATGTGATATGATGCTCAGGTAAATTTTGAGATATAGGAACAAAAAACGTTTCCTATGTTTCAGGCCATGGCATGCTACATAACCTTTATATAAATCAAACTCATTTTCACAGCATTTTCAAAGCCTTCTACCATTTGAAGTCAGTACTTGGACATGGAGCAAAATCCTCAGTTGTTGCAATGGAATGATTTTGGGCTTTCTAAGTGAATCATGTCTGGGACTATACATACAGCTATCATGACCCTATATTATAACCCTTCAGCAAGAGTATACCTTGACGGCACCCTGTCCGAGCCATTTGACCTTTCGAATAGCATGAGGCAGGGCTGTCCTCTATCCCCAATTATTTTCTCCCTAGCTAGCGAACCATTTGCTGAAGCCATAAGAACTGACTCTCTTATTCGGGGACTGAGAGTGGGGCAACGCGAACACAAAATAGGTTTGTTCGCTGACTATATTATTTTGTCACTATCAAACCCCTCCAAATCCCTACATAGAACCCAGCAGTTGATTAAGGACTTTGGGAGAGCCTTCTACTACAAAATCAACCCCAACAAATGTCAGATCCTTGCCATGGGACTATCCCAAGACCAAATACACCTCCTGAAAAATGAATTTCCATATACATGGGGAAATAAATCGATAACGTATTTAGGCATTCAACTTTTATACCCAGCTAAATCAATTTATGAGGTTAATTTCCCCTCCTTACTGTCTAATATCTCCGAAGAGCTGAAACGTATGGGAAAAACTCAGCTTTCTTGGGTGGGGAGAGCGGCCGCCTTTAAAATGCAAGTACTCCCAAGGATACTATACATATTTTGAGCTCTCCCTATACCCATTCCCGGCTCCTTTTTTATCTAAATGTAACTCCCTCTTGCGGAACTATATTTGGCAAAGCAAAAACCCTAGAATTGCCCTCTCCTCCCTACAAATGAAGAGGGATAATGGTGGTATAGGTTTGCCGGACCTGTTGGGATATTATAATGCACCCTTATTAGACCAAATTAAATACTGGATAACACCAGCAGAAGACAAATTATGGGTTAACATGGAACAAAGTTTTACAAACCACCAGGACCTACTAGCGATACTAACAGAGTCTCTCATGTCCCCTCAACTGACCTCCAATGTGACTCACCCCATCATTGAAGCTACTTTAAAAGCTTGGCATACATTACTCTCACGTAAAACCCACAATGAAAATTCCTACAAGCTAGATATCCCGGTCAAAACGTACGAATGGTTAATTATGGGCTTTGAACTATGGGGTATAAACTTTCTGAAAAGCCTACGACAAAGCAATCTACCTTCAGACACTTATAGATCATTGCAAATTAGTCACTTCCATTCTGCTACCAAATGCAACGAAACCTTAGATATTCCAAATCCTATTTGGGAATTCCTTCAGGGGAAATCTAACAAATCGACCTGTGGAATTTCTTTCTTTTATACCACTCTAACCGGCCCCATGCTAACGACTAAAACACCTGACACGTGTAAATGGGAAAAATTCCTGATGAGAGAATTCTCTCTGCAGCAATGGTTGAAATCCATACAAATGAGCTTCTGTATGTCATCTTGTGTGGAGCACTGGGAAAATTTCCAAAAAATGTATCATAGCTGGTACATGACTCTATACAGGATGTCCAAAATATTCAAAAACTCCACAAACAAATGCTGGAGAATGTGTAACCAAATTGGGAATCTGTGCTATGTTTTATGGAATTGTCCTTAGATAACACCATTTTGGGAAAATGTAGCCTTTTTAATCAGCGAAATCCCAGGTCAATACAAAACCTTGACCCCAGAACTAGCCCTCTTGAATATAGGCCTTGACTCTTACCAGAGTACAGTCAGAACGGTAATCGCCCATGTCCTATTCGCAGCTAGAACTGCTCTTGCTAGTAAATGGAAATCTCCTGTTCTCACAAGGGTTAATATACAATGTCAATATGAAAAAATACTGGCATTTAAAACGTTTAGTCCTCATGCACACGGACGTTTTTACAGCTGCTTTTTTGAGCTTTTTTTGCAGCTTAAAAAGGCCTGTCTATGTTAGTCTATGGCTTCATGCCCACCTAGGCGTTTTTGAGCTGCAAGTGGCATAGGCGTTTTTAAGCTGTAAAAAAAAACCCAGGACCAGTGGGTTCTGAGAGACGTTTTTCAGCTGTAAAAACGCTCTAACGCTGAAAAACGCTCAAAAACGCTCAAAAACGTCATTCACCAACGTTTTTTAGCGTTTTTGATCCATTGAAAAAAAAAAAAAAAAACGCGGAAAAACGCGGAAAAACGCTCAAAAACGCTATTACAAAAACGCTGAAAAAAGCTGAAAAAAGCTGAAAAAAGTCACTGCTAAAATACTGGCGTTTTCATAACGTTTTTTTAACAGCCTGTGTGCATGAGGGCTTAAAGCGCCACAATTTATGAAAGTATGGCAAGCTTGGTTCCATCATCCACAAGCGGCCAAAGACCTATAACTTTGGCTTATCATACCTGCAGGAATTATTAGGTATCCTAACTATTTATACTGAATAAGGTGGTATCTGAATGAAATGTTGGTAACTGTAATTTCTATTACATTCCCCTTTTTCTGTTTTTACTTTATGTTATAAATTTATGTTGTTTTTAGTTTAGCCTCCTTTTGTTGACAATAAAACGCATAGCTTTATATATCACATTACCTTATCAGGTAACCAGAGCATTTTGGTATCTGTATCCTGTAATCGGCCTATCCCAATCACAGTATGATCCGATTAGGGGTGAGAGGGAAATGCAAGCAACCACCACCCGAGGATACAGAACTATAATTAGTTCATGATAGGTTATATTTTCTGAAATGTCATCTGTACACACGTTAGTACATAACCTTACTGTTAATAATCTATACGGTCTTGCGTGTAGAAATATATGTATATGATTTCTGCTGTTATCAAATGTATTTAAATGTAAAACCCAATAAAAATATTTGAAAGAAAAACAATCAATAGATGCTGTGTTACATGCTGTTCATACTCACTCAGTCACTATTAGATTTGTTTTCTGTATTCTGCCTGGGTATTCCTGCTGTTCTCTATCTCCCCCTTCTGCCTATGTCCCCAATTCAGCTAGGGATTTTGTAGAGCAGTGTTGGCAGCTATGTACATGCTCAGTTTTCAGTGCATTTCTATGCTGAGCATTTCCTCCTTATCACATCTGAGCAGCCCATCTGACTATATAGGCATATGTGTGGGCATATACACAGTGGTAAATGACAGCCCACTCCCACCCTCCTCCTCCTCCATGCCCACTAACCAGCTAAACACAATGGGGGTGGGATATTACATGTAGATTGATGGAGGCTTCACCTCCCTCTTATTCTAAGACACAGGCTGGAGGGGTGTGACATTGCCTGTTACTGGCAAAAATCTGCCCACATCATGTTATTGCCAAAAGTAAAAAGATTTGATTTAAATATTTATATTTGTATGACCATTTAAAACAGTTTATTGATATTAATTATTTATTTTTACTCTGTATTCCAAATACTGTTTTTTACATTTTAATTTTGAACATGTGACCAGCAGCAGAGGACCAGAAGCTCCTCTTGCTTATGTTTCCCTGCAGACATGCTGGGAAAGAGCTGGGTCATGTGACAGCTGTATATTGATTAGGAAAAAGTAACTTAGATGTGTTTTTTTTTTTTTAATTAAAATAACTGCAGTGCCATCATCCATATGTAGAAATAGAAGGAACAATGTAAATTAAACAGCGTGAGTTTATGATGACTTTAATCACCCAGGTGGGGTATACTATCAAAGTGTGAGAGAAAAGTGAGAAAGCATTGCAGCATGATTGGTCCAAGAGATATCCAATGTACAAATAGATAACACTGACTGTAGTGTGGCATGGGAAACTAAACTATAGCAGATGCATGAAAACCCTTAAATTCTTTATCAGTTGTTCACAGTCACTAAACAGACCCCAAGGACTGTAAATTGACAGCCTTTTGAATCTTGGGGGTTAAAGCCAGCCTTTCACAAACCATGGATCATAAAGGTTTTTAACCTTCGCCTTCTAACACTTTGACATATTTTAACCGTACACCCAGTTGACCACCAAGGCCCCCTTCCCCTGGCCATACCCCTTCTCTTCCCCTTCCAGACTCATCCCTTTGTTCTACTTTTTTATTTTCTTCAATTACTTAGTATCTTAACTAATGACAAGTTTTTTTTTTTTTTTTCATTTTTGTGTGTCTTTTTTAAATGTGCCACCAAACAAGGAATAAAATGTATAAAAAAAAAGTTTCAATATTAATGGTAAAAAAACAGAAGTGAAATATTAGCTAAGGAGAGAGGAAGTTAAATTCTATGTCAATAGAAAAAACATGCTGTACATCTTAGCAATAGTTACAAAGCCACACAAACACTTGCCATTTTTTTTTTTGTAATCAAAAAGCTTTATTGCAACATGAACAAGTTGCTTCTGCTCTTTCAATGCATGTCACTAGACATGCCAAGAAGGAACAGACTTGAAGGAGTCAGTACCAGCAACCAGTGAGTGAGCATAAAGACTGCCTGGAACAGTAATGCCCTGTACACACGATCTGAATTTTTGTCGGAAAAACCTTGGATGGTTTTTCCGACAGAATTCCGCTCAAGCTTGGCTTGCATACACACAAAAGTTCCCTGAACTTGCGACCATCAAGAACGCGGTGACGTACAACACGTACGACGGCACTAGAAAAGGGATGTTCCATACGATGCGATGATTCTGAGCATGCATGGTTTTTTGCGCGTCGGAATTGCATACAGACGAACGGAATTTCAGATAGGAACTTTTCTGACGGAAAAATAGAGGACCTGCTCTCAATCTTTTGCTGGCGGAAATTCCGCCAGCAAAAGTCTGATGGAGCATACACACGGTCGGAGTTTCCGACCAAAAGCTCACATCGGACTTTTGCTGGCGGAATTTCCGATCATGTGTACGGAGCATTAGGCTTTTGTGTATATATATATATATATATCTATATCTTTGCTATGCTGCCACATTTCCTTTTAAAGACCCTGTAGGTGCATAAAAATAAAAATAAAAAGTACAAATGCATAAATTGCCTGTTGTGAGCTAACACACTGCATTTTTGTGGACTAAATGGTGTTTGCTCCGCCAATCCCACTGTCTTCATCTCCAAAGTATCTGCACTAATTGACTTGTTTCAAGATAAGTACTAGTAGGGCTAAAGCTGGCGATACATGGATTATAGTTAAGCAGGAACCAGCTCAATTTTGATCTATGTATGGGCAGGCTGGTTGTACATAAGTTGATCTATCAATGACCCACCACAACTGATCTCTGATGGTATAGCTAGCTGAATTAACTTGTATACACCCCCCCCCCCCAAAAAAAAATAAAAAAATCATTAGGTTCCCCTGGAAATCCATATCAGACCCTTAATCCAAGCATACAGCCTGGCTGGCTAGGAAAGGGGGGGGACGTGCATCTCCAACATTCTGAATTATACCAGGCCACATGCCCTCAACATGAGGGGTATCTTGCCAGTTTATGCCAAATTCTTTAATATAGAAAACCCCAAAAAGTCCCATGATGTAGATTCACATCAATCACAATGCCCTCAGGCCCGCTAAAAGAAAAAATGCCTATGCCAAAACATGTCCATGATTGTTCTCTTGTCTCCCACCAAACGGCAGATCACAAGTCCCAGTTACATCATTGACCATAAACAGTATGGGCAGTGACATCACCCAGGAGACACTGCTGTCTTGTATATAATAGCTGTCATCCACCAGACCTGCAAGTGAACGGTCCAGACGTGTCTCAGCGGTGACGTATTAAGACCAAACCTCGAGGTCATCCCTAGTGTTGGGTTTCAGGAACAGCAGGTAAATAATTTCTGATACCAGGGGCACTTTAGTGACTGCCACTGACTCCATAGACACTTTCCCACTGACTACACATGTACTGATCCACTTCCCAACTGATTGCTACCATACCATTCGTTGCTGACCTGCGGTGACCTGAGCAATACAAGTCACTGCTAGGGAACGTAAAAAAAAGTGTTTTCTATGTGCCTCATTCACGCAACAATGCACTAGTGAAAATTCAGCCATGCAACATTTTTCCACAGCGCAACTCACCACACACCACGTCATTGCTTGTCAATGCTGCTCAGCTGCAGGGCAAAAACTTTAATGAAATGTCGCGAAAACGCTGCGATTAGTGTTAACGAAACCTAATGGCCCATTTCACTGACCACCACTGCACCAACACACTTCTCCATTGATTACTAGTGCTCTAATATTTTTCTCCACTAACCACCAATTCACTTAATTCACTCATTTAACTGTCATTGTATGTATTTTTTTAATTCTCCACTGAGCACTTCTGTTGTAACTGCACACTCCCCACTGATTGATATTGCAATGGGCACACCGTGTACCATAAACCCCAAAAGGCATACTTTTCCCTGACTGCCACTGTAACAGCACATCCTGTGCAATAAACCGATGCAGTGTGTATTATTATATTCCCCGGACTTCTGAACTTTGTAATCTGTACTTTATATTCATAACAGTTTGGTATTTCATCACAAACAGGCACACTTTTACATATGTGTGTGTTTGTATGAATCTTTAAAGCGGAGGTTTACACAAAAATGGAACCTCCGCTTTTCTGAACCCTCCCCCCCTCCGGTGTCACATTTGGCACCTTTCAGGGGGGAGGGGGGTGCAGATACCTGTCTAATACAGGTATCTGCACCCACTTCCGGGAATAGACTCCCGCGGGAGTCACGCCCCCTCCCGCACACCCCCCCCCCAACTCGCGCAGGGAACCCGCAACGCTTCACTTCCTGATTCCCTCACCGAGAATGTCGGTGGCAGCAGCCGAGAGCCAAGCGATTGATCGGCTTCGGATTCCGACATCGCTGGACTCCAGGACAGGTAAGTGTCCGTTTATTAAAAGTCAGCAGCTGCAGTTTTTGTAGCTTCTGGCTTTTAATATTTTTTTTGTAGGTGGACTCCTCTTTAAGCCATTTATGGAATCAATCCACTGACATGATTATTTATACGCTGTGTGCAAAATTATTAGGCTTGAACTTGAATGCTTATTGGATTTAAGCATATCAGGTGATGTGTTTTTGTGTAATGAGGGAGGGTATTGCCTAAGGAGATCAACACCCTATATCAAGGTGTGCATAATTATTAGACAGCTTTGTTTTCTCAGGCAAAATGGGGCAAAAAAAAAAAGATTTCCTGGTGCATCATGGCAGCATACAATGAGTTGTGACTCCACCCCAACAACCTGATAGGACTGGTTAAATATAAATCAAAGACAGAACCGGCTCACAGCATTCTCCTTTTTTTTTCCTCACCTGATCAGGACTGGAGTCGCGAGGTATCCCTTACCGTTTGTTGCCCCAGCCAGGTTAAGCCTCTCCTGGGTGAAAGTCCTTCCTGTACAGTCTCTAAATGAGCTATATGTTTGGAGCCCCATTCTGGTGGTCTGGGTGGCATATTTTAGCCTTTCCTGGGTGGAAGTTGATGAGCTATATGTAGCGCTGGTTTTCCAATCTACCGCTTATAGGTAAATTTAGTGGATCATCTGTTCTGTACATAGTTCAGAATCAGTTAATTGTCAGATTTAGCCTCTGTTCCAGTTTGGCTGTGTTGCGTGCAGTTCCACATTGTGCCTGTGGGTGTCGTTGTCACCATGGGCCGGTGTTGGAAAGCAACAAGCTGAAGTGTATAAGTGCTCTTCTGTCCCGGAGATAACTCGGTGGAGGTGGTCCTCTGAGTTGCATTCTGGGAGAGAGTATTTATGGGACAGACGCCATGTTTTTGAGAGTATTTTACCTCGTGGCCCTCCTGGCCTAGAGGTATGTGTTAGTGAGTGCTACCTCGCGGCTTTCCGGGCTGGAGGGTTGCGTTGCTGCAGCTGTGCGGGTAGACCCAGAAACCTGTCTGGGGCTTGCTATCGCTGGGATGGTCCTGTGCTGTCTGTCCTGCGGGAAGAAGCCGGACAATCGGGAAGATCCAGGGGAGGACCCATCTTGGAAGGGACCATGCAAGGCTGGTCTTAAGAAGGACCTGGTGACTCAATTGGAGGACGCATCTTAAACTACTCTACTCTATCGCACAAGTACTGCTGGGTCGGCTTAAAGGTTCTGGTACTGTGTTTGCTGTTCACCGAAAACTACTACATCCTGTGGCAGAGGATCGTACAGTTTTGTTTCACCCAAGTCTGTGGCAGAGACTTTTGCTGTGTTCCGGCTGCTAGGTTAGTGAGAGAGACCAACATAGTTGCCAACATTGTAAAAAAAAAATGTGGGACACTTTTGTGGCTGTAGGCGGAGCCGTACAATAATTAGGGGGCGGGGCATTCGTTTGTAGGCGTGGCTTACGGAAAACGTACAAATTGGTATGGTTTACGCGACATAGTGGGTGTGGCTTAAATGGGCGTGGCTCAAGAGGGTGTGGTTAGAGTCTGAGATGAATGAGGGATGGAGAGGGATGGAGAGGGGGAGAGGGGGAAAGAGGGGGAAAGAGGGGGAAAGGGGGGGAAAGGGGGAGAGGGAAATGACGGGACAGCAGCCCTAGATCCTAAACAATAAAAATGTGTGTATTCTAGAAAGTTTAACAATCAGCAGATAAAGATACTCCAAACACCTTGTGTTAGCACTTCAATCATCCCGGCACCATGGTTGTTATGGTGTCAGGATGATTGAAGTGCATTATTTCTATTATTAATATAAAATGAAATCATTCAACTCACCATAATGCTGAATCAGTGGGATCCCTGAGCGTGTCACCTGCCACGTCGCCTGCCACCAGCCGTCCGTCCTTGCGTCAGATGTCCCAGCAGAGTTCGTCCTTGCATCAGGTGCCCCCAGCGGAGCCCCCCTTACATCAGATGTCCCCAGCGGAGCCCCCCCTCACACCAGGAGTCCCCGGCGGAGCCCACCCTCACACCAGGAGCCCCCGGCGGAGCCCACCCTCACACCAGGAGTCCCCGGCGGAGCTCCCCCTCACATTGTGTCCCCGGCGGAGCTCCCCCTCACATCAGGTGTCCCCGGCGGAGCCCCCCCTCACATCAGGTGTCCCCGGCGGAGCCCCCCCTCACATCAGGTGTCCCCGGCGGAGCCCCCCTCACATCAGGTGTCCCTGGCGGAGCCCCCCCTCACATCAGGTGTCCCCGGCGGAGCCCCCCCTCACATCAGGTGTCCCCGGTGGAGCCCCCCCTCACATTAGGTGTCCCCGGCGGAGCCCCCCCTCACATTAGGTGTCCCCGGTGGAGCCCCCCCTTACATCAGGTGTTCCCGGCGGAGCCCCCTCTCACATCAGGAGTCCCTGGCAGAGCCCCCCCTCACATCAGGTGTCCCCGGTGGAGCCCCCCCTCACATTAGGTGTCCCCTGTGGAGCCCCCCCTCACATTAGGTGTCCCCTGTGGAGCCCCCCCTCACATTAGGTGTCCCCAATGGAGCCCCCCTCGCATCAGAAGTCCCACAGCGGTGCGCCCCCCCCACCTCAGAGGTGTCCTCCGCATGGCTAGAACCCCCGCCCCTTTCCATTTTAGACTGGCAGTGGGGCGGGGGGTAGGCGGGGCAAGGCAGAGCGGGGCGGGGGTAGGCGAGGCGGGGCGGCGACGCAGGAGCTCCGTCTCCCCCCAGCCGTCTTCCTAAACTACAGAAAAATGGCGGCTGTCTCCGCCGGCCGCGGACCTCTAGCGGCGGCGGCAGATGCAAATCCGTGAAGAACCGGATTTCTCGGGACATTTACCGGGATGCCACAAATTCGGGAATGGCGTCTAAGTCCCGGGAAATCCGGGACAGTTGGCAAGTATGGACCAATCCAGGGGGGCAAAGATTTAATCCTGATCTGAAGATACATTCATCCTTGAGATTTCAATTCCTTAGTGCTACACCAAGAAAAGGTATTTGAACTTACCTGCAACTCTTCTTCTACCTCTTTCCTGCTACTTCTTCCAGTTATCTCCCATTAAAGCATTTGAAAAGTACCCAAGTGACTGGTGTCTACATTGTCTGATAATAAGCTCAACGGGGACCCTAGACCCGGTATTGGTGAAACCACAGGTAAAAAGGGTGACGGAAACAGCCTGCTTTAAATCAGCAGCTCCACCGTGAGTTAGTGCTACATATATATGGTTTGAGCCCCATTCTGGTGGTGCAGGCTTCTCAAGAAAGCTTTAAACAAGCTTTGACAAAAGTGACAGTGTTTCCCTTTTGCTTTCCATATTCTTTTTACTTCTTTTCTCTGTGTTATGGGTGTTTGTCATTTCCAAGATGGTGGCAGCAGTGCAAGTACACTCTGAGCATGTGAGGCAGGAAGTGATGCGGCCTCTCTGACCAGTTTCCTGGCTAGAGCTTTTCCAGGATGGGGATCTGAGCATGCTCAGGCATTGATAT
Organism: Aquarana catesbeiana; assembly: GCF_042186555.1. NCBI lineage: Eukaryota > Metazoa > Chordata > Amphibia > Anura > Ranidae > Aquarana > Aquarana catesbeiana. Next base: position 561,865,183 of record NC_133324.1, read on the forward strand.
CATCACTAATGGCAAATGTGAGTTTTAAATTTTATTGCATTTTTGGGCAACAAATGGTGGAGCTCTCTACTCATGCATGCTGGATGCTTTTGTGGTCATTGTTTGCTGGTATGTTTTCCCTTTTTATGGCATTCACCTGGGCTTCTCCTTCTCAGTGTTGCTCTAGGATCATTGTGCTCTCTATGGCATTTACCTGGGCTCTTCCTATCTCCTTCTCAGTGCTTGTTCTGGGATCACTGTGTTGGGCTCAGTTTCCACTAGTGCGACTTGTCACTGCAAAGTCGTATGACAACTCGTACCCCATGATTTCCAATGAGTACCGTTCATATCTGTGTCCATAGACTTCAAGAATACACAGGCATTGCCTCAAGTCTCATCAAATTTGCGTCAAAATCGAGCGACTTTCAGGTCGCAGTAGTGGAGATTTAGCCTTATGCTGTTTTTAATTTCAGTCTGCTGCTTTGCTCTGTTTCTATGGGGAACGCTGCCCATCAGACCACCCATTGCTTTTAAGGTATAGGGATTAGGTAAGTAATGAAGATTGAGAAAAATAGAGCCAATATCTATTGTCCTGTAAGGACCACAAGATCAAGGGAGCCTTCTGAAGGTCCACTTGGCGCAAAGAAGGGAATGTCTTGAAAGTAGCCGCCCTGATTAAACAATCGGCCAAGGAGTTGATGCATGAAGCCTGTACTGCCCAGTCGGTGGTTGAATTGCCTAGCACTTCCAATCAGAGCCAGTAGGTGGTGTCCAAATTGGAAAGCTTGCCATGGGAAGAAAGCATTAAAGGGGCCACAAGCTTTGAAGATTGCCAAATAAAGCCTTTTTGCAAGGGCAGCTAAGGACGCAATTGCCTGTGGTGAAGTGGAGGAAACTCTCCACAAGGTTAGAAAGTACTCATTCCCTTTACTGAACAACTGGAGGAGTTAATCCAGGAAGAATTGAAGTGGTCAAAGGAAAATAGGATTTTTATAACCGCTTACCTGTAAAATCCTTTTCTTTGAAGTACATCACGGTACACAGAGCCATAGTAGTTACTATGTGGGTTATAGGCCACCTTCAGGTGATGGACACTGGCACGCCCTAAGACAAAAAGTGCACTCCCTATATAACCCCTCCCACTGGTGGGAGTACCTCCACTTTGTAGCAAAGCAATACACGTGTATACCAAAGAAGGGAGGGACCTCTGTGTCCCGTGATGTACTTTAAAGAAAAGGATTTTACAGGTAAGCTGTTATAAAAATCCTATTTTCTTATTGTACATCACGGAACACAGAGCCACAGTAGTTACTATGTGGGATGTCCCATAGCAATGCCAGCTGAAGGGAGGGAGACACAACAAAAGTAGTTCACTAAGAGACTAGAGGACTCATACTGCAGCCTGCAGTACACTATGCCCAAAGGCGATATCCTTATGACCTTTTACATCTACTTGATAGAATCTGGTAAATGTATGTATGGACAAGTTGCGGCCTTGCAGATCTGAGCCATGGAGGCTTGGTGATGCACTGCCCAAGAAGCGCTAACAGCCCTGGTGGAGTGCATTTTAATATGAAAAGGAGGAATTCTCCTCTTTAAACCATAAGCTTGAACAATCACTTGACAAATCCATTTAGATATACTAGGTTTCAACACTGCCTGTCCTCTTTTAGGACCATCTGGCAACACGAATAAAACATCTGTTTTACAAATCTGAGCGGTCACTTTTAAATACACCTTGACCGCTCTCACCACATCAAGAGAATGTAGTGACCTTTCTTCCGCAGAACGAGGTTCTGGAAAAAATGAAGGCAGAACAATATTCTGGTTCAATTTAAAACCTGACACTACCTTTGGTAGGAAATTAGGATGGGGCCGCAATACAACCTTATCCTTATGAATAATCAAATATGGCTCTTTACAAGAAAGAGCAGACAACTCTGATACTCTTCTTGCAGAAGATATGGAAACCAAGAAAATTAATTTAATCGTCAAGAGGACCAAGGGAATATCTCGTATTGGCTCAAAAGGCTGTTTTTGTAAAGCCGATAGGACTAAATTTAAGTCCCAAGGGTTCAGGGGTGACCTAACTGGGGGATTAATCTGCGTTACCCTCTGAACAAGTTACGAACCAGAGAGTGTGAAGCAAGAGGTCGTTGAAAAAACACTGATAAGGCCGACACCTGGCCCTTGATAGTACTCAAGGCCAGCTTCATTTCTAATCCCATCTGTAGGGATTCAAGGATCCTACCTATGACATATTTCCTGGGGTGCCAACCCCTAGATTCACACCAGGAGACATATGCCTTCCAGACTCTATAGTATATGACTCTGGAGGCCGGCTTCCTAGCATTAATCAAAGTAGAAACTACTGAAACCGACAGCCCACGGTCCTTTAGAATGTGGGTCTCAATAGCCAAACCATTAAATTTAGCATTTGCAAAGTAGGATGGAATACCAGACCTTGCGAAAGAAGGTCTGGCCACAGTGGTAGGGTCCAAGGGTCCCCTACCGCCATCTTTATGATCACGGGAACCCAAGATCTCCTGGGCCATGCTGGGGCCACAAGAATCACCTCCTTGCCTTCTTGCTTGATACTGTGAAGAAGGCGCGGAAGCAGCAGAACAGGAGGGAATCCATAGATCAGTGAAAACTGATCCCATGGAAAAACCAAGGCATCTGTTCCATATGCCATCGGATCCCTTGTCCTTGACACAAAGTTGTCGAACCTGGACGCAAACAGATCCACGTCCGGAACTCCCCGTTTTTGGCATATTGACAGAAAGATGTCGGGGTGAAGGGATCACTCTCCCGGGAACAATTGTTGGCGACTCAAGTAGTCCGCCTGCCAATTCTCTATCCCTGGAATGAAAATTGCTGATAGGCAAGGAATGTTGTTTTCTGCCCAAGATAGAATATGATTTACCTCTCTCTGGGCCACACGACTTCTCGTGCCCCCTTCGTGATTGATATAGTCCACAGCGTGGCATTGTCGGATTGGATCCTGAGAGGACAATTCCTTAGTCTGAGCGTCCAGGCCTCGAGGGCCAGGCATACTGCCCAAATAATCTAGAATATTGATGGGCAAGGTCGTCTCTGATTTGGACCATTTCCCTTGGACAGACGCTTCTTCCAGGACTGCTCCCCAGCCCAGAAGGCTGGCATCTGTTACCACCTTCCAGGTAACCGGCAGAAAGGATTTTCCTTTTTGAAGATTCCTGGATATCAACCACCAATTGAGGCTCTGACTCACTTTGGGGGATAAATGTATTGGGAAGTCCAGAGCTTGGACCTTGTTGTTCCAAGTTGACAGGATACTGTTTTGCAGCAGTCTTGAATGAAACTGCGCATAAGGAATGGCCTTGAAAGAAGCCAGCATCTTTCCTAATAGCTTCATGCTAATTCGAATAGAAGGATTCTTCTTTGTTTTGACCAACTGAATCAGTTCCTTTAAGGAACTGATTCTTTCCTGGGGCAAAAATAACTTCTTCTGAACTGTATCTATGATCAAGCCCCAAGTACTGCAATCTCCTTGATGGTTTTAAGGAGGATTTTTCTATGTTGAGAATCCAACCTAGGTATTCCAGGTAGCTGACTGCGGTGACCAAACTTTGGTTTAAGCGGGCTACCGATTGATCTATCAAGAGTAGATCGTCTAAGTAGGCTAGTATCATTATACCTTGAGCCCTTAACCTGGCTAAAGGAGGAGCCAGGACCTTTGTAAACACTCGAGGCGCAGTAGCTAGCCCAAAAGGCAGAACTGCAAACTGGATATGAAGATTTTCTACCTTGAAGCGTAGAAATTTCTGGTGAGCAGGGAAAATCGGCACATGGAGATAAGCATCCATGATGTCAATTGAAGCCAGAAGTTCTCCCCCTTGCAGGATGGAGACTACTGATCAGATTGACTCCATGCGAAAAGAACGGATATTCAAAAACTGGTTTATATCTTTGAGACCTAAAATGAGTCTGACATCCCCGTTTGGTTTTGGAACCGTGAAAAGGTTTGAATAAAACCCTAATCCTTGCTCTTCCAAGGGCACCACCGATATCAATCTTTGAGACGAGATGCTAGAAAGAGAGACTTCTTTTTCACTGGATCTCTGGGAACGTTTGATCTGAGAAAACGAGGAGACGGGAACTCTTGGAACTCTAGTTTGTAACCTAGAGAAATTGAGGAAGCCACCCATCATCTGTCTTGACATTGTTCCTGCCAGACCCTTGAAAATTGTAGAAGCCTTTCCCCCACTCGAGCGAGTGGGGGCGCCCCTTCATAAGGAGGCTTTAATATTTTTTGTTTTGTGGGTTTCCTCCCCCAGGTCCTCTTTTGACCCTGGGACTGACCCTGAGGTTTACCTCTTGAACCTGACGGTGGAGGCCGTTGTGACTGCCTGGAGGCTAATGCCCACGGCACTGGAGAAGAAGCACGTTTAAAAGAAAAATGCTTAAACTTCTTAACCGGTAAAAGGGAACTTTTCCTATTAGAAATTCTTTGGGGAATATGGGGGGGGCGTGACCGGAAGTAGCCCTGCATGGACGCCTGAGCTCTTAGCTCTCCACCAGCCCACAGCCTAACGGCCTCACAAAGGGATTTCTAGCACCCGTATATGGGTGGAATCAGGAGAACACGATCCTCTAAAGCCAGAGGATCTTCCCAACGTCCTTCCGGCTCCTCTACGACCCTCCGAGGGTATTTTAAGCCATCTTCCTCACTCGGCGGCGGGATGGACAAGATGGCGCCGACTACCTCCGCCTCCTCCACGAGGCCTCCGCAACCACCAAGCTCCCCATCACCAGCCCATCCACAGAGCGCATCTGCATCAGCTCAGGAGACGCGCGGACTGAAACACAGAGAACCGGGAGTGGTGAGTCCACCTTCGCCCCACACATCCCAGGCAGAGCCGCAGCACGACCCCCCGGACTCAGCACTAGGCCTCATTGCAGCCACATTCACTCAGTGCTCTGAGGCCTTTCCACGGCTGCTGTGCACGGCCTCAGACCCGGACCTGTCTGTGGGAAGAGCTGTATCTCCTACCCCCTCACTACAGTCGGATGACTTTCCACCGCTGCCAGACCCAGAGTATGCTCAGGCCCCGGGATCCCTGCCAGCGGAGCAATCTGGAGGATGCACTCCCCAGCAGGCACATTACTCTGCCCCAGCCTCCGAGACAATCTCGCCACAGCAACCCAAAATTTACGGAGAGGGGGGCAGACCAAGCGATGTCCTATGCTCAGGTAACCAGCTCCCCAAGCCTGGCCCACATGGATGTGCTAACAAACAGTCATCCCTCTCCTTCACAGATCCCTGAGTGGGGTGACTTGCAGGACCCTCAAGTGCAGCCCTGGGATCCAGTACGGTCTGTGCCCCCCCTTCTCCCTCAGCGAGAACCCTCTCCACGGCATTATATGCAACAACAAATGGGGGTTGCTCCCCAATATCACCAGACCCCCTCATGGCAGGCCTGTCTCCAAGCCATCCCCACCAAAGAGGACTTTAAACTCCTTATTGAGGAGGTCAAGTCTGCTTGCCGGGCAGAAATACAAGTAATCCATGCTAATCTTAAGCATCTCTCTGAGAGGGTAGAGATGGTGGAGGAGGAAATTCAAGAGACCAAGCTGGCCGTCCATCGCACCCAACTACAGGGAGCTGATCACCATCTAATGCTCCGGAACATGCAGCGCCATATTGAAGATTTGGACAATAGGGGACGCAGAAACAACATCCGAGTCAGGGGCTTGCCTGAATCAGAGGGTCCGGAAGATCTACATGATACCCTGCAAACTTTATTCAACAAAGGAAAGGAAAATCAGCAGTGTTGCGATTCCCTGAGGATTTGGACAATTTCTGTGACACCATGGAGATCCCTGTTCCTCGTCTACAAGAATGGGATTTAGTGGATATACCAACGCCGCCCCCCTCGGTCTGGCAGAAGATTCCCCCGTCCAAAAGCCCCAGAGAACGGGACTCTCCCCGAGGGCCTACTAAGCCTAAGCATGGTTAACAGTCGTATTAGACTCTCTTGACCCACCCATCAGCCTTATTTGCACTCCCCTTAGGCCTCCTGCCCGTTATTCTGTTTTGTTCATTGGGCACCCCCCACTGGAGACTTTGAAAGTGGTAATTCCTCTGGTCACTAGTCCCCCTATAGGATTACCCTACCAGAGTTCCTTTTTTACCTTGTTGAGGTATCTGATTACCGTTTTTTTTTTTTTTGTTTTTTTTTTTGTCCCCCTGGCCTGGGTTCTCCTTTTGGAAGGGTCCAATTACCGTTTGCTATATAATTACTTTAATTTCTATGTTTCTAACTAATCTCTTTTTTTCTCCCTCTCTATCTCTTCCCCATCCACCCCTCCCCTCCTCCTGGCTTGCCACGGGTTCTGGGTGATCACTTGGACATATCTTACACATGGGTCCCCTCCTTTCCTGGATGTCGAAGCTTCCTCGCGGCTGGATCAGCTAAGTAATCTCAAGCTCACATACACCCATGACCATGGCTAAGATTATGTCACTTAATGTCCATGGACTGAATTCAAATAGAAAAAGACGTCTTGCGTTGAGGGAGCTCAGGCATTCTGGGGTGGATGTTGTCCTACTTCAAGAAACGCATTTTAACAAAGGAGACTCCTTCACTTTTGCATCCAGACAATATCCTCAGATTTACCATGCATTTAATCCCCGTAAGCGAGCAGGAGTGGCTATTCTATTTAAACGCGGTTCCCCCTTTAAATGCTCTGAGTCTTTTGTAGATCCACAGGGACACTACATTATCCTGCGAGGTCAGTGGCAAACACAGGCTGTCACTATTTGTACCCTGTATGCCCCAATACCCGACAAATTCATTTCCTTACCAAAGTACTTGCACGACTGTTTAGGTCCGCCAGTGAATATTTGATAATAGGTGGGGACTTTAACTTATCCCACTCGGTCGGTCTAGATCGCCATGTAATGAACCCCACAGACCCACAAACCTGCGCTGCCAGGGACTCAAAATTATTTCGCCAAATCACCAGACATTATGCCCTATTTGACACATGGCGGGCCCTACATCCGGGAGATAGACAATACACATCCTTTTAGGCCCCTCACCGTATGCACTCCCGTATAGACTACTTCTTTGTCAACAATGCTACCCTTCGTGCCACTAAGGATGTCCAGATCCTACCTATTTCCTGGTCTGATCACGCTCCTGTAACTATGACCTTAGAGATGGGTACCCCTACCCGCAAACCATGTAACTGGCAATTAAATAATTTTCTCCTCCAACACATCCCATCTAAATCGGAACTAGAGTCCACATTACAGAATTATTTCCTTGAAAATGACACCTCTGATATTTCCCACTCCACTCTTTGGGAGGCCCACAAGGCGGTCTTCAGAGGGCGCTGTATAGCGATCTCCTCAGCCATGAAGAAAGATGCAAAAGCTTCTAAACTCCAAGCTGAAAGAGATCTCAGAGCCCTAGAGCTCCAATTACAAACTTCACCATCCATACCTCTCCTTAAAAAAATTGTCTGCTTACGGAATACCCTCAGAGACTTGGCAATAGGCCACGTAGAGAAGGCACGCCTTAGATTAAAACAAACCTACTATGACAAAGGCAACAAAGCCCACTCTCTATTGGCGCGCAAATTGTCAGAACGCTCCCACACGACCACCCCCCACCAAATAAAAGATAGAAGGGATGTACTCCTATCACACCCTCAAGACATAGTTCAGGCCTTTGAGGAATTCTACACAGCCCTATGTAATGACCCCGAGATCCCATATGACCCTCTCCCCCTGATCTGGCTGATCGCTTGCAACAATACCTGGAGAAAAGTGGAATCCCCAAGCTTCAGGCGTCGGACTTACTTTCCCTCAATGCCCCTGTTACCGTAGAAGTGAGGGCCACCATTAAAATCTTGCCATCACATAAATCCCCCGGCCCAGATGGCCTCCCCTATGAATATTACAAGTCATTTCTTCTGATTCTCCTACCACATTTGTGTAAGTTGTTTAATGCCTTTCTTCAGCAAACCCCTATTCCCTCAGACATGCAGAGGTCATTCCTCACGTTAATCCCCAAACCAGACAAAGATCCTTCATTATGTGCCAGTTACAGGCCAATCGCACTCCCCTAAACTCTGACCTGAAAATTTTTACTAAGCTCCTTTCAATGCGACTGAACCTGATACCGCCCTCTTTGATACATAAGCATCAGGTGGGCTTTGTCCCCCTCCGTCAAGCAGGAGATAATACAAAACGGATTATTGACCTCATAGATGTGGCGAACAGGGACAAGATGGAGACATTAGTTCTTGGATTGGATGCCGAAAAGGCCTTTGATCGCCTTGGCTGGCCCTTCCTGTTCGCCACGTTGAAATGCATGGGGTTCCAGGGCCCCTTCCTACAAGCTATCCAGCACCTATACACAAATCCCACATCTCAGGTTAAGACCCCCTTTGCCTTGTCCTCTGCCTTTCCGATTGCGAACGGGACCCGCCAGGGGTGTCCGCTCTCACCACTGCTATTTGCGCTGTGTGTTGAGCCTCTGGCGGCTTCCGTTCGTAGAAACCCGAACATACATGGGGTCCCGGTGCGGGGAAGGGAATTTAAACTAGCACTGTTCGCAGAGGACATTATACTTACCCTGACCCAACCTAGGACCTTGCTTCCCAATCTACATGCCGAACTTGACCTTTTTAGATCCCTCTCTGGCTATAAAATAAACGCGACTAAATCAGAGGCTTTACCTATCAATATCCCGGCAGCAGAGATCCAACATCTACAGCAATGCTTTCCATATCACTGGAAGACAACAACCCTGAAATATTTGGGAGTTCAGATCACTCCTTCTTACTCTACCCTATACCGAGCCAACTTTCCTCCCCTGTTCAGGTCCATAAGGAATCTGTTACAAAAATGGAAGGTTCATCATATCTCCCTCATGGGGAGGGTGGCCTCTATTAAAATGACAATCCTTTACCTCTTCCAAACGCTTCCTATCCCAATCCCACATGCAGACTTGAGGAAACTCCAGGCAGATTTAGTGCGCTTTGTTTGGAATTATGGGAGGCATAGAATATCTCATTCAGTCTTGATGGCGACGCGCTCAGAAGGTGGGTTGGCATTTCCAGACTTAACTAAATATTACCAAGCTGCCCAACTACGTGCCCTGGCCTCCTGGTTTCCCCAGCAATCTTACAATAGATGGACAGAAATCGAAAAATTATGGATGGCACCCACACATCCAAATAGCCTGCTCTGGAATGCAAATGTGGAGGTGGACTCGGCCCGGCTTTTGGGTCCCATGCTTTACTTTAAATCACTCTGGCGCAGATTATCCCGAGTACATAAGCTGGGCTCGGAGAGGTCACTCTTGACGTCCTTCCTCTATAACCCCAGGATGCCTGCAGGCCTCACACATCAGATGTCTTTTCCCATAGGCGACAAGGAATTTATTTCACTTTGGTCATTTAGTACATCCATGTACACGTAGAATGCTCTCATTCCTTGAACTTCAAAAGAAATTTGACCTCCCTCGCCAGGTATTCTGTGGGTACCTGCAAATTAGACATTATGCCCAATCTTTCACCCCGAACCTCCAATTCTCAGCGCCAACACCTTTTGAGAGCTTGATGTTGGAGGGCTCGGCACGCCGAGGCTTAATTTCAGATATATACTGGGTGCTGAACTCCTACTGCTTTACTACCCAGGGTAAGCATGCATATATGCTTCGCTGGGAGAAGGCATTGGGAGAGGAAATCCCAGAAACGACGTGGCGTACGATTTGGTCTCAGGCAGCAAAGAGTTCCTTCTGCACGCTCTACAAAGAGAACGCCTACAAAATACTTTTTTTTTGGGTACCTGACACCTGACATTCTCCACATCATTTACCCTTCCAGTTCGGATAGATGCTGGGGCTGCCAGGGAGACATAGGGACCCTGTATCACGTCTATTGGACTTGTCCTAAGATAGTGCCTTTCTGGATGGAGACGCAGCTTTTACTGACTCGCCTACTAGGTGTACAGGTTCCCAGAGCCCCAAAATTATTCCTCCTTGGAGTTTCTACTCTGCAGATTCCTAAACACTCCAAAAAACTGCTTAGACATGTCCTGACGGCCGCGAGATGCCTTGTTGTCCTCCATTGGAAACGGCGGGACCCGCCCACTCAAACGGATCTATACACTAGAATAAAAGACATAGAGCTGATGGAAAAAATGACAGTAAGATTGCAAGATAGATTGGAAGCGCATGATAAGGTCTGGGAAGAATGGCATAGACGAGAGGATCCGCCCTGAGCTGGTGGCTGAGCCTCCCCCTCTCCCCTCCCTCCTCCTTACCTTATTCTCTCTTTCTTTCCTCTACTGTGCTCTTCCCTCTCTTTTCTCTTTAGATTTTTCTGAGGTCCATGTTGGAACCTACTTGTTAACTACTGAATTTTATATGGAACCAACTATGATTCTCTTATGTTTGGTTTATTATTTACTGATGCTTGATATATGTTGGGTTTATTGCTGGCCTGTTGAAATTTGTACGACACAGTGTCAATGCCCTCTTTATTCAACTGCATATATGTTCAATAAAAAAATGTTACTTGAAAAAAAAAAAAAAAAAAAAGAAATTCTTTGGATATACTTATCCAGATCGTCTCCAAATAACCGTTCACCATGAAAAGGGAAACTGGCCAACAGCTTTTTGCATGGCGCTTCGGCTGACCAATTTTTCAACCATAGGATTCTACACACATGTACCAGCCCTAGCATGAGCCGTGAGGCTTGGAGAATAGAATCTTTCATAGCGTCTACTGTAAAACACAATGCTTCTCTTATCCAGGCCAACTCCTGGGCCTGCTGATCAGGAATAACTTTGAGTACCTCTATAAACTGGTCCTTTAAGGGCTGAGATACTCCAATCGCTGCCAGCACAGGTTGAACGACTGAACCTGCGACTGAACCTGCAAGCGAAATATGGTTCTTAAAAAGGAATTCCAACTTTTCTATCTGTTGGATCCTTTAGCATATGAGCATTGTCTACTGGACAAGTCAAGTTCTTGTTCGCAGAGGATATAGCAGCGTCAAATGCTGGAATTCCCCATTTCTTATAAAACTCTTCCTCCATAGGATAAAGTATTGAAAACTTTTTCGGAGGAAAAAACTGTTTATCTGGGTGCTCCCACTCAGAATACATTAGCTTTCTTAGCCATGAATGAATAGGAAAGGTATGAACAGATTGGGGAGGCTTTAGTGAACCCAAACCAGAGGTTGTCTCATTGACTGACTGCGTTACTGGCAGTAAGAATGTGGAGCGGACCAATTCAGTGAGAGACTGTACCAACCGTCTTTCCTGGGAACCTGATACTTCCGTATTAGGTTCTTCAGAAGAGGAGACATCAGCCTCTTCCTGGTCCTTTGAGAGAAAATCGTCATCTCTCGCTCCTTGTTCCTCAGCAAGAGGGTCCTGAGCAATGGACGGGGACCTGCTACGCTTAGTCCCACTCTGTGATGTGATTAAAGCATCAATTTTTTGCTCCAAGCTTAAAATGGTTGAAGAATAAACCTCCTTAGTAATATACACAGGGGCTGCAGTGTTAAGAGCAGCTGCAACACCAGCCCCTCCTGATGGCTCACTCTGACCATCCACATTATCCTCAGGGGAGGATGCCATCTTTACTGGGAAGGATCTAGGCTTTCGTGTGACTGTAGAAGTCCTTCTAGAGTCCTTTTTTCAAGTGTTTTTCACCCCTCTTCCGACCATAGCCCGATGCACAAAGCAGAGGTACTACCAGAAGGAATGCATCCACTGCTTGAGCAATAGTCCAGCTCTGTCACTGCTATTAATGCTCAGCCTGATGCAGTAGTAAATTTGTCAAAAGGAATGCCTGTGTCACCAAACCTCTTATATGCCACCTTTGCTCTTGTGTCCCTCCGCAGCTTGCAATAGCACAAATGGTGCCTTTTAAAACATACCTCCCGCGCTGGACGTTGGAGGATACCAACGCTGCGCTAAGCCCCGCCCCCTCATCGCCTACGGCCCTTCCCCTCTTTTTAAAAAAGAGTTTTTTCCCACGCGGGCTCCGATCCTATGGGATCCATAGAGCAGGAAGAAGGAATGGGGAAGGGGGGTCTGGAACCTGACGAGCGGTGTGCCGATCGTGCCTTTTTTTTTTTTCTATTTTTTGCTGTGCTCTTTCCTCAAGGAGAGGGGAAGAAAAAACAGCACAGGACAGGGGAGAGGGAACCCCCCAGACTTACTGGAGGTCTGCTGCTGGCCAGAGGAAGAAGAACTTCTGCTTCCTAGCCACAACATCGGCTCTCTGAGAAGCATGAGATGGTAAGTGCTCTATACAGCCCCCTGTGGTGACACATAGGCATGACAACATTTACTAAATTAAAGGAGACATTCATAAGAAAATTTTCAAAATTTCTTAGAAAACACCACTTACCTTTCCCGCCGCAGGGTTTTCTGTGGTAAACCAACAGACCCAATCTTCACCCTTCACGGGCTGGGGATCCTCGAGGAAACCCACAATCCTGGACCTATAATAGCACCACCGCCAGTAAAAACTTTATGGCCTTAATACCAAAAAGTACTGGATCCCGGGGTCCAGCTCTCTAAAAGAGAAGAGTTTACAGGAAAGACCTTGTTTCTTTGGATACGAGGCCTGGGTACCATTCAATTCGGCCCAAAAAGACACCTTGAATGGATCCGGCTGCATGGCTAGCCCCAGCAAGGATTCCTCCAGTGGAGCTCAGCACAGCACATCTTTACTCGTGACCAACACCTTAGACACTGGCGAAAAAACGGAGGTACTCCCAGCAGTGGAAGAGGTTATATAGGGAGTGCACTTTTTGTCTTAGGGCGTGCCAGTGTCCATCACCTGAAGGTGGCCTATAACCCACATAGTAACTACTATGGCTCTGTGTCCCATGATGTACGATAAGAAAATGCCCGTATAATCAGGCTGTCAAAACTGTATACCCTAAAAAAGCTAAAGGTCAACCTGCAGCAGTCTCCTCCGATAGTGGATGCATCATTAATGAAGCTGGCAAGACATGTCACCTTGCTGTCACATTCAAGGAGGCTCTAGTCCGAAAATTAGATCTAAATCTGATGTGCTCCTACATCTGCAGGTGCTGGCAGACCAGCAATAACTAGCCCATGTTACACATTCTGTGTACAGAGCACCTCCAGATAGCCATGTTGCATTGTATTTTACAGAAAATTGCAGCCCTGCAGATTTAAAAAAAAAAAACTGGTCCAAGATACCAGACAACGGATCCAATCTATTTGGGAGTAGACAGGATACAGACATCTCAAGGGTGACCACTAGCAGGTCAGGGCAAATATCATCTTACAAAAAACAGAAAATTCAAAAAGGTCCAGCATACAGGCGGCAACTCCCAAGTAGATGCAAGGAGGCAAAATCCTACGGACCGAGAAAAAGATTAGTAAAGGAACTGGAGAAGTACCCAATCTTCATTATTGAAGCCTTAAAGATCTAAGGCACCTGTCTTGGGAGAACAGCAGAAGTCCTTTCAGGGGTGCACTCATCCAGGGGGTGCCTGTGTGAAGCTTTGCGCATACACCTGTATGGAAAATATTTAGGATCTGTGGGCCATCAGCTATAATGGAGTGACATCGGTGGAAGTTTAAGGGAGGCCCATCTTTTACTATTGTATTGTACCAGAAAACATCATGACAAATGTTCACCCATGCAGGGGCGTAATTCAATGAGCATAACGATCATATAACATTGATAGGTGGGAAGTCCACCTTTCAATCTCTTCCAGTCAGCCAGGATACCAGAGTGGAAAAGTAAAAAATTCTGGTCCAGTTTGTAGCTGGATTAAAAAAAAAAGAGCAATCGTGAAGGTTCCAGTTGCCCAGAGGAGATGAGGATTTGGTTCACCTCTGTTCCTAGCAAAAAATAAAAAATAAAAATCAAGTAATCTGTGCCCAGTGCTAAAGTTGAAAAAACCCAAAAAACTCAACAAGCATGGGAAGTTGGAGTCGTGCAAGATGGAAAACCTCCAATCAATTATAATATTCATAAATCTGGGAGACTGGATGCTCTGTAGGTTTATCAGACACCTACTTGTCCCAATTCATCCTCAATTCCTATATCAGTTTCAGTGACTCCCCTTCGGTCTGTACATCTCCCCTGGGGCATTCACAAAGGTCTTACTGTCTACAATAGCGACGGGGAAAATTCAGTAGAACTTCCACAAGGGAATATCTGTCCTCTGATAGAGAAAGCCAAAGGTGCTTTGGGAGTGAAATCCTCTTCCAGCAGAACAGTGCTGGAGTATCCTTGGATCTTCATAACCTGTATACACCATCAGCACTGCCTCCTACTGTAGTATCCCCCTCTGTGTCTGATTTATAAAAATTACTGCTGCAAATACCTAATTTTACTGCCGAGATTGCGATCACATGACTGTCCAGGTTTCCTCCTCTGAGAGATACAGCGGGCGGGGCTGAGATTCCTCTGCTGATGTCAGTCTGGAGGGGAGGAGGAGGAGAGAGCTGGCTGGTCATGTGATTGCAATCTCGGCTCTTAAATTAGGTATTCACAGCATTTTATATTTATAAATCATTCACAGAGGGGGACACTGCAATAGGAGGAACTGCTGATGGCGTATTCAGGTTAGTGTTATGAGAGCAGCAGGAGTGGGAGGGGCAGCTCACACACAAAGAGGGGAGGGGGAGGAGGACACAGGAGCAGAGAGGAGAGCAGATAGCAGGCTGCTGATGACTAAGGCATATAAACTGACCACAGTGTGTGATCTCAGCAGCCATGATACACCATGGTCAGTTTACAGAGGGGTGGGGAGAAACTGGCAGGATCAGCCAGTTTTTTAGGTGTTACAGGGGGCCAAATGACACAGGACAAGCACTGTGTCATTTAACATGCTTTAAAGGAGCGGGATCCTTTTTTTTCCTTTTTAGGGTTAACAAACGCTTTAAGCCACTTCCGGTGATGATGGATTTGCTCTCTCATGGACAGTTTTGACATCCAGCTCCAAGAGACTATTTTTGATGGCATGGAAGTTGAGAGGCGGAGGCTACCAAGTCAAAGGTGTTTAGTGCAGGTAGTGCCTACCTTGTCTCAAACCAGAGAGGTCTTCATGAATAAGACTTACCAAAGAATATGGGAAAATTATGCAGATCTCACACAGCAAAAGCCTGGAGTCCTTTATCACCTAAACCAGACAAGATTTGAACATCACCCAGCGTTAGGATTCTCCTGTGTCTGTCCTTGCCAACTACTTAGGTTTGTTGAATATTTTGTGTAGAAAGAATTCAATGTGTAATGTTCAGCGTTATAAAACAATTGCTTCTTTATTTGGACTGTTGAAAATTCTTGTGTAAAAAAAAAAAAAACCCCAAGTTGTTGCCAAAATGTTTCCAAAACTATTTAGTTGGTCATTAAAGGTTGCCAGTATAACAAGTTTATTTTTTACATTTCCCAACTCTAATTGGAAAGGGAACCACAAACAAAAAACTAAACATTTAAACTAAATGATAACAAGTTATTATTTTTTTATCATCGCACTGTTTGAGATAGATTATAATGTAATATTATCATTGTTATAATACTTCCCTGGCTAACATGGTCTTTTTTTTTAACACTGTGTCTTCTACTGTGGGGTCAAACATAGCTGTTTTCTCATTGAGCCTAGGTTCACACTGCTTCGGGATTGAAATTGTGCGCGTTCAGCTGAATGTCTCGCACATGTCTCCGAGCACTGAACACCTTGTACTTCTGGGCACTCCAGGTAGGTTGCAGTTCTGGAATATGACAGCACTGGAGGATAATGGGTTCCTGGTAGCTTCACGTTTAATTCTTCATAAATCTTTGGCAGTTAATTTGCATCTTTTTTTCTCAAAACGTTTCTGGCAACCCTGTTGACTATTTGCAACACAACGTTTGATGTTTCTGTGATCAAGCCTCGATATTTTAGCAATTTCAAGAGTGCTACATCCCTTCAAAAGACTTTTTACAATTTTTGACATTAGAGTCAGTTAAAACTGAAAATTGTATACTCACCTTTCTGTAATTTTCCTTTCCTGGTGTATCTTCATGGCAGCATACAATGGGTTGTGACTCCGCCCCCACAACCTGATAGGACTGGTTACCTATAAATCAAAGACAGACCACAGCATTCTCTGTAACTCTCACCATTTGGGTGGGCATCTGTATGCTGCCATGAAGATGCACCAGGAAAGGAAAATTACAGAAAGGTGAGTATACAATTTTCCGTTTTCCTGGTGCATGATGGCAGCATACAATGGGAACTAACTCACCATATGGGAGGGTGCAAGAAAAATTTTGTAATCAGTAGCGTAAGTATGCACAATGAATTTCCCAAATTTTACTATCGTGAGCTGGGTTCACCTATTAATGTGCAATGAAGGTGTCCTAGGACAATATTGCTGACTTGCAAATAGCCTAAGTAGACTCAGCACTGAGCTGTTCAGAGCTGGCACTGCCCTAGTTGAATGTGCTCTTAAGACCTCCGAAACAGGAAAGCCTTGTGATGAGTAGGCTCTTTTAATTGTCTTAACAATCTAGGAGGTGACTGAACGTGTTGGTGTTGACTGACCCTGTCTTAAGCCACGCTGGAACCAAGTATAGATTTCAGCTTTCCTGAATGAAAAGGTAGCTGCCAAGCAGATTACCAGAGTTAGCTCAACACCCAGGGGATATGATTCTCTCATTCAACCAAGAACGATGGTAAATTGACTTCCTGGTAAATTGAAAGGAGAAAGTCACCCCATGGATAAAAGCAGTCTGGAGTTTTAGGACTATTCTGTCCTGGTAGAACATTAAGTGAGGCTCCTTGAGTACAAAGCCTGCGGTTCTGACACTTTTTCACAGAGGTTGTAGCAACCAGAAATACGGTCTTCAGGGTTAGATTGCAGAGTGTAGCCAATTCTGTAGGATAGAAATGAGGCCTTGATAGAAATGAGAACCATAAGCAAGTTCCACATAGGGAACAATGGTTTCCTGGGAGGTATATACCTTCATGTAAACCTGTTACTAATTGCATCACTAAAGGGTTAATGCACTAAAGTGCAGACAAGGCTGAACTTTGAACTTTAAAAAATATTTGAACCTAGGCCCCTGTTCAGTCCCAGTTGTAAGAACTGTAGAATCCTGGTTATGAAGGCAAAAATCGTACAGTCTTTTAATATTTAAAATTGGGACAGCTTTAAGCCTGGCCTTCAGTCCATTCCCCTACGTATCCATATGTTACAAAGTAAAGTAATTGTAAAGTCTCATTTTTTTTTCCTATAAAAATAACAAACATGTTATATTTACCTGCTCTCTTGCAGTGGATTTGCACAGAGCAGCCCAGATCATCCTCTTCTTAGGTCCCTCTTCTGTGCTCCTGGCCCCTCCCTTCTGTTCAGTGGCCCCACAGCAAACAGCAAAGTCGGTGTCGCACCGATTGGGATGGTGCCATTGTGGGCAATAAGCGGCGATTTGACATGTCAAATCGCATTTTAAAAAGGCCCGATGTGTACGTGGGCTTAAACAAAGAAGCTGTGGGATTCCCCTCAACCTCTATATCAGAAAATGGTCTGGTATGAATTTTTAGACCCTTTGGATCTGGTATAGATTTTAAACCCCATGCAAAAGAACAAAAAAAGGTTTGCCCCTCCGCCCCCCTCTAAATACATACCAGGCCCTTATCCAAGCATGTAGCCTGGCTATCCAGGAAAGGGAGGGGCAGCAAGTGTGTGAACACTCTCTCCTAAACCATGCTAGAGTACATTCCAGTGGATCCCCTTGCAAACCACCCTTTCCCCATGTTGATAAGGACACATCCTTGGCCTTGTGGATGTGGGAGAAGGGTTCTCAAATATCCCCGATTACCCCCAGTAAGGTTAATCATTCACTTAAAAAAAAATGTAAATGGTAAAATACACACTGTACATACAGTCCTTTATTTAACCATTTGACCTCCGGAAGTTTTTGCCCCCTACTTGATCAGGGCATGTTTTTGCTATTCAGCACTGTGTTGAATGCTGCCAATTGCTCAGTCATGCAACACTGTACCCAAATTAAATGTATATTTTTTTTTCACACAAATAGAGGTTTATTTTGGTGGTATTTAATCATCACTGTGTTTTTTTTTTCCTACATAAATGAAAAATTACCCAAAATTTTGAAAAAAAAAAAACATAGGCTAAAATGCAGTACACTTTTTTTGGTAAAAATAACCCAATTCAGTGTATATTATTTAATCTGTGTTAAAATTATAGAGTCTACAAACTATGGTATACATATAGTGCACCATACACCCCCCCCCCATTGGCCAACTCACTCACCCTGCTGACAGGTGGCTTGGTTGGCTTTCCCCCTCTCCGTGTCCCGGCCATGTCGGTCGGCCCATACGTCTCCTTGGCCGTATGTCTCCCCCTCCTCCCTCCCCTTGGCCAATAGGATGGCTTCCTGATTGGCCGGGAGGAGAATCGGTGTGATAATAGAGAATGTTAATTCGCTGTTGGCTATTGTCACACTGGGTGGGCTTGGAGCACAGTGTTCTGCGCCCTGAGCCCACCCTTTTTTGAAACATATTAGAGCCTCTGGCTCCAATCACGTGCTTCAAAAACATACACTCTCCCATTGGAATCCATGGTCCGGCGCCATGTATGTAGATCAAGGAGCCGGGCGCATGGATTGTTTACTAGGTGACATTTGATCACATAAACTTTTTCATTCCAGAGCTAAATATAGCGCTCCAAAACCACCCAAAGATGCTGCTTGCAGGACTTTTCGGAACGTCCCGCAAGCACACCGCCCCAGTGTGAAAAGTCATGAATGAATGGGAGGCAGTTTTCAGGCTCTTAGCAAAGGCTATTTCTAGCGCTAAAATGCCTGAAAACCGCCTCAGTGTGAAAGGTATCTAAGTAAAGTGAATCCACCACCCATACAGAATGGCCTCTCACCTCACTGATATGACCCCTGCTTTACCAGTAGGTAAACGCAGTTGTCCTGTTCTGGGGATGAAGCAAAACAGCTACTGCTCCTGAATCTTCACTATTTCTTATTCACATGAGTGAATAGAAGGCTGGATGGATCTCCAATCAAAGCAATATATATGCAGGGAGAAAACACACGCAACCCTAGTGTACATGGGTTTATGGAGGAAAAAAAATCATATTTCTGGATGAGAACCCTTATGGAAAATGCATTGTAGTACAGAAGGTACATAGCTGACTTTCTGGAGAGGTGGCAAAAAGAAGCTTAAGCAATTATCAAACAAGTATCTGTAATTTGTTCTTTATTTTTATTAGCCAGTACAACATTTTTTATTTATTTATTTTACATTAGGTTAATTTCTTAAATTAAAACCTGTCTCATAGCCATGAACATGTTAAACTGCAGATCTGATTCTCAAAGACCATTAAATTTCACTAATATTTCCAAACTATATTGAACACTTACACACTCTACCTCCATTTTTTTTTACCCTTTGCGGTTTCTGTGTTGACGTACTGATTGATACTTCCTTTGGATTTTTCATTTGTATAGAAAACAAGGAGAACAGTCAATTCCTACAGCCAGTGAGTTTACACATCCCAGATACAGCATCTGAAATAGACAGCATAACAATTTCTGGCTCTGGAATTTACATTAAAATGCACTTATACTTAAAGTGTATAATTTGCAGCCAATATGGGATAACACATAGCATAACCTAAAAAATAAAGATTGCTGCTTACATTTTACTTGTCTTTTCTGAAAACTCCATAATTCCCTCTCTGTACTGTGCTGGTAGATCTCATTATTAGATTTGAACACTGTCAGTCCTAACGAAGGGTTACAAATCTAGAAGCTGGACTTCTGCATGTTCTGCATGTTCTGTAAGTTACTGAGGGGAAACTCAGTATGTACCCTCTTTGGACAGATTGAGTTTTCTCTCATTTAAATTGTTCAGAGTAGCTGGCTATCTGCCTGAGGCCTGCTCTAAACAAACACCTAGAAAGGTAAGAAAGATTTTTTTCTAACTGTTTTTAGGTTTGCTGTGTGACTGGGAACACAAAACAAACATAGCAGAGTTTTCTCAAATGTAAGTACAAAAGTGGAAATACACTTTACAGGGTGGCCTTGAATGGGCGGGAAACATTAAGGAGAGTGATAGAAGGTAATTTGCCTGTAGATTCGGGCTTGGCCTACATACCACTGGCAAAATTAAATGTGTACTAAACTATTCAAATCTTTCAGTTTGTACAGCATTCTGCAGACTTCAGCAACAAATGCTCCCTTTTATGGCTTAAGTGTACAGAGCTTAACACCTATGCAAATGCTGGTTACTTATAGATATGAACAGAAACTTGGGTTATATAAACAGAATTGACATACTTAAAGAAATCAAATGCGCTGCTTTTGAAGAAGGATGTTATACAGGATGCAGTTAATACCTTGATCAAGAGAAAGTCTCAACTTTTATACAGGACACACAAGCACTAGAGGAAAAGAAAAAATTACATATAATGCCCAGCAAACTAGCCATTTATTCTTTCACATTCTAGCCCAAACTAGGAGGATTACGCTAGAACTACAAATGTTTTCTATGGGCAAAACCTTCCCTGCTCTTATCACATAATATTTATTTTTTATAAAGAACTTGCTTTTAGTGACATAAATGTATACAATGCCATTATCTGCAGCCACATTCTTTTGCAACCATGTTGGGATAAAGCTGAAGCTTAATGCCATTCTCATGTGCTACCATCAGCCATTGTTCTTGATATTGTATAGGGACACAACATGGAGGTCGGTCAAGGACAGACTGCCTTCTCTCTTGAAGTTGGATGAGCAAAATAACATGGGCCTGATATTCACTTTGAGTTGTCTGTGGAAATCGGCAAGGACCAACACAGTTATTTATGTTGATTTCTTCTGGAAGATGAATATCCTTATATTCTGCATGAGGTTTTAAGTTGATGGTAAGCTCTTGCAAGCGGCAGTGAGGCTTCAGATCTGCTCCCCGGTTTTGGCGGGAAAGTTTTTTGTGGTCCAGCCAATAAGCTCGAACTGTCTGTAACATTTTAAGAAGCATTAGAGAATGTAGTTTCCTATGCTTACTTTCAGCCAACTGTGGTACTTTCTCCTCTTCCACATGCAAATAGCTTATGTTAAAATAACCATAACAAGAGTTTATAAGTTTCTGAAGAACTTGAATATGCTCAGCCGTTGAAAGAATTTCCTTCAAGTCTTCCAGTACCACTTGCATCTTTTCTGTTATCTTCTCTAGCAGTGTTCCATTCAAGCTACCTTGAATTCTCCTGGCCAGTACATCTTTGCTGCCAGGCAAAAATAGAAGAACAAGAGGTTCCTGAGATTCAACCAGCCATTCCAAGGCCTCAGTTTCTGTGACATTGAAAAGTTGGGGTCGAAGGTCACCAGCATTGCCATTATAAGGATCAAGAGGAAGATGAATAGTAGAAGATGCTTTTCCATTAGATGTCATCAGAAGTGTTGAGAAGTGAGCCAGTGTTTCTAAAAATTCATCCTTTTTCTTAGCTGGAATCACCATTTGGTTAGACTGCACCCTGCAAATATAACATAGTATTAGTCACATAGGAAATGTTTGCATCCTGAGTAGTACATATGGAGGGGTTAGGATTACAGTGATTGCACACAGCAGTAAAATTGCAACTTTGGAATTAAAGCAGGCAGCATGTTGGCCCCTGAGAATTTTGTCTGGTTTATATTGCACAGCCTAATACTGTAACTATGTATTATTGTTTGTTTTCATAGCAATCATATGGAAATTCCCAAACTGTGCATACAATACTTCTTTCCAAACCTGTTTGCTAAATGCTATTACCACCTGCATAAATCACTATGTAAGCACTGCCAATCCCTCCATCCCCTGCCTCTGAGCCTTAGGCCTCATGCACACTGGCCGTTTTTTGATGTTTTTACAGTAGCTGCTTTTGGCTGTTTTTTTCTACAGCCATTAAACTCTCCATCATGTTATCCTATGTGTCCATGCACACATAGGTTGTTATCAGCAGTGGCGTTTTTGAGCAGTAAAAAAAACCCAAAACTAGTGGGTTCTGAGAGACGTTTTTCAGCTGTAAAAATGCTCTAACGCTGATAAAGGCTGATAAACATCCATTGAAAAAAAAAAAAACGCTAAAAAATGCTAACGCGGAAAAACGCTAAAAACACTATTGCAAAAACGTTGAAAAACTCACTGCAAAAAGTATTGATGTTTTTATAACGTTATTTTAAACGTCCAGTGTGCATGAGGCCCAATAGTAGTTACATGGTCTTCTGTGGGTTTTGTTACATCCTTGACTGTGACATGCAAGGGGGTTAAAGATTCAGTAGAAACATCTTGGAGCCTGTATGGGAGTATGTCTAACCAGGGCATACTAAAAACAGTCTTCAGCATTTGGTTAAAATAGTCCTAAGGGTAACCTGTGAGGGTAGAAATATGGTATATGTCATTGGTGACTTTTCTTTAAAGGCTGCAGGGCTGTCATTTTTGTCTTGGCTTTACAACCTAGTGTAAGAGAAATTTGAAAAACCCCAATTTTGTGTGTATGTATCAATATATATATAAAAGTGAGTACACCCCTCACACATTTTTGTAAATATGTTATTTGATTTGTAGATAGTTATTTGCCATGAGGTGCCATGTTGAACTTCCAGTGACCAGTATGAGAGAGTGAGAGCGATAACACCAAATTAAACACACCTGCTCCCCATTAACACCTGAGGCCTTGTAACACTAACGAGTCACATGACACCGGAGAGGGAAAATGGCTAATTGGGCCAAGTTGGACATTTTCACTTAGGGGTGTACTCACTTTTGTTGCCAGCAGTTTAGACATTGCTATGCAAGCTGTACACTCACTACTTTACATTGTAGCAGAGTGTCATTCCTTTAGTGTTGTCACATGAAAAGATATAATAACATATTTACAAAAATGTGTGAGGGGTGTACGCACGTTTGTATATAGCTCACAACCTTTTTTGTCATACACTTTCTTTGTGTAGGACACTGATCACTCTCTGACGCACACACTTTGCTATTCTTTCCTGGAATTCTCAAGCCCATACACATTTGTGACATTGCTTCCTTTTATGCAAGCATGTGTATAAAACCCAAATGTGCCGTAATAAACGTCATAATAGCCTTGGAAACATACCTAGCTGTTCACTTGCTACAGCGATACTGATAAGAGCAATTAGGAGCCACTAATTTTTTGTTGTAAATAACTAAATTCTATGACACTTGTGAGTCACTGACCTGGAACAAGTATTTAGTTCAGACTTTCTAGACTTCTCTGGCTCCATGCTTGTTCCAAGTAAATCAGTAACTTGATAGTAAATTCAGGATCAGGATGACAGCCCCAGAGTCTATAACTTTAAAAACAAGTAAGCAATGGTAGCTTTTTTATTTTTTTCACACCAATTTAATAATAATAAAAAAAAAAACTAAAGTGGAACTCCAGCCAAACAACCTAACACCATAATGAAATACATATAACTGATTTTACTTTTCAAAATATTTCCAATTCTGCACAGCCAATCCAACAACACTGCATGTTTCATCTGCCTGTTTGGGTTATGAGCATCACCACATAGCTTTTCTTCCTGTATTTTGCTCCTCCTGTAATACTTTTGTTCCAGATCCTGGTGGGAGCACCCACAGTATTTTTAGAATATATTTAACAATTTTAAACATAGTATTTATTGACTTCTTCTATAAACACTGCAGAGAAAACTATTTGTGCTCCTGAATACCTCAATCGGTCCTGAGTAGTCCAATTACCTGGCCCAAGTACTGTCACATGGGAGCAGGTTGGGGTGCTTAGCCCTATGCAAAGCCAGTTTTCAGAAAGCTGATATTTGCTTAGACCTTTTGAGGGGCTTCAAAACAACTATGACCATAAGATGCCTGCTGTGCAACATGCCTATTATCTTTGTTTAATTAAGAAATAGCACACGTTCACTTTAAACAAACTGTGCACTGATAAAATTGTCCTTGCAGTTATTACTGTTGTTTATTTATTACAAGGGTGACCAAATAAATGCATTTAGAAGTCGGTCAGTCCAACTTGAAAACCATCAGGCCCTGGAAAGTTAAAAAATAGGCATCAGTTTTATTTATTTATAGGTGGGATGGCTTCCTAGACAAACTTTATCCATCACTGGTGTTTAAGCCAATACACAATACGCAAGCAAACTAGTTATTTTGAATATTGAATCAATATTCAGCTTATCACCAGCAAATACTGCTTTACAGAATGGCTTATAAACAGATGTATCTATGCTGTAAGTATTTTGCTATATAAGTATAAAAAATTGAAAATTTTATCAAATACTTACCGTAATTTTCCTTTCCTGACACCAGTCCATGGCAGCATACATTTGATATAGCTCTGCCCCTATATTCACCCATAGGACCTGTTTAAATCTATAAAAAGGAAAGCTAGAGCAACCTCCCCCATTCTCTGTAAAAATAACAAGATAAAAAAAGAAGGGTTTGTATGCTGCCATGGATTGGCGTCAGGAAAAGAAATTTACGGTAAGTATTTGATACAATTTTTCAATTCTTTCCTGACCCCAACATGGCAGCATATATGTGATAAATAACGTGCTAAACAGGGAGGGCTAATGGAAACCTGGACCATCATTCCATGGAATCCATTGATATTAGAGCCCCTGGATTTTCCATGTAGTGCCTGAGAGACAGGTGCACTGTGCCAACCAGCCTGCTGCTTTGCATATGTCTCCTTAGGCATTTTGCACACGCTGCCCGAACCTAAGACGTAAACATGGACCTAGCTGAATGAGCCTCTATCACTTCTGGAAGCTCTTGCCTGGCCGCACTGTAAGTTTTGTGGATGACCTTGACTTTCCAAGATGACAAGGTTTTGCTGTAGCTTCCTCCTCCAAATTTGCCTGATGGAAACACAAACAGCCTCCTGGAGGAATTTAACTAGGAAGCTGCTTGGTAGGCAGTGCACTCTAGACATTTGGTACCTCCAGTGTAGGTTAGGTACTGTCTCTGCTAGGAAACGATGGAACCACCACTTTGTGGGATTAAAACAGAAGCCACCTTGGGAACAAAGGTGTTAGAGGGGCATAGGCCCCAACTTGTCCAGAAGGAAGGCTCTGTAGTCCCAAGTGGTTGCAGATCTTATACTCTGCCCTTGATATCCCACTGAGGACAGCTTTCTGATGATGCATACAGAGTCCTGACAAGGAAATCCAGGAACTGAAACCAGAAAACCCACTCTGGAACGTTATTCCTCCTCAGGGTAAAATCTCAGAACCAACCTCTGAGGGAGGTTGCTCTAGCTTTCCTTTTACAGATTTAAACAGGTTCTGTGGATGGATATAGGGTTAGAGCTATATCAGGTGTATTGGAACAGGTACATCCGAGCTACTACCTCATGTGTAATGCCTGGTGAGCCTCAAGAACACAGCACTCAGCCTGTGAAGTCTCTGTAAACCTCCATATAGTCCATGCTATGAAAGTCAGCTAAAACATTGTTTTATTATTGCATGTGAACAGCAGTTAAAGAGTAGAAGCCAGGCTGACCATCTAACACATACAAATGAGAGATTTAAATAGAAACAGACATCTGGAGGTATATACTTTTTCAGTATATTTTTTCATCATAATTTTCATTACATTTAATGCTGTTCCTTTTTTTTTTGTGATACATGTTTTTATATAAATTCATGTACAATTGTATGCTTATAGCGTTCTTCTTTTGTATGTTTTGATATTTGCTGTCACACCCTTTTTTTGGGTCATGTGACCCTTGGGATTGATCATGTGATTTATTCTACACTATTTAATATGCTTTGTGTCACTTATTTAGTCATGAGTAATGCCTGACGGCCGAAACGTGTTCGCTTTCTTTTTAACTGCTGTTCACATGCAATAATAAAACAATGTTTTAGCTGACTTTCATAGTACCAGCCTTTTTCATTTTTTGCATGGACTATATCACATGTATGCTGCCATATTGGTGTAGGAAATAACGTTTTAATTACTTACGGACCACCCGCCGTCGTTTTACGTCGCTACTTTGAAGAGGAATATTGTTGTTATGGCAGCAGCTAGCTGCCATAACTCCAGTATCCTCTTCTTCAGCAGGCGGTCCGTTTTCATATAAAAGTGGTCTCTGCGGTGGATTCGCCCCAAGATCACTTTTATCGGCGGCAGGAGAGGCCCCCTCCCCGCTGCGCTCTGGTGCCCTCCGCCGCTTACCGGAGCCATCGGTAGTGGCAGAGGCGATCGGGTCCTGTGTCCTGTTAGGTATAGAGATGAGTGAGGGGCTGATGGCCCCCACCTGTCTCCATATCATTGCAGGGCGGAAGCGCATGTGAGGTATTGCCGCGATCGTTAGAGCGAGAGCAATAATTCTAGCCTTAGACCTCCTCCTTAGAACTCAAAACATGCAACCTGTAGAATTTTTTTAAACGTCACCTATGGAGATTTTTAAGGGTAAAAGTTTGTCGCCATTCCACGTGCGGGCGCAATTTTGAAGCGTGACATGTTGGGTATCAATTTACTCGACGTAACATTATCTTTCACAATATAAAAATAAATTGGGCTAACTTTACTGTTGTCTTATTTTTTAAATCAAAAAAGTGTATTTTTTTCAAAAAAAAGTGCGATTGTAAGACCGCTGTGACAGAAAGTATTGCAACAACCGCCATTTTATTCTCTAGGGTGTTAGAGCCCCCAAACATTATATATATTTTTTTCTAAGTAATTTTTTAGCAAAAAAAAATGTTTTTAACTTGTAAACACCAAATCTCAGAAAGAAGCTCAGTCCTTGAGTGGTTAAGAAGCAGCCTGTGGTCTTATAAAATGAAGTTCCTAGAAAAAGGTAATAGAGGCAGTGGTCTTTTAATACACACCTGGAACCCAGTCTTTTTCGATCAGACTGCATGATGGATGGATAGACTGCAGCCTGGGCATGATGGCCTACAATCATAAGTATAACCGGTGTGATTTTGATCAAACAATTTTCATCCATTCCAAAGAGGTACTGTTCTGATTCAGTAGCTGAAACTGCAAGTCCTGTCCACATAAGAAAAGTATATGGCAAAGTAAGTGAAGAAATATACATTCTTTGGTATAAGTCAATGTTTTTGTATGTCAGGAGAGAAAGCACAGAAATGTGTAAAGATTGTCCTTAGCTACAAATGGTAATGTTTCAAAGCAGAACAAAAACAAACACCCTTTTCTTGTAGTAGATCTTGTGTATGAAAGTTCAGTACTTTTTTTTTTTAGCACAAAGAACAAAAAAATCTAATTTTAAACTAGCATGGACCACTAATTATAGACCATTGCTTTTATAACTACTACCATAAATGATCTATGTATATTTTATTTTACAGCTACAATCCAATTCTCTTAACTGTATGTAGATAAAAATGTAAAAATAAATAATTACATATGCTATAAAAGTAGGTGTATCTTGACAAATTTTTAAACAAAATGCACACCATCAACTGTATCTCAAACGCACATCAAAATCCAAAGTCTGCACAATATGTTAACTAATACAGTATATATGTGTATTTACATCCAACAAAATTGATACTATATCACTATTACTATAACTACATATAAACTATTTAAATTATGTTTTATAATATTTCTATCCAAAAGGGTTCATTTTTGGTGGATCATAGGAATAATGATTACAATCATCTTATATATTGAAATATGATGCCCGGTTGAGTTTCTCTTGGATTGATGCTTTGCTTGCTTGTTTTAATCATGAAATAAAACGTGACCAGTGAATTAAATTCAAAATACTAACCACAACATACAAAGCCATTCACAACTCTGCCCCGAGCTACATCACCAATCTTGTTTCCAAATATCACCCAAATTGACCTCTCCGCTCTTCTCAAGACCTCCTACTCTCAAGCTCTGTCATCTCCTCCTCCCATGCTCATCTCCAGGATTTCTCCAGAGCCTCTCCCATCCTCTGGAATTCGCTACCTCCACTGGTCCGGCTATCCCCTACTCTTGCTACCTTCAGGCGATCCCTGAAAACTCATCTCTTCAGGAAAGCCTATCATGTCTCCAACTAATCTTTTACCAGTTCCATCAGCTCATTCCCCACAATTACAACCTTTTGCACCACTTGCCCCACCCTATTAGATTGTAAGCTCTTCTGAGCAGGGCCCTCTTAATTCTCTTGTATTTTATTGTATTGTAACTGTATTGTCTCATTTTATATTGTAAAGCGCTGCGTAAACTGTTGGCGCTATATAAATCCTATATAATAATAATAATGATCGCTAATAATTGTCCATTGTGGCAGAGATATACTGTACAATGAAATGGTCTCTTGATTAGGATATTTGATAACTCTCTTGAGCAATCTTTATTAGTTGTCAACTTGGCTTTAATTCCTCCTTGCTTTCCTTGAGCCTGTTGAACTAGGATCACTTATAGAGAACTATTCTGCAGGAACTTTGAGTCGGTATTTTTTATTTCCTACATTCAGATAAAAAATAGTTATAACCTATTTGCCTAAATACTGATTGATGGCTGTTGGGCAATTTAAAATCATAAGTACTGATGCTAATATATGAGGCCCATTTATTAAAATAGAGGAAAGAAGAAAACATGGTCTGTCTTTAACAATCAACAAAATCCTAGTTGTCTTTTGTCTAGAATGGATTAAAAAGAGGTGGAATCAGATTTATGACTCTAAACTTTACTTAATACTAACTCTGCTCAAAACTGCATAAACCTATATTTTTTTTTGGTTGAATATACAATAAACATTAGAATAGTTCACAATGTATACTATAGACCTGCAAACACATACACTATATTGTCAAAAGTATTGGGACGCCTGCCATTACACGCACATGAACTTTAATCGCATGCCAGGCTTATGTCCTGTACACGTGGTCGGATTTTCCGACAGAAAATGTGTGATAGGACCTTGTTGTCGGAAATTCCGACCGTGTGTGAGTTCCATCACACATTTTCCATTGGAATTTCCGACACACAAAGTTTGAGAGCTTGCTATAAAATTTTCCGACAACAAAATCCGTTGTCGGAAATTCCGATCGTGTGTACACAAATCCGACACACAAAGTACCACGCATGCTCAGAATAAATTAAGAGACGAAAGCTATTGGCTACTGCCCCATTTATAGTCCAGACTTACATGTTTTACGTCACCGCGTTTAGAACGATTGGATTTTCCGACAACTTTGTGTGACCGTGTGTATGCAAGACAAGTTTGAGCCAACATCCGTCGGAAAAAATCCATGGATTTTGCTGTCGGAATGTCCGACCGTGTGTACAGGGCATAAGTCTATAGAGTTCAATATTGAGTTGGCCCAGGTGTTCTATCAGATTGAGGTCAGGACTCTGTGCATGCCAGTTAACTTCCTCCATCCCAAACTCACTCATCCATGTCTTTATGGACCTTGCTTTGTGCACTGGTCCAAATCATTTGGTGGAGGGGTGATTATGGTGTGGGGATGTTTTTCAGGTGTTTTGCTTGGCCCCTTAGTTCCAGTGAAGGGAACTCTTAAGGCGTCAGAATACCAAGACATTTTGGATTATTTCGTACTCTCAACTTTGTGGGAACAGTTTGGGGATGGCCCCTTCCTGTTCCAATATGACTGCGCACCAGTGCACAAACAAGGTCCATAAAGACATGGATGAGCGAGCTTGGGGTGGAAGAACTTGACTGGCCTGCACAGAGTCCTGAACCTAACTCGATAGAACAACTTTGGGGTGAATTAGAGCAGAGACTGTGAGTCAGGCCTTCTCGTCCAACATCAGTGCCTGACCTCACAAATGCGCTTCTGGAAGAATGGTCAAACATTGCCATACACACACTCCTAAACCTTGTGGACAGCCTTCCTAGAAGAGTTGAAGCTGTTTTAGCTGCAAAGAGTATGCCAACTCACTATTAAACCCTACGAACTAAGACTGAGATGGCATTGAAGTTCATGTGCGTGTAAAGGCAGGTGTCCCAATACTTTAGACAATATAGTGTATATTTGAATGCCATTAGCACAGGAACAAAAATGATATTGTGGAGGCAGCTATTTTAGGGCTTAATTTAGATATAAGAGCAGGCAACTTGATAACAAACCAGTAATCCGTTCCAGGTAAATGTTAGTTTTTGGTGCAGTATAGTTTAATTTTCTTTAACCCCCAACACTAAAAATAACTTAACAATTAGGTGGACCTTGCAGTATCTGCAGCAGCTTAGGGTTTTACTGAAATCTCCCCCACACTTTTTTTTTTTTAAATAGTTATTTTCCTATGTTTTAAGATTTGATTTGGCTACTATATAGCCCCTAGTTGTTGCGGGTTGCGAGGTCCAGTTTTATTGAATCCTAAATAATTTTACCCTATTGCCACTTTTTTTACCCTAACCCTTAGCCCAACCTATGAAATGGCACTACACCCTATACCCTTTTCTAGTTTTGGTTACAGTGGGAAAGGGCTAACTTACCCTTTGACACTTAAACTATGAGTCTAATTTTGTTGAAAATAAGAGAATCCCCTCAAAGTAAACTATTCACAAATGTTTTTGGCAGATTTATACCTTTCTCTGTTCTGATGCCTGTTTTTCACAGTGTCTATTCTCATACACATTTCTAATTGTGAAGCTTGCCTTTCATTAGATTAGATAAGCAAATCAATGCTGCATTGAAAAAAGCTGCAGTGTCTGAGGAGGATGAACAATAGAAAGTATCTAATCAAATATGTAGTTTCTATTAAACAGATGACATGAAATTTGACTTGGGCCTTACCATAACATTTGTATTCCATATATCCAGGTGCCTGCATATAATTTCATCATCGTGTGAGCCCTGATTGCTAAGGTGCTCTGATATGCAAGTAGGTATCTGCATCTGTGATCACTGACTTTGATCCACCAAATCCACCTTCACTATTGGTTATTGAGTCCACACAACACTGTGGTGGTCCAATAGTAGTGTGCAGAAGGTAAGAATAGACAGGTCAGATTCAGTGACCAAAAGGTGCTAATCTTGGTGATCATGACTCTTGAGATGCTCAACAAGAAACCAAAATGATGTACAGCTATCTGTTGCGTCCTGCTATACAAAATAAGTGTCACTTTTATTTAATCTTAATACCCACAGTTATTAACTCTCCAGGAGTTACCAAATGCTAAAATATACATTTTAGTTGGAGTAGCTATTTTAAAGTGAACTTATGAAGAGAGAAATATGAAAGCTGCCACTGCTAACTTGTTTTTAAATATACAGACCCTGAGGTCTTCACCTTGAACTCAACATCACTACCTAGTAAGGCACTGAACTGGAACGCGCATGCCAAACCTTAGCTTCCTTACACTGACTAGCTAGGTAGTGAGTAGGGATAAAAATGTCTGCTCTGGCCATTTTTAAAAACAAGCCAGCAAACACAGTTTTTCCTCCTTCTCATCTGCTTTCTTTAATTTGCAATAATATTTTTAAAAATAATAATAGACCATTATTTTTGTTTGCTTCCTTACCCTCAGGATATTGTTTCATATGAAAGGAGATGTGAAGTGTTAGGTCTCCCGACTCAACACTCCTAACCATTCCACTGAGTTTGAGGACAAGATAGCGGGTCTCTGGTGACATGCAGACAACCTATAAATACAGTGCTTTAATCAAAAGTTCAGCTTTGTCTTAACAAGCAAAATGAGTTACAGTAAGCAAAAATATGTAAATATAATAACCCCTTACAATTTATAAATTAAAATCTTGGTATAATATATAATGATGGTGGTTCACATAACCATTTTAACAACCATTTATCCAACTACTGACTTCAATCCACGGAAGAACTACAAGTCCCAACATGTCCCACCATCTCTAAAAGCTACATACTGCCCAAGCCTATCCTAGATACAACATTATATTATTGACAATTGAGTGTACATGATGTTCAACATTTGCACATATTCCCAGCTAGTTAAATATTTGGTAAATTGGCTATACCTACTTGTGGTTGAGGGAAAGCTTCTCCTGACATTCTGATCTTGGAGTTAAGATGACCCACAGGAAGCTTGCGGGTATCAAGAAAAAATACTCCTATTAGTAAGTGTAAGTGTTGAAGGATGGGAGAAATGGATTCCTGTACGCTTCCATGAAAATGCATGCTGACCCCAGATTCCCACTTCACTTTAGGTGAGAGGAAAAAAGTATATTAATAACTAATATCACGGCAGCACTTTAAAAATGACAATGATCTGTTATTTTTTTATTATTTTTTTTTTTAAAGAGAGCAAAAAAGAGAATACCTTTTTTTAGGTGCATGATCACCAATTGTCTTCCTTGATGATCTGCAAGAAAGTTTGCAAGTTGCTTTGTAGCTATCAGAGCTGTGGACTGCTTGTCTTCTAGGCATATGCCAAACAAGTGTGGCTGTTGCCAAGATTCTTGATTGACTGAATCCAGAAAGGCAGCCTCATACTCCCTGAGGAGCCCATGTGTCTCCAGGTCACCCCAACTTGTTCCTGCCAATGCTTCACATACTGTCTCATTTTGTTCAGAGTATGACACTTCTACTGGTAACACATGATTTTTCTTGTCCACCATACCTTCTTCTATGTCCCTCTCGCCAACGTTGCTGGGCAATGATTGACAAATGAGAGGAACCAAAAACCACCACACGGCATAGAAAATCCCCATTTCTCTGCTGAATAAGTATCAATAGAATTGTAGGTATCCTTGATTGCGCCACTATTTTAACCCTTTTTCTTCCAGAGCATACAGGGTCAGAGACATCTTTTGAAGAAGACCAGTTGGCGTTAGTTAGCCTAGTCCTTCTAGAGCAGTGGTACCACCTCACTCCTAATTATTCTGTTGAAAAGATGTTGCCAAGTCATGTGCAGAAGGGAGGGATGTTCCAGTGTTGAGAATAGTTGGAAAACCTTGAACAACCTGGGGGATGTATATTCCCAAACTGTGTTCTCCCATGTGTGTGTGTATTTTGTTAATACAGATGGAATGGGATCCCTAGGAATTTATTTTTACTCTTCTGCCCCTGTGAAAGAATCTCCTGTACCTTGACCTTGAATGTGGCCAGGATAACAATACATCTATTGAAGAACTTGCCAGAAAAGACCAACAGCACATGTATAACTGGTTATTAAAAATGGGGAGATTTCAGAGACATCTGCTTGATGGAAGATTGGAATTAACATTCAGCCTCTCGACTACAAAGCTCTTCTACTGACTGACATCAAAGCTGTAACAGAATAGAACCTTGGGCACTTGTGTTGAACTCTTGTGAACACAGTCAGTATCCAATATTTTACATACATAGATAATGTTCAGGAGATAGAGCATACACTATTACCAAAAGCATTGTGACACCTGCCCTTATACACACATGAACTTTAATGGCATCCCAGTCTTCAATATTGAGTTGGCCCATATTTTGCAGCTATAACAGCTTCAACTCTTCTGGGAAGGCTGTCCCCAAGGTTTAGGAGTGTGTCTATGGAAATGTTTGACTATTCTTCCAGAAATGCATTTGTGAGGTCAGGCACTGATGTGGACGAGAAGGCCTGGCTCGCAGTCTCCGCTCTAATTCATCCCAAAGGTGTTCTGTCGGATTGAGGTCAGGACTCTGTGCAGGACAGTCAAGCTCCTCCACCCCAAACTCGCTTATCCATGTATTTATGGACCTTGCTTTGTGCACTGGTCCAACTCATTTGGTGGTGGTGGTGGTGGTGGTGGGGGATTATGGTGTGGAGATGTTTTTCAGGGGTTGGGCTTGGCCCCTTAGTTCCAGTGAAGGGAACTCTTAAGGCATCAGCATACCAAGACATTTTGGACAATCTCATACTCCCAACTTTATGGGAACAGTTTGGGGAATGCCTCTTCCTGTTCCAACATGACTGTGCACAAAGCAAGGTCCATGACTGGCTTTCACAGAGTCCTGACCTCAACCCGATAGGACACCTTTGGGATGATTTAGAGTGGAGACTGCGAGCCAGACCTAGTGCACATCAGTGCCTGACCTCACAAATGCGCTTCTGGAAGAATGGTCAAACATTCCCGTAGACACACTCATAAATCTTGTGGACAGCCTTCCCAAAAGGGTTGAAGCTGTTATAGCTACAAAGGGTGGGCCAACTCAATATTGAACCTTACAGACTAAAGCCTTGTACACACGATCGGATTGTTGGCCAACAGAGCGTCAGACTTTTGTCCGAAGGGTGTGTGCCGGGAACTTGTCTTGCATACAAACGGTAAACAATTGTTTTTGGTAATATAGGGTATGTGATTATGCTTCTAGTTATAAACGGTTCCTTTAAATTACAATCGCACTTTTCTGACCAACATGATATAAAATGACAGATTAGTAAAATAATATTTGAAAAAAATCTGTGTTTTGACATACTATGTTGCTACATGCTGTATTACCTGAATTATTGGGTCTCGGTATGTTGCCCTGGAGTCAGGGGCCGCTAGCCGAAAGATATCAATAGATTGAAGGAGAGTGGTCGAAATAGAGCCTTTTTATTTTAGTTTTCTTTTCTTTTCCTTCCACAGTTATACTATACTCCCCTATTTCTTTAAAGCCAGGCCCCATTCTGTTATGAAGTTATTATACAAATACAGTAACTCTATTTGTTTATGGTAATATTGCATTGCTTGTACTTCCTGTTTCCTGTTCTTGCCTTTGACCTGGATGTAATTATATAGTTCAACATGACTCCTCAGACGACCAGCTTGCAGCCGCGGACCGCAAAAACTCATAGGTGTGAACTTAGCGTTAGGGTTTCCACCATAAAGTTATAGTTATACCCTGGCACATGCCACAGCAATCACCATATGGCCATTGGATTAGATGCCTTGTTATGCTATATGAATATTGATTAATTATTGAACCAAGTTCTGATCTTTTATACTATATGTAATACATACCAAATTGAATGCTGTTTTAAATTTTTGCACTGGACCTTAAGCTGAACTCCTGGATAAGCAAATGTGGTCCAAAAAATAAGTTGTGTGTATTCTTATTCTTTTTATTCTATTCTTAATTGAATCTTGGTGTGCTTTTGTGTATTTCTTCCAGGGCTGTGCAGTAATTTAGCATGGAACTTTGCCTTGGTGCCCCCCCTCCCCATAAGGCAGCCTATACATTCATCAGACATTTCTTTTTTCCTTTAACCAGTGGGTTGAACGAAAAAAAAAAAAAATCTGATTTTCCCATCCCACATTTGATGTGGATAGGGAAATCCTCCCCTCTGTGCTAGTGTGTACTGACAGCGGGGAGCCAGGCTTATTGGTCTATAATAACCTCATTCAAGCTTTCTGTCTTTACATAATGAAATAACATATGGATGTATTACAGTTTGTAGGACTGTCCCAATTAAAAGAGAGTCAAAAATAAAATAAGTCAGATACATTTCTGAGTGCTTGTATTCTGCAGGATAGCTGGAATACAGCTCACCCAATGGAATAAATTGGGCCACAGCCCATAGGCGACCACTAAGAAAAGAGTCGGTAAGGACAAGGCTACACAGTGAAAATCGCTGGAATAGGTAGGAAGGTGGGGGGAATTATTAAAAGGACTAGTCCATTAAAAATTAAATTGTCTTTTAAAGTGTGTATAATTTCCAAACCTATTTGTTTAGTTGTGAATACATTGTGGAAGGATTAAAACCAGGGGCGGACTGACAACTCATGGGGCCCCCGGCCAACAGGAGATCCTGGGGGCCCCCTGTCCCGACCCATGTGTTCCAGCCCACACTCAAGCCACACCCACACAAATCCCCACCTACATATTGCACCGCCCACACTACATGCGTTCGTCACGGAATTTATTTGCACTATGTTCAAAATAAATGTTTATTATGGAATATAAAGAAAAATAAACTTACAATAAAATGCAACAACGGTACATTTCCAAAATTAAGGATTTCATAAACTGACACAATATAACAGGTGCAACAAATGTCTTCTTAGCTGAAAAGTTTGATAAAAAATATACAAAAAATAAAAAGCTCTGTCCAGCATGTTACAAAATTATGGCCCTAGAATTGCTTACTCCAACGTTCCCGACGATACCATACATGTGTGGCGCCATTATTGTTTACATACTTGTGCTCGTCCTACATAAAGCTTTTTATATAGAGCGTGTGCAGGGGTCATGGGTGTGCTTTACATATTTTTTAAATAGTTTTTATTTACTTTGTATCGTTTTCACTGACCACCAATGTAAGGAACATTCTTCCCACTGATCACCAATGTAAGGAACATTCTTCCCACTGACCACCAATGTAAGGGACATTCTTCTCATTGATCACCAATGTAAGGGACATTCTTTCCACTGACCACCAATGTAAGGAACATTCTTCCTACTGACCACCACTGCAAGGAACATTTTTCCCACTGACTACCACTGCAAGGAACATTTTTCCCACTGACCACCAATGTAAGGAACATTCTTCCCACTGACCACCACTGTAAGGAACATTCTTCCCACTGACCACCACTGTAAGGAACATTTTTCCTACTGACCACCAATGTAAGGAGCATTCGTCCCACTGATCACCAATGTAAGGAGCATTCTTCCCACTGATCACCAATGTAAGGAACATTCTTCTCACTGATCACAAATGTAAGGAACATTCTTCTCACTGATCACCAATGTAAGGAACATTCTTCCCACTGATCACCAATGTAAGGAACATTTTTCCCACTGATCACCAATGTAAGGAACATTCTTCTCACTGATCACCAATGTAAGGAACATTCTTCCCACTGATCACCAATGTAAGGAACATTCTTCCCACTGATCACCAATGTAATGAGCATTCTTCCCACTGATCACCAATGTAATGAGCATTCTTCCCACTGATCACCAATGTAAGGAACATTCTTCCCACTGACCACCAATGTAAGGAACATTCTTCCCAATTTTTCTTTATTAAAAGTCTTGCAATCAATAAGCATAAAATCACTATATATAATATACATAAATATATACATATTTGCATAATGAAAATAAATATAGCAAATCTGCTCTCAAACAAAAAACGACTTTACAGCAAAAACAAAACTCATCATGAACATGTCATTATTGGGGATAATCTCACTACGACTCACACCACTACACCAGACATCAAAACTGTGAGGTCAATAAACAAACCCGTACCCATTATGCATGCAGCCCTTCTTCAAAAAGAAGATACTAACCAACAAAATCTAGGGGGGTGAAAGAAACAGAAAAAGAAAAGAGCTCCTCACCCAGAGATGGGCAGTTCACCAAAGGCAGGTCTGATATTCCTCCACACCCTTTTCCAGACCGCCCGAGGCTCCCTGCCCTTCTCAAGACCCCGAATTTTCCCAACCTCATCCAGAATATCGTGCATCA
The DNA here is from genome assembly GCF_042186555.1 of Aquarana catesbeiana. Classification (NCBI taxonomy): domain Eukaryota; kingdom Metazoa; phylum Chordata; class Amphibia; order Anura; family Ranidae; genus Aquarana; species Aquarana catesbeiana. The sequence continues at coordinate 561,902,549 of NC_133324.1, forward strand.
CCACCTCAACAGAGAGGACTTTCTTCCGCAGGGTAATCTGGCACCGGGCATTCCGTGTGAAGTAACGGACGACTATACTAGCTAAAAACAGTGTATCCAAATCAAAATCCCAGTGAGTCGGGAATGCCCCGTACACCCACTCCGCATAACTCATGCGATAGAAAAAGGGGATGCCTAGAGCCCTCCCCACCCTTTTATACACTTCTATGTTAAAGGGACACTGCAGCAAAAAGTGGTCCATAGACTCCACTTTACCAACACACTCCGCTCTAGGACAATCCCGATCATCCACAGGGCGATGCTTCAAGTTCCCTCTGACATAGAGCCTTCCATGGAAAGCAAGCCAGGCTTGATCACTAAACTTCAAAGGGGATTCTTTCTAAATTGATTAAACGCAACCCCTCCCTCATTACAGTGCCTCGGCAATCCCTTAAGGCCAGTGACACACTGAAAGCAGAGCTCAAAATCCTCTTCTCCAGAAGCTTCCTGGGGAGGGACTTGATATCCTCCACTGTCACCTGCCACTGCCGAAGTATTTTCAGACCCGGGGCAACATAAGCCGGGAGTTTGCCATGTCGGACTCTCAGACTTTTCAATGGCCCGCCATCTTCCCAGCATTGCAGAAAAGGCCTAAAACAAAATTGAAATTGGTTCTGTCAAATCCATCAAAGGCAACGTACCATTTCCCAATCCTGGAGTAGAATCCAGAAAGCTTTCCATCCTGTCCCGACAAAGGTCCTTTCTTCCCAGAAGGTCTGCGTAATATGATCTGAAGAGCTCCAGGATCCCTGATCTGGACTTCACCAGGGAACCCGTACTATCCCTCAGGCCTATGACCGTCTTAACTGCTATGCCCTGCTTACAGTTCTGGTAAGGATCAGGTGAGTGATATTTTCCATAATCCCTCTCCAGAACCAAGGAGGCATGCCGGTCGTATTGACACTTCCTAAGAAGAAACTTCACCTCAGATATCTCCCGTGGATCTCCTCTATACGAGACAAGACGATCAAGCTTCCTCCACAAATGCTGGTAGGCAATGTACATACCAAGCTGCTTCTTCTTACTTATGGCCTTGAAAAGTCCAATTGCCCTTTGTTTCACAAGCTCCCACCACTCTGACTTACTGCTGCAAAAGTCCAGAATAGAAACCTGTGCCTGAAAAAAATCCTCAAAGGATTGTCTTACCTCTACATCTTCCAGGAGAGCCGAATTCAGTTTGCAGGTACCCCTTCCCCTGGGTGGAGTGTCCGAGGCAGAGTCACAGACAGCATACAGTGGTCAGAGAACTCCACCGCCCTCAACTCAGGAGCCGAGAAAGCAGAGTTCTCCTTTAAAAAAAAAACCTATCTATCCTACTCTGACTATTTCCTCTCTGAAATGTGAATCCCGTGCTGCCAGGGCAGTGCTTAATATGCACATCTACCAGGCCTGCTTGTCTCACCATAAACGCTATCGTAACCCAGCCTGTCTATGGAGCCTCTCCTGTCTTCAGGCCTAATTATGGTGTTAAAATCACCTCCAAAGACAACCTGCTGGGACGTAAAAAGGAAGGGCTTGTTCTTTGTGAGGAGGCATTTCCTGCCCCATTTTGACTGCGGTCCATAGATATTGATCAGGCGCAGGTCCTGCCCCCTAACAGAGATGTTTAAGACCATGCATCTCCCCATTTCTACCTCAATTACCCGCCGGAATGTTACCATATCGGTTTTATAAAGGGCCGCAACTCCGCTGCAGGGCTCAGCCGCAAGAGACCAAAAGGAGGAACCGCATCTCCACTCCCTTTTTGCTAGATGGACATCAGCCAAAGTATTGAGCCAGGTCTCTTGAAAAAATAAAATCTCGGCATCAAACTCGCTGAGCAAAAATAAGGCAATATCACGAGCTCTTGCAGATTTAATGCTGGCGACATTAATGGTCGCCACCTTTATCGGAGTGGGAGCTGCCATCAGGATGATTGGGGTAGTCGTTTCTTAACCTTTGCCACACTATCATCACCAGAAACAGCTCTCTTCAGACTATGTGACTCCCCCTCATCCATGGATGATAATGAAAAAGATATATCAGACATCTCATCACCTGACAAAACTGAAAAAGTATTACCAAGTGGAACCCCTCCTGGGTCCGACTCGGAGGAAGAAATTACCACTTTACGTGTCTTCCTCTTCTTCTTTTTCTTCCTCCTAAACTTCTCCCACCCCTCATCATCCGAATCCCCCTCAACAGAGGGTGAGACATGGGATATGGACACCCTTCCATCAGCCCCACCCCCATCCAGCACCCCCACACTCCCCTGACCACGTTTTTGCTGCTGAGGGACAGGGACTGGAGGCTGAGAGGGAAGATCCGCTAAACCTGCCCCCCCAGCAGCTTCTGCCAGTCTGGAGTATCTGCGTGCAGTAGGTTTAGGGACCACCACATGGGGACAGACTCAGGCACCACATTACTAGGGGAAACAGAATCTGAAACAACAGATGTAACAGACACAAGAGGGACAGACTCAGGGACCACTTTACTAGGGGAAACAGAATCTGGAACAGATGTAACAGACACAGGAGGGGCAGACTCAAGGACCACATCACTAGGGGAAACAATATCTGTAACAGACACAGGAGGGACAACAACAGTTTCAGCAGCCTCATCCTCCTTATCAAGCCTCTGCAACTCAGCCTCCAATCCTGGCAAGTTATGTAATGCCTCCGGGCACTGACTATAAGGATGACCGAGCTTTTGGCACAAATTGCACCGAATTTCGGTACAATCCTTAGCCAAATGGTCCAGATCCTGGCATAGTGAGCATTTCTTACGGGTACAAGTAGATGCAAAATGGCCTTTTTCCCCACATTTATTACAGACCTTAGGCTGACCTTGGTAAAAAATAGTCAGCCTATCCCTCCCCAGAAAGGCTGAACAGTGAAGGTGTTGAACTACATTGCCCAGCACCCCCAGTTTTAGTGACACTGTTCAGGCCCCTGTCCATATTCCATGTTCATCAAGGACCTTCTGCAGTGGAGCGAGGACCTCACCATATCGGCGTAGCCATACTATTAAATCAGCCTCTGGTATGGATTCGTTGCGCACCAGGATCGTCACCAATTTGATCAGAGGCCGTCTGGAAATCACCTTTGGCACCAAACCACTCCACTGCGGAAGGCCCTTACACCTACTATACCTCTCCCAAAATAAATCCAAACCCTCAGGCTTTACAAAGGATAAATCAAATTCATAACTCCCCATTGGGAAAATCAAAGCAAATATATCCAAGGCTTTAAACCCATTCAGCCACCCTCCCCATTACTGGTGGGATCCCCTCCCCCTTCAACTGAATCACATTCCTTCTCCTGTACCCACCAACCATCCCACCACCAAGCCTCCCCAAATTGTGACCACTAATATTTACAAAATTCCCTCCACCCTCCTTGGTGCGACTCCCCAGAACAGACGCATAACTGCCCACATTCCTCCCAGCCAGGGCCGGTGCTACCACTAGGCGGATTAGGCAACCGCCTAGGGCGCACTGCCACCTAGGGCGCCCGGAAGCTGGCTATTTTACTCCTGCACTGTCTTTGCAACTACCCTGCCGTGTCAAACAGCAAATCCACATAGACAGTAATCCCCCCTCTGTGCTCTGCTATCATGCAGCGAGCCAGTAACATGTGTCCAGTCCAGCTCTCTGTGTGTCAGTGTCAGGCAGAAGCCGCCCCCCCCCCCCATGCCATCCCCTCCGCTCTCCGCTCTCAGACTGTCAGTCTGTGACATGTCATATCCCGCCGACTCGCCGAGGCCGCTCTCCGCTCTACAGTGTGTGTCCATGTCAGTCCAGCAGCACAGACCCCCCGCCCCTCCTCCTTCCCCCCGCTCTCCTGGAGTGGAGTATGGATGGAGGATGCATGCATCATGGGATACAGCATGGCGGCAGCTATCCGGACTTGGGGACAGGTGAGCCTGGGCTGGCTAGAACGGGAAGAGGCATCGCACCGACACAGAAGCAGCAGGCAGCCTGGCAGGTACACAGGCAGTGCAGCAGAGTTGGTGCCAGTGAGGAACAGGTTTTACTGGTGTGGTAAGTAAAAGAGTTAATGAGATGGTATATGTGATGACAATGAAATGTAATTTTAAAATGTGTGTGAGTGTATATGCATTATATTTACTGGTCTGCCAAATGTACCCCCCCGAGTCTGGGCGCTGGTGAGTCTGTATTTGATTGGCGCTGGTGAAGCGGCGTTGATGGGCGCTGGTGAGTCTGTATTTGATGGGCGCTGGTGAGTCTGTATTTGATGGGCGCTGGTGAGTCTGTATTTGATTGGCGCTGGTGAAGCGGCATTGATGGGCGCTGGTGAGTCTGTATTTGATGGGCGCTGGTGAGTCTGTATTTGATTGGCACTGGTGAAGCAGCATTGATGGGCGCTGGTGAGTCTGTATTTGATTGGCGCTGGTGAAGCGGCATTGATGGGCGCTGGCGAGTCTGTATTTGATGGGCGCTGGTGAGTCTGTATTTGATTGGCACTGGTGAAGCGGCATTGATGGGCGCTGGTGAGTCTGTATTTGATGGGCGCTAGTGAAGCGGCATTGATGGGCGCTGGTGAGTCTGTATTTGATGGGCGCTGGTGAAGCGGCATTGATGGGCGCTGGTGAGTCTGTATTTGATGGGCGCTAGTGAAGCGACATTGATGGACGCTGGTGAGTCTGTATTTGATGGGCGCTAGTGAAGCGGCATTGATGGGCGCTGGTGAGTCTGTATTTGATGGGCGCTGGTGAGTCTGTATTTGATGGGCACTGGTGAAGCGGCATTGATGGGCGCTGGTAAGTCTGTATTTGATTGGCACTCGTGAAGCGGCATTGATGGGCGCTGGTGAGTCTGTATTTGATGGGCGCTGGTGAGTCTGTATTTGATTGGCACTGGTGAAGCGGCATTGATGGGCGCTGGTGAGTCTGTATTTGATTGGCACTGGTGAAGCGGCATTGATGGGCGCTGGTGAGTCTGTATTTGATTGGCACTGGTGAAGCGGCATTGATGGGCGCTGGTGAGTCTGTATTTGATTGGCGCTGGTGAAGCAGCATTGATGGGCGCTGGTGAGTCTGTATTTGATGGGCGCTGGTGAGTCTGTATTTGATTGGCACTGGTGAAGCGGCATTGATGGGCGCTGGTGAGTCTGTATTTGATGGACGCTGGTGAAGTGGCATTGATGGGCGCTGGTGAGTCTGTATTTGATGGGCGCAGGTAAATCTGTATTTGATGGGCACTGGTGAGATGGAATTTGATGGGCAGAGGTGAGACTGCACTTGATGGGCACAGGTGAAGCGGCCTTGATGGGTGCTGGTGAGGCTGCATTTGATGGACACTGGTGAGATGGCATTTGATGGGCAACCCTTACAGTTACACACAGACAGCGAAACACGCAATGCATCCCTACACACACACACACACAAAAACCTCTGGTCTCGTCTGGTCCCCTCCATCAATAACTCCCCCCAGTTCCCTCCCTTTATTAAGTCCCTCCCATACTGTTTCCACAATAAAGCGTTTAAACTGGTTAAAAAATAATGTTCTTTAGCAATGAACATATATTTCACATTAGTAATTATGCTACCAAAATCAGTGTTTGCTGTAAATTGCATCCAGCATTGCACCTGTTTCTTCTTGCCGGAGGCTGACATTTTGTTGAAGCCCAGAACCCCTGAGCAGAAGTAAATCATAAAGTGGAACTAAACCCATTGATTTAATGGTTTAAAAAAAAAGCTATATTCCTGGAATGTTGGGATTGCTAACTGTCACATTTGCTTAATATCTCGACCAAACTGTCAAAGCATCATATGGCTGGTGTCATAACTGATCACATGTGCAGCACCATGGCAGCTGCAGTTTGAACAGAAGCAGCTTCCTTGGCTGTAAAATATAGGAGGGTTTAATTCTGTTTCAAGGCTGTCAGCAGGCCTCTACAAACACAATTAGCTGGTCTAGCAAAGTGTTGCATGCAAAATAGTAGCGGTCATTAAAAAGGTGGGGTGTACATGGGCAGGGCAAAGGGGGTGGGGTCAGGGGTGGAGCCAAGGGGGGCGGCAAAATGAGGTCTTGCCTAGGGTGCCAAAAATCCTTGCACCAGCCCTGCTCCCAGCAGAAAAAACATTTGCGTGTTTTGAACCATCTGACACATTTCTAGCAGATATCAATTGTACAGATTTGGTCTGCACAATCGATGAGTCATTTTTATTTTTCCCAGCAGTATTAACCCCTTCACCACCACCCACCATATTCATTGTTTTATAATTACAGTAATTCTTAATACTTGCTGGTATATTCACAGTTCCTGCAGTCTTCCCAACAGTGTCAGTTCCCACTGCTGTGCTGGTGGAATCTTCAGCTGGCCTGTTCTCTTCTATCAGGACAGGACTTTCAGCAGGCTGGTCTGACACATCCATGGCTTCCACTGCACATGGTGCAATGTGCTGATCCCCTCCCCATCAGCATCAATCAGCTCTGCTGGAACACAGGGAGGCTCAGGTGAGGCAATGTCTTTGCGGGTTTCAGCCATACTATGTGAAACACATACAGCAAACTTGGTAGAGGAACTACTGGTCTCAGCAAATGCAGGAGTAGAAACATCCATGTTCAGGGTGTTTGGATCATCAGAAATGGCAACCTTGTCTGCTCTCAGGGGTGACTCCATCTGCTGGATGAAGGTCAGGGTGCCATGCTCACTCTCAACCCCCTGGCTGGTTGCCGCTGGTGATTCCAAGGCCTGACATGGGGGGAGAGGTGAGAGGCAGATGGACCCGGGTCATCCATTACCTGAGGCTGCTGATCCATGCAACTTGCTGATGACTGGCTGGAAAATCTCTTCTCATTGTCAAATTTTTCTTTAAAAGCTCCAGTTCTGGCTTTTAACTTCTCCAACAATAAAGTTTGCTGCTTTACTTTTTCCTCCAATGCCTGTAACTCAGGCTTCATGGCTGTGCGATTTCTACTCCAGGCCTGGAAGTATTTGGCTCTGAAGTTCTTATGTTCAGCTTTCAAAACTTGAAGTTTCTCTTCAACTTTTCCAATTGCCCTAAAACGATCGATAATCTTCTGACTGAAGATACTTGCATCCATACCAGGGCCTGGACCCACAGTCAGATCCTCCACCTCCTCCTCACTAGGCCCCGTGTCATGAGGGGGATCCCTCCCAGGGCCTCCCCCAGGATCAGGCATTATTCCTGGGCCAAGCTAGCAGGTAAGGCCCAGGCTTGAAAAAAAGCTGGTTCTCAGAGAGCTCCTTGGATGTGTCCTCCTCCTCCTTCCCACTGGCCACCAATGTAAGGAACATTCTTCCCATTAACCACCAATGTAAGGATCATTCTTCCCACTGACCACCAATGTAATGAGCATTCTTCCCACTGACCACCAATGTAAGGAACATTCTTCCCACTGACCACCAATGTAATGAGCATTCTTCCCACTGACCACCAATGTAATGAGCATTCTTCCCACTGATCACCAATGCAATGAGCATTCTTCCCACTGATCACCAATGTAAGGAGCATTCTTCCCACTGATCACCCTCAAGGTAAGGAACAGTCTTATATATATATATAGGGAATAACACTCACTTAGCCCAGGTTCACACTGACAGCGGGAAATGAAAGCGTGCAAGTTCAGCTAAGCTCGCACAATTTCATACCCGCATGTCAGTGCGAGTTTGGCAGCAATTTCAGAGACATCTGTGCAGGTTGTTGTACAGATGTCTATGGAAATCGCACCCAGAAATCACCAAAAGTTGTACAGAAACTATTTTTGGGAGTCAGTGCGGAGCCACAAATACACTGAGTGGCCATAGGCGTGCGCACAGGGTGCGCCAGGTGTGCCCAGGCACACCCAAATCACCCTGTGCAGAACAGATTACCCCTACTGATCTGGCTCCCCCTCCTTCCCCCTGCAGGACTGCCAGCTTCCCACCTCTCCTGCCGGCTGTTGCTGCGGGATGTTTTAGGATGAGTGGGGGAAGGGGCCCAGTAAAAATTTTTACTGGCCCCTTTCTGAAAGAACATCATGAGTGATCGGTAGTGTGTGCTTGAGCTTTGGGGTGCACACCCTAATGCCATAGGCTGTGCACACCTATGTGAGTGGCATTCAATGTACCAGATATCAGTGTGCACTAGTGAATAGCACCTGCCACCTGGTAAATAGGCACAGGGCAAGAAGGAAGGAACACTCAGCATGGATGGCTCATTCTTATAACAACACACACACTAACTGCTGTGCTGTCATTATCACACTGACCTGCTGCTGCACACAAGGCAGGTCAGTGTGGGTGGCGGTGGCCAATTCCAAGATGACTCCACTCCTCTGTCTGCTCTATGTGCACTGCACTCTGCAGCCTCCAGCTCCTTTACCGACTGTCCCCAGCGGCAGTGACGTATGGCCCCGCCCCTCAGCTGATTTCCCCAGGGGGAGAGGTGGCCAGAGCGCCTCTCTCTGAAATCATCCCCACACGGCTGACGGCTCTGATTGCTCTCTGATCCATCCCGGCCAGCTCGATCCTCTGATATAGCCGCATCAACCACCGGCAAGGATTTAATGGTTCACTGCTTCCTCGGGGGTATAGTCTTCTTATTGTTTCTGCATGATAAGCTGCGGGCACTTCCAGGGGCAGACTGAGCCGGGCCCCCCACCCCGGGGCCCTTGGGAGGTGCCCGAGTGCTCGAATGGTCAGCTCGCCCCTGATTAAAACCTCTGTCTGTTTTTTACTGCTGTGTCCATGCTGTGAAGATTTAGTATTGTGAAATCCAAAATGTTAGATTGGTCAAAGGAACAGGAGGTGAGATGAAATCTTCCAATGGATAAGCCTGCTCAGGTGATAGCTGTCTAATGGAGAGAACTCTTCTTACTTCCTGCTGTGCCTTGGACAGAAAGTAAAGTAAAATCTCAGTGATGGGATACAGACAAAAAAGAAGCCTGGTAGTGGTCCTAACCAATCCCTACTCTATTCAAAACTAAAAAAAATACAATTTGGCTTTACATACTGTATACTTTAACTTCTTTGCTATCAATGTCTGTTTTGTAACCACCTACCCTCCAGAAGATTTACCCCCCTTCCTGGCCAGGCCATTTTTTGCTATACGCCACTGTCACTTTAACTGACAATTGCGTCATTATGTGACACTGTTCCCAAATGAAATGATCCCTTTTTCCCCACAAATAGAGCTAATATTTGATCACCTTTTATTTTTTTGCGCTATAAACAGAACGACCGACAATTTTCAAAAAAAACAAATATTTCTTTTACTTTTTGCTCTAAAACACATTCAATAAAAAAAAAAAAAAAAAAAAAAAAATTGAAATTTCTTCATCAATTTAGGCCAATATGTATTCTGCTACATATTTTTGGTAACAAAAAAAACCCCCAATAAGCGTATATTGATTGGTTTGCACAAAAGTTATAGCATCTACAAACTATGGGATATTTTTATTTATTTTTTTTTTACTAGTGATGGCGGTGATCAGCGACATATCGGGACTGCGATATTGAGACAATTGGACACCTGACACTTTTTTTGTCCGATTCTGTCAGTGTACCGAACGATCTGTGGGCGCCAGCGGACATCGGGTCTGCGGAACCCGCTAACAGCTCCCACTGTGTAAAATCACAGTTGGAGCGAGCAGTTAGATGCATGTACTCGCGCCCAATACCCGGATGATACACGTGATCCTGCACAGCGCAGCCACCCTATAGCAGCAAATCTGCTATGGGGCGGTCGGCGGTTATTTCTGCAGTGGCATTTATAAATGCCACTATAGATTTAACCCGCAACGGCAAGCGCTCCCACTGAATATGTATGATCTGGCTGTCAATGAGCCAATCAGAGTGGCATGAGCAGATATGATCACTCACTGTGATGACCAATCACATGTGTAAAAATTGTAGAAGTAGTAAAGCCTGCCAGGGGTGTATGGTTTAGAACTGACCTTGAAAAGTTACCATGGGGCCCCACAGTGCCGTTAGTAATTAAGAACTACAAGCCAACAGCTGCAAAGGATGTCGGGTCTTGTAGTTCATTCACACACAGAGCTGTGTATAAGAATAACCTGGCCGTGTGGGTGGAGCCCTGCATGGCCACGCTATTTTCAAAAAGTGACAGTTAGTACGGGGGGCTTCTCCCCGTACTGCTGTCACAGGGAGTGCAGGGATCTGGCAGAGACTACAGCATTGGGAACGTTACATGTTCCTCCCTACAAACGTGTAGAACATGTTCCCAAAGGTGAACTTATCCTTTAAGTCACCACCAAGAGTCAGAGTGGTCCCTGAATCAAGAAGGGTTCCTGTGCATTTCACAGTTGGATCTATTTATTAACCAGTCCAATGCCAAAGTTCAAAACTTCTTTTCTCTGAAAACAGAGGAGGGTTGGGTATAGACACTCTGGCAGTCATGGCGTTTCCAACTTTGTTACGTATTTCCTCTGTTCATACGGTTTCCTCTGATGTTAGACCGGGTTCATGCCTAGGGCCTGGTGCATTCCTGTACACTGGTTTAGAGGACTCACAGGACTCTTTTTAAATCCGGACTGCGGCCCCCCAGGACATGTGTGAACCGGCTCCATTGAGAGCCGGTCACACTTACCTGTCATGCAAATTGGATGCGGAGAAACCCGCATCCAATTCGCATATGTGTGAACCCAGCCTTAAGGAAATTCGAACAGGAGAACACAATGCTGATTTTGGTGGCTAGTCATTGACCCAAGAGACCCTGTTTTTCTAGCTTCTGCCTGTCCAGAGAGCCTCCTCCAAGGTTGCTGAACAGGTGGGACCTTCTGATGCAGGGGTTGGTGGTTTCTCCACAAGTACAGACCCTGAAGCTTTCAGCTTAGTGTCTGAGGAAAGGATCCTAAAGTCTAAGGCTCGATTCACACCTATGCATGTTGCTTTTGAGCGTTTTTGGAGGTTTTTTTTTCATGCTTGCCGCGTTTTTGAGCCGCGTTTTTGCCGCGTTTTAGCGGCGTTTTTGCCGCGTTTTTGCCGCGATTTGCGTTTTGCGTTTTTTTTTTTTTTTTTTTTTTTTCATTTTTTTTTACAGTCTTACAAAAAAATTACAAAAAAAAAAAAAAATAAAAAAAAAAATAAAAAAAACGGCAAAAACGCACCAAAAACGCACCAAAAACGCATCAAAAACGCTGCAAAAAAGGTGCACTTGCGTTTTTGATGCTTGTCCATTGAAAACCATTACATGCAAAACGCTGCATTTTGCATGAGAAAAAGTCCCCGACCCTTTCCAAAAACGCGGAGATACAAAAAAGCATTGATGTGAACATGTTCCATAGGAACCCATGTTAAAAAATTCCCGTGCATTTCTGCAAAATGCAAAATGCATCAAAAAACGCGCTAGTGTGAATGGGGCCTAAAGGCCCATCAAAAAGAGTAATCAATACCTTCCTTTCCAGTAGGAAAAGGGTTACACAGGCTATCTATAGAACAGTTTGGAGGTTTCTTTCCTGGAGTAAGAAAAGGAGGGCTTCCACTGGTATTCCTTCTATACTGGCTTTTTTGCAGGATGGAGCCGATCAAGGTCTTACCATTAGCACCCTTAAAGTGCAGGTAGCAACATAAAGTGTTTTCCTAGAACAAAGTTTGGGCTTAAATCTGCTGATTGCTAATTTTTTTCAATGACGGCTGGTTTCATTCAAGATTTTCCCAAATGGGATCTTTCCCTTATCCTGCAAGGGTTTAAAGATGTGAAGCAGGGCTTCTGGCGGTCCCTAAGCAGCCAGTTTGCTGTAAAAAAAAAAATGGGGAGAACATAGCCTGTCGCAACAGGGACTTTAGCAGGGTCTCAGTAAAAGTAAACCAGAACAGATCCCACTAAGGCTCGGTTCACACAGGGACGACTTGTCAGGCGACCTAGTCGCCTGACAAGTCGCCTCCGGTTCTGTGCTATGGAACCGTTCTAAGGGGAGCGACGCAAGTCGCTCCGACTTAGAAAAAGGTTCCTGTACGACTTCGGGGGCGACTTGCATAGACTTCTATACAGAAGTCGTTTTGCAAGTCGCCCGGGCAGTCGTGTGCAGGTCGCCTCGGTGAGGCAACCTGCAAGTCGTGCCGCCTCTGGTGTGAACCGAGGCTAAGAGTCTGACTATACGTAGGTTATTCCAGCGATTTCAGATCTCCGCAACCTCAGCCCACACCTACAGATACTTAACTTTTGTCTCTAAAGTATGGAGATCCTCCATGTGCTTGCACTGCCTATCCTCTGTAGAAGAGACACTCTGTTCCACCTTCACAAAAGTTCTCCAAATCCCTATGGACGAGTCTCAGATCAGAGTGGATGTGGTAAATTTTAGAGGCTAGAGCTGTTTGTCAGCTGGTAATCAATCACCTGCATCAGGGCAGAGAAGTCAGGAGAAGGCTGTTGCAGCTACACTGTTTGGTCCTTTTCAGATTAAGGAGCCTTTTCTTCACATTTTTGAGGCTGCTGGAACTCTGTGCAAGTGGAACTGGTCTAAGTGGTGAGTTAAAACCAGAGTGGGGACCTTGAGTGGCGAGTGAAGAAGTCTTGCTTTTTGATTGCTGGGTTGCATTTTTAGGTTCTTTTTGGGGCTTTTCCTTGTAGCGTTTTAACACCTTTTTATGACACTTTTTAAACAGCTAGTTTTTTTTTCCTTTGCTTCCTTCAGCCTACCAATTAAGGGAGGGGTTAATTGCTCACAGGTGCTTTAGGTCTATATAACCTTGTGTAGAACTCATATTGAGCCTGCTGGAACTCTGTCCAAGTGGAACTGGTCTAAGTGGTGAGTTAAAACGAGAGTGGGGACCTTGAGTGGAGAGTGAACAAATCTTGCGTTTTGATTGCTGGGTTGCATTTTTAGGCTCTTTTTGGGGCTTTTCCTTGTAGCTTTTTAACACCTTTTTCTGACACTTTTTAAACAGCTAATTTTTTTTTTTTTTTTTTTTTGCTGAGGGGAAGGCTACTCATTCGTGGCTACCCCCTCGCAATCGCTCCCAACGAATGACAATCCTCCTCTGCCTCTGTAATGTAAACAGCGGCAGAGGAAGTGATGTCATCTCTCCTAGAGTTGGTCTTTCTCGTTCCAGCGCTGAGGAGAGAAGACATCCAAGTAAGTGCACCAACACTACACTTACAGTAGAACACTCTAGGCACACTTTTCACCCCTCTGTACCCCCTGTCAGTGACACCAATAGCATTTTTATTTACTGATTATTGCATTGGTGTCAATTTGTGACAGTTATAAGTGGTAGGGCAGTTAGTGTTAGCCCCCTTTAGGTCTAGGATACCCCCCTAACCCCCCCAATAAAGGTTTAACCCCGTGATCACCCCCCCCCCCCGTCGCCAGTGTCACTAAGCAATCTTTTTCTGATCGCTGTATTAGTGTCACAGGTGACGCTAGTTAGGGAGGTAAGTATTTAGGTTCGCCGTCAGCGTTTTATAGCGTCAGGGACCCCCATATACTACCGTACCTAATAAAGGTTTAAACCCCCTGATTGCCCCCTAGTTAACCCTTTCACCAGTGATCACCGTCTAACTGTTACGGGTGATGCTGGTTAGTTAGTTTGTTTTTTTTATAGTTTCAAGGCACCTGCCGTTTATTACCTAATAAAGGTTTAACACCCTGATCGCCCGGTGGTGATATAAGTTAGGTTTTAGGGTCAGATAGGGTCTGCGTCGCGTCAGGTTAGCGCCAGTACCGCTAACACCCACGCACACAGCATACACCCCCCTTAGTGGTATAGTTTCTGAACGGATCAATGTCTGATTAGATCTATACTAGCGTACCCAGCAGTTTAGGGTTCCCAAAAACGCAGTGTTAGCGGGATCAGCCCAGATACCTGCTAGCACCTGCGTCTTGCCCCTCGGCCCAGCCCAACCAAGTGCAGTATCAATCGATCACTGTCACTTACAAAACACTAAACACACATAACTGCAGCGTTCGCAGAGTCAGGCCTGATCCCTGTGATCGCTAACAGTGTTTTTGGTAGCGTTTTGATACAGTCGCTAACAGTCAGTAGCTTTTTTTTACCTGTGAGTCTCACTAGTGTACCACTAAATTTAGGACCCAAAATGGCAAATCGAAGGTACAGTAGTGAAGAGGCCTACACGTTTCTGAGCATGACAGATAGTGAAGAGGAAGTCACTCATCTGTCAGATTCAGGCTCGGAATACGATCCTGTAGACGACAGTGGCTCCATGACAGATAGCTCTGACGATGGAGTTGTGGTCGCTGCCAAGGTCAGGCGTACCAGACCCCGAACTTCTTCTTCTGCCGTTGATGTGCAAGAACCGCAGGTCCCTCGTATGGAGTAGAGCAGTACTAGCGCCGCTATTCCTTCTGGTGAACTGGCAAGCACCAGCGGCCTAGTACAGCCTGGTCGTACATCCAGCACTGCAGTATCACGTGATGAGTCCCATAAGTGCAGTTCAAGCTGGTAAGCACAAGTAGTGTCCCGCTGCCACCAAGAAGACGAACACAGGCCCGTCGTGCCCATAGTGCCCTTCCTGCTGAATTCGCCAATCCTAACTGGGAACCCACCACTTCTGCAGCACCCGTACTTCCCCCATTCATTGGCTAACCCGGCATTCAGGTGGAAACAGTTGATTTTACGTCACTTGATATTTATTTGCTGTTTTTCACCGAAGATCTCTATAGATCTATTGTGGACCAAAGCAATTTGTACGCTGGTCAACACATCGCCACTATTCCCCAGTCCTCCCTTGCCAGAGATTGGAGACCAATTACGGTCTCCGAATTTAAGCTCTTTCTGGACCTTTCCCTCAACATGGGCATAACTAAAAAGAGTGAGTTGCGGTCATATTGGTCCACTGACTCAATTCACCATATGCCCTTGTTCTCTGCCTCCATGACCAGGGCACGATACGAGCAGATCTTGCGGTTCATGCACTTCAATGACAATGAACTCTGTCGTCCTCATGGAGACCCTGGATACGATTCGGCTGTTTACTCCCCATCAAGTTGTCTGCATTGATGAGTCCCTGATTAAGTTTTCTGGCCGCTTGTCATTCAAAAAGTACCTTCCCAGCAAGCGTGCCAGATACGGGGTGAAGATGTATAAGCTCTGTGACAGGGCCACAGGCTATACATGTAGTTTTATGGTTTACGAGGGAAAAGATAGTCACGTAGAGCCGACAAACTGCCCTGGCTACATAGGAAGCGCTGGCAAGATTGTGTGGGACTTGGTGTCACCCTTATTCGGAAAGGGGTGCCACTTATATGTGGACAATTATTACATGAGCGTGCCACTTTTTAGTCACTTGTTTGATCAGCAGATTGGAGCATGTGGCACCGTGCGACCTAATCGCCAGGGCTTTCCCCAGCGGCTTGTAGATTCCCGTCTTAGGCTGGGGGAGAGAGCCTGCTTGCAGTGTAATAATTTACTCACTATGAAGTGGGGGGATAATAAGAATTTTTTCGTTCTTACCTCCCTTCATGCAGACACGACGGTCCAAATTACTACGGCGACTGGTGTTGTGGAGAAACCCCTATGTGTCCACGAATATAACCAAAATATGGGAGGGGTGGACCTCAACGACCAGTTGTTGGCGCCGTACCTAGTTGCCCGTAAGGCCAGACGCTGGTACAAGAAAGTGTCTGTTTATTTCAATTGGCTTTGCTGAACGCTTATGTGCTATACAGAGCTTCAGGACGGACTGGATCCTTCCTTAAATTCCAGGAAGAGATCATCAGAGCCCTTCTGTTTCCGGATGGTGCGCCACCTGACCTTCCCCAACCAAATGCAGTAAGCCGGCTGCATGAGAGGCATTTTCTTTATGTCCTTCCGAGTACCCCTACCCAACGAGCCCCTCCAAAAAGATGTTGTGTCTGCAGCAAGCGCGGATATAGGCGTGACACCCGCTATTATTGTCCCTCCTGTCCTGACAATCCTGGTCTTTGCATTGGTGAGTGTTTTGAATGCTAGCATACACTAGTTGAGTATTAGCGTAGGGTACAGCATTGCACAGACTAGGACACACTTTCACAGGGTCTCCCAAGATGCCATTGCATTTTGAGAGACCCGAACCTGGAACCGGTTACAGTTACAAAAGTTACAGTTACAAAAAAAAAAACACAAAAAAATATATAAAATAAAAAAAACAAAAATAGTTGTCGTTTTATTGTTCTCTTTCTATTCTCTCTCTATTGTTCTGCTTTTTTTTACTGTATTCTATTCTGCAATGTTTATTGTTATTATGTTTTATCATGTTTGCTTTATAGGTATGCAATTTTTTTATACTTTACTGTTTACTGTGTTTTATTGTTAACCTTTTTTTTGTTTTCAGGTACGCCATTCAGCTGCAGAGCGGATTTATTTATCTTGACAGCAACAGCGTTTGCTCCCACGATACATAAAGCCATGACTCCATCGCTGTCGGAGGTGATTTCACCACCACAGTTAAAAAAAAAAGAGCATATATGCTGAAGCATGGGGGCAGCAGGGGCAGAGGAGTGATTTGCTCCTACCTTTTGCAGGTGGATGCCCCCATGCTTCGGCATATATATATTTTTAGGCACAGGTTGCGTTAAAAAATGTTTTATTTTTTTACTATTTTTTTTTTTTGTATTTGCTTTACAGGTATGGTAAGTCTTACTGTTCTACTGTAATGTTACTTTGTTTTATTGTTAACCATCATTTGCTTAGCAGGTACGCCATTCAGTTTCAGCGCGGATTTATTTATCTTGACAGCAACAGCGTTTGCTCCCACGATACATAAAGCCGTGACTCCAGTGCTATAGGAGGTGATTTCACCACCACAGTTAAAAAATAAAAGAGCATATGAAAAAAAGTTTACAATATATGCCCAACAAGGACCAGCAACGTACTGGTATGTTGCTGGACTTTGAGTGGTTATACCAGAATGATGCCTGCAGGTTTAGGTATCATCCTTTTCAGCCAGCGGTCGGCTTGTATGTAAAAGCAATCCTAGCGGCTAATTAGCCTCTAGACTGCTTTTACAAGCAGTGGGAGGGAATGCCCCCCTCCCCACCGTCTTCCATGTTTTTCTTTGGATCTCCTGTCCCAACAGGGAACCTGAGAATGCAGTCGGTGATTCAGCCAGCTGACCATAGAGCTGATCAGAGACCAGAATGGCTCCAAACATCTCTATGACCTAAGAAACCGGAAGCTACGAGCATTTTATGACTTAGATTTCGCCGGATGTAAACAGCGCCATTGGGAAATTGGGAAAGCATTTTATCACACCGATCTTGGTGTGGTCAGATGCTTTGAGGGCAGAGGAGAGATCCCAATTTTTAAAAAAAAAAAGAGTACCTGTCACTACCTATTGCTATTATATGGGATATTTACATTCCCTGAGATAACAATAAAAATTATTACAAAAAAAATGAAATTAACAGTTTAAAAATAAGATTAAAAAAAAAAAAAAAAGCACCCCTGGCCCCCCCCTGCTCTCGCGCAAAGGCGAACGCAAACGTCGGTCTGGCGTCAAATGTAAACAACAATTGCACCATGCATTTAAGGTATCACCGCGAAGGTCAGATCGAGGGCAGTAATTTTAGCAGTAGACCTCCTCTGTAAATCTAAAGTGGTAACCTGTAAAGGCTTTTAAAAATGTATTTAGTTTGTCGCCACTGCACGTTTGTGAGCAATTTTAAAGCATGTCGTGTTTGGTATCCATGTACTCGGCCTAAGATCATATTTCATCAAACATTTGGGCAATATAGTGTGTTTTAGTGCATTAAACTTTTAAAAAGTGTGTTTTTTCCAAAAAAAATTGCGCAAATACTGTGTGAAAAAAAAAAAAAAAAATGAAACACCCACCATTTTAATCTGTAGGGCATTTGCTTTAAAAAATGTTTGGGGGTTCAAAGTAATTTTCTTGCAAAAAAAATAATTTTTTCATGTAAACAAAAAGTGTCAGAAAGGGCTTTGTCTTCCAGTGGTTAGAAGAGTGGGGGATGTGACACAAGCTTCTAAATGTTGTGCATAAAATGCCAGGACAGTTCAAAACCCCCCCAAATGACCCCATTTTGGAAAGTAGACACCCCAAGCTATTTGCTGAGAGGCATGTCGAGCCCATGGAATATTTTATATTGTGACACAAGTTGCGGGAAAAAGACAATTTTTTTTTTTTGCACAAAGTTGTCACTAAATGATATATTGCTCAAACATGCCATGGGAATATGTGAAATTACGACCCCAAAATACATTCTGTTGCTTCTCCTGAGTATGGGGATACCACATGTGTGATACTTTTTGGGAGCCTAGCCATGTACGGGACCCTGAAAACCAAGCACCGCCATCAGGCTTTCTATGGGCGTAAATTTTTGATTGCACTCTTCACTGCCACGGAATACCCAGGTGGCACAAAACCCCCCCAAATGACCCAATTTTGGAAAGTAGACATCCCAAGCTATTTGCTGAGAGGTATAGTGAGTATTTTGCAGACCTCACTTTTTGTCACAAAGTTTTGAAAATTGAAAAAATGTAAAATGTTCTAGTCTTTCTTCATTTTCAAAAACAAATGAGAGCTGCAAAATACTCATCATGCCTCTCAGCAAATAGCTTGGGGTGTCTACTTTCCAAAATGGGATCATTTGGGGGGGGGGGGTTGTGCTATCTTGGCATTTTATGGCCTTCGAAAATGTAATAGGTAGTGAGGAGTAAATCAAAAATTTACGCCCTTAGAAATCCTGAAGGCGGTGATTGGTTTTCGGGGCCCCGTATGCAGCTAGGCTCCAAAAAAAGTCCCACACATGTGGTATCCCCGTACTCAGGAAAAGCAGCAGAATGTATTTTGGGGTGTAATTCCACATATGCCCATGGTATGTTTGAGCAATATATCATTTAGTGACAACTTTGTGCAAAAAAAAAAAGTGTCACTTTCCCGCAACTTGTGTCAAAATATAAAATATTCCATGGACTCAACATGCCTCTCAGCAAATAGCTTGGGGCGTCTACTTTCCAAAATGGGGTCATTTGGGGGGGTTTTGTGCCATCTTGCCATTTTATGGCCTTCAAAACTGTGATAGGTAGTGAGGAGTGAAATCAAAAAATTAAGCCCTTAGAAATCCTGAAGGCGGTGCTTGGTTTTCCGGGCCCCGTATGCGGCTAGTCTCCCAAAAAGTCCCACACATGTGGTATCCCCATACTCAGGAGAAGCAGCTAAATGTATTTTGGGGCGCAATTTCACATATAACAATGGCATGTGTGAGCAATATATCATTTAGTGACAACTTTTAGTACATTTTTTTTTTCCTTATTTAATCACTTGGGACAAAAAATGTAATATTTAATGGGCTCAACATGCCTCTCAGCAATTTCCTTGGGGTGTCTACTTTCCAAAATGGGGTAATTTGGGGGGGGGGGGGTTTGTATTGCCCTGCCATTTTAGCACCTCAAGAATTGACATAGGCAGTCATAAACTAAAAGCTGTGTAAATCCTAGAAAATGTACCCTAGTTTGTAGACGCTATAACTTTTGCGCAAACCAATAAATATACGCTTATTGACATTTTTTTTTACTAATGACATGTGGCCGATTACATTTTGACCTAAATGTATGACTAAAATTGAGTTTATTGGATTTTTTTTTATAACAAAAAGTAGAAAATATCATTTTTTTCAAAATTTTTGGTCTTTTTACGTTTATAGCGCAAAAAATAAAAAACGCAGAGGTGATCAAATGCTATCAAAAGAAAGATCTATTTGTGGGAAGAAAATGACGCAAATTTTGTTTGGGTACAGCATTGCATGACCGCGCAATTAGCAGTTAAAGCGACGCAGTACCAAATTGTAAAAAGTACTCTGGTCAGGAAGGGGGTAAATCCTCCTGGAGCTGAAGTGGTTAAAACAGGAGGTTATAACAGGTCATAGTACCTGTGTAGTGTGTTGTCTGAGTAGTGCGTGCGGATCGTTAGTACTTGTATTGCGAGTGCATGTAGGTCTGCGGGTACCTGTGTATTGTCTTGTTGAGAACCTGTGTACTTGCCTTGAGTATTAGTGTCAGGAAGCTAGTTGTTAGGTAATTTGGACAAGATATAATCCCCAATCCTCATTAAATGTAATAGGTATGATGCCCGGCGGGTGTGGAGAGGCGACTCTTTGTACATCTTGCGGCATGTATGCGTTCCTTGATCATCCGTTTGAGGGTGAATACTGCTGTGCAAAATGTAAGCGTATTGTTTCTCTGGAAGCCCAGGTTCTGAATCTGGGGAAGCAACTGTCAGCACTCAGAAGTCCCTCCATACTAAAGGAGAGCCAGGAACGTACATGGCAGGGGCCAGCACAGAGACGGGTGGAGACAAAGAGGTGCAGGCACTAGCAAAGCGTAGATGGGTGACAGTCAGAAAGGGTAGAGGGGGAAGTGCCAGGGAGGCCGATCCAGGGCTGGAGCATCCGAATAAGTACGCTCCATTGAGTGACACTGGTGAA
Organism: Aquarana catesbeiana; assembly: GCF_042186555.1. Lineage (NCBI taxonomy): Eukaryota > Metazoa > Chordata > Amphibia > Anura > Ranidae > Aquarana > Aquarana catesbeiana. Next base: position 561,922,941 of record NC_133324.1, read on the forward strand.
ACCAGTCATTGACCAGCACTGCTGGAGCTGAGGGACTCTCCTAGCTGCCAGGGGAAGAACTTCTCCAGTGAGAGTGGGGGGAAGAGAAAGGAAAGACAGATTCTGGTGGCAGGAGACTCAATTCCTAGAAGGACAGAGAGGGCAATCTGTAACAGACCTGAAGCACCAAACAGTATGTTGTCTACCGGGCGTTCGGGTTCGGCACATCACGGATCTGGTGGACAGATTACTGGGAGGGGCTGGGGAAGACCCAGCTGTCATGGTGCACATTGGCACCAATGACAAAGTCAGAGGCAGATGGACTTTCCTAAAGAACGATTTTAGGGACTTAGGAGCTAAATTGAGGAAAAGGACCTCCAAGGTAGTATTCTCAGGAATGCTACCGGTACATCGAGCCACACCAGAAAGGCAGAGGGAGATTAGGAAAGTAAACAAGTGGCTGAAGAGCTGGTGTAGTAAGGAAGGGTTTGGGTTCCTGGAGGACTGGGCCGGCTTCTCAGTCGATAAACTGTACTACAGAAGGGACGGACTGCACCTAAATGAGGAGGGTGCAGATCAGCTGGGAATGAAGATGGCCAAAAAGTTAGAGGGGTTTTTTAAACTAGGTGATGGGGGGGGGGGGGGGGGGGTCCAGAGACTGGGATAGTCAGCGAACATATTCCAGAGGGCAGTATTGGGGGCATTAGTGGTAGGTTGACCAAAGCACAAAAACCCAAGGTAAGTATAGTAGCAAGTCCTAGTTGCAATCTCGGTACACCCAATACGAGGATAATATGCGACCAGTCTAAACTACGTGGCATGCCCACCAATGCCAGGAGCCTGGCGGACAAGATGGGTGAACTAGAGATACTATTGTATGAAGGAGGATTTGGATTTTGTGGGAATTTCAGAGACTTGGTTCAATAGCTCTCATGATTGGCTGGCAAACATTCAAGGGTATACTCTTTATCGCAAGGATAGAGAGGGTAAAAAAGGGGGAGGGGTATGCCTATATATCAAGAATAATGTACAAGTGAATGTGAGCGATGACATCACTAAGGGAGCTAGGGAGGAGGTGGAATCCCTATGGGTAGAGTTCCAAAGGGATGAAGCTAAGGGGAAAATAATACTGGGAGTATGCTATAGGCTCCCTAACCTGAGGGAGGAAGTGGCGACAGATCTCTTATCACAATTTTGGTAAGCAGCAAGGATGGGAAGTGTTATCATAATGGGGGATTTTAATTATCCAGACATAGACTGGGCGGAGGGAACCGCGTATTCATCTAAGGTTCGCCAGTTCCTTAATGTCTTGCAGGTTAATTTTTTGGGTCAGATGGTAGACGCACCAACTAGAAATAAAGCATTACTGGATCTACTGATTACCAACAATACAGACCTGATCACGGATGTGGAAATATGGGGCAATTTAGGTAAGAGTGATCACAGGTCAATTGATTTCAGTATAAACCACACAAATAGGAAACATAAAGGGAATACAAAGACACTGAATTTCAAAAGACCCAACTTCCCTAAACTATGAACCTTGCTAGAAGGCATAAATTGGGATAAATTCTTAGGAACAAAGAACACGGAGGAGAGATGGGTTTGCTTTAAGAGCATATTAAATGAGGACATTAGCCAATGCATCCTATTGGGTAATAAATTTAAAAGAGCGAACAAAAGTCCTGGATGGCTTAACTCCAATGTAAAAATGCATATAAAAGCAAAGGAGAAGGCCTTCAAAAAATACAAGGTTGAGGGATCATCATAAGCATTCAGACTTTATAAAGAATGCAACAAGAAATGTAAGGGTGCAATAAGGACAGCTAAGATAGAACATGAAAGACACATAGCGGAGGAGAGCAAAAAAAATCCCAAGAAATTCTTTAAGTATATAAACAGTAAAAAATGAGAACAGACCATATTGGGCCCCATAAAGAATGGGTAAGGACATCTGGTTACAAAGGATGGGGAGATGGCGAAGGTATTGAATTTATTCTTCTCCTCAGTCTTCACGAGGTAATCGGGGGGGCTTCAGTAACCAAAACTGCAGTGTTTATCCTCAGGACACATCACAGGAATCACCTCCATGGTTAAGAGAGGACAGAATTAAAATTAGAATTGAGAAACTTAACATTAATAAATCACCGGGACCAGATGACTTGCACCCGAGGGTACTTGGGGAACTCAGTCAAGTGATTGCCAGACCGTTATTCCTAATTTTTACAGACAGTCTACTGACTGGAATGGTACCAGCTGATTGGAGAAAAGCCAATGTAGCACCAATAGTTAAAAAGGGCCCAAAATACATCCCTGGGAATTACAGACAAGTTAGCCTAACATCAAAAGTATGTAAACTCTTGGAGGGGATGATAAGGGACTATATACAAGATTTTAGTAATGAGAACGGTATCATTAGCAGTAATCAGCATGGATTCATGAAGATTCGTTCTTGCCAAACCAATCTACTAACCTTCTATGAGGAGGTGAGTTGCCAGCTAAAGGAAGGCCCGTAGACGTGGGGTATCTGGATTTTGCAAAAGCATTTGACACAGTTCCCCATAAATGTTTACTGTACAAAATAAGGTCCGTTGGCATGGACCATAGGGTGAGTACATGGATTGAAAATTGGCTACAAGGGTGAGTTCAGAGGTTGGTGATAAATGGGGAGTACTCGGAATGGTCAGGGGTGGGTAGTGGGGTTCCCCAGGGTTCTGTGCTGGGACCAATCCTATTTAATTTGTTCATAAACAACCTGGAGGATGGGGTAAACAGTTCAATCTCTGTATTTGCAGAGGATACTAAGCTAAGCAGGGCAATAACTTCGCAGGATGTGGAAACCTTGCAAAAAAATCTGAACAAATTAATGGGGTGGGCAACTACATGGAAAATGAGGTTCAATGTAGAAAAATGTAAAATAATGCATTTGGGTGGCAAAAATATGAATGCAATCTATACACTGGGGGGGGGGGACCTCTGGGGGAATCTAGGATGGAAAAGGACCTGGGGGTCCTAGTAGATAGGCTCAGCAATGGCATGCAATGCCAAGCTGCTGCTAACAGAGCAAACAGAATATTGGCATGCATTAAAAAGGGGATCAACTCCAGAGATAAAATGATAATTCTCCAGCTTTAAAAGACTCTGGTCCGGCCGCACCTAGAGTATGCTGTCCAGTTCTGGGCACCAGTCCTCAGGAAGGATGTATTGGAAATGGAGCGAGTACAAAGGGCAACATAGCTAATAAAGGGTCTGGAGGATATTAGTTACGAGGAAAGATTATGAGCACTGAACTTATTCTCTCTGGAGAAGAGATGCTTGAGAGGGGATATGATTTCAATATAAAAATACCGTACTGGTGACCCCACAATAGAAATAAAACATTTTCACAGAAGAGAGTTTAACAAGACTCGTGGCCACTCATTAAAATTAGAAGAAGAAGTTTGACCTTAAACTACGTAGAGGGTTCTTTACTGTAAGAGCGGCAAGGATGTGGAATTCCTTTTCAGAGGTTGTGGTCTCAGCAGGGGGCATCGATAGTTTCAAGAAACGTATTCCTTCAGAGGGACCATACTGGTTGGATTCCTGCGCTCTCCTCCAGTTTACTCACTCCTCCCAATCTGGACACATCACTATTCATCCATAGATTAACTATCTTGGGTTCTCTATATGTAAGTTATGTGGGTTTATGTCCCTTGATGGGCCATTGGGCCTATTAATATTAACCACTACATATATGGGGCTCTTTTTCTGATATTCTAGCGCATGTTCCGAAGTTATAATGATATTTTTCCCATGTCTTCCTATTTAAGGTTCTCGGAGTATATGTTACACGTAAATGGTTCTGAGGAAGCAGATATGTGAAACGCGTCAACCATTTGAGAAACATGTATTTATGAACCTCAAGAGAACATCTAAATGGTTTTATATATTTTTTTTTTATATGTTCAATTTTGTATAAATAAAATTATTGAAAATTACTATGCATGTACTCCTCATTGGTACCGTGATAACCTTGTTTTATAAATTCTATATAGGATGAGGTACCCCATAGCCTTTTTACATTTCTATATAGTTTCAAGAAACTATTAGATAAGCACCTGTATGACCACAACATACAGGGATATACATTGTAATACTGACATAATCACACACATAGGTTGGACTTGAGTCTTTTTTCAACCTCACCTACTATGTAACTATGTAGGTTGGTGCTACGTACTAACCCTGTTTTTTATTTCCCAGAGTATCCTCTAAATCTAATTGTTCCCAGGATATAGTGATACCCTCCTTTTGTCCTCATCTTTAAACACTTGAGCTCCGGAATGTTTTAACCACTTCCCGACCAGGCCATTTTTTGTGATATGGCACTGCGTTGTTTTAACAAAAAATTGCACGAACCTGCGACGCTGTACCCAAATAAAATTGATGTCCTTTTTTTTCCCTACAAATAGTTTTCTTTCAGTGGTATTTGATCACCTCTGCGGTTTTTATTTTTTGCGCTATAAACAAAAAAAGACCAACAACTTTGAATAAAAAACAATATTATTTTTTTTTTCACTTTCTGCTATAAAACATTCCCAATAAAAAAATAAAATGTAATTTCTTCATCAATTTAGGCCAATATGTATTGTGCTACATATTTTTGGTAAAAAATCCCAATAAGCGTATATTGATTGGTTTGCGCAAAAGTTATATCGTTCACAACTATGAGATTTAGGGACTTATTTTTTTTATGTTTTTACTAGTAATGGCATCGTTCTTTAGCAGGACTGCGGCATTGCGACGGACAAATTGGACACTAAGTGACACTTTTTGGGGACCAGTGACACCAATACTTTGATCAGTGCTAAAAAAAAAGCTCTGTCACAGTATAAATGACACTGGCAGTTGTGAAGGGGTTAACAGTGTACCTGGGAGGTGCTTACTAACAATGGGGGGTTGGATACACTGGAGAAAAAGAGAGATCCGTGTTTCAGCTTAGGTGAAACATGGATCTCTCTTTTGCTCCCTGACAGATCAGCGGGTTACACAGGCACACCGCTGCTCCGTCTCTCCACTGAACGATCGGTGGGTTGCAGTAGCCATTGCTTCTGCCAGACCCGCTGATTGGATTGGACATAGCGGGAGCACCATGCGCGTGCCCGCTACCCTGCATGCACAAAATCACGTATAGGTACGTGATTTTGTGCAGCCGGGCCACCCTGCTGTAGTATATATATGCTGGTCCAGTTAAAGTGATTGTAAACTCTCACCTTGTAAAAACAAACCATTCAGTTTAAAAAAAAAAATGAAAGACAAAACATAGTTACATAGTCTGGTTGAAAAAAAAAAAAAAAAAGTCCATCTAATTCAACCAATAAAAAAAAAAAAAATCATACAATCCTATACCCACAGTTGATCCAGAGGAAGGCAAAAAAAAAACCCAGCAAAGCATGAACCATTTTTCTACAGCAGGGGAAAAAAATTCCTTCCTAATCCCCCCAAGAGGCAATCGGATATTCCCTGGATCAACTTTACCTATGAATGTTAGTATCCAGTTATACTATGTAAATTTAGGAAAGAATCCAGGCCTTTTTAAACCACTTAAAGACCACCTACCGCAGATATACAGCAGCAGGGTGGCTCTATTACGTGAAACTACATACCTGTGCGTCATTTCGCGCAATAGATGTCGGGGGCACACGCTGACTGGTCAGAGGGTGAGGCAATCAGCAGGTCCATCGGTCGCGATATTCGCTGGGACCAACCGATCGTTCCCCAGAGAGGCAGATCGCCATTCTGACAGGGGAGAACACAGTGATCTTGTGTTCCTGCTAAGCAGGAACATGGATCTGTGTTCACCCAGTAAGAAAGCACCCCCTAGTGACCCACTTAACCCCTGGTGTTAACCCCTTTCTGCCAGAGTCATTAGTACAATAACGGTGCATATTCTTTAGCTCTGATCACTGTAATAATGTCACTGGTTTCCAACAAAATGACAAAAGCGCCAGTTAGGTGTCCAATGTCGCAGTCCCACTAAAAATCACTGATCACCGCCATTACTAGTAAAATAAATTTTAAAAAATGCCATAAAAATATCCCATAGTTTGTAGACGTGATAACTTTTGCGCAAACTAATCAACATACACTTATTGGGATTTTTTTTTTACCAAAAATATGTAGCAGAATACATATTGGCCTAAATTGATTAAAAAAGGCTTAATTAGACTTACCGGTTACGGTATTTCTAAGAGCCTTTCAGGACAACCTTGGAGAGAGTGCAGCTCCGCCAATTTTCCAGGAAACACATGCAGCCTTTAAATCCCTTCTCTTCCACCATGGCCTCAGTTATTGTGGTTTCCGACATGCTGGAAAACAAAGCACAGAAAACCACAAACAACCATGATAGACACTTAAAACCACTTCTAAGATACACAAGGGAGGGAAATAGTGGTTGTCCTGAAAGGCTCTTAGAAATACCGTCACCGGTAAGTCTAACTGAGCCTTTCTCAAATTGCCTTTCAGGACAACCTTGGAGAGGATAACCGCGAAACTTACCCTAGGGTGGGACTACTGCCTGCAGTACCTTCCTGCCGAAGGCTTGATCTGCGGCGGACAGCAAGTCCAACCTATAATGTCGGAGAAATGTTGAGTAGTTTGACCAAGTGGCAGCCTTGCAAATTTGATCAGGCTTAGCACCGGCCCTCTCGGCCCAGGAAAACGGAAAATTGTATACTCACCTTTCCGTAATTTTCCTTTCCTGTCGTATCTTCATGGCAGCATACACTTTGGGTTGTGACTCCGCCCCTCACAACCTGATAGGATCACATAGCTATAAGTTGTAAAGATGGCCCCCACCCCAGTATTCTCCGTATATATATATATCACCTTAGACGGGTGGGAAATTGTATGCTGCCATGAAGATACGACAGGAAAGGAAAATTACGGAAAGGTGAGTATACAATTTTCCGTTTTCCTGTCGCATCATGGCAGCATACACTTTGGGGAGTAACTCGCAAAGACTGGGTGGGGATTCAAACTAAGTTTATTAATCAGAGAACAGAAGAATTGGCCTGGATAACGGCTCTTCCGAAATCCACTGTGGATAAACAGGCGGAATCCACTTTGTAATGGGTCATAAAGGTGTTCCTGGAAGACCAGGTAGCCGCTCTGCAAATTGTCTCCGCCGAGACTCTACAATATGCCGCCCAGGAGGTTGCCACTGCCCTGGTGGAATGTGCCCTTAAGCCCTCAGGTACTTGCTGACTGCTCAATGAATAGGCCTTTTTTATGGTCTTCACCAGCCATGACGCAATGGTGCGTGAGGATGCCGCTTGACCTCTCCTGAATCCATGCGGAATAATTAGGAGACTTTCCGTTTTCCTGATGGATCTGGTAGCTGAGAGGTACTCCAGGACATTACCCTTGACGTCCAGTGGGTGAGAATCGCCCTGTTCTGTGGTGAGTGCCGGAAGGTTAATCTCTTGGTTGAAGTGAAAGGATGAGGATACCTTGGGTATGAACCGGTCTGAAGGTTTTAAGACTAATCTGTCTGGCAATACTACCAGATATGGATCACTAACCATTAAGGCCTGCATCTCTGACACCCGCTTAGCCGATGTTATGGCTATCAGGAATGAGACTTTTAGCGTCAGATCCCATAAGGATATGTTCTCATTCGGAAAGAAGGGTTCCTTAGATAGAGATTCCAGTACAACTGAGAGGTCCCAGACTGGGAAGGAAGGTTTCCTAGGAGGTCTCAGCTTTAGACAGGCCCGTTGGAACTGAACCACAAGGGGATCTTGTGCCCATCTGACTCCTGTCAGGGCGGACAAGGCCGAGACTTGGACCTTTAGAGTACTTGATCTAAGACCCTTCTCTAGGCCTAGTTGAAGGAACTCCAGGACCTGTGACACCGATGGTGAGGATGAGTCCCAACCTTGCTGTTGAGCGAAGGCGGTAAACTTCTCGCAGACTCGCCTGTAAGTAATATTCGTGGTAGGTCTCCTGGCCTGGAGTAGGGTATCCACCACTCTCTGGGAGCATCCTTGCTCTAGGTACCTAGCCCTTTCAGCCTCCAGGCCATCAAATGTAGCTTCTCCGGGTTCGGGTGAAGAAGATGACCCTGGGAGAGTAGGTCTGGTGACAACGGAAGGGGCAGGGGATCTGCCGTATTCAGCTGTATCAGAGTGGTAAACCATGGCCTCCTCGGCCAGAAGGGAATTACTGCCACCACCAGTGCCAATGACTCCTTGAGTCTCAGGAGAAACCTCGTTATGAGTGGAGTTGGAGGAAAGATTTATCCTAGATGGAAATTCCAGGGGTGCAGGAGACAATCCGTCCCCTCCGCCGAAGGGAATGGTATTCTCGATAGAAATCTCCGACATTTCGCATTCTCTGGGGTTGCCGCCAGGTCTATCTCTGGAGGACCCCAAGTCCGGAATATGAGGGCGTGGGCCTGTGGGTTCAGAGACCACTCGTGATTGGAGGTGAAATTCCTGCTCAGCGAGTCGGCCAGCACATTCTGGACTCCCGGAACATAGACTGCCCTTAAGCTTAACAGGTTCAGTTGTACCCACTCTAGAACAGGACGGACCTCCTGCATCATGGACCTGCTTCTGGTGCCCCCCTGCCTGTTGATATAGGCAACCGCGACCTTGTTGTCCATTCTTAGAAGAACATGTTTCCCTCTCAAAAGCGAGCCGAAGGACAGGAGCGCTTGGAATGCTGCTCTCATTTCTAACACATTCGACACTGTGTCCTGTGCCCTGAATGGCCAGCGGCCTTGGGCCGCAAAGTGCTGATGGTGGGCTCCCCACCCCTGCAGACTGGCATCTGAGGTCACCGTCTCCTGGTAAGGGGTGATTATGTGCTTGCACCTTCCTAGGTTGCGAGGCCGTATCCACCACAGCAATGACTGCTTCACCTCTTGAGGGATGTGAATCGACTGCCACATCGAAACACCGTTCCACTGGTGCAGGAAGGAAATCTGGAAAGGCCTCGAGTTCCATTGCGCCCACTGAACCATCGGAATGGTGGATGCCAAGGAGCCCAGGATACTGAGGCATGTTCTGTCTGGTAATCTCCTGGCCGAGATGGCCTTCTTCACTTTCTGAATCAGGGGGGAAATCTTCTCCTCTGGAAGTTCCACCGTGTTCTCTCTCGTGTCCAGCTCGGCCCCTAGAAAGACCATTCTCTGAGTGGGATGAATACTGCTCTTCTTCCAGTTTATCAGCCACTCTAGAGACTGTAAAGTGGAGACCAGGATTCCCCAATGCTGGATGAGAGACTCCTTGTTGTTCGAGAGATGCAGGATGTCGTCC